>NC_134415.1:128728064-129328064 GCF_030867145.1 Opisthocomus hoazin
CTTGAGATTTCACTGGCCTTGGGCTCTCCTAGTTTACACACGGTCTCCTGTGGATTGCAGGACACATTAACAGTGCTGCAAGGCACTGCAGGTGCAGGATCAGTCCAGCACAACACTCGACCACGTGTTTTTTCTCCAGGGAGAAAACTGGAGTTCCCCATATGAACCCAAAAGGAGAGCAACTATCGTATACCTCTGTCTCTTGGTCATGCTGTGTGATGGGGATCGTTAACCAAGGAACGGTTATTAAACCTGCACACAGATCAGCTTCCAGATCAGGGTGTTGGTCAGCATGATATGCACCTTGTAGGGACGCGGTGCTGGTCCTCAGTCATCTACTGGTCCAGGGTATGGCACAGAGCACACCGCTTTGCCCTGCAGCTCCCTGCCATCATGCTGTCTTGTTTTACCTTCGCAGGGACTCAGATCTGGGCTGTGTAAGTTTATTCTCCTCACGCTGCGTTTCTCATATTGCTCAACACACAGCCAGACAGCGCAGAAAAAGTAGGGTAATATTGCCAAGTTTTTCCGTGCTCAAGACAAATCACAGAATCACAGAATGTTAGGGTTTGGAAGGGACCTCTGTGGGTCATCTAGTCCAGCCCGTCTGCCAAAGCAGGGTCACCTACAGCAGGCTGCACAGGACCTTGTCCAGGTGGGTCTTGAATATCTCCAGAGAAGGAGAATCCATAACCTCCCTGGGCAGCCTGTTCCAGTGCTCTGTCACCCTCAGAGGGAAGAAGTTCTTCCTCATGTTCAGCTGGAACTTCCCAGGCTTCAGTTTGTGCCCGTTGCCCCTTGTCTTGTTGCTGGACACCACTGAAAAGAGTTTGGCCCCATCCTCCTGACACACACCCTTGAGATATTTATAAGCATTTATTAGGTCCCCTCACAGCCTTCTCTTCTTCAGGCTGAACAAGCCCAGCTCCCTCAGCCTCTCCTCGTAGGAGAGATGCTCCAGTCCCCTCACCATCCTCGTATCAAATCATAAAAAGGGAATGGGCATTTTCTTGCTGTAAGACCTATATATGGCTGCCCAGCTAGAAGGAATTTCATGTTTTCAACAAAGATGCTACTTCTTGTTGTTCATTCAAAGCTGCCATGCATCACTGAACACCTATATTGTGCTGTAGACATGGTGAAAAGAATGTGTTTTTTCGCTCCATCCCAGAGGACAGATGTCTTACTGCGAACTCCAGAACCCCCGGGTTGAAAAGAGGCAGCCTTTTTCCACAGAGGCTTTGAGGATGTTCTTCTCACCATGTTTACCATCCTAGTTCCCATCTTTTTCTCACTACCAGCATCTCCTGTCTGTACCTGAGAAATTGGGCTGGGGTGCCCGTAATGAGATGAGAGCCCCGGTTCTGTTTTTATGGGGCGCATTTCCTCGGTGGTCGTGGCACTGCTGCTGCTGTTGGTGGAGCTGGTGGTCGGGGTAAGACTCTCGCTGCTGGATGGACCTGTGAGAAAGCAGACAGTAAACCAGGATCTTCTCAAAGACCTTTCAGTATAGAGCTGTACCCAGACACGCAAAGTTAATGTAGGGAAAAATAAACAAAAAATAGTGGGAAGGGCTTTGTAACTGCTGAAAGGCATTCAGACATCCCCCATTTTTGAAGAATCAGCCCATTTTGTGGTTGGGTGTCTGACTCACCGGACATGATGGTCAGAAACACAAGCGCGCACACGTGTACACCTACAACAAACTATCCCATCCACCACTTACCTGCAGGCGTCTTTGTTTTGTTAAGGTTCTTCGGCTTGCGCTTCCTTGTCTGAATGCCCTCTTTTCTCATTGCTAAAGGCCTTGGAACCTGTGGACCCAAATATAAAAGCACATTGGTTTCTGTACATCCATAAGGTCATCTAGGAGAACGTGGTTCCATCTTTGCCTTGTACGCTGCATGAGAACCAGCTGATTTAATTGAAAGCAATGACAAGATGGAGCTCAAATTCACTGGTCAGCACTGCTGTGCGAAGAGATATGTCAAAGCTACAAGGTGTGCATCCAAATGGGGACAGGTTTTTCACACCATAGATATGGAGTGTTTTAAGGCCAGAAGGGAACAACAGCTCATCTGATTTACTTTCCTATGTAACCCAGAGCAGAAGATGTCTTTCTGGCTAATACCTGCTTTCTGGAAAGGTACCAAGCCTGTGTGGGGAGACCTCTCTTAGGAACTGATCCTGCTGAGGTAGTCACCCTCATAGTCAGAAACACACTGGGATTTCTAGGAAGAATTGTTGGGTTAGGTAAGGCTTCCCCTCATCCACATTGTCTTCCAGCTTTGACCTGTCTCTCGTGAATGCTCTTCCATCCAGTCTGAACCACTGGACGTCCTTGAGAGCACGGATGTGTATAAAAACCCTAGGAGTAGCAATGAGAAGCAGAACTGGGGTTTGCTACTAAGCAATTGCCAGGGCATTGAAGGCCTCTGTCTCTGCCACGGTGGTGGCCCTGTTGCCACTGACTGATAGGAGGGGGACTGGAGATACGCATCTTGAAGTCCTGCTGCGCCTTGGACTCCAACAGGACTCTTCTAGAGATATCAGACGTGGCGTAGATACGTGAAGCCTCCACGGACAGGAGGAGACTATCTGGACACCCATGGAAGAAAAGGCATCTGTCAATCCCATGACAAGCCTACAACCACATCTTAGCTGAGATCTGACACCTCGTGTAGAAGGGCGAAGCCCTTCTTTGTGCTTCTGACTCAGGTTTTCCACTAAAGTGCCTGAATTTAGGTGGGAAGAATCCGGGCCTAGTTTTATTGGGTTTTAAGACTTTGATGCAATGGGTAGCTAGTTAGTGTGTGAGAAATGCCCTGCGTGCGTCACCCCTTGCCAATATAAACATGATGTAGCGTTGAGGGGGACTAAAGCCCAGAGGCACGGCAGGATAAACAGCTCCAGGAGAGCAGAGCTGTGCAACGAACCCAGTCCCCATCTTGGTGCTATTGGAACCCTCCCTGTAGAGAGCAGAGATCAACGGCGACGTTACCCCATGGAGCTTCATGTAGAGTCCGCAGGCGTTACAGACGGGCTCTCCCTCGGCGTTTCTGCGCCAGAGCGTGGTTGTCGTGGTGTGGCAGTTGGCACAAGAGAGGCCGACGCGGCGGGAAGCCGACTGCGAGAAAATGCAGAGGAAGAAAGCACATCAGCCCTCCGCTGCTACCCCCAGCAGCATCTCCGATCCCAGCGCGCTCCAGCGCACCTCAGGTTTTCCTCTCCTCTTCCCTCTCTCATTTCTCAGTCTTTTTCTCTTTTCACCTTGCTGCGGTGGATAACACAACTGCCTTTTTCTTCCCCTCTTGTCTTTCATCTCACACTCCACTGCCTTCCCAATGCCTCCCACCTGCCAGTGCTGTGCAGGCATCTCAGCGCTCCTGGGGCATCTCAGATGGTGCCGGAGATATCACCTGAACTGAGCCCCAGATCTCCAGCGGGTCCAGCAGCAGCTTGGAGACCCACTGCACGTGCACACACTTACACTAAGGTGTCTGGATCTCAGACCGTCCTGCTCTTTCAGGATCCCAAGCCCTTCATCTTCCAAGCATCATGGCATATCCCAAGACATTATCAATGCCATGAAAGTTATGTATTCCTTGCTGGCTTTGTGTGATGTTGCTCCTAGGAAAAAGTTGATGTTGCTCCTAGGAAAAAGACTGCTTCCAGCAGCATCGTCTTCCTAAAGTTAAGAGGGATAATTAATAGGAATCCCTACTAATGAAGCAGTGGAGGGAACAGGCCTTTTGAAGTTCCCTTTCTAGGTGAACTGGTTTAACCAGGCTCAAAAAGGCCACAGGAAAACACAATGGACTTGAAAACATATAAAACACAAGCTTTTTTTTTTTTTTTTTGAGCTTCAAAAGCAGAGTGGGAGGTGGAGGAAGAAAAACCAACATACTCCACGCCTGCCTGACGCTTGCCAGCATCCTTCAAATTCAGGTCTTAAGCGGCTGAGGATGAAGTCTGGACGGGCAGGGGTCAAATTCCCTCTTTGCTTGCTGATAAACTGGGAACTGAATGGAAGTTCTAAAGCTGTGTGAAGATGCCTGTTCTCATGGTGCCTGAAGAGGAACCTACAGGGGGAAAATCTGTTGGTCTTGGACATCTAACCAGCTCTGCAGACCTGAACAGTATAGCTGGAAGCTGTGTAATGGAGGGGGGAAAGCCTGGGAGATGAGGACCTTGCAGCTGCCAGGGATTTCCTCTCTGATTTTTGCCACAGCTTTCTCTCTGTGTCTTCACCATCATTAGAAAGCAGAATCAGTTAATCTATGGCAGCAGGACAATAAAAAGTGAAATTCAAGCACTCCTTAAGACTTTGAAAGCTGGAAACCCCTTCGGTGCAGAGAAACCAAACGCTCCTTGAGTAGTAACCTCACCATGTATTAGCTTCAATCATTGGCCTTTGCGAGCGAACCGAGAGTTTCAAAGAGAGCTTAAAGCAAAGGCAAGGATCTCCCCTTGCAGAGCTCTCTGGCACATCTCAGTCTTTGAAAAAAAGGATGTCCACAGTGACAGATTAAACCTAATCACTTATACTGAATGTATTTACGCAGGTAGACCGATTGTCATTAATTTAAGCACACTCCTACATTTCATCCCTAGACATAGCCTCCTTTTCTTTATGGAAATTCTCTCACAGAAATAAAAACAGGAATTTGGCCATCTGTGCAGGATTCCCAGATTGCCAGCTGCCCAGCCAAGCCACAAAAGTGCGCGTACAGATCAGCGTTTATATTTCTCACAGGATTTGCCAAGCCTTACCCCAAGGCTGCACAGAGTTAAAAGCGTGCCTTGCTGCTTGCTGCGAAGGACCCAGCCCGGCACCCGACTCCTGACTGCAGAGATGTGCCCAAGGGTGACAGGTAGACCTGGGTCAGCCCGAGCAGTGGCTAGGAAGGGCTTTTCACAAGAGGGCGCTGGGTGGCTTTGGCTGGTGGCAGCGCTCAAGCTGCCGGTGTCACTTTGGACACTTGCAGGGGACCAGCTGGGTTTGAGCACGGACAGGTCTGGGCGACGCAAAGGGCAGGGCAGGTTGCAGATGGAGAAGACAAGGAGTGGGGAAATACAGCCCTGAGAGATGGCTTGCTGGCTTTTTGCTGCCTGGGGTCATGATGGCCCCAAGTGCCTGCGGCACAGGCTATGGACACCTTCCCAAAACACCTCACCAAAGCTGGCAGGGATAGGCAGGATACCAATGCTGAGACATTGCCTTCCTCCAGGTTCCTCATGCATACCCCACCCCACCGCACAGGTTTTGGGATGCCCTGACCACAGAAATGATCCAAGGGCTGGAACCCGTCTGCTGTGAGGAAAGGCTGGGAGAGCTGGGGCTGCTCAGCCTGGGGAAGAGAAGGCTCCAGGGAGACCTTAGAGCAGCCTTCCAGTACCTGAAGGGGCTTACAAGAAAGCTGGAGAGGGACTTTTTAAAAGGGCGTGTTGTGATAGGACAAGAGGTAATGACTTTAAACTGGAAGAGGGGAGATTCAGATTAGATATAAGGAAGAAATTCTTCACTCTGAGGGTGGTGAGGCCCTGGTCCAGGTTGCCCAGAGAAGCTGTGGCTGCCCCCTCCCTGGCAGTGTTCAAGGCCAGGTTGGACGGGGCTTTGGGCAACCTGGTCTGGTGGAAGGTGTCCCTGCCCATGGCAGGGGGTTGGAGTGAAATGATCTTTAAGGTCCCTTCCAACCTAAACCATTCTACAATTCTATGATTTTATGACCTGCCCCACAAGCTCTGCTTCAGCTCGTTCCAAAGGACCAGGGTATCCAGAAAAGGTGGCCAGTCACCATGAAGCAACTGAGGACTAAGGACCCTGAGGGTAAGAGAAGGTGAACTGGTGGTGTGGTGGAGCTGGAAAGGGTACTAAAGCAAAGACTGGCTTTTGCTAAACCGACACCCCATTACTGCCTCTGTGTCCTACAGCCCCTTCCACCACCTGGCCTGGGCATCTGCAGAACTGGTCTGGACAGTACAGGATCTTGGAGCATACCAAACACTAGGTAATCTGTCTTATTTTGGAAATCTGGACCAAAACCACCTAGCTTGGGCAGATGGGGACCCAAGGAGTGGAAACACCCCAGGTACTTCCACCTAGCCAAGGTCTTTTTGCCTCATCCTCGCATGCAGCCTTGCCCCACATGCGTTGTGTGATCTTGACTTACCAGCCTCCTCTGAGGTTTGAACAAGGGCCGGTTGATGCCATTCATCTTGTGGTAGAGCCCGCAGGCGTTGCAGAGGTAGTGCCCCGTGCCATCTCTCCTCCAGAGCGGGGTGGACATGGCCCCACAGTTGACACATTCTCGACCCTCTGAATAATCATCAAAAAATTCTGCTGCCATGGTGGGAGAGAAGGGAAAAGACTTGGTTAATTAGGCGGCCGTACATTTAATTTCTGGTCTGGTTCTCAGTATTTGAGCTCAGAAGTAACATTTCAAGAAATCACAAACATTCATATTTTATAGGGTGCAAGAAACAGCTCTTCCTTTCTCAGGGAAGCCCCTGGGATTATTGGGAAGAGGAACCCCTTTCCCTGCCATTCAGTGTTGGCTGCAGGACTTGTGTGGCAGCAGGGATGTGCTGGGACACGGATACAAGGAGACAGAAATAGAAACCTTCCCTTCTGCTCTGACGTTATCCAATTTTCAAGATTGGGCATAGCCAGGGCAAACAGATTGGGGCAGGCGAACAGCCGTGTTTGCAATCAAGACCACGGACAAACACAAGCCTGGACCCACAGAGCAGAGCTGCCCAGAGATCAGACAGCTGCCCCAGCATCCTTCAGCAGGGCTCAAGCAAATGTGGGCAGGGAAAGCCGTGCTTGTATGCCCTGCTATCCTGCAGATCTTCTCCTCATCCAGCCCATATCAGCTCCCACTCCTGCCCCTCTGCAGAGGGGAATGGCAGCAGAGAGCCGAGGGGGAGAGAAGTTCATGTGCCTTCACCTTATTCTCTGCACGAGAAGCATCTCCTGAACTATAAAATCCACAGGCACAACCCCAGCTCAGGCAGTCAGCCAACAGACATCATTTGACATTCTCAGGTATCAGAGAAAATCAGCTTTTGATTCAAAAGTGCTTGATGTCACTCTCCAGGATTGGGTGCATTCACCCACCACGTTCCTGCTTCACCCTCCACTGGGGCCCGGCCACAGTGGTGACGTGAGGGTGAAGAAAATTGCCCTGGGCTGGGCCAGTCCAATCCCTCGGGCTACAGCAGGTCCCCATCATCTGCAAGGCGACACAGAGGTCAACGCAACACACCTTGACTGCATCATCATTTGGAAAGACATAGGTCAGCTCACCCTTGGACACACTGCCCTCAAGAAGCCAAGAATTTCACCTAATAAAATATGATCATCAGCTAGAGGCCTTGCTGAGATGTAAATGTAGCTGCATCCAGCTGGCATGGCCCTTCAAAATGTACGTTCCTGACGGTGATCCCACCTGGAGAGGATCAGCTATTGAGTTCAGCCCGGGCATGTATTTCTTCTGTTACAAAACCATTCCTTCCTGCACATGGACACGTACTGATGTGGGGACCAAAAAGGGAACACTAGATGGTAAAATAATTGGGGAGAAGAAGAAAATGACCAATGACAGCAAAGGGCTCCATTACTTAGCATAGACTGGGAATAAACCAGGCTGCTGAAAAAAATTCCCAACAAACTGCATCGCACAGGAGGTGTCTGGAGAACGTCAAGAGCTTTGCATCAGGACCTTCAGCCATTACAGACCAGCAGAACATTAACTCTTAAAATGTTATTGTGCATCTTGCTATATTTTGTGCTTGTCCACCTGCTTGTTATACGAGTATCTCAGCTTTCTGCTGGAAGATGATAGTTCCCCAAAGAGCAAACCAACCAAATCTGCTTCTTGCTGATCTGCGTCTCAATCCTATGTGGATTCTCTGACATCTAATATGGGTTGTGTTCAAACTTCGGCTTTATTTTCTCTTTTCTCCAGACTATTTTTGTGGGAAACTGCATAACCATGAAACAGCCAAAGGATTAAAAAATTATTAAATTGGCGCCAGTAAACACAGACACAGAGGAAAAGATTCACGTGAGCCTAATTCTCCCTAGAAAACCAGGCTAAAAATGGCAGGAGATTGCACTGTGTGGCAACAGGGAAATACTAGCAAACATTAAATGAGCCAAGGGGCTCTGGAGCCAGAAAAGGAGGAATCCAGTATCTTCTCAGCAGCTCAGGAAAATCTCATTACCTCTGAGCAATTCTGGTGGTTTAGGAAAGATGGGAATCCCTCCAGGTGATTTTTGGACACGTGGATTCAGTGATACTGTAACCATAATGCCTCACTTTCCCCTTTTAAGTCACCATTGAGTCGCAGCCAAAATCTAGATCAAATAAACTTGCTTTGAAAAGAGAAGGGATTGGAACAGCTGGTCAGGAAAGGACTCATTTCCTTGAAAAATCTCAAGAAAGGAAAACATTTCACTATTTTTTTTTTCTCTTAGAAGTTGTTGAGGTTTTTGATTATCATTTTCCAAAGAAAAAGCCAAATTATTTTCACAGTAATTTTTGTCCTGTGAGAAAATCCCTTCTTCTTTGAATATAACTCAGTACAAAGTTGTTGACATAATCCAGGGAGAATTTAGCAGAGCAGAGGTAGTCCAAAGGTAACAGTTAAAGCTCTTGACCGATTTGAGCTGTGTCAGTGACTAATTACAAAATATCGTCTTTCCTGGAGGTTTTTCCACCAGAAAAGCAAAATCTGAAAGTTTTTAATCAAAGAAAAAGGAGAAAACTCCTAACAGTGCCTCAGAAATGTTAAGAGTTGGACGAGCTCTTGAATAAGAAGGTCACTCAAAATGGGTACGATAATAAGAAATGCCAAGTATGGTATAACTCTGGTTTTAGAAAAAAACGGAGGATGTGAAGTTGAAACCAGGCAAAGTGTAAGTCTCTTATTTTCTGACAATAATCAAATTTGCTACTGAATATTCACTGCTATTTCCTAAGAGTTTTTGTGACAACCAGATCCACTGTCCACGTTGTTTTCACTATTGGTTTGTAATCAGACATCTAAAACCCCAGTACAAAGCAGCCGTGAGATCTGCTCCCTTTGCTCTCCTTTTTCATTTGTATTTGTCTGAGCTAAATTCTTCACTACTTCTTTGGGGGTTTGGTGGGGTTGTTTCTTTTCAGTTTCCATGGGATTTGGACTTGAGCTTCTCTCTTGAGGGACTTGCACTGACTGAAGTTTCCAAAAACGCTCTTCTGCTTCCGTAGTAATAACATTTCTGTTATTTTCCTGTCTCAGCTGCAAACGGAGGTGATCCTCGTGAATGTTAATAAACAGGAACCGCTGGTGCTGGAGATGGGGAAGGAACAGACTTTGCTCCCAGGGCACACCGAGGCTCCACGCAATGGGTGGCTCTCCCTAATCACGGCGCTCACGGGGCGATATCAGATGGGTGCGTCCCTCGTGTCCACCACCCAGTGCTGAGTCAGCAGATGACATCTGCAGAGTGCAACCTCATTAAAACCATTCCGGTAGCCCCGTCAGAGCAGAGGGACCTCCTTGACCTCAACAGAACTCACCTGGAGGAAAAAATCTTCTCCTCCTTCAATGCTTGGTGATGGGAAAGGATGTGTCTTGGACACTACTGGATACTGGCTCAGAGAAGATGACGTAGGCTTAGTGCCTGCCCTTGAGTGAACAAAGGGCATTTTGGTACGGATGGAGAAGTGGAAGGCAAGGGACTGGATTTCTTTCTAAAAGAGGTGCTGTATTTTCCCAGCATCATTAAACTCAGGGAGGAAGTTGCCGCAGAGAGCTTTCTAAGCCAACCTTCTGGCCACACAGCTGAGACATCCTAGCTGCTTTTGGCAATCTGAGGGTCTACAAAACAATGAGGAAGTATCACCTGAAGAGCTGCAGCCCATGCAGTTTGACACGGGTGGGTGTCCAAGACCTAGGTAAAGCAAATGCTCAAAATAGCGGCCTGTTTCTGAATATCTGGGCCATGATCTCTGCCTGCCTCCTTCCCCCAGGGCCATAGCTGGGGGCAAGAGCCCCCTCCCCATGCCTGGGTGCTCATGAGAAGACAGCCATATCTCCAGGGTCCCTGCCAAGAGAAGCCCAGGGCTCAGAGCCCACCAGCAGGCTAAGCTGTATCAAGCATGGAGGTCACTGGGCTTCAAGTGCACTAACTGTTTAATTTGCCACTGTTATTAATAATGGGGATTAAGGCACGGCAGACTGGAGGCTCCCCAGGAAAAACCAGCAAAGTGTTTTCTTGGCTTCCGTCTCGGGGCTGGAGCTCTAAATCCTGGCGTTATGAGATCCCCTGACACTTATTCCTTGTACTTAGCAGCTGGGAAAGGAAACGTTTATTCAGGCAGCAAATTGCCCAAGCAGCTCCCGGAGGGACCTGAACAATGCGGGGGGAAGGAAAGGCTCCCCCAGTCGCACTCAGGGCAATAATTTCCGTTCTGTGGCACAGGAGCCGCTGCCTGATAATGGAGATTTATGGGTCCGTCCGGTGACCTCTGTAACAGCCTTTCTGCTGGAGAGATTTACTCCCTCTCCCAAAGCCAGGTATGGCCAGAGTGGGACAGGGTTGAGGAAAGGATAATGCTTTCTGGTGAGGCTGAGAAGGACACAGGCCCGTGGCTGGAGTAGTCTCTTGTGTGGTGAATGGCCTCACCTTCCTCTTTGAAGCTCCCCCAGAATGCCTTTGCCCAGCCCTTATCTTGGATAATATCAGTCTTGGGATCACTCAGTTCTTTTTATGGGTTTGGTCCCTGGTGTTGACTAATGCTAACGGCCTTCTACGTAATTCTTCATAAGACCCTACCTTTAGTCCATGAAGGAGCTTCTCACGTGAGAGCAGATCATGAAATCTCACTGAATGACCTGGCTGGTGGAGAGGATGGATTGGGTCCTGTCCCTGTCCTGGTCATCAGCTTGCTGTATAAAAGGAGATCTTTTTCCCCTCACACCTACCATTTATGAGGACTGAAAGGTCCCCAGGGCAGGAAATTATCGTTTGTGTATTGCACAACAGTCTCCTAATCTTGGGTGAGGCCTTGAGCATGCTAATGTCAGAAATACTTTCCACAATGGGACATTCAGTCCCCAGGGAGCCAGGAACAACTCCTAAGTGGGGCACGAGGGTCTGGTAGGGAAAAAGCATTCTTGGATGTGGCACTTCATGGCTCTTAGTCATTGGGAGTGGTCCTTCACATCCCCCGCCAGGTCCACAGAGATCAACTGCTACAGACAATGCAGGGCTCAACAAGAGAGCAGATCTGAGCGCCGCCAGCCAGCCCACACCTACAGGCACTTTTTCCAGCATGGCTAGGACATGACAGCATTTCTTACCAATGACACGGCCCACCCAAAATCTGAGCACTTTTACCTTCCCAACCAGAAGAATCAAATTCCCTCTTGCAACCAAGTCAGAGGGAGGTTGCCCAGGGCTTGAGTCTGAAGGGTGGCTTGAAGTCCCCTCTTTGGGTCTTTCCACCATCTCTGCAATCCCCAACTCCACCAGCGTGACAGCATGACCATTCCTAGGTCCAGACTTTCTGGATTTATTTGGGCTTTTCTTTAGCAAGCCTAAATCTGTTAGCCTTGGAGAGACCATCTCCAACACATAAACCTGATGAATCGGGACCCAGAAGAAAAATAACAGTAAGAGCACCTCCAACAGAGAGATTTTGAATCCTTCAGTTCAGAGCCAGCAACCAGTTTATACATTTCTTTTCCCAAACCAGCCTCTAGAAGGGGACAAAGAGCCCTCCCTGCGCTGGTTTGGGTCAGACCCTGTGGTTGCTGCATGAGAAAGAGCAACAAAGTTGTCTACCCTCTTCTGCCCTCCAGTTCCCTCGAGTCTTCACCCCCTCTGGGTGAAGAGGAATGGAAAGAGATTTCCATTAATATAGCACTGGAGTTTTGTTTAAAGCTGGAGGGATATTTAATATCAACATTTCCCCCCCGCAGAAGTGTCTTCTCAACCCAATGAAGCAACTCAGCAAAGGAGAGGCTGTCCTTCAAACACAGCCAGGCACTTACAGGCTCTAAACAGACCCTGAGAGCAGTTTTACCCGCAGAGAAGCAGTTTCCTAAAACAATTTGTTATGATAAGAGGTGAAAGCCACGATCCCGTGTATATACGAATCCCAAATGGACTCTCAGGAGCTCTTGCAGCTGAGGCAAAGGACATTGGCCCCTTGGACACATGGACACCCTGGGAGCCCACCAAAGACACCCTCACCTTCTGCTTCAAGAGACAGCCATGACAGCACAGCAGGGGAAAAGAGGATTTGGCATTCCCAGCAGCTCAGGATGGTTTGTCCCAGATCCAAAGACTGTTTCCATTAAAAAGTGACAGCGTGGAAACCCTTCCTGCAGCTGTGGAGCTGAATGGCACATCTCCTATTTCTTTTGAGTGGATAGAGATGCTCCCACGAACTGCATGACTCCAGAAGCTGAAGTTTCAAGGGGGAAAACCCACCAAAAGTTTTCTGGTCAGATCACAGTAGTTAAAAGTGCTGGTTGGTCTGGTACCGTGGCAGATCAGGGCTGAACTGGAAGGGAAGACAGCAGCAAAAAATGAGGAGAGACAAAAGTAGAAGGGGCAGGGAGTGGCTGTAAAGAAAAGAGCCCAGATTTATGCATGGGAGACGTCTGTAGCCAAAAGAAGGCTGTTAGTGAACCTTTCCTTTTTCGACAGGGACAACATCAGCTTGACGCACAGGCTGGGATCAGAAAGCCCGTGTGCATTATCCTACCCTTCAGCTAACGGAGTCAAAGATGTTTTTGTAAAAAGAAGTTCTGCCCATTGGCTTTGTCCCCCCTCCCTCTTATCTCCCTGTTTCCCCTCTGACAGAATCTGCGGGAAATTCATCCAGGGGTCTGCTATTTTAGAGACTAACGGGACCTAGACGTGGGGAGAGCAGGACAGCGCCTGTCTGAGTAGCTGGGTTGGTTGCTGGTGGGAATGCAGCTCCTCTGATCTGGATTAACAGCGAACATCACCTGTGGGCTTGCTGATCTGCAGGGAATGGGGAAGGGGGTAAATTCCTCACTATTAAGCAGAAACACGGTTTCAAGCAAAATGCATCATTATGAAGCTTCACAGAAATGGCTTGACGCTGTCCCAGAATACTTTGGAGTTTATCTGACTCGTCTACGGTGGAGAAAATGGTTGCTCAGTTGGCTGCCTCGACCAAACAGCTTTCCCCCTGCAAACCTAAAGACCCTACTTACTGCTTGGGAAACACCGAACCTACAATCTAGCTGAGCCTCATGCTGCTTTTGAAAAGGCAAAGAAATCTGTTTTCTCCTGCTTCGTGAAACGCCACAGCGAGACTGCTCCCGTGCAGCCCTTCCCAGGCCAAATGTTTCACTTCAAGGCAAAGGGAACATTGCGTCCCTCCTCTGCAAAGCTCCCTCCTCTGCCTGCGGCAAGCCAAGGTCTATGGCACATGCCATTGCCAACAGCCAAGAACACTCCTTTCCTTCATGGATATGTTTTCCCCAGTTTGAAGGACAGTGGAGGTAGCAGGAGCCAAGCGACCAGCTGAGATCATGTGCAAGAGGGACATGATGGGAAGGCTGGTCAAATCTGGGCTTGGATTTGAGTTCAGTCTTGGCTCTGCAACTGGCTTCCCTTAAGCAAGGCTTTTCATCTCCTTGCGACACTGTTCTTCCCCCATGAGCAGGAGCAAAGGCTCTTCCCTGCCTCACTGGAGCGGGGCAACAGGACAACTTCCAAAGGCCGCAGTCAAAGATGTGGAAGCAAGCAGTGAGTGGAAGAAGGGTGGGTGGAAACAGGTTGGATTCCTCTAAAGCAGATACAGAGAAAGTGCCTGTTTTGGGATGGAACAGGAGACAGTCCTGGGGGACTGACCAACCTGGTTGCGTCAAAGAGCATTGACATCCCTCCAGCACACCAGAACCACCAGACCCCAAGCTAACAAGCCCAATGGTTGTACTAGAGCTGACTGGAGAGACTGTCAAACGACGTACCATGAAGTACCCACATCCAAAATGTGTACGCTGTGCTGTACAGGAGACAGGCATGCAAACACCCTTGAGGATGTAGGGTGTTTTTGGTCGGAGTAGTTGCTGGCCACCCCTTTGACAGCAACCTGGTGTCCTACAGCAGCTTCTGCTGACTGTCAAGTTGTGGATGTGCGAAGGTCCAAGGTCTGCTTTCTTTTGCTGGGCTGCAAGCCTGATCCCACCCACCAAAGTGACCTCCCCTTTCTTACTCCTACTTACAGTTCTTACACTTGTAAATATCTGAGGCTCTTCTGATAAACAGGAGATTCCTCTGCTTATCGGCTGTCCAAATATTTTTTAACAAATCTTAGATTAGCAAGGAGAGCCCGGAGAATGGCCAGGATGGAGCCATCCACAGCCTGGGGTCTGCTTGGCAGGAGGCACCTGGAAATGGTCTTACTCTCTTTTGACAACGAAAAAACAGCTACAGTGTTTTTCTCCTTGAAATATGTCCCATCTCCAAATGGACATGTCCTAGCAGAGGCTCTCCTTTGGTGACTGCAAGGGAAGGGACGGTGGGGAAAAAAATGTAGAGGATCAGGTTAGCTTGGGATTTGCAATGCCATGATCCCACCTGGGCAGCTGCTTCTGAGTTGGGCACAGGCAATGGATCATGTCCAGCATGTGCAGCTGTGCCTGGTTATGGCTTCAAGTTGCATCAGGGGAGGTTTAGACTGGATATTAGGAAAAATTTCTTTACTTACAGAGTTGTAAAGCATTGGACCAGGCTGCCCAGGGAAGTGGTGGAGTCCCCATCCCTGGAGGTATTCAGAAAACCTGTAAACGTGGCACCTGGGGACATGGTTTAGCAGGCATGATGGTGTTGGGTTGACGGTTGGACTTGGTGATCTTAGAGGTATGTTCTGACCTTAATGATTCCACGATTCTACGATTCTACAGTGTACCCACAGGGGACCACAAGCAGGTGTGCTGTGGAGGCATGTCGAGATGCTGCACCATGGCTGAGCCATGGGAACTGGCCTTGTGGCTACTGGGTAACTGGTGAACCCTGACCCTAAGCGAAGCTAGCACAGCCTGGCCACGTTCAGACATTGTTGGACCCCAATCTACAGTGGTTTCATCCAAACTGCTCCCCAGGACCTCCACCTGCTTGGGTTGGGCTGAGATGGTCTGTGCTCAGACACTGCCAGGGGCCATGCTACTGGCTGAAGAGCGTGCCCTGTTTGGTTCCCATAGCTGGCATCTGGCACTAGTTCGTCATCAAGCAGGGCACAGCCTTCACATGCTCTTGGCCCACTCAGAGCAGCTGATGATGTGGCACTTAGGGCCATGGTTTAGTGGTGGACTTGGCAGTGTTAACTTTACAGTTAGACTCAATCTTAAATGTCTTTTCCAGCCTAAATAATTCTATGATTCTATGAGCTGAAACTCCTCAGACCATGGGAACCCAATCGTTTGTGGTCATATGTCCTAGTGCAGCATCTGTCTGTTTGATGATGACCATCTGTCTGTCTGTAGAGGTGGCTACCAGCACCAAGGTGGACCAAAGCCGTGGTCCAGCTCGGGGCCCAGGGAAGCTGGTGCTGTTTGGGATCATTACAAAGACGTCAGGGACAAGCTAGGCAGATGCACACAGACAGCAGAGCCAAACTCTTCTCAGTAGTGGGAGAAGGCACAAGGGGACACAGCACAAACCACAGGCTGGGCCTCAGGGAAAGAGTTTCCATCAAGAGGTGCATTGAGTACCTGGAGAGGTGAGGGCATTTCCACCCCTGGGCATTTCCAAGCCTCAGCCAGGCAATTCCACAGCTGACCTCAGCTGGTGCTACTGGTTGTCCTAGCAGGAGGTGGCCTAGAGATCTTCCAGCCTGCATTCCTGCAATCCTGCAACTCCAGAAAATCAAAGAGGTTTTTTTGTTTGTTTGTTTTTGTGGGGTTTTTTTGAAGACTGGTGCAGATCAGAGGGAAAGACATTTATCCAAGTCAAATGGGCAAAATCCTGCTTGTAGGAATATGATTCATTGTATTATTATCATATACGTGTGCATATTATACGCATGCGTTTGTATGCATGTATGCACACATACATATATATAAATGTATAGATTTGTGTATATATACATATAGTATGTCCTTAAGAATGCCGTTTTAGCAAGCTAGGAGTCATCTCTAATCAAGCCTCTTGCTTTTGCTATTAGAATTATTATTCTATAGCTACATAGAACATAGCTGTATAGAACTGTGTATACATTTATATATATGTACACAAATATAACATGCACACACACATATATGTATAAGCCCCCTTACTTTATATATATAAAACATATATATAGACCATGTATAGGAATATACGAAATATTTAGGGTATTTACGGCTCCACATGTCTCACAGAATCACAGAATGGTAGGGGTTGGAAGGGACCTCTGTGGGTCATCCAGTCCAACCCCCCTGCCGAAACAGGGTCACCCAGAGCAGGCTGCACAGGACCTTGTCCACGTGGGTCTTGAATATCTCCAGAGAAGGAGACTCCACAACCTCCCTGGGCAGCCTGTTCCAGGGCTCCGTCACCCTCAGAGGGAAGAAGTTCTTCCTCATGTTCAGACGGAACTTCCCAGGCTTCAGTTTGTGCCCATTGCCCCTTGTCCTGTCGCTGGGCACCACTGAAAAGAGCTTGGCCCCATCCTCCTGACACCCACCCTGCAGATATTTGTAAGTATATATTAGGTCCCCTCTCAGCCTTCTCTTCTCCAGGCTGAACAAGCCCAGCTCCCTCAGCCTCTCCTCGTAGGGGAGATGCTCCAGTCCCCTCACCATCCTTGTAGCCCTCCGCTGGACTCTCTCCAGTAGCTCTTCATCTTTCTTGAACTGGGGAGCCCAGAACTGGACACAGTACTCCAGATGGGGCCCCACTAGGGCAGTGTAGAGGGGAAGGAGAACCTCCCTCGACCTCAGCTCTGAACATGATGGCACTAACAAATATTGATTGTCACGTGCGTATTCAACCCCCCGCCCCAGTTTTCTTCAGCTGACTGATGTAGTCGCAGCCCCTGACTCCGGTTCGGAGGTGTTACGCTGATAAACCCCACTCGGAGGGGTTACGCTGAAAGAAGTCAGGCCAGATCCTGGCCTCCCTACGGGACGCCAGCCAGGGACAAACAAAAAGGTGTTTACTACGGCTCGTCACGTTGTAGGGGCCGGTCAGTTTGTCTAACCCCTGGCCCTTCTCTTTTCCTCTTTTATTAGTTATTCCAAACGTTAAGTCAACTCAGCCCCCGAGCACGGCGGGAGGATGGAGCGATTCTCCCGGCCGCCGATAAAGCATCGGCAAAGGTCAGTTCGCACAGAAACTGCAGCCCAGGCCAATAAAACGGCAGGTACCGAACTTATCAGGGCAACATATAACTTGCAGTTTTTCTAACTCAATTGATTGGACTTTTTATCTAAAATAACAGGCATTATAAGATAGGCGAAAGTCGAGATAAGGAAGAAAACTGAGTGGGTCTGGAATCGAGATCAGCTTGGGGACAGGTTCAAACTCCCACACCTGCCCCGGAGGAATCAATGAAAGTTTCTTGGCGTCGTCCGCTCGTTTTGAAACACTGCTGAAGTTGAGTGAACTTTGAGACCGCGGCGTTTATTCTGTGATTATAATTAACCTGCTCACCCGTTGTTATTGATTCGGCGTGAAGGGAGGTGACAGAGTCTGACTGGGATGTTGGTTTAGGAGCAGAAATGGTTGGGGAGGGCGGGCAGCGGGGCAGGCAGGCAGCCTTGCCGGAGAGAGACCCTTCCCTGGCTGGAGGCAAAGAGAAGGGGATATGAGGGGGATTTCACCCTCCTGCTTGTGGTCCTGCTTGTGCTGGGATCTGAGAAAACCCTTGAGGACAGATCTTCACATCCAGAGGGTCAGGGCAGATCGCAGCATCAACTGTCTGCCCCACTGAAGCAACGAAGGACCGAATGTGGGAAGCCCCTAGAGAAAAGCATGGATC
This sequence comes from Opisthocomus hoazin, assembly GCF_030867145.1. Lineage (NCBI taxonomy): Eukaryota > Metazoa > Chordata > Aves > Opisthocomiformes > Opisthocomidae > Opisthocomus > Opisthocomus hoazin. Next base: position 128,746,067 of record NC_134415.1, read on the forward strand.
GTGCCCAGGATCCAGGGCATCCTCCCAGCCCAGGGGAGCGTGAGGAGGAGACATCCCCCCAAGTCAGCTGCCCCTCTCGTGCTCCACATCGCCAAGGCACATCCCAGCTCAGTGTCCTTCCCAGCAGCCGGTCCGCTGAGCAGCCAACCCCTGGGGCCAGCACTCCCTTCCAAAAATAATCTCAGCCTTCTGGGGCCAAACATGTCATTCGGAGGAGTCCTGATGTCTGGGCCTCACTGCCTCGCTGATTTTTTACAGCTCCAGCGTTGCAAGCCCTGAGTATAAAATAATGATGGCTCCCTGGCTTGCAAACCCAAGAGCCTGGCTTGGAAACTCATAGGAGTTTAAATAATAAATATTAGGTTATTTTTGTGTCTCTTCTAGAGATTTAACATGTAGGAATGAAGGTTTCCCAGCATTTCTTATGCTCAGAAAAGCTGCTCCTTCCCTTCCTGCAAAACCAGAGCCTGACACACGTGATAACACGACTCTGGAAGCTGGAGCTTGAAGGAAGACCGAGGCGCATGGAAGCAGAATGGCTGGCAACAGCCAGGGGCGGGCAGCTGAGAAGCAGCCAAGAGGGAGATGTCTCCCAAACTCTTTGGAGACGTTTGCAGAGCCAACGGAGACCACCCGCTCCCCCGGCCCTCGAGGCCAGAGGACAACCTGAAGCTTGCTTAAATGTTATAGATGCTGCCAGAGAGCACGGAGCAACCAGGAGCTGTGGGAAAAAAAAGCAAGAACCGGCAAAATCTTGCTCCGAGAAAGCAGCGTGGTCCCCTTCTCCCCCCCCCCCGCTCCATCTCTGCCCTCAACCTCTTCTGCTGGGCTCGGGTTTTAACCTTTTAGGAGAGCCTGACGGCAGCGGGCACCCAGCCCTACCCCAGCACCCCGTAAATACGCCGGGCTGCGGCTGGAAGCGTCAACCGGAGGAAAACGGCTGAGCTTCGGGAAGAAGAACAAGAGCAGGCAGCGGCGTCCCGCCGCGGGACCTCTCCCGAAATGCTCCCCCGGCAGACACCGACCTAATTCCCAGGGATTAGGAGGGAACATTTCCAGGCAGCGGTTTTTGTTATCCCAGATTCGGAAGCGCCCAGTACCAGTCGCTGGTGGAGACGGGAGGTCAACCCCGCCGCGTCCCTCGTCCAGCTGCCCTCACCCCACCTCTAGTGGAAAAACTTACTTTGCCTTGACTTTCCTCGAATTATTTCTTGCCCTCTTTCACAAACAAAACGAGTTTCCAAGTCCCTCCCCAAGGCTGGCGCGAGCTGTTTGAGCCCCCCTGGCTCCAATAAGGGACTCACCAGCTTTACGGATCACTAAAAATAATTTTAAAAGAAGCACAAACCCCTTCGAGCTGCAACGCCTAAACCAAGCGGCCGCTTTCCAGCAAGCAAAAAGAAAGGTCCCACTGGCTTTTGGGGAGCTTTCCTGTGCGATGAGCTTCACCTCCCCAAGAAAACCTCCAGATCTCCAAATAGTTCACAAGCGGCCGCGTTGCTTCCCCGTGGAAGCGTCTTGCATGGGCCTGATCCTGCACCAGCTCCTGGAGAACCTCCCTTTGCTTTAAAACAGAGGTGGGTTCAGCTCTGAGCAAGCAAGGTGGATTTTTGGGGTTTTTTTTAATTTGTTTTTTTCCCCGCAGCCCATACTGAATCTCTTTTCCAGGAGGGCCTGATCCTGCAAGCCTTGCCTGGATGAAACAGCAGGATTGGCGTTGGAAAGACGGAGAAAAGAGCAGAAAGCGTGGGAAGGACCCAACTTTGCCCCCCAACAAGCAAAGGCTGCATCCTGCATTTAGGTGTCCACCGAATCAAGCAAAAAAAAACCCCTCTGTGCCAGCAAATCACTGAGAAAAAAAAATAATCACCGGGCATTTCTTGGAAAAGAAAAAAAATTATTTTCCCTTCCAGTTGACACTGCCCCAAACTTGGCTTTAAAATCCAGACCTTGCCACAACCTGAAAGCTGAAATGTTTCAGCGCTGATGGTGGGGTCAGATCTACGTCCAGCTTCGAAAAATCTCTGCCCAGAATCGTCCTTCCTCGCAGACCCAGCACCCGCCTGCCCGTGGCTTTTTTTGGGGGGGATGAGAAAATCCAGTTCCGGCTTATCGTATTGAAAGAGAAATCAGCGCCGAGTGCCCCGAGTGCTTAAAAAGGGTGCGATAGTGCGGGGAATGCTGCAAACTCCAGCATACCCTGCAGCAAGTGACCTTCTGGAAGACTGGAAGGAAAAAAAGAAAAAAAAAAATCACCTATTTCTGCTGTACGAGACCTCACGACGGCGTCGCTCGGCGTGGCAGAAACGCGATGGGGGGGGTCAAAAAAGCCTTTAATACCACTTGTGCCAGCCGCTGCGACGGCGACGACGATTGAATTATTTCCAAGCGCTGTCACGCACGTGTGGGCGCCCGTGTATGAAGACCTCGCTGCTCAGGCATGGCAGATAATTGGGTTTAATTTGTCATTACAGATGTATTTACAGCTTGGAGCGGTCACTGTGACCGATGGTGTGGGGAAGACTTGTAAAGACCAGAGAGGTTTTAATATTTTGCAGTGATGCTGGATGTTATCGTAGCCGGTTGGAAGTCTTTTGCCCCACGTAGGGGACCCACAAGGATTTTTTTCTTCCCACCCAGAATAAAAAAAAACCTCAAACCAACTTTATAATGAAATTTGCTGTTAAAATTCAGGTTAATTTTGGAGGTAAGAGCGCGTTCTCACATATTTCCCCGGTTATTTAAGCAGCATTTCACACTTGCACACCAAAGGCGTATTGACACCTTCCTGCCAGACAGCAGCGTGAATTCGGGATCCACCGACAAGGTGAATATTTGGCATTTCCAAGCTCCCTTTTCGCAATCCTGCAGGCATAATTACACACATTCCCCCCCCCCCTAAAGCAAGCCGTACCCGTAACAACCCAACCTTGCCATTATCACCGAGGGGTTTTGGCACCGTAATCGCGTTATTCGGGGATCACACGTCCCCGTAACGCGGGGCCGGTGCGGCCGTCCCAGCAAAAAAAAAAAACCCTGAATTTCTTCCTCTGCCCTCCCAGCGTGAGCCAAACCGGCCGCGTTAAGCCCCGCGGTCTGAGGTCTCGGCACAGATCCCCCCCGGGTTTCGCAGGCAGCGGCGAGCCCCAAATGGGAGGCAGACGCTTCGTTAAGTCTTTTTGTGATAGGGTTGCAAAAGCCTCGAGGGTCCCGAGACGGTCGGCTGCATCCCCCCACCTTCCTCTGCCTCGTGCCCCCCCCGGGAGCGTCGCTGAGCCGGGGGAGATCCCCGAAAATCCCATTTCTGCACCTCTTTTTTCAGTAAGGAAGCTGTAGGGAGGGAAGGACACTCCAGGTTGGCGTGCGGGGCAGGGAATTTGGGAACAAAACCTCCAAAAAGGAGGTTTATTGTATTCGCATCCCTTTTTCCCACGCGTGCAAAGCACTGCGGGCCTCGAGGAACGAAAATTTCAGCCCGGAGCCCTGTGCCGATGAGAAACGAGGTCCCTGCGGGTTTTGGGACTACGCTATCAAGTTTTTTTCCTTTGCCATTTTCATTAAAATTGCATTTTTCCGCCGTTCTTTTAGCAGCCCCTGCGCCCCCCCCCTCCCCAGCAGCAACAGGCTGCTGACCTTGAGGCACCAAGACTCCCTCATCTCGCTGCGCGGCTGCTTTTTCGCCCGATTTGGGATTTTATTTGCTGCTTGGTGCTTTGTTGGTGTGTGTTTTTTTTTTCTGAGGCGTGCTTAATTTTACAGCTACTGGGAGCAAGATGGTTTGCCCATTCGAAACACCCGGCTGGATTTGGGGTAACCAGGTTTGGGGAGCCCCTCTCTGCCTGCCGACCCCAGGTTCCTCCATCACCAGGAGAGCACGGAGGCAGCAGGATCAGGTCCGATTTCCTTTGGGAAACACCCGATAAAGCCTTATCTGTTTCCAAGGATTTCGCCTCTTTCCCCCAAAACTGAGGGAAATAAATATGGAGAGAGCGGAATATAGGATGTCTCTTTACAAAAAAATAAATTTGCTGTTATTGTTACAGGGACAAAGACAAGTACAGGAGTGGAGGGGGGGGGAGAAAAATAATTAATCCTGGCTTAATGAAGACTTAGATTTGGGGCAACTAGCCACCACATCAAGTTTTACTGCTTTACAAAAATTCACGGGCATATATAATGTGTTGTATATTATACCACGGCTGTTCTATGCAACATATGCATTTTTATTCTGTAATAAAGTACAATTTTCAATGAAGGAGCTGTATTATTAATAAGGGTGATACAGTGCCCACGTTGGAGATATTTTTATCATTATCGTGGCTTTATTTATTATTTAAAATATGCTGTCTGGGGACTTGTGGGGTGAAAAACAGTTGTGTGTTTGAACTCGATCTTGCATCCCCTGATTCTGTGGGTTTTATCCCAAATCCCAGACTGACGGGTGACAATTAAATTAGGCAGGAGAGCAGAAGGTGGTTTGAAACCCGCGGAGGGGAACAAAGCCCTGGGCCAACCTTTCCTCGCCGGCGGAGCTGAGGTGAGAAATGCAACCACTTGCAAAATGGGGGATGTAGGGAACTGTGCAAAACGTGGATGCGTCCTGCGGTCCCTTACCTCCATCCTGAGGTCCCATCCCTCTGTCCTACGACCCTATCCCTCCATCTACAGCCCCATTCCTCCATCCTACAGCCCCATACCTGCGCACTGAGGTCCCATGCCTCCATCCTGCAGCCCTGTCCCTCCATCCTGAGGTCCCATCCCTCCGTCCTATGACCCCATCCCTCCATCTACAGCCCCATCCCTCCATCCCGCGGTCCCATCCCTTCATCCTACAGCCCCATCCCTCCATCCTGAGGTCACATCCCTCTGTCCTACGACCCCAACTCTCCATTTACAGCCCCATCCTTCCATCCTGCGGTCCCATCCCTTCATCCTACAGCCCCATACCTGCACCCTGAGGTCCCATCCCTCTGTCCTATGGCCTCATCCCTCCATCCTGAGGTCCCATCCCTCCATCCTGAGGTCCCATCCGGGGACTGCAGAGATGCTGGGCTCCCCCCACCACCCACTGCCCCATGGGGAGCCCCCACCTTGTCCTTAGGTGCGTGGGGAAGGTCAGGGGCTGCCTGTAGGGCAGAGGGTTGTGACAAATGCCGATGAGTCACTGGAAATGCCGGCCCCGGGGATGCTACAGGGCAAATCTCTTAGCATCCCTGCGGGAAAGCTTAAGATCTGGTTCACAATCTCTCCCTCACCAGCAGTAGAGAAGATATTTTCCAACCGAGCGTCTGCTCCAGGCTTTGATCTTCCCAGATGCTGCTGCTGGGTTCAAACGGTGCCTGTTCAGGGAACTCCGGTTTCGACTCAGTCAATACAAAACACAAAGCACCCGTCGGAAGCGCCCGCAGCCCCTCGCCCCGATTTCCTCCCAACCACATCAGCCTCCTCGGTGCCGCAGCGAAAGAAAAAACCCCGCTGCTTTTTTAGCAAAAAGCAAAGCCGCAGAGGGTGGGGACGGCAAACCAGGACCTGGCCCTCCATTCCCATCCCGGAGACTTCCCGGAGGCAGCAAGCGGCCGCGGGCTGGATGCGCTCCGGCTCCCGTGCCGCCCTCCGTCCCCGCTCCCCTCTGCCCGGGGAAGGGGGAAGAGGCGAGCTGCTGACCCTGGGACAGATTTCAAAAGGTTTTCTGGCGCTGGCAGGGAAGTCTCCTGAAAGGGGACTTTGCAGCGGGTCCTTTTCATGCCTCATTAAGTCGGGAATTCGCTGTAACCCCATCGCAGGCAATGCCTGGAGCAAGTTCACGGCCTCCACCGCAGGGACTGATCCTGCCCTCCAGGATAATGAAATCAGTCGCCAAACTTAGCCTGAAAAGCCAAAATCTGGCATTTTGAACTCGCCCCGGGGAAAGTTTTTCAAATAGGCCCAGGTGATTTGTGCACCCGTCCTTCCCAGTGCTTTATACCACAGAGCTGCATTGGCCCGTTTTAGCCCAGGCCAAAATTATTCTTGCTAGCATAAAGCAGTAAGATCTTTATTTCTCTCAGCAGATTGCTTTTTCCATTTTCTATCACCTTTGTATATAATTTCACTAATATTCTGCATTGCTTTACAGCCGGGAAAAAAATGCCATGCCTGATTGCATAGACTGCATATCTACGCCTGCATATCCAGCTCCATCTGCATAGGCTTGATCTTGGTTATTAAAAAATTATTATAATTAGTATTCTAATGATCCCAGGGGCGCTCTGCAATTAGCGCTATCCAAAGGTGACGGTTCTCCGGGAAGCAAAATCCCTGGAGGGAAATGAGAGGGCTGCAAAAACCGCTTGGTTTAATACAGCCTTGCGCGAAGGATCGCGTTTCCACCTTGGGATTCCTCGTGGTGCAGAGAATAAAAATGTCTTCAGTCCCAAGGAAAGGAGTCTGGGCTCCACCGTGCCAGGGACTGCTCAGACGCGGAGCCAGATCTGGATGTGTTATTAAAGTGAGCCGGTGATGGGCGCAGTCCATGACGGTGTTTCCTCCCCACTAAATCTTTCAGTGCCTTCAGTTTTTCAGCCCGTCAGGGCTTTTCACCCTTGCATATCCTCCCCCCCCTAAAAAAACCCTTCTCCCCGCTTGCAAACCACCAGCCAGCCTTTACGTGCTGCGTACAGCCCCCTCGGTACCCACAGCCCGTGCACAGCATCGCGCCGGCGTCGGGACGGGACCCGGCTGGGAGCAGCCCGGCAGCGGCCGCATCCCGACTCGGAGGGAGAGGGAAAGAAAAGGGCAGGTCTGGACCTGAAACAGCTTGCCGGGGGAGCTGCCTTCCACAAAATCCATTTTAATCCCGAATTTGAAATTCGCCAGCTTTCAGGCAGTTTCTTTCTCTTTTTTTAATACCAAACCCAAGAAATTTTTGTTTAAAACCCAAATGCTTTTTCCACGTTCAAGGCAGAGACATAATTAGAGCCACGCTAATAAATCCTCCCGTTTCTGCCGTGCCATCCTCCACGATGCCGGAGGCGACGCGGTGAATCCCGCACCCGAATGGGGACCTGGGGATGGAAAGGGGTCCCAGCTCCTTCTTCCTTCGTCAGCGATCGCTAATGTTGTCTGGACTGGCTCAACGCATCCCAGCTTCCCCATGCTATTTCAGAGCCCAGATAAAAAACACTTTTTTGCCACCAAAAGGCAGGCTGCAAGACCTGCAACGCAAACTGCTGCCTAACGCGGGGCTTGAAACCCCAAAATCACTGCGCTCGGTCTCTGGCACCTTAAAAGCTGCTGGGTATTTTTGCAACTGCAGTTCTTCATTTGCGTTATTTTGGTTTTAAGTCGTTTTTATTACTAAGAGCCCTTCTGAGACCACTGCAAAAAGGTGACGTTTTTTTTCCCCAAGGAAGAGACGGCACCATAGCCAAATACGAATGCGCATAAGTCCTTGTTGATAACATTCAATTATAATTTGATTATTCGATTCATCTGGCTTTTTTCCTATACTTTCTACTTTCTCGGGGCTTCCCAGAAACATTGCCTGGTTGGCCCAAACTTTATCCTTAAAGATAATCTCTCCCCCATTTTCAGCAATTTCATCGCGCCCAAAGAAAAACAAACGGCACTGGCAAGGCCAAGCCTTCACCGACACCCAACTTTCCTTTCTTTAACGTAATGTAAGTTAAAATAAAGCTAAAGACAAAGCAAATCTTGCTAGATGCGACGGAAAAATTACCCTCCAAAATTCAGGTTAAGGAACGCAGTCTTAAAACATATCCTGGGGCAAATTTGAGCCATTTTCTTTGTTAAGCCTGGCACCGAAGCCGGGGAAGAAAGAAGGCGGGGAGGAAAAGAGGGTTTATGAAACGGCGACGCAAAGATTTACCCCGCATTTCTCTCCCCCTGTCTCCCTCTTCCGACGCAGAAAATTAAAAAGTGATTGATTAAAGCCATTCGGGCCGATTTCTGGTTGTAGAACCCAGGGGCGGTCGATGAAATGAAAGGCTCCGAGGTGGGGATCGGCACAAGAGATCAGGGCTGGGATTTTCTGGGCCGGCGAGACGCTGAAATACGGGGCTGGGCCATTCGGATGCGCCCGCGAGACCCCCAGAAAAGCGCGGTGATAAATGCGGCTGCGTTTCTTTTTCTCCTTCTCCATCATCTCTCCCCCCATCAGCACCAAATTTCCCTTCGCTTTCCCTTTTTCTAGCCTAACCAACCTTTCCAAAAATCAATTTGAAAAAAGACATCCCATAAAACCAAAGGGAAGACCTGAGATTCACGGGCCAAACTGTGATTTCCCCATTTTCCAAAGAATTTTCCCCATTTTCCAAGGAATTTTCCCCATTTTCCAAGGCATTTTCCCCATTTCCCAAGGAATTTTCCCCGTTTTATGCCTCAAGCAAGCTGGGGGGCAGGGGCTGCCCACACGCTGATGGAGCATCGTGGTCCCGCACGCCGCGGTCATCCCCACCGCCGCCCCCGAACAACCCCCTCGGAGCTGTCTGCGGGCCCTTGCGCGGGAGCTCGGCACATCATTTCTCACCGCTCCGGGCCTGCCCTAAATTATATTTAATTTTTTGGAAACCGTTGGCCCTTGAGGATATTTGGAAACGGCCGTTCTGCAGAGAAAAATGTGCATCTGGGGGTGGGGGGGGAGGTTACCGCAGCAGCGCGGGACCCCCTTATTTCTCAGCGATACCCTGAATTTCCCCCTCCCGGCCTTCGCGCTTCGAGGGGTGCGTGCGTGAAAATTTCGGGGAGGGGGTGTCGGCGGGGTGAAACCCTCCCTTCCCCTACCCCAACCCCGGCTGCGCTCACCTAAGTTGGCGTGCCGGGCGGCTGCGGGCGTCCCTCGGCTCTGCAGGTTGTGCAGCATGGGGCTGTCGAAGGGAGAAGAAGTCCAAGTCGTGGCCATTTCGGGGCTCACGTAAGCCGGGTAAGGGCTGGAGTAGGAGCTGCCGAAACCCCTGCCGTACTGCTCCCTCCCGTTCGCGGAAAGGTTCAAGGAGCCGCTGTAAGCCACCGCGGCTTCCCGGGAAGAGGTGGCTGGGATGGCGGTGCTGGTGGAGAAGGAGAACCGAGGTGACACGGGAGGGTGAGAAGATCCGGGGTTGTAAGCGGCGCTTTCGGCTCCGGGTTGAGTCCAGATGGAGTGGCTGGAGACGGGGCTGCCTTGCTGGGATGAGCCGCCGCTCTGGAGGTACGGCAGGCTGGGGAGCATGGAGGTGACCCTCGTGGTGGGCACGTAGACGGGGGACGCTGCGGCCGCGCTGTGCATGAAGCCACCTGCCCCCTCGTAGGCCGGAGGGCCGGGGTTGGTTGCCATGGCTAAACTCTGGTACATCTCGCGACGGGCCCCCCCAAACCCCAGCCAGGTCCCCAGCCACAATCCAGAGCGATGGGGAGCGGGTGAAGAACCCCAAGCTCCTCTTTCCCCCTACGGCGAGAGGTGACCGGAGCGGTCTCTCTTGGCTACAGCCTTCCAACCAAAACCAAAACGCCACCAACGATGCCGATATTATTTTTTTTTTTCCAGCAACCCCCGCCCTTCCCCACCACCCACCTACCCCACCTTCAGCAGGTCCGGCCGCCGCTCCCGGACCCCGAGCGAGAAGTCCAGGGTCCCACCGGAGGAGAGATTTAGCTCCCGCCTGGATTTAGCTTCTCCATCCATCCATCACCTCCCGGCCCCCCCCCCCCCCCCCAACCCCCACCCACCCCTCCACGACGGGACTGAGCTGCTTAAAACCCTCGGGCAGTCTCCTCCTCCCCCCCCCCCCCAACCTCCCGCCCCGTCCAACAACACCTCCGGGGGAGGCAGGGGGATTCGCGGCCGGGGGAGATAAGGAGGAGGTTAGAGCAGTTGGGGGGGGTGGGGGGTGGGAAAGGGGGGGGTGGGCAGACAGCCGGGAAGGTGAGAGACAGCGATGCTCTCTCCCCCAGGCCCGAAGAGAAAAAACCTTTGTCCCGCAGGTACGGTGGGTGCTTTAAGTTGTTAATGGCCCCCCCCCTCGCCCCGAGGCCGGCGTTTGATGTGGGGCTGGCGGGGGGGGGGGGGGGGGGGGGGGGGGGATTAAATTAGGTAGACGGGGTGTGGGGGGGGAAGGAGGAGGAGGAGGAGGAAGGCGGCCGGCTCGACCCTCCCACCCCGCGCCCGCCCCACGCGTGTCCGCAGCCCCCCTAAGACCGATCACGCGTGGAAATCGGGGGGGCGCTTAAAAGGGGAGTGGGGGGCATTAACGGCTGCCCCCCGCCCCCGCCCGGTGCAGCCCAAGTCGCAAGCGGCGGCATGTGGGGAGCGGACCCCCAGCAGCACCCACAAACCCACCCTCCCCCCCCCACGGGGTGTTTCTAAACACCCACCCCCCCATTTTCCCGGCGTGGGGAGCGGGGAGCACAGTGGGCTGACCCACTGGGGACCGGGTGGGGAGACATTTCCCCGAGCCACGGGGCAGGGTGGGTGCCGTGGGTGCTTTTTTCTCCCCCCCCCCCCCCCCCCTCAAGGTGTCGGGTTGGTTTCCGACCTGAGCTCCTTTGGGTGGGGGGGTGCGTTTTGGGGTGAAACGGCTGGTTTTCGGGCCCGGCACAGGCCGTCGTGGCCTCGCGTGTGGCTTGCGAAGGCGAGACCCCCCCCAAAGAAAAAAAACACTGGCGGGGTGGGGTGGGGGGATCGGGGTGCAGCACCCTCCCCGAGGAGGCTCCGGGAGCGGGGCGAGGCGACCCCAACCGCGGTTCATAACGCGGGTCGCGGCGGGACCCTCGGAAAACCATCTCGCACCCAGCCATGGGGTGGGGGAGTGGTGGTGGGGGGGGGTTGAAATCACTCTTGGGACCGCTTTGGGTTCAACCAGCAGCTTCCCCGGGCTGAACCCCCTGCGCTGGGCTGAATTTAGCAGCAGAGGAGATAACCGGGAGATAAGGACGGATACCCGGGAGGAGAGCAGGCGGCCGAGGGGAGGGGGAGAAGCCGGAGGAAGCCTTGGGAAAGGGGTGAAGGCTGGAGGCGAGCCGGGAAGAAGGGGGGTTTAGGGGAGCTCCGAGTCCCTGTGTCCCCCCCGAAACCCCGGGCAGCCGGCCTGGGACGGAGCGTTCCCACGGGGCTCCCCGAAGAGGAGCAGGACCCTCGGGTGGGGGAAAAAGGAGTCAATTCCCCTCCGGCCTCCAAGGTAGTAATGCTGAGGATAAAAATGTAAATAATAATTCCCCCCCCCATAAAACGGACCCCCCAGCTCCGTTTCCCAGCCCCGGGAGACAACAGGAGGAGGAAGCTTTCGGGTGCCGGGGTGACAGCGAGGAAGAGGAGCGAGGGGACAGAGGAGCGTTACCCACCTTCGGTGCTTTTGGGGGGGGGAGGGGGAAGGGGTGGAGGGGGGCGAGACCGTGGGGGGTGGGGGGACACCCCCTCGCCGTGGGGAAGGCAGAGGGCTGGGAGCTGCCTGGCTCAGGGGTGGGTTAGGGGCAGCGGGGCTCTGTCTGCGCACCCCCCCCCACCACCACCTTGGCTCCCCAGTATGGCCAGGCTCCCCAGTCCCACTCGCTGACTGGTTTGCCCACGTCACGTGGAAATGGGCGGCGATGGGAGGAAAGAGTTGGGGGGAGGGGGAAAAAGCGAGGGGGGGGAGCTGGTATCTGTTGCACCATCAGCCGGGCGCCGGGTTTGATTGCCCTGCAGGGAAAAAAAAAAAAAAAAGGGAATAAAATAATAAAATCAAACCACCACCCCACGCTGCAGGCAAAGTCCGGGCTCCGCAGCTCCCCACGCACCCGGAGGGACACGGCGAGAGGGGGGGTTCTCTGGGGGACATCCCCTCCCCCTCCTCAGCTCCCCAGTCCCTTCGGAGGCAACCCCCTTCCTTGGTGGGGGGGGGGATTTCTCCAAGCTCCTGCCCCAAATCCTTCTTGGTCCGAGCGGAGTGAAGAGGTCGCAGCCGCTCTCCCCTTCCCCCCAGCCTGTTTGGGGGGTCCTCCACACCCCCCCCAAACTGGACACACACCCCTTCCCCCCCCTCCGCCTCCCCGGTTCTGCAGATGCTGCGGGGTTTAAAGGCTGATGGGGGGGGGGGGAAGGGGGTCCCGCCGGGCACCGAGCCCATGGGGGGGGGGTCAGCCCCCTCCTCACCCCATCCCCAGGGGAACATTTCACCTCCGGGAATAACGCTCGCACCCTTAATATCTCCCACACCCCGGCTCCGGGGTTCCCCTTGGAAATTAATTTGGGGGGGGGGGGGTCCTACCTAGTCGGGGGGGGTGGGAGGCTGGCAGAGGCTTTTTAGGGCTCGGAAAGCAAAAAATCTCCGAGGAAATTAAAAATCTCTGTAGGAATGAGGGGAGGGAGCAGGGGAAAGGGAAAAATGGGGGGGGGGGGGTCGAAAGCGATTTATTGAAGGGAGGGGGGAGGTGGGGGACACCCCGAGAAGGGCTCGTGTGGGGTTAAAAACGCAGCTAAAACGAAATCCGGGCGAAGACACAAATGTGGGCAGGAAGGTGGCTGCGGGCGGGTGGAGAAGGAGAACGGCAGGAGCGGACACACGGCGCGGGGAAACGCCGGCAGCGGTGCGGGCAGCGGTGCTATATATATATGTATATAAATATATATTACTTAGATTATATATATATCTAAAATAAAATAAATAAAATATATATTATATATATTTTGTATTAAAAAATACGCTGATGAACACAGGGCTGTCGGCAGGCAGAGAAAGAAGGGAGAATTAAATATATCGATGTCTTTTTTTTTTCCCCCCCCCCCTTCTCCGCAAGCAGCTGCGTATCCAGATGTGCAGGGCTTCGGCCACGCGTCTCCCTCTCCTCTCCTTGCAAAATCCCCGGGGAATTTTCTCTACCAAAGCGGCGCTTTGCTGAAGCTTCGTTGAATTCCTGCTGAGTATCAGCGCTTTGCTTTAAAAAAATAAAAATAAAAAGGAAGCAAAAATCCAATTACAACCGATTTTAACCGATTTTAAACTAATTATTGGTTAAAATCCAATTAAAACTGCTCGGGCAGCTCTACCGGGAGCGGAGCCGGCTTCAAGGACCCGCCTTAGTTTTGCTTCTTCCAGGAAAAAAACAAAAAATAACCACAAAAATTAAATCCCATGGTCGGGTTTGCGTGTGCGTGGCCGGATCCAGCCCCCTTCGGCGGGGACACCCCGGTCCTTAGCGCCGAGCATCGCGGCGCGGGGGGTGGGGGGGGGCTGCGTACCGCGAAAAAATCCACGGGAAGTGTGAGGATGGAGTTCGCAAACTTTTTATCCCCCCCAAAAAAACCCCAGAGGATGGGATACAGCGGGGTGCAGCGACAGGGGAAAAAAGAAAAAAAATCTCTGCTCTGCACTCGGGGCTTTTTTATTTTATTTTATTTTTTATTCGCCCACAAAGCGAAGCCGCTAACGAAATCTGGCTGAAAAGAACCCTGCGGAACAAACCTCGGCCTTCCCGCTCTCCTTTCCAGCCCCCTCTCCCCCCCCGGCAGGAAATAAATAGATACGATGCCGGGTTTTTTGTTCTTTTTCTATTTTTCCCCCCCTGCATCGAAGTTAATTCCGCGCCGGTTTTAGAGTTGAAGCCCCCGCGAATGGCACTGAAAAATAACCAAAATAAACAAGAAAAAACCCACATTAGGAATTGAGGATGAAAGGAGAGAGGGGAGGGGGGGAAAATTTTATTTGAAAATTTTATTTAAAAATTTTCTCCGCGGAACTGTGCTGAAATATGAATTTTTAAAAAATCACGAAAACGATACTTAGGAAAAAAAAACAAATAACAAAGCTATAATCTCCCAGTACGTATCTATAGGTACAGGGGATGTGGCGTTACAGCAGCCGGTGCGATCTAGGAGGTGGAAGGGGGGGGCCAAATTGGGGGACCCCCCCGGTAGTTTGGGGGGCAGCGAGGCAGGAGTAGGATGAGTTTGGGGGGGGAAGAGGAGAACTGCGAGCTCGGCGATGTCCCGGCGAGGCACTGTCTCTGGTTTGGGGAGGGGGTTAGGGGTGGAGGGGGGGGGAAGGGCTGAACCAGCCCCTACCTCACCCATCCTCCCGGGGGACTGGCCCTGGACCCCCACCCCCGTTCCCCTTCCACCCCCCTCGCACCCCTGCCCGCGGACGTGTCGGGGTGTCCCGGCTCAGGGAAAACCCCACAGCTACGTGGGGGGAACTGGGGGGGGACGAACCTCCCCAAACCCACAACTGAGACGGAGTGTGGGCAGGAGGGGGGGCCCTGCTTCTGCCTACTCTCCCCCCCCCCCCAAGTCATCAAAGTCTCGTGTCGCACCTTCAGAGGCATTTTCCTAAAGAAACATCACATCTGTTTACAGAGTGGTGGGGGTCCTAAAATGCCACCCCCCTCACTAGCCCCCCCCAAAATGAGGTACTATTGCTTGGGAGAAAGGTGTCCGAAGAGCGATGCTCCAGGGGTATTTCTAAATCCTTTTCGACTGCCCTCTCCACCTCCAAATATTAGGTTACTGCTTTTTCTTTTTTTTTCTTTGTTTTTCTTTTTTTTCTTATTTCTTTTGTTCTTTTTTTTCTTTTTTTTTTTTCTTTTTTCTTATTTTCTTATTTTCTTTTTTCTTTTTTTCTTTTTCTTTTCCTTTTTATTTTTTTTTTTCTATTTTATTTTTCCACCATGGAAATAAACACAAACGACTTCCTCAAGGACAGAGCCGTGGGATGCGGAGGTGCGTGGGGCAGCGGCTTCGTGCTCCCATGCGGCAGCCGGGAGTGGTGAGGGTCAGTGCCGGGGTGATTTTGGGGAGAGTCTGGATCCAAAACCCACCTGGAACAGGGATTTTTAGGGAAACAGAGGCCACGGGATGCGAACACGTGTGCCCTCATGTGACGCCACGTGTGTCTGTGCCACCGCTTGTGCATGGCAGATCACTGCTGCAGGGCACAGAGGAGTCCCAGGGTGGACACTGAAAATACAGTGTGGATCAAGAACCTACGTTACTGTTCAGCTTTACTGCCAAAATCAAGAAAATTGAGCCTAAAATGTCAGGGCTCTGCGTTTCCTGATTCTGGACCCTCTCAGATGGCAGGGAACTGTGAAAGCCCAGCTGGGAGGGGGCTTCCCCCCCCACTGCTGCCCACGGCATGATGAATGGGTGACAGTGGGTGGCACGGGGGATGAATGGATAGGCATCACCTTCAGGGTGGGGGTGAGCAGGGGTGCACGGACTGGGGTTGGGCATTGCAGAACCTCAGTTAACATCACAGTTAATATCACTACCCATCTACCCGTTTACCCATCTACCTATTTATCCATTTATCCATCGATCCATCTGTCCATCTATTTATCCATATATCCTTCGATCCATCTATCCATCTACCTATTTATCCATATATCCATCTATCCATTTATCCATCTATCCATCTACCCACTTATCCGTTTATTCATTTATTCATTTATCCTTTTGTCCATCTATCCATCAATCCATTTACCTATTTATCCATATATCCATCTATCCATCTACCCACTTATCCATTTATCCATTTATTCATTTATCCATCTACCCATCTCCCTATTTATCCATATATCCATCTATCCATCTACCCATTTAACCATCTATCCATTTATCTGTTCATCCATTTATCCATCTATCAATCTATCCATCTACCTATTTATCCATATACCCATCTATCCATCTACCCACTTATCCTTTTATTCATTTATTCATTTATTCATTTATCCATTTATCCATCTATCCATCTATCCAACTACCTATTTATCCATATATCCATAAATCCATATATCCATCTACCCACTTATCCATTTATTCATTTATCCATCTATCCATCTACCCAATTATCCATATAACCTTCTATCTATACATCCTTATATCCATTCCATATATCCATCTATTAATCTAGGCACATATCCATATATCCATATATCTGCATAACTTTCGAGTTATTTCTAGGTTTGTTTGCCTATTTGTGCCTGTCTACTTGCCGAAACACCTATTTATTTATCTCTCTGTGTCTATCCATGTGTCTACGTCTCTCTCACTTACGTGTCCATCTGCCTGTATCTGGTCACTATATGTCCTTATCTGTCACTGTCTGTGTGGCTGCATCGGTGCATCCCTCCCTGTGGACGTCTGTCTGCTGTGACCCACACGGCTGTCAGCACCGCCTCAGCGATGGGGCTGCCCGTATGCCCCAGCCCGTGGGGCTCCCCACACCCCCTGACAAGTGGTGCTGCCTGTACCCCCCCAAGACCCATGACTGCCTGGACCCTTGGGTCTCCCACTATCCCACACCCACAGGGCACCTCATATCCCCTGAGAAGTGATGCTGCCAGTACCCCAGACCTATGGGGCTGCCTGCACCCCAGATCAGTGGGGCTGCCTATACCCAAGATCAGTGGGGCTGCCAGCACCCTGACCCACAGGGCTGCCTGTACCCCAGATCGATGGGGCTGCCAGCACCCTGACCCACAGGGCTGCCTGCACCCCAGATCGATGGGCCTGCCAGCACCCTGACCCACAGGGCTGCCTGTACCCCAGATCAGTGGGGCTGCCAGCACCCTGACCCACAGGGCTGCCTGTACCCCAGATCAGTGGGGCTGCCTGTACCCCAGATCGATGGGGCTGCCGGCACCCTGACCCACAGGGCTGCCTGTACCCCAGACCCCCAGGAGCTGCCTGCACCTGGACCCTCAGCCCTGCCTGCACTCCACACCATAGATTCACAGAATCATGGAATCATAGAATCAGAAATCATTAAGGTTGGAAAAGACCTCTAAGCTCACCAAGTCCAACCGTCAACCCAACACCACCACGCCTGCTCAATGTAGCTGCCTGTATCCCGAAACCATCGGTCTCCCTACAGCCTGGATCGATGGGGCTGCCTGCACCCCGGACCCTCAGATCTGCCTGCAACCCCACCTTAGGGCTCTGCCTGCTGGCATCCCCGTGCCGAGCCGTGTGGTGCCGTCGGCGGAGCCGTCGGGGCGGCGAGGCCGTGGCTGTCAGACCCTATTGATGAGGTGTGGGCTGATGGCGGGGAACGGCGGCCGCCGGCCCAGCTCCAGACTCCCCGGCGCTGGGGTCAGCGCCCCAGCCAGCCCCGTCGCCGGCGGGAAGGGAAGGGCTGGACCTGGAGGGGATGCTCCTTCTGCCCCTCCGAGCATCAAGCAGCGGGCACTGGGCTGTGGGAAATGAGGCAGCAGGGTTGGACGTGATGAAAAAGGGGCCAATCCTGACCCAAAACCTCTGCCCCTGGGTGGCAGATGCGGTGTCAGGATGGGAGCTTCATCACTGATTTCCTTCCGGGCTGAAAAAACACATTTTGCTCTCTGCACGGACAAGTAAGGGGGTTGCATGGCTTTGAATTAATCCACGTATTACAGAATCACAGAATCACAGCATGGTCGGGGTTGGAAGGGACCTCTGTGGGTCACCCGCTCCAACCCCCTGCCGAAGCAGGGTCACCCACAGCAGGCTGCACAGGACCTTGTCCAGGCGGGTCTTGAATATCTCCAGAGAAGGAGACTCCACAACCTCCCTGGGCAGCCTGGGCCAGGGCTCCGTCACCCTCAGAGGGAGAGGGGGGAAAAAAAAGAGAAACAAAAGTGAAACCACAAAGCCAAACAGTTTTTCATACCGACGCTCGGTGCTCCAGGTGCCGAATCCACGTGAAAAGAACTCACACGAGCGAAGGACAAGCAGGGTTCCACGTGCAGGCAGGTGCTGGCAGGACGGAGCGGTGTTGCAGGAGGTTGGTTTGACCTTGGACGAGATTGCCAGTCAAAACCCACAAAATATTGACAATTTCAAAATGGAAAACCTTGAAAAAAAGGCATAAGAACATCTAGTCTTTTTCCACAATGAAAAAAACCTTCTGGCGCTGGATGTGGTCTGAGGCTGAGAGCGTCCTCCAGCAAGGGACAGTGGAGGCAGCTGGGAGCTCTGTGGGAACCTTCCTCTTTTCACCTGGATCTGTCACGGAGGAATTCCCTGAGCTGGGGATACCGGGCTGGGACCCAGCAGACGCTCACACAGCCTCCCCCAAATCCCCCGGCCTCAGCTGTGCAGAGCAAAGGAGGAGGCAGGCTCCTGCGGGATTTGGAGACCCAAAAGCCTCAGACATCCCGAGAGGTGACAACAGCACATGGGAAGGACTCAGCTCCTTCAGTGCTGGGGATGTTCAGGAGTGGAGGCTGGATAAGCAGAGCTGGTGCTAATAAATAGTCATTCATCTCCAAGCGCTGCCAGGGTTCCTTTGGATTATATCTAATTTCCATGCGATCAACACAACAGTTTCAGGAGTTGAGGCGACATCATGGGCATTTTCTTCTTTCCTAATTACAGGTCCATCTGATTTTCCAGAAATATCCCACCAAAAAGCCACTCAGAGCAGCCCTTGCGCTGCTGTCCTCCAGCCGAGCGAACGCTGCAGCCTTCCCCAGCTTCGCTCCCGGCAGCAGGAATTCGGACTATGCCGCCGAGATTCCGACGGCGGCGCAAATAAAGCCTCCAGCTTCCCTTTACCGTCAGGAAGAGCCTGCTCGCTCTTCTGCTTCTCCTCTTTTGGGTCTGTACTGCAAAGAAAAGTATCTCTGGTGTAAATATCGCTGATGCGTTGGTGCTGCTCGAGAGCAGCAGAGCTGGTGATGCCTTCAATCCGACGAAACCCAGGCTGGGTCTCAGAGTCAGCACGCAGCTCCACACCGACCCAGGAGTGCTGCCCAGGGTGGAAAATCTTGGGTGAAGGTGGCATCTTCTGACCCACAGGGAAAAGTGGGAAAACCCACAATGGGCTGTAATCGTAAAAGGTACCGTAAGATGGGAGTTCGTTTTATCATGAAGTGATCTTGTCATCGTCAGGCAATGCTCCAGTGCAGCACACAGTGGGAAGAATACTCAGGTATGTTGGCAAATTTATATCTAATTAGCCCTCGTTCTTAGATCATTAATACAGGGTTGATATTGTTAATAAACAGTAATATCTGCTAGGCGATGTGCTTGGAGATAGATGCACCTCTGATTTTTCGTGCATCAGGTAAGTCAGGGGGAACGCTGTGACCCCAGGCCTGGCAGTGCAGGAAGGGTAGAGGTGGACTCCTGGTCATGGCTTGAGTTTTGGAGGAATTTTCCATTTTATTGTAAATAATAAAAAAAAAAAAGCCACTTAGAGGTGGGAGGAGCCTGGACTGGAATGTCTGTGTAGTTCTAGCTGTCATCTGTCAAGCAATCCATCAATCCATCAGTCAATTCATAGAATCATAGAACGCTTTGGGTTGGAAGGGACCTTTAGAGGCCATCTAGTCCAACCCCCCTGCAGTGAGCAGGGACATCTTCAACCACATCGTGTTGCTCAGAGCCCTGTCCAACCTGGCCTGGAATGTTTCCAGGAATGGGGCATCTCCCACCTCTCCAGGTAGTCTCTCATCTGTTGTTCCAGGTGGAAAAAATATGAATATAGATTTCAATAAAACCTGATCTTCTTCTATATGCAGCTCTATAGCGCACCTAGCTGAACAGAGTGTGCTTTGAATAGGTGCACATAGCTCTTGGCTTGCAGGAGGGAGCAGCTCAGGCTCAGCCCCATGTTGTCCTACCCTGACCAGGTACCAGGGACTGGATGGATGCCGTATGGAGCTTGGTGGGACATCCTCATCCATTGCCATTGAGAACAGTGAAACCTCTGCTTGAGCTGAACAGTGTGAACTGCATCTTGCACCTGCTCTTGAGGTCCTTCTCCATAACCAGTCTGAGATATCTTTGGTTTGACATTCTTGCTAGTAACATAAAAATAATAACAAAGGAGGAGCAGGAGTGCAGGGAGAGGGTGTAGCTGTTATTAGAGAAGTTGACATCTTTGGGGGAAAAAAAAAAAAAGGTCTACTTTTGCCTGGGAGCCTTCACCTCTTTTAGGGTGAACAGGGTTCCCTGACCTTTCAGAGGTCCCGGGCAGAGGCAGAGATCTTCATTTGCTCTCCCACCTAGGTGGCCACCGTCTCCATGCTTGACTCTAAGGGGAATATTGTGCTGGTGAAAAGATGTGCTGACAGCATTCCGAGCAAGGGGGGCAAAGCAGGCTTTGGTTCAGTGAGTAACAGCAAAGACATCGCAAAAGCGAAGGTCTCAGATGGGCTGGAAAAACGTGTGTCACTGCAGTCTCATCCTTGGTGGTACCCAAGAGGCCAAATGAAGGATGGATCCTGCAATGATAGCGCCAAGAGAGGCAGCTGATCTTGGCTTGCTGCTGCCGACCAGCTGTAGCTCCCAGGAGTCATCCCTTGGCCATACAACAGCAAAATCAGGTTGGGTCATATATTTTTTTTTCTTTTCTTTTTCTCTTCTCTTCTACAACGTATCCCTGGGCACTTTATAAAGATTAGCAAGTAAAGCCTGACAACAACACTGCGGGGTAGGTAGATCTTATTATCTGGGAAGACTAAGGAAAGGCTGATGAGGAGGCTTGTGGGAGACAGCAGATCCAGGACAGGACCTGTCTCTCACAGACCACTTAGAATCATAGAATGTTTTGGGTTGGAAGCAACCTTAAAGATCATCTGGTTCCAACCCCCCTGCCATGAGCAGGGACACCTTCCACCAGACCAGGTTGCTCAGAGCTCCATCCAGCCTGGCCTTGAGCACTGCCAGGGAGGGGGCAGACATAGCTTCTCTGGGCAACCTAGACCAGGGCCTCACCACCCTCATGGTGAAGAATTTCTTCCTCGTATCTAATCTAAATCTGCTCTCTTTTAGTTTAGAGCTGTTCCTCCTTGTCCTATCACTACCCACCCTTGTGAAAAGCCCCTCTCCATCCTTCCTGTAGGCCCCTTTAGGTACTGGCAGCTGCTCTAAAGTCACCCTGGAACCTTCTCTTCTCCAGGCTGAACAGCCCCAACTCCCTCAGCCTGTCCTCGGAGGAGAGGTGCTCCAGCCCTCGGATCATCTTCGTGGTCCTCCTCTGGACGCGCTCCAACACATCCATGTCCTTCTATGTTGGGGGCTCCAAAGCTGGACACAGGACTCCAGGTGGGGTCTGACGAGAGCGGAGTAAAGGGGCAAAATCCCCTCCATCACCCTGCTGGCCACGCTGCTCTGGATGCAGCCCAGGTTATGGTTGGCTTTCTGGGCTGCAAGGGCACATTGCCGACTCATGTTGATCTTCTCATCCACCACTACCTCCAAGTCCTTAGTCCTATGCCTTAACACAGGATTATGTATTTTTGGCAGAACAGCTGTGAAATCTCACCGTAATGCCAGCGGGACATCGGAGGCATCAGAGCTGATTCCAGTTGTTAACACCCAAAGATACACAAACCACCATGGGGAGACGGCTGCAGGCACCCACGGAGGGCTCCTCTGCAAAAGATATACTTTGGGTTTACTGTCTTCTTCTGACATGCAAAAAGGAGAATTTTCAGCACCTTTCCAAACAGAATGCATGTCTAATGTTCATTCCAGAAAAACACACGTCAGAAGTAGGAACTGATTAGGAAATGCATTTTTCATTTCAGTGGAAAATCCTCCCAAAATTGAGAAAAACTTCATTTGTGTTTTGTCTGGAACAGGCAGAAATACAAAATTGTCAAACTGGAAGCCCAGATATTTTTTGTGTCTGGCTGAACAAATCTCCAAAGTGTAATAGTTTTGTTCAATTTTATTTTTAAATTTAATTGAATTTCACTTTCGGGTTTTTGGTGTGGGGTTGGTTGGTTTGCTTGTTTAAAGAAGATTTGAAGACATTTCTGGATGAAAGGCTGTTTAAACTCAATAAAAAGAAAAGCTAGGCTTGAACTGCTATAAGCAAGAAGTTTAAACCTTTCTAATTGTTCTCAGCTACATTTGGGGTCGAGGTTTTGTTCTTGAAAGGACAGTATAACGGGAATACGACTTCAGGTGGGCTTTGCTAATTTCAGCTGACAAAAATTTGAAATAATTTCCTTAGCTTGTAGTAAAAACGTATTCCTTGTTGAAAGTCTTATTTTGTTGGGTTTATACAGAGAATGAAGAACATTTTTAAAATTATGTCTTCTTATTGCATGACTGCAAGATTAAAAAGCCTTGGCTGTTAACAGCATGCAGTGGGAAAAACACAGAGTGGGCAAGAGATGTTACATTTTATGTTGTTGCAGGCAAAAAACAAACACACAAACAAAAAAAACCAATGGAGCCTTTGTTGTTTAACTATTTATTTCCTGTACTTTCAACTTCCATGGAAAATGCTATTATAAGTACGAGAGCCACAGGTCTCCGCCTCAAACACCAAGGTAACAGAGAAGTCTCCAGTGTGTTTTCTCCTCACTTGTTTGCATCGGATGCACATTTCTGTCATCACCCCTTGCAGATCTTTCTTGCACTCACCTGTTCTTTCAGCAAATCCCAGCATCGTAGCTGGGTCGTGACAGCCCTGTCCTCGAGGCTTTTGGCGAGACGCACTTAGGAACAGAGGTTTTGCTCTTCATTCTGCACACCTTCATACCCCATTTGGAATAAATCACAGGCTTTTTTTGAGGACAACCGAAAATCTTCTATTTTCCAGTGATTGGTTGGATGAAGAGCATCTTTGAGACTTAGCTGTGCCTGTCTTGTTCCCTGCCTTTTGTCTGTTCTTGGGATTTCAGCCCCAAATCAGAGGTGACGTGAGTTAATATGCCATGCAGAGCTGTTCACACCTGATGGACCCTGGGCGCTGTGACTACGGGGGACATGACTGGAGAATTGCTCCCACCGTATCTACCTTCTTCAGACATTCAAGGCTGTGGGCAAAATTCAGGGGTTGTTTGTAATCATGGACATCTTCTCTCTGATCCGCTCCTTTCCTCTGCTGTCCAGATATCTCCTGTGAATTGCAAAATGGATGTCCCTCTTTCATCCTCAGCCAAAGAGGATCAAATCAAGCCACACACATACCACATCTAATGCAGGCAGGGACCATGGCTGAGGTGCAGGTGCTGAAAGCAAGGCCAGAGTCAGGGCCCTTGTTTTCCAGAATTGGTCCCTTCCCTTTCTCTGGGGGCTCATAGACTGAAGCTGATGGAGTCCCATCAAATGTGGAGGTCAGGAGATGATGGCAGCAAACAGCTGTGAATCCACTTTACTCTGCTGTTCACTGGATGGTCTCTCTGCTACAGGTCTCCTGATGGATTTTGAGGCCGGGTATCTCCTAGTAAGTTTAGCCACACAGGAGCAAGGGTGCTGGCCACCAGCCATAGGGACAACCAAACAGACATATCCCAAGCACTTTGTGGGGACTTGCCAGGACCCATGAGGTAGTTTGGCTGTTGCCACTCTTGACTTGGGAGCTGGAATTTAATAGGATGGATATGACCGCCTGGCCAAAAACCAAGGCTGGCTCTGTTATGGTTTACTTGGCGTAGCTGAGGATGCTGTGGCCAATTCCCTTAGGTCTACTGCAAGCTGCCCGGGAGCCTCTGGGCAAATCGTGTAGGGTTAATGTCCCTCTGCAGTCCCTCCAGAGAGGCGAGTACTTCTCCTGTGGAGAAACTGCCCTCTCCATCTGTTACTGACAATGATTTAGACCCCACTGGGAAGCATCTGAAGTGGGTCCAGCTGGGCCTCCAGGCCAGGTCCTTCTTCTGTGAAACAGGCTTTGGTTATTTCCCTTGTATGAAGTTGACCACCAATGTTAAACACCTAGCGGAGGGTGAAGACATCTGTTTGTGATGGATATTTTTTTCCAGAATTCTTGACTAATTACACATTTTTCATGTTAGGGGGAAATAAAAAGGAGGTGAAAATCTCACCACTCTTTTCAGTGGTGCCCAGTGACAGGACAAGGGGCAATGGGCACAAACTGAGGCACAGGAAGTTCCGTCTGAACATGAGGAGGAACTTCTTCCCTCTGAGGGTGATGGAGCCCTGGAACAGGTTGCCCAGGGAGGTTGTGGAGTCTCCTTCTCTGGAGATATTCAAGACCCGCTTGAATGCGGTCCTGTGCAGCCTGCTCTGGGTGACCCTGCTTCGGCAGGGGGGTTGGACTAGATGACCCACAGAGGTCCCTTCCAACCCCTACTATTCTGTGATTCTGTGATTCTGTGAAAATATATAGAGCTTTTCCCCATTTTTATGCATTTTTCCTGGCTTGTCTTTCCCCGCTCTCATTTTTTTCTCTCTGCTGCTGGTTCAATGCTGGAGACAAAATGACTTACATTGCCATTTCTGAACAAAAAAAAGGAGAAGTATTTTGGGGAGAACTCTATCCTTCAGCTTTGGGCTGTTTTGGAGCCAGGATCATCAATGAGCTTTTACTTTTACTTTTTTCTTTCTTCTTCTCCACCCCATTCTTGTCCTGTCAGATGAGTCCTGATCTCATCAAGATCTCTGCATGTTCTTATCTTTTCTCCATTGACTGGAAGAGGGTTGCTGGGTAAATAAAGTTAAGCAAACGGTCACGTCTTCAAAAGATATCAGGACTTTAGATGGAAAGTTGGCTCTGGCCAAGGGTCCTGTGTTTGGCTGTCAGCACAATAACGCCCTGACAAGGCTGGTCCTTTACAGTGCTGTTGGAAGAGAAGGATGTCCTTAAGGCTTGGGAAATGCCTGCTCAATTCTCGGTTGTTCTGAGGCTTTGGAGAGGCCACTGCATCCCTCTTGGCACCTCAGTTGCCCATCTGCTAAAATAAGGGTAACAAAGCCCCGTGGGGTGCAAACGGTGAATCTTTGACTGCGACGTGCTCTCCACGTAGCCAGGTTCTGAGACGGCACGAGCCGAGGGGACATTCATCCCAACATCCAGCTTGCAGACAAGGGAGGGAGGGATTTGACCGTACAAACAGAGATTAAGCCATTGATCAAAACAATCCTGAATGGGCTTATAGATAGGTCTATCAGCGGCTGGAGCTTGGTGCCCTCCCTGCGAAACGCGGAGGCCTGATGGCTCGCCAGTGCCGCTGTGGCGATAAGACGAGAACATTGACCAGAGGAGTTATCGGGGTTGGGGACAATGCGAGGACATGAGCAAACACTGGGCATCGGCATCGTGAGGAAGGCTTTGGGAGCCGGCGGGGTGATGCTATCTTGTAAGGCTTGCTCTGCCCGACAGTGCTGGGAGGGGATCGGCGACCGTGGCAACCTTAGCTCAGGAAAGACCGAGGGTACAAAGTGATGGCATTTGGGTGACAGCGCTGGAAAATCAGTGTCCAAAGCAGACATCTTCTACTCTCTCACCAAGTGCACTGAAGTCGTCAGTTCTCAGCCCAACTTTGTGCAAGTTTGGAGTGGAGAAGGCTGTCGGAAAACAGTGTTATCTCTGTGTCTGCAGCTTCCTTTTTAAAAATAAAACCATGTGAGTGTGCTGGCTGCACGTTTGTCCAGATAACATTTAAATTTACTGATTAGCTCAAGCCAGGTTTGGCAGAGGGGAGGAGACCTGTAGGTGAGAGCAGGAATAGGTGCCAGGAGTCAGGATTCATAGACTCTGGGTAGAAGCAATGCTGACCCAGGAGCTGTTTGCATGGCTAAGCTACGGACAGGCTGCCAGGCTGGCTAAAGGTGAAGTAGATCTTCTGGACTGTGAAAAATCACACTATTTTATTTTTTTCCCCCAAACGAAAGGATTCTAGCTTTCCCGAAACAAAACCTTCTCTCACAATGTTATGCTTTGAGACAACCAATTTGCACCCGTTTCCACTGGGCCTAGAATTGAAACGAGATTCCAGAGCTGAGAGCTGTCAGCCAGCCCCTGCGAAGTTCACACGTTTGAATGTTCCCATCAAAGCAGAACTAACATCCAGAAACTTGGCAGTAATTGGATCACGAAGTGCAAGCTCCTGTGATTAGATCAGGAGCGCTCTGCCAGGATTATACTAAATCAAAAGAAACAATCAGACAGCTAGGAAAGGGAGCAGCTCTTCATTTAAACTTCATTAATTTCCTGTGCACTTGGCAGAGCCCACGAATTACGCACTTAAAGATGCAGAGGTTACTTCTAGTGAGCACGGGCTATTGCTGCAGCAAGAAAAAGCCTTCATAACCCACACAGTGCAAAGAAGCAAAGTCTGGGCCTCAACTGTCCCTGATGTGCCTTGTCTAAAGGAAATATTTAGCTGTCTGCTGTATTTTCTGTTGTAAGGTTGCTGGTCTGCTTTACAGGTCCCCCGGGTCAGCTGAGGTCCTTCACTGCTGGGCCAAGCCATGGCATCCCCCAAGGGTGAGAGGAGCGAGATAAAGGCATTGACGATGGCTGGCTGGACAAGCCTATGTGATCAGCGAGAAGAAACGCAATGAATTGGCCGTATTATTTTTAGTGGGAAAATCTAAGGTTGCTCAGGAAAGTTTTGGAGGTCACCAGCTTGTGCTCTGCTAGATGGAGGGCATTCAGCTCTCACACTTAAGCTGAGGAGGATATTTGTCTAGAGGTAGAGCTGTGTGTTTCCTGCTTAAAAAGAATTTTACTGGCAAATACTGAGCATCCACAGGTTTAGCCCCCATCACTGAGGTAGTTTTTCGACAACGATCATTTGTTTACGTCTTCATCTAAACCAAATAAGCCCTGATGTTTTCCTGGCAATGTTACCTCTTGAGAAGCTGGACAGCAACAACATGAGCCAACCCCTCTGTGCTACGTATCTGTGCAGGCTGCGCTGCCCGCATCTCTGTGAGGCTTGGCTTTGAGCTGAATTTACAGCTAACTTGTCTTATCCAAGTGAGCAACTCCATGGATTCACGTGGGAGGACTTGAGAGAGTGAAGGTTGATGGGGCCGAGCCCGTTGATTGGGAGGTATCACCAGGTCGTGCTGTTATCTACTCGTCTTCTGGCAGTGTGCAAGCAAGTGCTCAGTCTTAGTGAGAAGTATATCAAGGCAAAATTTCTTGTACCAAGTTTTGTGTGCCTTAGAGGCAGAGCTTCCTGGAGCTTGGATGGCAAACCACGGCTGAGTGGCATTGGCCAAGGTGCACACCACCCGATTCACCATCACTTTACAGAGGTCCAAGCCCT
Source organism: Opisthocomus hoazin (assembly GCF_030867145.1). Lineage (NCBI taxonomy): Eukaryota > Metazoa > Chordata > Aves > Opisthocomiformes > Opisthocomidae > Opisthocomus > Opisthocomus hoazin. The sequence continues at coordinate 128,772,974 of NC_134415.1, forward strand.
GATTAGTCCACTGTGGAAGGTAGGCGCGGGGATTCTGACCTGGTGCCAGCGGTAAGTTGTCCTCACCACAGCCCGAATTTATTTGGATGTCTGAAGTACTGGGCATCTAAACCTGTCGGAGCAGGAGAGACCAGAAATTTTCTGGGCTGCAGCTACTCTACGTGGTGTAACTTCCTCAGAAGAATATTGTGGTTTTAGCCAGAGTTTTTCATGACAACAGCTGAACATACTTTCTACTATGAGGAAGGTGGGATTTTTTTAAACAGAAAATCCCCTAAAATCCCGTCAATTTTGGTATGAAAGCAAAAAGTAAGGGAGTTGATGTCAGGAGAAGGTTCATTCATCTTAAAAGAAAAGAAAGACATTCCAACCAAATTAAATAATAAAAGAGGTGATAAAACCCACCTGCTTTTGAAATCCAGGTTTCTGTTTCTTTTTAAATCAGATCAGTGTATCAAAGATACTCAGACCGAGATTTTTGTGGAATTATTGGGCCAGATCTGTATCTGTTTCAAATGCGAAGAGGCATGCCATCCTAATCACCATCATTTTATGATGCTGTACATCCCTTTTCACCAGGCAATCTCAGAGGAAAGCAGATTTCACTCCTGTTTTACAGGAGGGGAAATCAAAGCAGGAGACTTTCCTAAAGTTCCCCAGGAGGCGAGGGAGAGGGCTGGGAGGAGAAGCAGGACTCTGTGCCTCTTCATTGTTTCAGGCATGAGATCATGCTTCAAATCAAGAGATAGATCTGCCAGTTTCCACTTCCTGAGATTTATTGACCTCCTGGTCTGCAGGTGACCACTGGCTGATGAAGAAAAGGTGGAAGGAGTAGTAACAAACACCTGGGCACTCAGCACCATCTCAGCCCCCCACAGTTGTCTCCCCGTGGATGTCCAACCACAGCCATGTTTCACCTGTGGCATATTTTGATGCTTCTCTATAGGTAGCACTTCACAGTGGCATAACTGCAGCTCACGCAGTCTGCCACAGACCTAAACACACGCTCCCCTGTCCATTTCTGGAAAACCTGGGAAATAACAGCCTTTTGTAAGACCCAGTGTTAGGCATCCACACTGACTTTGACAGTGAGACTGCTGGACCAGTGGACCATGGAGCAGGGACCTTCTAGGAAGGATGTCTGGGTTCTACAAGGAAGGATCTTGTCTGTCTGGGGTTTTTTTTTGCTTGTGTTGCCAGAGACAGCAGGATGCTGCAAGGAGATGGGCTGCAAGTAGCCTCAGTTAAGGCTATATATAAAGAGCCTGCATGTGAGCACAAAGGACAGTAGCTAATTTGGTTTCAAGGGCTCTAATTTAGGGAACAGACATGTAAGACAATGAGCATGCAAACATAATAAACCTGGCTTGAGTGAGAAGTCCATCTCTTAGCATGACTAACTCAATTGTGAAGTCTGGGACACACAAACAAGACGCGTCGAAGAGGCTTATGACACCTTGAGACAAGGGAGGACTTGGAGAAAACCTGGAGAGAGGTAAGTCAATAACTCTGGGACAAAACGCCAACGAAAAATCCAAGGATAAAAGAGGTTTCTTAGTTAAGGGCTACACTAATTAGGCACAAGTAATCACAGAATATTAGGGGTTGGAAGGGACCTCTGTGGGTCATCTAGTCCAACCCCCTGCCGAAGCAGGGTCACCCACAGCAGGCTGCACAGGACCGCATTCAAGCGGGTCTTGAATATCTCCAGAGAAGGAGACTCCACAACTTCCCTGGGCAACCTGTTCCAGGGCTCCGTCACCCTCAGAGGGAAGAAGTTCTTCCTCATGCTCAGACGGAACTTCCCAGGCTCCAGTTTGTGCCCATTGCCCCTTGTCCTGTCGTTAGGCACCACTGAAAAGAGTCTGTCCCTGTCTTCCTGACACCCACCCTGCAGATATTTATAGGCACTTCTAAGGTCCCCCTCTCAGCCTTCTCTTCTCCAGGTTAAACAAGCCCAGCTCCCTCAGCCTTTCTTCATAGGACAGTTGGAAGTAGGAGCCGCAGTTATGTTTGATGCTGGACAAACATATCCTGCTCCCCCAAAACTAGCAACCTCTATGAGCAAGAGAGAGACTTTGCTGAAGGGGAAGAAGGAGGTGAACAGAAGTGGAGGGACTTGCCCAGGGCTAAGCAGTCAGTCAGTAGTGGAGTCAGGGAGAGAGCTGAAGTCTCTCGGGTCCTGCTGGTTGCACCAACCCGGCTCAGGAGTCGGAAACAAGCAGTGACAGTAAGTAATGAACGGGGTTGGTACTTTTTATTTGTTCCCTTTTCATGACACCCTTGGAGGCTCGCACATGTGAATGAACTTGGACCTTTCAATGGAAAGGCTGGTCCCTGCTCCACAGAGGTCACAGTGCAACCACTTCACTGGGGTCTGTAGGAGATTTTCAGAGGCACCTTCCCACCATCCCAATAAAAAATCAAGATATTCAGCAAAACCACCCATGTTGTGGCTTTCCCATTGCTGTTCCCCCTGTATGGTTGGGTTGAGCACGACAGGATGTTTTTGAACAAATCTTCCTGGCATTTGATGCAAGCCCCGGGGAACAGTGGGAAGGCGAGCTGTGAAATGGTATGCCCTGGCTGTCTCAGCTCCCAGCCTTTGCCTTGGAGTTAGATAACAGGAACAGCAGATAAGAGGAAAAGCGGTTCTTTAATACAGCCAGAATATCACTTAGTGTGAAGGAAGACGTCTAGTGCGAGAATGAGACTAAGTCAGGAAATAGCCTCTAAAACCTCAGCTCTCCCGTGCTAAAAGTATATTTAGCATTTTATATATATGCATATCTATATATCTGTCTTCCTCTATACTGCCATAAAATCTCTGTCTTCTAATAGTGTGGTGGCCAAGAAATTTTTTTAAACTCCTAAAAACAAGCCAATTCAACTACGTAGGCTGGAGCATTTTTTCAGGTCTCACTGAATATCAAATATTCCCAGCCTCTGAGGACACCTGAGGCCAACAGAGCCATGATCTCTGCTTGCCAAGAGGTGCTCACCCAACCCATAGCTAGCTCCACAGAGAGGGGTCTTGGCCAAGCACGGCCAAGGTGATGTTTTAGGTGGTGCATGGTGCATGGCCGATACCTGGACAAGGGGGCTCAACCAAGGCTTTGCACTGATCAGAAGCTTTTGGGGAGGCTGAGGAAGGATCAAGCTTTGAGTCTTACTCTTTCTGAAGAATTCTGGATCCCACTTCTGAGAAGAAAGCTGCACCCACCCTGCTGCTCCTCTTATTTATCCAGCCCTGAGTGTTTGCTTGCAGGAAGCAATGTTCCTCCCACCCAGGCAGTGGCGTAGGTTTAGCTCGTGGGATATTGCTGTGGTTTGGGGAGATCTGCCATGAACAGCCCTTTCATGGCAAAGCATTGCTGCACCTTCACTGCAATCAGGTGGGCTCATACCAAGAGAATTTGGCCTAATAAAAGACCTTTCGGCATTCCTGTATCATCCCAGCTAGGAGCTGGCACATCACCCAGATTCACCTTCGATTTGGGAGGGAGATATGTCCAAACATCCTTTCCCAGCCCTTGTATGGGACCCAGCCTGCATCTCGTTGACGGGTGGTCTCCTGGCCCCTCCACCAGCAGCTCCTGAGAGATCCCTGCAGTCCTGTGCCACAACCCACACCTCTGCTTCTCCGGGGGCTTTGGTATGGCCACTTCTCCTTTTCAGGTTCCTGAGCTTGACTCTGCTAAAGACATCAGTCAGAAGGACAGCAAGCACTGGGCAGCCTCTGTTGTCCAAAATGAGCATTTTGATCAGTGATTTGAATTTAATTTCTTCAATCCTCTGGCCCTCAGAGCCTGCAAGTGGGAGATTCAGGCTGTTTGTGGTCTTTCCTTCTTTCTTTTCTTGTCTCTAGTTATTCTTGTTGTGGAAGATCAGGTGCTTTTATTTTTGTTAGAAATAAAGCAGTTGTCTCATGGGAAACTGGTATCTAATTAAAGGTAGTACGGTCCAAGACAGGAGCTATGGTCTCTCTTCTGAGAGGTCCTACTTCATGGCAGTGATCAAATCCTTTACTGGGCTCCTTTTCTGGTTTGTTTTTAGGTTACAAACTTATCAAGTTTTGAGATGTCTTAGTATCTCTATCATCTAGTGCAAAGAAATTTTGGTATACTGGGGGTCAGAGATTGCTGCTATCACACAAGCATCAGTAATACATTTTTCATACCGTAAGCACGAAATGCTACTGATGAAGATTAATAATTATGTCAGACAAAAAAGGATATGATCATACCTCTTTGACAGACCACGCATGAACACTGCACCAGTCTGTGGCCAGGGATTGTGCTGAGCCTGAAACAGGGATGTTGGGGTTGCCTGGGGATTTTTGTTCTGCAGTTTTTCCCCATCGCAGTTTGAAAGCACATTGACTTTCAGCATCCGCAGCATCCTCTGGCCACTCTACTAGACTGAAGAGAAAAGATGCTTCCAAGCAGCTTGTTGCAACACCTGGGGGCTAACGCAAAACCAAGAGACATTCTCTCTGCACCTAGCAAGGAAAGGTAAAGTCAAGCTCGTCTGTGAACTGATGCTGAGATAGCAGTTCAGTATCTAAACAGGTAACACCCAATTACAACAGAACTGTGTTGACTTACACTTTCCCTTATCAGAAGAATCAGGTATTCATGTAAATCACAAAAGAGTTTGATGGATGCCAGTTCACAGTGAGCCCCACACCAAGGAACAAGAGCCTAGTTAAACAAAATGTATGTTGTTCTTATCTTTAAGCTGTGACTATTGCTATGAAATAAAAAACTATAAAAGAAAATGCCTTATCATGGGGGTTATAATTCTTGAATGTTCTCCAGGGGCTGTGCCTGTGCTGGAATCAGACCCTTGGGACCACTTTCCGAACCCCACAGAAGTAATTCTCTCGCAGACAGATGATCTTTCCTTATCACGCGTTGTCTTGGCAATAAAAAAGTCTCTTTCTTGAGATGCATGTTTAGACTGAGCCCATTGGAAAAAAAAATGAAAAGAGGGGGCAGCTAAATTGGTCTTAATTCTGATGCTTGCCTAAAAATAAACAATGAGGTCCAGGGACAATCTTCATTAGACCCTCCTGGGCCTGGAAGTGTGGCGTGGAGAGCACACGTGGTAAGCAGCCTTCAGACAGCTGTGCTGGAGACTAGCTGGGAGCCCGGTCCGAACGCCGCGGCTAATCAGGCTCTCTTATCACATTTACTGGGAGATGGGTGATGCCAATAAAACCAAGCCAGGCTGAGTGCACTTAGTGGAGCCAAAAAGCTAATTGTTAATAGATGCCTCCAGCTCAGGGGTCGGGAAAGCCAGCTGGCCCCCTCTGCTCCCCTGCCCTGGTTCCAGCGGGAACTCAGGTTTGGGTTAGATTTTGGTGAGCCCTGCTGGGAACGATGGACAGGATTCATATGATTTTACTGGTATTTAGCCATCATATGGGGTGTACAAGTGCTCTGCTTGAGATCAAGGCCTTATTAACACGAGGTGTCCACCCCTCTGGGGTCTCCAAGGGTGACAGTAAAATCGTGGAATCATAGAATCAAGCTGGTGCTTTGCACTAGGGGCATGCTGAGCCCTGATTTTCCCAAACATGGAAAGCTAAAATGTATAATTTATGACAGTGATGGACTGTGTTTATACCTCCTTCCTCCAAATTGAAAATAGTGGCTGTTAGGAGATGTCTGTGGAAAAAGACAAGAGTGAGGTGAGCTTGTAGTGATTTTCCTCTGGTATGTTCCCCCTGCCCCAAGAAAATTGCAACTGATGTATATCCAGAACCAGAAATGGCATAATTGTTTAAATCCTTATCTGATTTTTTTTTCCCCTAAGAAACACCTGTGTATCTAAAGCCTTTTTTACTTTTTCTACGTCCCTGTAGTTTAACAGGGATGTTAAACCTCACTGCAATGCTTACCTTCTGTAGGACACAGTCCCATCTTGGAGATCTCATGGCTTAAATGAATGCGTGTCTTTTTATAATGCGATAATTTAAGCCAGCTAGCTATGTTGATCAACACGTAGTTTAACAGAGCCTTAAAAACCAGCACCAAAACTACAGGACACAGATGTGAATGCTAGGTAGAGCTTCCCAGCCGCGTGCTGAGATTCGCAGACTCGCAGACTCCAGCGAATGCCTCCCACATCTCCGCAGCAATCAATTCCCCCGCCTGCTCCCGGGGGAGCCGCGGGCACCAGGGCCGTTGTCCGGCAGCTTTGAAGGTCCTTCCTTGTGCCTGTGTGGGTCTGAGCAGGCAAAACACCTCAGGGTCGGGCTGCATCCCTCCGTGCTTTGTACCCAGCAGAGGCAGGAGGTGGGAGAGCCTTTCCTGGTCCAGCTCATGCTTATTTCGACGGAGGGGCCACGGTGTTAGCAGAGAGCAGAGATCTCTGTTTCCCCAAGCCAAACTGAGTGCCTGACATGAATATAGGTTAAGGGCTGTGATTCTGAGAAGCAATCACTTCGCACGTTCACTAGCTGCCTTCTCCTTGCCTTGCTGATGCCCTCCAAGGCTGCTATCATTTCTGAACCTCTGAACCCTAATGCAGCCCCTTTATTATGGGGCTCATAACAAGCAAGTGGTGGAGACTTTAAAGCTGTTTTCGGAGACAGATAGTAGGGCTGTCCTTCACAGAATCATAGAATCATCAAGATTGGAAAAGACCTCTAAGATCAAGTCCAACTGTCAACCCATCACCACTATGCCTACTAAACCATGTCATGCACACCAAAGAAGCACAGGTGGCCTCTACAGAGGCTTTGCAGAATTATTTCCCATCACTGATGCCCTCATTTGTCAAAGTGTTTCCTTCCCTCCAGTTTCACTCCATCACTAGATCCGAAATCTGGTACCCAGATGCAGAGACCTGGTGAGCTCAAGACATCCACCTGCGAAAAGTGGACCAGGGAAGCAGCTGGTGGAGAAGGTAATTGGGCTGTGAGTGTACGACCATCACCATGGGAGCGGGCTCGGCTGCAGGTGTGCAAATAGAGCTCGTCCCTGGCATCTGCTGGGAACACACCTGAGCAGGGACCTGCTGCATTTATCTCTTGACCTCTCGCTCTCTTGCCCTGGGAATCCAAGTGCTGTGGGTCCAAGCGCATCCCAGCCAGCCTGGATGGGTCCCACACTACAGGGAATGAGAATCCTCGAGGGATCCCTACTTGGGAGCCCTGTGGTGGGATGCGGCTTCCCAAAATACATATTTGCACCCAGCCCCACGGAAGGGCAGTGCTCTGGATGCATCTGCACCCACCTCAGGGTCTTGTGCCGGCACATCCGCATCATCTGGGCCCACATCTGCACCATCTGGGCCCACATCTGCCTGGCTAGGTCCGCAGCGGGCAGCTTTGGAAGCTACTGCTCACGGAGGCTAAGCTGCCTTTATTGCAGGTCACACACCCTCTGAAACAGCAGCGGATTTAGATGCCATAAAACCCATGGCCTAACACTCCCTGGGAGTCTCCCGCCACCCCGTATGTGTTGCAAAATCATCCTTCATCGTGCTGGACGAGGCGACCTTGCTTGGCATCCTTTGCCAGCGGAGCTCCGTGCATCGTCCAGCAGCCGAGAAAATCACAGCAGCCCACAGCCCCCTCTCGCTCCCTCTCTGCTGTTCACACGTGTCGCTTCTGTGGCCGCCTTGCTTTATTTTTCTGGCAATGGAAGCAAAAATAGCTTGTGTGAATATTATTTATTTTATATTAATAGCTCGGAGTCAAAGCCTCAGCAGACACTTGGAATAAACAGGATCACTCAAAATACAGTTGTTTGAAATCAGAGCTTTGCTCTGACCCTGGGGTTTCTAACGAAAGCCAGAAAAATTGTGTATATAGAATCCCTTAATTTTTCCCCCTCGTTAATCCACAGTACAACAAGCCTTGCTTGTAGCCAGAGGACTTTGACCAGGATGATTAAACCAACTTTCTATTTAGGCAGTTGCACGTGCAGTTGTATAGGTGGTCGAGATATAAAATAATCTTTCCTGTATGACTAATAACCCCCTTTGCACTTCCAACCCAATTTGTATTCAAGCACATCCCGCTTCTCCTCAACCATTCTTCTCTTTTCAACATTTCCCCTCTCAAAAATATGTATTTTTAGTGGGGGCAGCTGTCGGGTGAAAAACTGTATTTTGGAAGAAGTTTTCTGGACTTGTTTTCTTGAGAAAGAAAGAAGGAAAAACAGCACTTGTGTTTTTTGTTTTTCCTTCCTCTTTCTTTTGTTTTCTTTACTCCCTGTCCTGTGCAGTCAGTTTTCCAGCCAGATAAAAGGAAGAAAAATGGGGAAATAAAACAACGAGCACGTTTGTATTTTTATCTGTCTTCAGAGTGGATTTCCTCGCTTCCACTTTTTTCCACCAAATAACAGAACTATTCCCAGAAGAGAATTAGGGCACCTCATCTCATTTATATTTTTGTGCAATACTGAGCATATTTGTTAACAACTGCAGCTCTTTAACTGCAGTTAGCGCTTGCGACTGGTGGATTAATTAAGGCAAAAATGGGAACAACAGTCGATGTGGGGATTAATGTGGACCTGGCTTCAAGCCCACAAGCTTCTTTACTGACTCTGAATCATCTGTATAGCTCCTTTTTGTCTCATTTCTGTGTGATATGGGAGCCCAGACCCTGTGGCTTTGGCAAAGACCAGTGCATGGGATCCCCTGCGGGGTCCTGCACCGTGGCAGTGCAACCTACGGGGTGTCCCCAGCCAGGGATGCTCCCAGAGCAGCTCTGATAAAGATACCCCAACTTTTTCCCTTTTCCAGAACTTCATTATTCCACCTTTGGGCCACGACTAGAAGGCTTTTCAGGGGCGAGCACTTGCTTCGTCTGTCACTCCCCCCCTCCATCCCTGATGAAGACGGCTCCCGTGGGGCGGGCGGCCAGGCTGCTGAGCCTTCACACTTGCGACGGCTCTTGGAAAGCCTCAGCTAGCGGCTGCCCCTATCCCAGCCGGCTGTTATAATCACACATTGTTCCTGGTCGCTGCCTCGTCGTTTAACAGCACTTGGAAAATGTCAAATGTGGGAGTCCGGCAGCCTTAGGCTAGAGTAAAAACTCCCAAACATATTTGGAGGGCTGCCAGCACTTTGCAAACCCTCTGCAGACTCAGATAAGGGACGACCTTGCAGCCTGCGGGCTAGGCCAGGAGTTTATAAATCCTCCATTTGCTTGGGTTGAGCTTTCTCAATATTGTGATTGTCCTGTCCTCTTCCAGCGTCGCCCGGTGCCGCGGGGTGGGAAAGCGGCGTGCGAAAGCAGGGGCTGCTGGCGATGGTGGCCTTCACTGAGACGTCTGCTGTTCAAGGTGGAAGAACCCGTTGGAGATGTGACGTCCAGAGTCGGCGGGGACAGGATCCCCCCATGCACGGGGAGGCAGAGGGTGCCTGGGGCTGGATCTGTCATGGACGAATGAGCAAACCCAGCACACGGTTTTGTTTGAGCTGAAGGTTACAGAGATTGGCCCAAAACCCCATTTGGTTTTGCAGCAAGCGATGGTCCTAAAAGCACGTTTGGGGAAGGATGGCAAACGCCGCTTGGCAAGGAGGGGGAGGAAGGGTTGAGTTGGGGGCTTCATTTTGAACCGTAACGAAATCTAAACATTTTGAAATTCTTCCCCAAATGACAAATAATGTCAAATACTGAGATAGCACGGGGCTGGATTTGAGCCGCGAGGCACCTTCTTATATTCCTAACTTCTGATAAAAGGATGGAACAGAGTCAGGAAAACTTTTCTCTCCTTCCCCTCATTATTTTTCTTTTCTTTTCTTTTCTTTTCTTTTCTTTTCTTTTCTTTTCTTTTCTTTTCTTTTCTTTTCTTTTCTTTTCTTTTCTTTTCTTTTCTTTTCTTTTCTTTTCTTTTCTTTTCTTTTCTTTTCTTTTCTTTTCTTTTCTTTTCTTTTCTTTTCTTTTCCTTTCCTTTCCTTTTCTTTTCTTTTCTTTTCTTTTCTTTTCTTTTCTTTTCTTTTCTTTTCTTTTCTTTTCTTTTCTTTTCTTTTCTTTTCTTTTCTTTTCTTTTCTTTTCTTTTCTTTTCTTTTCTTTTCTTTTCTTTTCTTTTCTTTTCTTTTCTTTTCTTTTTTTCTTTTCTTTTCTTTTCTTTTTTTTTTTTTTTTTAAAATATGCAACCTCAAGGAAATCAGCAACATCTCCTGAAATGTTCCAGTTTGGATGTGAGAGACTTTCACAGCAGGAAATGTTTCCCTCCGGGTTTTCCTGGCCAGCTCTGGCCGACCGCAAGTCCCCAACCCACTGCCGTCGGGATGGAGGTTCAGCCTTGGCACGGCAGCTCAGGGGTGGGCAAAGACCCCCCTCAAAAATCAGCTCTTGGGGAGCTGCTACCTCCATACACAAAGAAAACAGCCTGAATCCCAATTAATTAACAGGGTTAATTAGTTCAGAGGCTAAGATGTATTAATGAAGGAACGTGGGTCATTAAGATAGCATAGTTAATGTGCGGTTTTCCCTCTTCTCCTTTCTGCTAAAACCTTTGCAGGTCATTTAACCAATATTTATACATTTTTGTTCTGTGAATAATTTACAAACCCTTTCCCCCTATATCCTTTCCCCTATATTCTTACTGCACGGTTTTACGTGGCTGAATTATTTCTCGCCCATCCATAAGTCATCCAGTGAACTGCAGCTCTTTCGGGCCTGTCTGCAGTTTGTTGGCAGATCGTGCTTTCTTACTTGCAAACATATTTATTTTCTCTCTGGGTCAAATAAGTCATGTGAAAATGTCAGCGCGTGAATTACCTGTGAACTATTTACCTCCCCCACCCCTGCATCCCACCGGGGACCCTCTGAGTTTCCCCGATGCGCGGCCGGGCACCCGAAACACCGCAAACAGGTTGGCGCAAGGCAGGATAAATGGTCAGAAAAATGTCCAGGTGGATTCTTGTTTGCTTTCACCTTTGTAAGAAAGTCATGACCTGTTTTCCTGGGTAAATCCCTGGCTCCCAAACCTAAGCAAGCTCACTGCTTCTATGGGCAAAAATACTTGCAACTGTCTTTCAGGGCTGCTCGGCGAGCCGGACTTTCCCTAGTTCATCCTTAGCCTCCTTCAGCACATGGGAGTTTTTTATTTGCCTCCCAAATGTGGAGGAAAATGCTTCTGTTGTTACGTTTTTAGCTTCCTGTTCCTTTTTCCCTGCGGACGGCTCCGTGTCTCAGCCTTTTCTGGGCAAAGTGCACATCCCAAGCTGCGCACAGGGATAATAACCCACGGCCTATCGTGACAGGGAAGCAACTTCTGCCTGCATTTCCTTTGGGAAAAGGCAAAGAAAAGAACCGTATCCCCTGGAGCCATGTGCCCAGCTGCTCTCATCCTGGGGTGAGGGGAGATGATGCAGATTAAGCACTCAGATACCCCGAGTCTGGGTTTTTAATTCCCATGGGTCGGGATGGTAAAGCCAACCCCGCTTTGAGTAAGAGTGGAGGGTCTCCAAAACCAAGAAGGGACCGTCACCGGCCAAGACCACGCAGCAGACACCTGCTGCTCCCCTTGTACAAACCAGCCTGCCTTGGCCCCTCTTTGTTTTCCTTCTTTCTCCCCCCTTCTTTCTTGCCTCCCCTCTCTCAGTCCAGCAGTGGAGCGTTCAGCAGTTAATAACCTTGTCTCCAATTGTGCTTTAAGAGGTGTAACGTTTGATAAGCCCCATTTAACTTGGCTGTACTACATTGTTTAAATAATTCAAATACAGATTGGCCCTTTAGAAGGATTTCTGCTCTATTGACCCTGCTGGTCATGAGTTACCAGGAAGTCAGGGAGGGGCTTCTAGGGCTGAAAGACTGAAAAAAATCAATTCCAACTCTTTAGTGCCCCAATCACACCCCATTATTCCTGGGTAATTGCAGACCTGCTTTGCTGTTAAATCTTTGGGAACAATGCGGCCTTTGATGGGAAGAGAGAAAGCAAGAAGGGTTTTCTTCTCCAGCGGGGTCCTAATCTGCATGGACAGTGTCATGAGCTTATCGCTAGGGTTTGGATGAATAATTATTTACGGGTAGAAGTGTCAAATTGCTCAGTGGGTAGTTGTTTTTTTTTTTTCCCTCATTCCCTTTCTTAATACCTGGTTTGCTGGAGGTTCATTGGACTGCAGAATTCATAATGCATTTTTTTTCAGTTCATGTCTCTTTCTCTCTGTGTATTGATTCGTCAGGAATAAGGAATGGGATCCTGTAATATGGTTAGTCCTTATTAGTGATTGTTTTTCACGCTGGAGCCCCACTAGGTCCCTTTGCTTTCGGTGCTGCACAGACTCATGGCAAGTCCTATGCAATAGGTTGTGGAAGAGCAAGAAGTAAGACTACATCAGCCAGCGGGGTGGCCGTGTAGGAGTGGGTCAAGGTAGTGAAACAGTTGGTCTTGAGTACGTGATGTCCACACTGCACACATTTCAGCAGTGGTTTACTCTTGGCCAGTGCTGCTTTGGTCCGATAGACAAAAAGACCCACCAGCAGCTGTAGTGCATCTTTTGGGTTAGTTTCATTCAAAAGAAATCCAGGTTTCCAGGCACAGTTGGATCTGAGGGGGAATTTCTCAAGGCTCAAAATCAGAGACTGGAGTGTGATTGTGCTTCAGAAACGAACTGATTCAACTCCAAAAGATGTGCTTGGTTATTTGACAGCTAGAAGAACCCAAAATTTTGCATGCCTAAAACTGCCAGCGAATAACAATGTCCTTTGTCTCCTTCACATTCCATAACAGGTGAAACCTGCCCTGATGAGAAGGAAGCTGTTGTCCTGGCACCTTTGGCTTGTGAAATCCTGGGAGTCAAGCTTGGAAGATTCAATGAATTAGGCTAGGAAATCAAATGCAGGTAAAAATACACCAAATCTCACCTCTGGGGTGATGCCTTCTGTCTTCATTCAAGATCCTTCTTCAGCTCATGCTCCTCCTCTTGTCATGAGGTAAACAGGACAGGCTCCAGGGTGAAAGACTTCTCAAGACGTGACACATAAAAATCTGTCCTTCTTTCTTCCGGGTGTAGGAAGGCTAAAAGTCATCCACCCCGTTATCCAGTCCAATCTGGCCTGTGGCAAAAGCCACAACCTCACCCTGTCACCCAACATGGATGCTGGTGGTGGCGTTGGGGAGAAAAAATGCCAATCTGGGTGGAAAACTTCAGGCGATGGGGAAGTGACCACACTTCTCCAAGGTTGCTCAGTCCCCACCCCTTTCACAAATGGGTACCTTATCGCCGGGCACTGTTTATCCAAGAACAGGGGACAGAGGACAGGGAGGAGCAGCATCAGCCTCTGCTCTAGGTCACCACACCAGAAGCTGCTCATAGTCCATCTGTAAGCTGCGTGGGCTTCTTGTCCTGCCTGCTTCTCCTGGGAATCTGTTCCGGAGCCTCACTACTCTGTACGAGCCATCTTCTAATGCTCAGCTAACATTTCCTGGGCTCATGTGTACTTTACAGCACTGGAACATCACTGGTGCCTTCCTGAAGGGTCTATTTGGTGTGTCTGTCTGTGTTTGATTTACTTGTTGATCCAGCCTGTGGATCAACAACCCTTCTGGATTTTGGGGTGCTGGCAAGGATGAGGTGACATCTTGGGGTAATCAGTGAAGCGATATGCATCCTGGTCACGTTGCAACATTTAATTCAGTAGCTGATGTTTTCCTGGGGTCTCTCTGTCATCAGGATCTTCCAGGGGATGGTACAGAGCAGGAGTCTAACTTTGATGTGCTAAATTGCCCTCAGGAGGTACCACTGCCTCTTCCTTCATTACGGAGGGCATACAGAGACTCTCTGGCTAATTTAGCTGGCTAAACAACTGCTGACAAGTCAAGATTCTGAAAACCTTCCTTAACCTCATGTTTCAAGTCAGGAACACACTCTACTGCACACTGCTGAGACTAAAACACTCAACAGCAAGGGAAGAGGGTGAATGGTCTTGCCATGGAGACACCAAGTTAGGGCAAACCCTGCTTGCCATAGGCTGCAGCAGAGCCATTTGCCTGTGATATTTTGTGTCCCCAGGTGAAAGCTGGGGAGAAAGAGTGTGTCTGATTAGCTCTGCTGCTGTTCAGAATGGAAATTGTCACGTCATGGATGTGTACAGCAGCAGAGGAACCGTAGACACAGGCTACTTGGGGAAGCTGTAGAATAACCATCACGGTGTGGGTGCAAACAGAGCCTGAAATCTGAAACAGGGTGAAGAGGAAGAAAAGTTTGTGATAGTTTTTCAAGGGCAATGATTGGGATTTTCAAGGTGTTTCAAGGCAGTTGGATGCTTAGGTCCCACTGAAAAGGGATGTCTTCAGATGCAGGTACCAAAATCAATTCCTTAAGCATTTTGAAGGCGGTGGGGGATATCACTTTAGAAAAGCCCTGGATGCAGAGTAGGGGGACGGTATCTTAACCAAAGTTCACAGGAGACTTACCCCTATCTCCGGTTGCTCCAAAGAGACTCCGGGGACCCTGATTTTAGACAAAGCAGAGCTACGCTCACCTCCTCCCCCCTCCCTGACCTGCAAAGGGTTAAAGGGTGGGGGAGCCGTTTGATTAATAGATGTCGTGTGAACATGCACATTTGCCTCTGACTGCATTCCTGGGGCTTTCTGCTGGGTGATAAGCTGTGACCAAAGTCCTCTGGCTCTGGGCAAGGAGAGCAAACAGGGCCCCAATGGAGTAGTTATTAATTCCAGCCTTGCATCTCCCAGGGCTGTCTCTCAGCAACGGGGCTCCCGGGAGGCCTTTCACACACCAATCGATACAGCTCGCCTCTCCCCTTGCTCTCTCCATCCTCATCCCCCCCTTTTGTACGCTTACCCCAGTCTCCTTCTGTGCTGAGACCTCCAGCTTGGGGACCCTTTCCCATTGGCAGCGTGGGAAGGAGAGGATGATATCCACATTGGGGTGACAGAAACAACCCCCAGCACCCAAACTGATGATGCAGCTGTCCTGTCCTACTGTGATCCCCATGAGTCTTGGCGTGGTGGGGAAGGGACGTGTCAGACAAAAGAAAAGGGGGAATTCATCAGTAATATCTCCAAAAAGAGTATGTGCCTTTCTGCACCCATGAAAGGATGCACTCTGAGAGTCATAGCTTTTCTTCAAAACAAATTTATAAAACAAACACACCTGATTTAGAATTTCTTTGGCTACAAAATTTTCTTTTCCTCAAGGCAATTTCAAACTGATTTGAGCTGCTAGCTGTCTTTTCCACTCCAAACTCTGACATAAGGTTACTGATTGAAAATGAAACTCCTTTCCCTCCCAGAAAAGCAAAACAAACTGAAACAACCAGCACCATTCAACTTGCTTGCATTCAGGTAGGACGTTGTCACACTTACAAACCAGCTTTCACAAGAGTGTATTTTTAGTGGCAATGGTTGCCACGTGGAGGACTTCTGCTAGCCCCAATTTTGTGTACCAGGGAAAAAAGCAGATTTCTGGTTGCTGCTATCTCTTCTAACCCCATGGCTGCTCTCAGGAGGCTGGCAGCTGTGGTGTTCAGACCAGGAGGTGCCTCCTTCAAGAAAATCAATTTCTTGAGATGCACCGAGACTTTCAGTGATGGCTTTGGGAAGATTTCACTCCAGCCACTTTACAGTTTCATCTCAGGGCAGGAGAAAGTATTTGGTGCTCTATGACAGCATAAGATGTTTTTAAGGCATTCCAAGCTCATGACTTCCAAAATCATAGAATCATACAATGGTTTGGGTTGGAAGGGTCCTTAAAGATCATCTTGTTGTGACCCCCTTGCCATGGGCAGGGACACCTTCCACTGGACCAGGTTGCTCAAAGCCTTACACACTTCCAGGGGTGGGGCATTTCAAATGAAGCCAGCTTTTTAAGTCAGCCTGTTTTCCATAAAAATTTCCATTCCAAATTTCATAATAAATAATATGGAAATCTTCTAGCATTACAGAACATCATAACGGATGCTGTATTCACACATATGCAGGCAGAGGTTGTGGAAGGGCAGCACCTGCAGGCGACAATACCTGTGCTTTGTAGAAGACTTTCCATTGACTTTGACAGAGACTGGACCAACTGTCTGAGAACACTGAACAGGATGCAGGTGAAAAGAAGCTGACTTATACCAATCTGGGGATAGCACTGCATAGCTGAAAGGTGTCTTAAATGTTCATGTCTGAACCTTTTTTAACCCTTGAGGACAGAAGCTGGGATAACACCACAGTTTGCTCCAAGCCCCAGCTTCCCTCCCTTCCCGCGGCTCCTTCAGAGGACGTGGTGTTGCACAGGAGGCCAGGACCACTGAGCTGCGAGGGGTCTGGGGGAGGGAGACAAGATGCTTTAACCTTTAACATATGGTCATAAGCAGCAAACCATAACCTGTCTTTCAGGTGAGAGGAGGACTGGAGTCAGTTGGTTCCTCTATCACCCAGCTAACACGGAAAAAAGCAAGAAAGATGAGAAAACAGCACTATCGTCAAGAGCATTGGGATGTGAGACCTAACACGGGCTGCCGCTTCTTGACAGATGTGCATTTCCTTATAATCTTTTTTCAGGACAGGTGAAAAAAAGGGCTTGTGCAGGACTCTGAAGTCCTGAGACCATTTTTCAGGTGAGAAAGCCATTCTCTGACCATTTATTTGCAAAGTAGTAGACCCTCGTGCCTAATCCTGTCTTGTCATGGAGAAACATTAAAACGAGATGTTCAAAAAGTAAAAGCTGATCCCTGTACTGAGAAACTGAGAATTACATACCTGATTTGGACTGTAAAGTTCTTCAAATCTGTAGGGTGAGAAATGTGATAATTTTGAGCAGAAATCCCATCCAACACTGACAACTTTTACAGGATTCACCGAAACAAGTACCTTTCCATAGAAAAGTGTAATAATAATAATAATAATAATAATAATAACAATAATAATAAGCCAAATGCACTGGCTTTCTCCATTAAAAAAAAAAAGAGTAATTTTGTCCCAAAATTCCCAGCGGGCTCAAGTTAGGCCTGTATCTGTAGTAGCAGATATGAAGAAGGCATATTGAGGTCATCTAATCCAGGGGCTGGAAACCTTTCAAGAGTTGAGTGCCAGACTGTGTTTTTCTTCCCCAGCAGAAACTCAGCAGTCTCTGTCTCTCTTGAAAAAGAGTGAGCTGATGGGTGGGATTCTGGTTCTCAGGATCTAAACTATCTGCAACAGTCCAAAACCTGGGGTTTATCCTCATAGCTCCTCTCCCAACACATGCAGTATTTAAACAATTTTGGAGCTGACTTCAAAATAAGACCCGTTGGTGGGTTTCTTCCATGTAAACAGACCTACAGTGGGAGCAAGTGACCACTAGGTCACCATTGTAGGTGATGGTCTGAGGTCTTTGGTGGCCTGCAAGCCTTGAGCTGATGTGGAAGCATGCTCTGCAGCTGCACATAAGTATATCTGGAGGGAAAAGAAGAAAGGGAAAAACGCCAAGCTTTCGCTGAGTGAAGATCCTTGATAACAATACTATATTTAAAATGGATAGGAGCAACTTTCTGCGTAGTTTTAGGCCTCCCTATGTTGGCAGATGGGGATGAAAGGAGGGATTTAGCTTGCAGGATCAGACACCTGCATTACATACATATTTGGAGGGGGTCTCCATAGGCTCCGGGTCCCTCAGCTCCCATAACAGTCACTGGAGACCCTGTCCACACCAGCAGAGGAGCAGATTAACTCACCCTAATCCAGGCAGCAGGTTTAGGTGAGCCTTGGGATATCCCCACTGAATCCCCAGTTGCTGGACAGAAAGGCATGAGTTGCCCTTATTTCCTTTGTCTCCCAGCCCCCTGTGGGCATCTTGGCTGCTCTAGAGTATCTTCAGTGAGGACAACCACGTTAAACCCTAAATTTAGGTTCCTGAATCTTTCAGTTGAATCCCAGCCAAGATCTTTGCAGGAGGATAAACTTTTCTCTGCAGCTAAAGAATATCTCCCCACAGGTTTTGTTGTGTGGGAGGTAGAGGGCTTTTCAGGAGAGCACAGTACCCCCACAGTCATATCAATAAGGAAATCCCATTGGCTTCAGAAGATCTTTGAGGATCTGATCTGGAGACTCTTGTGTTTCGTAACTGTTCTTACTGAAGCATTTCCAAAACACAGCACAGGGCATCTGCAAGAATTTGAAACCAGAGCCAGGCTGTTCTGTTTCCTGAAATCCAGAATCTACCCCTGTCCCTGGGTCTCTGAAGCCTGTTCCTCAGTCCTCAACCACATCTGCAGCTAACACAACACAGCTTCTACCTTTCAAAGCCAGATCTAAGAACCGATGAGGTCAAGCGAGGGAAACAGCACAACACTGAGGTAATTTCCACTGTAGTTTGAGCCCTCAGTCAGCTTTGATCATTTCAACAAAGAAACGTGTCACAAGGAAATACCTTCCTCTTCTGGGCTGCAGTTCAGCACTTCAGAGCATCTCTTCCTCAAGCAGCCTTGAGTCAAAGGTGGCATGGTTTCTTCTGGAAGACAGTGGCTGTTCCAGGGACTCTTGTTGCAGAAGGGGTGATCTTTTAATTGTGTGGAATGGTCCTTTCTTTATGGAAAATTTCCTGCAAAATCTGTGGTCATTAAAGATTTCCCCATGGGAACAGATGTGTTAGTCCATTTCCCTGGTGGTGTTCAAGAGCAGATAATGATTTTCTCCTGTGGACATCTCCCTAGAGCTTCCATACAAAGCCAGACCTCTTCTCCTGTTCTGTCCTGGAGGTGATCAATGCTGGCAAACTGCAAGCCCTGATCTGTGCCAATGCATACAGACTGTGGCCCATGTCTGGCTCAGTCAGTGACAGACAAGAGGTAGGAACCTCCAGAAGGATATTGAGTTTTGAAGGAGCATGGGTCAACTTCTGAAATTCCACTTCATCTTGATTGACTCAGAAGAATCTTTTAGCACTTTGGGAGCACTTTCTGGAAAAGTGTCGTGGTCCTTCTCAAGCACATTTCTACAAACCAGTACAACCAGTGCAACCCAGCAGTCCTGATGAGCAAGGGGGTCTTGAGCCTCCATCCCTCTCTTCTTCCAAACAGAGAAGACCTTTTGTCCTTCCTTGTACACTTAAGTACTAAAGCCAGGCACTATGACAAGAAAGTACCCTCCATCCATCTAGCTGGTATCAGAAGCCAGGTTCAGGTTGGGCCCTTCCACACTCACAGGAGTTTGCAGTGGGGTTGACATCGGGGGGGCTCCTTCAGCTGGTCAACAGCAGGTTACTAAAACAAAGAGAGTATAGGTAGGTTCAAGATGCAAGAGTCAGAGCTCCTTACGTGGCAGGGGCTACTCCACAATCTTCCACCTTCAACAGCTTTGCCTGACCATCTTGGCTTCTTCACAATCATGTAGGTGATGGGCCTCCATTCTCCTTCTTTTTTTTTTTGCACCCTTCAGCTCTTTGGGTTTTGCTTCTACCATTGGGTAATGGGGAAGCAGTTCCCAAGTGTCCAGACTGGTAAGAGAGCTCGCTAGTTTGGAGAAAAGAGAAAGGTTTTAATTAGAAATTTTTCAGAAGAAAAATATGTACAAAATCTTTATTGAAAACAAACACATTTTTTTTGTTTGTTTTTCAGCGAAAATCTCCACTTCTGATGAAACAGAAGGGCAATCTATGAAGATTGTCAGCCAGATTTGATTCTCTGTCACTGAAGTTCCATGTTTTCTACCCCTGTAATATGCAATGTCCTTGTAGGTCTGCTCTACCTCCAAGGACTTGGGCAGGAGGCAGCACCCATTACCCTGCATAAAACCCATGCTCTTCCCTTATACCAGGGCTTTGGTCAGGGCTGGTCTTGCACCACCTGGGTTGTGGCAGGCTCTGAATCCCTTCTATTCCCATGGAGGTGTGAGCAAATATGGGCATATGGACTAGGGCTGGTTCCTAAGCCTGTCCTGGTCCCATCTGACTACCTCAGATTTTCACTAGGGCACAAGGTCTTTGCAGCATCCCCACCACAGGGTTTCTCTGGGACCTGTCTGGCCAACGATTGCGGCGCTGGCACTAAAAAAAGCCCTCTCAACTGAAAGCCAGGCCAGCACTTCTGCTGGAAAAATGACATAACCCTGTCGTGTAATCTGGAGTTCCTCCTTTGGGGCAGCCTCACGGGCTGGGGCCATGTGAGAGGAGATCAAAGGGCAGCACAGGAAAATGAGAGCGGAGCCCATGGAGGGAAAAACACTCTCACCCGCTGGCTGGGGAGTAATCGCAGCCCTCGTCGGGCTTTGGGAGTTCCCATTCACCGGAGGGATGGAGACAGACATCCTCCTCTGGCTCCAGACACCCGGCTGGGTGCGGGCATGGTGTCTTTCTCCACGCCTCTCCCAGCTTAACATTCAGACTAGTGTGAGACAGTGGCTTGAGACAAGAACTGGCCCCTCTTGTGTCTGATGCTGTTCGTGCCCCATGGAAGAGATGATCTTGACCCAAAAGACCTTGGGAGACCCAGGGCAATGCCATCAGCATCCCCTCCCCTGCATTCTCCAGCTAACTTCCCATCCTCCCTGATTTCAGAGTACCTGGGGGAAAACAAAGGAGATGGATGAGGTAGCGGGAGGGAGGTGAAGCAGCAAGGAAAAACGGCTAAAATCGATGGGTCCCATGCCAGGACTGGTGGTGCTGAGGGTACATCCTTGCACACAGAGCCCAGTGCAGTCGTGCAGCCTGGGCCCTTGCCATCCTTTGTCCTTGCTCCCCACCTCTGCATCCATGGGGCATTTGCCACTACTGGTGCCCCCAGCTCCATCTGCCCACCAGTGCCCATGCTGGGGGATTTGCATCGCCCAGGGTTTGTGGTTTCTGACCCCTGACTCGCCTGTTGCCACTGGAATTCCCTATCACTCCGTGACTCAGCTGACAGAAAGGGAGACAATGGCATTTTACATCAGCCCAGGCTATCAGGAGCCTGCCTTATCTGAGCTGTGTTTTTCTATTAGTCTAACACTCCATTGTGCATCCCTTTATCAGCTGCAATGTTGATGTAATGCTGGCTTGGAAGTGGTTTCTGCATCCTAGCACTAAGACAGCTCACTTTTATTTCGGGGGGGAAGGGGAGGGCGCGAGAGGAGGGTTTATCGGGATTCTCAGGAGATAGGAGCCCTTCTCCGGCACGGAGCAGGGAGGGAAGGCTGGCTGGGTGGTGGAGGGGGCTACCAGCCCGAGCTGAGCAGACTATTTGCAGCCAGCAATTTAATGAACATAATTTCTTCTCCCACCTCCCGACAGTATTTTTAACCACTGTGCTCACTTGTTAGGATAAATGTCCTCTTTGGTTCCTTCTGCTAGCTCCAGATGGTGTAGACCTGGCTTTCTGTGGCTGGACTGGCCCGGCTGCTGGTGGCAGGGTGATCCCAAACTTGTCCTGCAGTGAGGGTCATCCCTGATAGCACTTTCCTGGGTGACTTTTCACTGGCTGTGGCTTTTCCCCAGCTGTGGCTTTTCACCCAGTTTCTTTCCCATCTCTAGATACCTATTTTCAAAATCAACCAGCAAATCAGCATCCTTACATGGCCAATGGCTTAAAAAATTTCTGGAGTTGAATGGGAAGGACAAATGAAGCTACCTGCACAAAGTAATAACATGACAAAGTGGCCTCATAGGCTTTGTTTCCTGGGGTTTAAAACTTCAGGACCCATCTCCGTTACAGCAACAGCGACAGAGCCACTTCAGCTGCTACATGGGAAGACAGAAGCACGTTGAATTTATGTTAATACAGCAATGTCCAGGTAGGATTAAACATATTAGGTTTATCCTATCCGGCAGAGGTAAGAGCAGCAAAGAGGTTATCAACCCAGGGCGCAGGTCATCTGGAGCCACACCTGAGCATCATACCTGAGCACTATGGCCTGATTTCACTCGGCTACCCCAGCCCACGCAGCAGCCCTGCTGCGTGACCATCCGTCGGCCAAAGTCAGCAGGACCAGTATTTTCAGTCCCACTAACTCCCTCTCAGAGCTGCCTCTGGTGTGAGGGGGTTGGACTTCATCAAGTGCTCTCTGCTCCCTCCTTGATGGGATCTCATGCTTATCCTTTTCACCTGAGTCCGTGTGCGGAGGTAGGATCAGAAGATGTTTGCAGGCACATGTGCCAGCTTAGGTTTCCACTGCTTATAACGAACGTGCTCATTTCCTGTTTTACCTTGCTGAAGCCTGGTAGGCTGGTAAAGAAGCTGAAGCTGGAAAGTGGCCTCATAAATTGTGTATAGCCACTTGTAGAAGCCATACTACAATTATTATTATATATTATTATTGTGTTATTAATAAGAACCTGTTATGACTCATACTTTGGCTGTTTCACTAGTACCTGGTTTACAGTGTGACCAAGCAGAAGACAGCATTGATTTTGGACTTTGGGTTCAACTACTGGGTGACTCAGCCTGTGCGAGAGCTTGTGCTGTGAGGCTCTAGGTAGGCGTCTGCTGCGCATCCATCACCCCGGCAGCTCAGCAGCTCTGGTGTCAGCTCAGCAGGCTTGTTTGATGTGCAAAGATAAGCAACCACGTGTCTTGCTACAGACCCCCATTTAATAGCTAGAGTCAGCCTCAAGGCTTTTCTGCGATACATAAGAAGAGTCTGTGGATCTCCGAAAAGCTACTCGGGACCCATTTGCATCCTCTCAGAGTTCATCCTTGAGACAAATGGAACTTGCAGTGAACTACAAATGCTAACCGCAGGCAAACTCTCTGCACACCAGTGAGCATCATCCTCTGGGCCATTGTCTAGGGTGTGATGGACATGGGTCTCCAGCTCCAGGAGAACTCACCCACAACACGCTTTCCCCAGACGAGAAGGTGAGTGGTACATACATATGCATCTTGCAGCAGTTTCCATTGAGGTCTGGTGTTGGAAATTACCTCATGCATGGTAGTGTGTCTTGTCTACCACTAACTCAGATGTGAACAATGGCACTTTTAATCCATACCCAGCAGTCTTCGGCCTAGGACTTTGGCATTTGCCTACCAATACTTTTGCATCCGTGTTTGCATACCCCGGATGACTACATTTGCATGTTGACCCCTGGAGATGTGTGAAGACCACAGCATGTTTCACTTGCAATGGAGAAACTAAACTAGATCTTTCTGAGAAGGTCTTCAGAGTTAGTTTGATTTATTGCTCCTTTGTACAGGATGGTCCCCATCAGGTTAGTGGAAAACCCACTGTGATGGGGACTTGAAAGACTTGGGTTCAAAGAGAGTGCTTAGGTGGCAGTTCTGAAGCTCTGATGAAGGGAAAGCAAGAGTAGAAGCATGAACCATAGTGGACAGATAGAGTCATGGTAAATAGTTACTGCCCATCCCCAGCCACATCTATGGTTTGAATTGGCTGTTGTGTCCTCAGACCAAAAATAAATATGTGGAAGTGCTCATGCAGTGGGGTGCAGCAGCCCTGGAGGGTCTTGGCTGGCAGAGGTCCTACCTGGACCAGCCAGGGAAGCTGTTTGTGCTCTCGTCTCTTCCTCTTCAGCCTCCGGCTGCTCACAGCAGGGCTGGCTGCTCTCTTTGCTGGGCAAGTGCCTGCAGTTTCGTCTCAGTCATCATTTCTATTGTTATCTCTCCATTATCTGATCCTCTCCCAGGCTGGGCCAGGAAATATCCTTCTGTCTCTGTCTTCGACGGCGCTCCATCCTCTTCCTCCTTGGAGAAGACAAAAGCAAAACAAGCGCTTAATGAATCAGACATTTCCCTTCTCACTTTGCCCCTTACTTCCCCCTCTCATTTTTTACAAGGACCAATTTCTGCCTTTTCCCTCCTGTTTGTCTGGGACGTGGCCTGCGCAGTTCCCCTGCGCTCAGCATCCCGGGGAGTCTGGCCGGCTCCTTTCGGTGTCAGCGGGAGTTCAGCGGCGGGTAAGGCTGATAGGGCTCCTCTGGCCCCCACCACGTCCTCAACCCTAACGTCTGCAAGAAGCTTGGCCTTGTGACACCAGCGTGCAGGATCAAACCTGGCAAGCTGAACTCCAGCCCAGCTAGAGGTTCATGCGGGTTCAGAAAAGCGGCTGGAGAGTTGGGTAGAGGAAAAACAGTCTATCGAGGGCCATTAAACCTGAGATCAGCTTCACCCAGCTCAGGATGTCACGTGGATGTAACTTGCTAGAGGCTGGAAGAGGGTGTTGGGGAAGCATTGCTCTGTCCTTGCCCTGATTCTGTTTTATTTCATTGGCACTGTAGTGGGATGTCCACTTCAATGCACTCTTTGGGGTTTTTTTTGGCTGCAGAACATCATGGTGCAAAGTTCTGCCCGTGAAACCCAACACTCCTCGGTCTGTGGTGACCTTTCACATTTGCTGTGTCCAAAAACGTCAGGTCCCACTTCCGATATTCCCCGTTGTGTGCATTGCTTTAAAGCCAGAGTAGACCTGGTGTGCCCTGGACCTGCTTGGGGTAACTGTACTGAGGGCCTGAAAGAAAGCAATGCTTGTGAGGCATTGTGTCTCACCTAACACGTCCACCAGTCCCTCTCTGAGCAACACCTCCCTCCCCTTCACCTCTCTCCAGTACCCAGGAGTACTGCACTTTGACTCTTCTGTTAATTAGCCAAATTTTCTTGGGGGCCAGACGCAGAGGAAGGGATGGAGGTCCCTGCAGTGTGTTCCATGTAGGATTTAGGTCTTGGGAAGCTCAACTGCTTGCTGAGAAGCTCAGCTGTTGGTTGGTTGGTCAAGGGCAAAGGCCATGTCAAAGACTATGTTAGCAATGGTGTGGGTGACTATGGAACGGTGCCAACGGGTGTTCCTGGCCCTATTTCTTTGACTGGTATAGCTAGGTGGAAAGAAAAAAAATTCACAGGAAATGTTCCCATTTTTGAAAATTTCCCACTCTTTTCAGGGAATGAAGGTGAAAAGCAACACCCCCCCCCGACATACAAATTTCCCCAAATACAGATTCTGTAGTCAAGATTTTGTAATGATTTTTCACAGTAAACCCTTATAAAACATCCTGGCTCTTTTCCTCTCATTTCTAACCAGGTGACATAGCTTAAGTCAGAGAGGTCTTCTCTCTGTGAATTTAGAGTTAGGCTGTTCCTAGACACTGGGAAAGCCACACTGCTGCTTTAAAGAAGATACTGAACAGGGCAGTGGAGAACATGAGAAAGTGCATGGAAAAAAGGGCTACAAAAATTATCTGAAGAGTGAAGAGAAAGCCTTAGCATGACAGGCTCAGAAAGCTTGCTCTGGTCAGCTTATCAGAAAAGGAGATGGAGAGGTGACTGGAGAAGAATTGCTTGAGGAGAAAAATGCCTGATGAAAAAGGTCTCTTTAATCTAGCAAAAAATGGCCTTCCCATGGCTGCAATGCAGACCCCAGCCACCCAGGGTTGTGGTTACCGCTGAAGGTAATTAGTCAGTAGGCTACCCAGGTTCTTCATCACTGGATACCTTTAAATTAAGAGCAGATGCCTTTCTGGAAGCAATGTTTTAGCCAAGTGCAAGCTGTTGAGTTACGGGTGGGAGCTACATCTAAATATCATGCTTACAGTGCTGAAATATAATGGGTTGATCTATATGGGAGGTGGGACCATGGGGGCCCTGAATGCCATGATTCATGAAAAGGAAAAGGGGATTTAGGAAAAGGATCTGGGCTGATTTTTTTTTTTTGCAGTCGTTACCCTGCTGATGGATGGAGATTTCAGCTGGATTTACTTTGGCAAACCTGGAATGACTGCTGAGGGAGACCTGACACTTACTCTTTAGCCAGTTCATAAGGCCTTACAGGAGCTTATTCATGCTCAGGGAGCTTCTGCTCAAGGTAAGGTTAACGGCTCAGCAAATCAAGGTGATGGAGAAATTTTCATCAGGAAAATTTGGACTAATCCAGGAAATCTTTTCTTGTGCTTTTATACCGGTGTTATTACACTCCTGGTCCTGCTGGATTTGCAGATCATAAGCAAACAGGAGGGCCATGTGATTTAGTACCGCACCTCCTCAAAAGAGAATCATCCTTTCTTTATTACCCCTTTTGTTCTTCTTCATTTTTTTACCTTTTTTTTTTCTTTAAAGGCATGTTTCACTGCTGACTGCTTCGTTACAAATGTGTGGTGTTCTCAGTGGGCCAGATTTGTAGGACCGACTTTTGCTAAATATGTTGCTAGAAAATGCTTTTCCCAAGTTCTGCCTGCCATTCTGAGCAAAGCTCTTGATGGATCTTCACTGGGGAGAGCTGCCAGCAGCTAAATAGAATCTAAAAATACTGTTTAGACTATAGTCTGCAAGGTATGACCATCAGAAGGGCAGCTTGAGAAAATCTTGAGCAAATGTGCAGCAATGGAGGAGTAAAAAGAGAACAGGACTGAAGGATATTGTGACAGGTAGGGGCCCTTGAAAAACTCAGCCAGTCCAAACTCTCCTTCCTTGGCTGGATTAGACCTCCATAACCTCCTTGTGCAGCCTGCTCTTTTAAACCACTGGTGATGGAGACTCTGTTCTTCCTCTCCACTCTCTCCTTGAGCAGGCAAATGAGGTACATATTTCATTTGCCCCATGTCTTATCTTTGAACTGAACACTCCATGTCCTTCAGCTGCTCCTCATCGTCTGTGTTTTCCCCTCCCCTGCTCATCCCCATTACTGTCTTCTGCATTCCCTCCACTCACTCCCATATCCTCGTGTGATGCTCCAAGCTGGACCCTGTGCTCTAGCACTGAGCAATCTGGACCTCCCGTATCTCAGGTCATACTTCCCAGTGTGGAGTCAACCTCCTTTGTGTCAGCTGACATGCTCAGCTTCTGATCTGAAATGCAGATCCTCTTCTGCTACTATTGATCTGTTATCTCCTGGTTGGCCTCCACCAGTCCTAGCTTGTTGCATGCAGGATCTCTTTACTAAATCCTCCTTTTCCCCGTGACCCCTCGATCCATTCTCACAAATACTTGGCTCCCAGCACAGAGTTTCTATACCAAGATGCGAATGGAAATACTATGCTGTCTTTTTGCTAAGTTTCTCTGACACCTCCAGAAGTGGTACCCTTTGTAAGTCAGACTGATCATCTCCATAAGAGATGGAGGTGGGCTCCCAACCCTGTGGGACATTCAATATTTCATGCCGGGTGTACACAGCTTCAGGGAGGGGCTGTAGGCTCTTGCATATAGAGACATCCCGACACCCTTCGTTGCGTGGCTGAAGCAAAGAAATCCCTTCCATTCACTCCTTGTAAGCAGGTTCTTCAGCCCCTCCTGTCTTGACCCTGATTACTTATCAGCTGGGATGTGTTTATCCTAAATCTTTCTTTTCTCCTTTTCGAGTCTCCCCTTCCACCTCTCCCTTTCCTGCTTTTCTCCCACTGTTTCTCTCTCCCAGCAGCCCACACGCACACCCCCCTTTCCAAGGCCAGGGCTGAGCTTGCAGAGGAGTGGAGCTTCAGACTAAACTTTAATTTGCATGCTCCCTGTTTCAAGGGCACAAGGCATTTTTTTCGGCTGTTGTTCTCCATCGCAGAACTGGAAGGTTCTGGTTTGTGCCACTGTTGATTGAGACAGCACCGGTGTAGTTACAGCATGTTCCCTCCCTTTGGAATTTAGCAGAGACCAGCTCCTTTTATAGCGCAGCTGGAGTCCCTCCGAGGGACTGCTCCTGCACCTCTGATAGTCTTTTACACTCTCTGTCCCCGGGACTGACATGAAAATACTGCAGCATTGACCTCAAGCCCCGCAGATTCTTTGAGTGATTCCTAGAAAACTCTCCTGGCACCTTGCCCAGGGGGTATAGTTACAGCTCTGCCCTGGGGACGCTGTGCCAGGCGTCGGTCACTGTGTCTGCAAAGTCTCTGCTGCTGCAGACACTGTACAGGGACCAGGTCCTTAAAAAACTGACATTACGGAGGATCTAACGTGACACCCCCTCCTGGATGAGCATGTCTTCCGTGTCCAGGAACTCTACATGGCTAACACTTCCTAGATGGTTCATGAGACCTTTTCCTTAGTCTAGGTTTTACCCAAGGAATGTCCATACCACCCCAATCACTCTCGTATGCATGATCCCTGAAGGGCAAATACAGGTATCTAGATTGGGAGCTAACCAACCCGTGACCATCTCCTTCCAAAGCAGTGGTGGTGGTGGGGAAGAGGCGAGTGGTTGGGTGAGGCAGGGAGAACCTTGCACTGCTGTCATCTGAGATGCTTGTGCTGTGTGAAATCTGGACCTCTGGCATCCTGGTAGTTAACAGCAGTGACTGGCCATGCTGATTAAATAGGAAGCACCAATATTTTCAGCCCCACAAACCTTTGAAACCCAACTCTCAACCCAAATCATATGGAACTAACAAAAAAACAAAAAAGTGCGAACGAGCATCTTCTTTGAATGCTCTTCAAAGGACATCTGACTTGGTTTGTATTTTCATCCCTTCTTTGTGTCAGAGAGCTCATATTGCTGTCCCCATACTTCCTGGTCTGCTTCTGTTTCTCCTTCCAACTATTGAGCAGAATTAAAAGAAAATTAAGTGCATGTAACTCCTTCCCAATAGATGTTTCACACAGAGGGCTGGAGACTTCCCCAGGACCTTTCTATAAAGTCGTTCTTGCTCTTTCTGTAAAGACACAGTCTTACCATCAAGACATCCTGGAGTGTCTTTCTTACATTTGCAGAAACAGGACGTTGCAAAATCCCTAAGGAGTCTAGGAGACTGAGACTGGATGGAAATCAAGGAGTCTGGTTCTCCCAAACTGCTTGGAAGTTTTGACTTTCTTCAGCCCAAGGTCTATGGAGTGGGGACAGACTACCTTGGGAGAATCTGCAGGGTATGTTGGATCCTGTCTCTGCCTTCACCAGGAAATCAGTTAGCCAAGTGAGACATAGTTACCCGGTGGGCGGAGTGTTAGTTTGGGGAGTGAGATGGGATTTAAACTTCCCTCCTTGCAGTGTCTCATCAGGTAAGGCATGCGCCTCCCCAGCTGTGAAATAAAGACAGTGCAAGAGAGGGATGAAAAGAGCTCAGCGTTATCGTGAATAATGAACAAGTGGCTTTCTAATCTTGGGAATGAGAAGACCTTTTCCGTCACAGGACACATTAGCTCTGCTAATGAATTAAACAGTGCCAAGCACAGACACTGGAACTTGATTTTCTACATAGTTAGCACGATGCTTGGCCCTAAACTTGGCATGGTTTTGGCCCTAACCAACTAGTGCCAGCCTAAGCCATCCTAAATCTGCAGAGGGCAATGCCTTTGTGCTCCGAGCACAGGGATGCTGCTTCACCCAGATGAGGTGGAAGTGGAGAACCCAGTCTTTTGGGGAACCCCACCTGAACCCCCTTTGGGTGTAGCGAGCTTGTGGCCACAGCACAGCTGAGCCAGTTGACGTATCACTCCTCATGCCCTGCTTCTTAAACTCTTTACGTAAACATTTGCTAGTGGCCAGGGTTGGGAAAGAGCACATAAGCAGATAGAGCTCTGCTCTGACTCATTGCGGCTGCTCAGATGTTTTTGCCCTGCTTTTCATGCAGATGAGCTCAGACCATGGCAGAGGTCAAACCAGCACGTGATAGCTTTAAAAAGCCCAGAACTGAGCCAGGCAGTTCTTCCAAAAAGCCTTTCCTGGCAATTTTTTTTTTCCCCTCCTGATATACCTAGGCAATGCCAGAATTTCTGCTTGCGGCATGTGGAAAAAGCAGTGACTGCATGTCAAGAAATGTAGGAGAAGCAAGAACAACAAACGAAAAGACAAGATAGCACAGGGTAGTTCTTGTATATCTCACACTGGGACTTGCAAGGTTGCAGAGATCCTCAGGTTGGATGAGGAAGACCTGTCCATTAGCTCTGTTGCCTTCGTTCCCCACGTAAAGCTGTCTCCCTACTTTGCCGCTCCAGTCCCCCCACAGCTGTCCCTGCCCCCCATCCCATTAAGACCCAGTGGGCTGTTGGAATCATAATGGAAGAGAGAGCTTTCATCCATCATAGACCTTGAAGAGTTCAGCGAGGCAGAGCCATCACAGAGGAGAAACATTCCTCCGTGAATCCCCTCTTGTCTCTCGGGTGGGAAGGGGGAGGAGGAGGGAGAGATAAGGCCAAACTAATTTGTCTTTTTTAATTGGCTCAGAATACTTGAACGAAAGCTGGTTTGTTATCCTTGGCTTTGCTCTGGCAGGCGTCCAGGATGTAGGGCAGAGACGGAGGCTTCTGAAGAGTTAACCTCTTCTAAATATCCTATTAGGATCCTCTCCATTTAGTGTAAGGACGATGTAAGCAGAGACAGAGTGGGAGGGCCTCTTTGTCTTTCTTTTTTCCATTTTTCCATTAGAAACCCGGCCTTGGAAGGGACACAGGGACAAGCAGAATAGCAAAGGCCCAAGGGTGAGAGTCTTCTGGTCAAATTTTGCCATGTGTGTTGTAAACATCCAGAACTGAGCTAATCACCCCGAGCTCCCTTTGTAGTCGGCGAAGGGAGACAGGCACTTCTAAGGCACTGTTCGTCTCCGCCTAAGGCAGGCACCTCAGAGAGGTCAAATGATTCATGCCTGCTTGTCTGCAAGGGTCTGCAGTGGCTGGAAAGGAAGCCTAGAGTCATTAGCTTGAAAGGATGCATCCATTTAGCTGCACACATGTAGGCACCTAGTGCCCTCTGAGATGGTCTAGGGTTTATCATAGAATCATAGAACGGTTTGGGTTCTAAACCAACCCCAAGACATCTTTTTTCTGAGACATTTACATTTATCTGGTGTCGCACAGCTATGACACCAGATCTATGGGAAACCTGTGCAGGTCTTGAAGGGTAGCTGGAGGCTAAGACCGTCAAAGATGTCACTCAATGCCTCCTGCCAGGCAACTGAATCAGGCTGCTAAAGTTGAACCAGATGAGTGGGGCTCTGGATGTCTGGCCCTAGCTGGTCAAGTTTTGTGTACATGGCTGAGAAGAAGTGGCTCCAAAGTCAGGATTGAGGCCAGATTGACTGGCAGTCTATGACTTGTGTTTCAATGTTGCAAGTGGCTGTTGAGTGACCCATTTGTCCTAGAAAAGAGATCACCAAATACTTCAAAACAAATTCAAAGGCATGTTTACAAGATCGTTTAGGCACGAACTGCACTGTGTGTGTCCTTCATCAGTCTTTGTGGTCATGATGTCTGGCAGAGAAAGTGGTCCAACATGCCTCCTTGAAGGTTCCCAACTCTGCCTTTCAAGAGTACAGATGATGTGTGTAGAGCTGAGGACTCTATGGGCGTGAGCTGGTGTGTTTTAGAATAACCCTGGTCTTTGCCAGGGCTCCTCACACAGCCAGTTCAGGTCCAGTGAAGAGGCAATTAGCAGAAAACCAGTGATGGTGCAGGCTTCGGTTTCCTCCCATGCTCAGATGGGTGGATCCTCTGTTTGCAGATGGTTATAGTCCCAGGTCAAGGCCTGTGCCCTCCACGTGTCTGGAAGCATCAGATTTGCTTTGGTCTCTGACAGCACCACTGCAAAGTAATTTCTCTCTTCGGGCCGTGCGACTCCAGTAGGCAAAGAGGCGAGAGGCAGTGCTCAGCAGCTTGACATACAGTTTGCAAGGTCTAGGGTTAATTCTGTGCTCAGCTATAAATTTCCCTTTGTAGAGCAGGCAGGCCTAATTGATTTAGGAGCCAAATTCCCATCTCTCAAAGAAGACTTATCTGGACTTGTAAAAACTGGAGCTTGCTTTCAACCCCGAAGCAGGAGAGTGAACGTCC
This sequence comes from Opisthocomus hoazin, assembly GCF_030867145.1. Classification (NCBI taxonomy): domain Eukaryota; kingdom Metazoa; phylum Chordata; class Aves; order Opisthocomiformes; family Opisthocomidae; genus Opisthocomus; species Opisthocomus hoazin. The sequence continues at coordinate 128,804,533 of NC_134415.1, forward strand.
CTTCTAGACAGTCTGCCATGTTAAATTGTGTTAATTAACAATGTCATTTCATTCATAATAAATGTCTGATTCCCTTTTTTTTCGAAACCCAGGTTCCCATCAAAACCCACCACGTGGGCAGTTTGGTTGCGTTCCTCCTTGTTGAACGGAGAGTGCAAAATCTAATTTGCGGGGTGTTGGTTTGTGTAAATAGAAGCCTGCAAAGTGAGAAAGTGGAAAACGTCGTGGAGAAATATGGCAAAGCCTGGAATAGTACAGCTAGGGCTGTCTTTGCCAGGGCTGGAAATTTCTGCCCCCTGTTTTCATTGGCAAAGCCTGTTAGAGTTCACCCAGTGTGACCCAAGTAATGCCACCAAAAGACAGTCCCGGCCCCTGGGTTTTGCTTTTCTCAGATGTCTTGTTTGACAGATGCAGGCGGTGGCCTTGCCACCAGACACGGGTGTGGGCACCCGCGGAGCTGGGTCTCCTTCCCTGCTCTCCTTCCTAGGCTTCCCTGTCCTTGCAATTAGAAGTCCCCTCCCTTTCTCCCTCCCTTCTTTTACCTTTCATGAAAGAATATCACTCCTCAAGGGTCTCTGCAAACGAGCCAATTTCAGTGCTTCCTCCTTAATCTGTTGTTTCTACTACTTTAGTCATTCTCTTTGCATTTTTTTAGGCTGTCCCTAGTCTGACCTGTTTTTCCCTTGAAGCCCAGGGCCCAGGAGGGGGCCCAGCGCTCCAGCTGAGACCTTCCCAGCACCAAGGAGATAACTTCATAGCTAACTTCAAAGATAATACCGTAAGTCCACAGAGCTCTCCAAAGGCTCAGACACTTCCCAGCTTTCCAGGGACTGGGAAGAGTGGTTCCCATTAGGAAAGGAGACTGAGGAAGGCTCTTGGTCTGCAGATATCAGACACCCACATTTTGCTGTCCACAGGGCAGTCATCCAGCTGGCCAAGCCTAGGTCTCTGCTACTGAGTGGAACAAGTAGCTGTGATGGCTTCTGTCAATACTGGGGTGGGATTTGTTTGCCACATGGGTGCCTAAGGTCATTTTACCCGGAGATCCTGCTGCCTTTTGGATGGATGTGAGTCTTGTGCCATATCTTCTGACCCTGTGTTGACATCTCAGGTGCTTTCAGACATTTCCAGTGCCTCTGTTTGGCCAACTGAGTCGTTTCTAAGGGTACCATGGGTGATAAAGGGAATATAAAGGAAATTTAGATATTCATATTGCAGGGAGACACTGGCCTGGAGAAATGTATTAGTATTAATCCACAGCTGAGTCCTGACTTTGCATGCCAAGTCTTACAGCCTCTCTTGCTCTGTTTTCACTTCTACCTTCTCCATTTCCATCACTTCTGCCCATGGCCTCAAGTTGCGTCAGGGGAGGTTTAGACTGGATATTAGGAAAAAATTCTAAACTGGAAGAGCTGTGAATCATTGGAACAGGCTACCCAGGGAAGTGGTGGAGTCACCATCCCTGAAGGTGTTCAAAAAACGTGTAGATGTGGCACTTCAGGAAGTGGTTTAGCAGGCGTGCTGGTGTTGGGGTGATGCTTGGACTCGATGATCTTAGAGGTCTTTTCCAATCTTAATGATTCTAGTCTATGATTCTGTGATTCAAAGAGACTTGGTGGAGACATTGCAGGACTCCATCCCATCTACCTCCCTCAGCATTCCCTGGGAGCAGGGCACTGAAACTCTTCAGACGGACCCCAACATTTGGGACTTGAGCCTTGTACAGATGAAAGGGATGGTAAAACACCTTCCTCCAGCTCTACTAACACCATTGAACCCTGCACAGAGAGGACCTCTCTCGTCACGCATGGGGATGTGCTGGAGGCTGAGCAGAGCCCACCACTCTCTGGACCCCCCCCTCCTTTCCCCGTGGTTTGCAAACCCAGAGACCCCCAGCCCTCTGAGGGCTCTGACAGTAACCATGCCACGGGGGGTTGTCAGTCAGCGCAACGTTGGGCAGTGTCAGCCACAGTTCACTGTAATCTCTCGGGTTGGGGGTGGGGGGGGAGAGCGGTGCCAGAAGTGACAGCTACCTTTATCCACATCCTGGGGATATAAACAGTATCGTGAAATAATGACAGGGGGAGCATAAGCATCAATATCCTTCAGACGTTTTGACCCCCTCTCTCCACCCTGGAGTAAGTTCCTGAAAATCTTCATTTCCTAATACCTGGGGTTTCTTTGCTTATTAGCCTTATCTGCTGGAGCAAAGTACCTCAGTGAAAGACATTTTTTGGTGCTGTTTTTTGGAATGTTTTTGTAATCCTTGCATTTATAGGCAAAGACAAGGAGATCAAAGCTGCCCAGGGTTTATAAAGCATGTCAGGCTGAAAGTTTGACATCAATTAAAGTGATATACATGTTGTCCAGATTTATGAGAAAACACTGATTTTGCCCCATCCCCTGCCCTCAAATCAGTGAGACTCTTTGCAGTGACTTACATCTCTTTTCAGGGCCTGGTGATGAGTGATCGGGGATCTGAGAGCAAAGCAAAGGGGACCTGGTGCCCAGTGGTTCCTCCCAGCTGCAAGTCCTGGCCTTGCATGCACTGAGTTGGCCGGTCTCAGCTGCTTCCACTCACTCTGCCCATGGCACTGCAGTGGCAGCAGTCAGAAATTATTCACTTGGAATGTTTTTGGAAGGGAAAAGGGAATACAGGACTGAGAATTCAGTTTTCCTCTTAATTCTTTTTTTGGGTCTTCTTTTGCGGTAGAAATTGTTTTTTTATCACCAGAAGGAATGGCTGAAACCTGTAAAGCCTTCATGTTTTGGCTGCAAATGAACAAATTCCCTCTTGAAAGGCTACTGAGGGATTTCCTAGCGAGAGGAGTTTGGGTTCCCATCCCCACCAAGTTCCCAAATGCTGTCCCCAAGTGGATTCCCTCTCTGTGACACTGCAGGAAAGGTGTCCCTTGGCTGGACTGTTTGGGAGAAAAAAAGAGATTTCAGTTCATAGCCGCTCTCAGGCTCAGGAAAATGAGACTGAAATCATCTGCTTCCCAGAACGGAGCCATGACCTCCTCTCCAGCCTTCTTGCTGAAGTAGGCCAACTCTATATCAAAAAAGAAGTGACTTGTAGACCGTGAAGGTAACCGAGGGGAGGGAAGGCTGGCTGTGCATTTCATCTCTAGGGTGCTCCCCTGCACAGGTGGACTCTGCTGCTGTCGGTGCATTTGCATCGATGTGATGTGATGATGGGGATGGAGTCTGGAGTTTTCCTGCCCTGGCATTCGCTGATCTGCAGACACAGACTCCCTTTCCCTTTGGTCTTCTGTGATTTGCACTTCTTGTGCAAGGTGACAAATCACAGACTCGCAAAACCTAGCCCGCAAGGACATCTTGGGAAACATTCTTGGTGCTCAAATGTTTGTTTTGCAGCTTCCTTGCCTTTGGAAATTTGGTCCACGGAGAAGATCTGAAATGCCAGGAGAAAGCAGGCTTTCCCCTAGCTGGAGGAAGCCCCTAGAAAATGGATTTGGAAGTAGTGGGGCTGCTACCACCTTTCTGAGCAAGGCAGATGGCGGGGATTGCTGGGTGAAGACGCATACATCCCTGCTTTGCAGATTTTGTTCAGCTCTGGTTTCTGGCCAGGCCATAAATCATGCAGGATCATTTTCCTGTGGGTGGCTGAAGTAAACATGTAAACAATCCTAAATATCTGAGAACCCAAAAAATGGTTCTGGATCTATAAATGGCCAAAGAGAAAGCAATGGGGGACAGGGGGGATGAGGATAATAAATGCAAATTGGACATTTCATCTCTAAATTAGACCTTGTTTCCATCTCATTTTCCCTGCTGCATTTCAGATATCCTCTGAGTGTTTCCTGGCAATCCCTCTGCATTTTTAACATCATAATTTTGTTCATCTACCCCAGCGTTCACTGCTCTTCCTGTGTCTTGTGACCGAGGGTTGATTGCAATGAACGTTATTCCTCAAGAACAAAACAGGAGCTGACTGTCCCTTTAACCCTCCTCGAAACAAAGCCATCTAAACCAAGAAATAATCCAAAAGCACCTGTGGCATCTAGAAACAGAGCTCGCTGGGTGGAAGGAACAAGGGGTGAAGAGACCGTAACAGGGATCAGGGTCTGGCTCCTGATAGAGACATGGTCACGGCCCCAGTTGCTTGGGCTTTTTCTCCCCAGGAGCCTCAGGAGCTGCCCTGAAGTGAAGTTGCTCATCATGGATTTGCTGGAAATCCACTGTAGGTTCAGCCTTTTTGGGAAGCCCTCTGGTTGCAGGACAAGTTGATGGGCCTACACTTTCAGCTTCAAAAGCTGTTAGTCCTCACCTTTGTGGAGAAAAAGTGGAATTCTTCAGAATGGGGGAAGATACTTGATACTCAGCAACATTCTTAAAGCCTTATGGTTTTTGTGTTAGTCTGATAGCTTCTTCAGGGACTTGAGGTATGGCACATGGGAAGGTGCCACAAAACTTGGCTTTGCCTGTGTGCTCTCCGGTTGCCTCAGCTCAGGCCCAGCATATCTCAGGACATCCGAGACAAACCAACTTCGCATTTCATTTGTGAAAGTACTGCAGATGTGCCACCTGGATTGCACTGGTGACTTCAATAAAATCTATTCCATGACCACCTGGAGCTGCCAGTCCAAAAGGGGGCACTTGCCTAAGCAATCACATTTGGAGAAGAGAAAGAACTGGAAGTGGAGATGCTCTTTCAGGTGTTCTTCTGTTCAATGCCAGCAGCGTTTTACAGATGCTTGTGAGTAAACCCATCCAGATGCTAAGGGTCCAGCTCCAGGTTTTTACTCTTTGTGGATGTGAAGCCAGTTTAAGGGTGTCTGGCCCTAGTGATCTCCCCTATGACTGCCCCCCAGGCTGCCAACCTGCATCAGTTATCCTGATGACAAAATTCTGATGTTGTGCCAGGACATTGGAATGACTAACACTAACATAAAATAAAAAGAAAAAGTAAAATAAAAAAAAAATAAAATAAATCAAAAAAGTAGAAATAAAAATAAAGATAAAAATAAAAATAAAAATTAAAAAAAAATAAATAAATGTCTGCTCTCAAAACAATAGGATGAGAGTCTTAACCCTCCAAAACCAGCTTTCTCATCAGATAAAATGTCACTGAACTGCATCCTGAGTCATGGGACAACTTCTTCTTCTGATAGACACATGCACGGTCAAGGCAGCAGGAGCTGAGAGGTCCTGAGCTGGAGACCATACTGGAGAAATGGTGCTTGCAGCATCCCCTAGGAGCTGTTGGATTCCTTAAAATGCCCCAGAATCTGTGTGGTCCAATTACAAAAAATATGTTTGCTATGACTTAGCTGAAACTGTAACAGGAGGAAGTGATGAGATGATAGTTTTAGTTTCTTCTTGAACTACAGAGTTTAGGAACTGCTAAAGCAAGTCAAGCAATGTGAGGAGCTGCTCATGGTGGAGCTTGGGGGAATGAACGGGGAGATACCTGGTGGTGTGATGTGTACCTTTGTTCCAAACACAAGGAGAAAAGGGAGCAGAGTGGTCTGTGATTCAGGAATTAATGTCCACCATGGGAAGCTTGGATTTTAGTCCCTGTGCTGTCACGAGTTGACCGGCTGCTCTGTGCCCCAATGGTGTATGGAATCACAGAATCAGAGAATGGTGGGGGTTGGAAGGGACCTCTGTGGATCATCTAGTCCACCCCCTGCCGAAGCAGGGTCACCCAGAGCAGGCTGCACAGGACCGCATTCAAGCGGGTCTTGAATATCTCCAGAGAAGGAGACTCCACAACCTCCCTGGGCAGCCTGGGCCAGTGCTCCATCACCCTCAGAGGGAAGAAGTTCTTCCTCAAGTTCAGCTGGAACTTCCCAGGCTTCAGTTCGTGCCCATTGCACCTTGTCCTGTCGCTGGGCACCACTGAAAAGAGTCTGGCCCCATCCTCCTGACACCCACCTTTAAGATCTTTATAAGCATATATTAGGTCCCCTCTCAGCCTTCTCTTCTTCAGGCTGAACAAGCCCAGCTCCCTCAGCCTCTCCTCGTAGGAGAGATGCTCCAGTCCCCTCATCATCCTCGTAGCCCTCCGCTGGACTCTCTCCAGTAGCTCCTCATCTTTCTTGAACTGGATCCAGTACTCCACATGGGGCCTCACTAGGGCAGAGTAGAGGGAGACAAGAACCTCCCTCGACCTGCTGGCCACACTCCTCTTAATGCACCCCAGGATCCCATTGGCCTTCTTGGCAGCCAGGGCACACTGCCGACACATGGTCAACTTGTCATCCACCAGGACACCCAGGTCCCTCTCTGCAGAGCTGCTCTCCAGCAGGTCTGCCCCAAGCCTGCACTGGTGCCTAACACGTCAGCTTCCACCAGCCACGGGGATCTTCTGCTTCCTCCAAGTGAAACCCGGTGCTACAAGGAGCCTCCCAAATCTTAAGACATGGGGCCTCCTCCTACGCATTTCAACACCTCCTCCGGATCAGACTCCAGACTAAGGATAAGATTCAATCATTTATTGCTGTTGCATTGAAAAATATTGCAGCAAAGCAGTTTTTCATCTCCCCTTTGCTCACAATATCTGTTTAATTTGACAGTCGCTGGAGATGTCGTCCAGAGCCTGGAGGGATTCAGCTCATGCTGAAGCAAACACCTGCATCCAGCTGAATTGCTCTCCAGGCTCCGCCGACTGTATTGACTATGATGAATTCAGACACCAAACACAGATGTTTAGTGTTTTGTGGGATTCTTTGGATCTAGTGCTGAGAGTCACAACCTGGTGGTGTCATTTATCTGGGAAAGGGAGAAGGTATGCAGTGATATTTGATGAGGTGCAGTCCAGTGATCCCATGCATGTGACATACCCTGTCTCTCTGACTGTCCTTTGGAGGAGCACTCTGAAAATGCCTGTAGCACTACAAGTTGCCATGGCAGTTTTTGTGTCTCAGCATCAAGGGATGCTTGAGAATGGACCAGAATCAACATTTACGTGCCAAGGAGGTGATGCAACCGTTTCCAGTACAGCTATCCTAGGCTGAAAACAAACCAGAAGATCCTACGGGAGCCCCTCTGCTGCCCTTTTGCAAGTCTCTGGAGCTGTGTGGGACCTGAGGGTGTGCAGGTTTTCTTGAAAGACAACCAGTAGTTTCTGCAGACAGCAGTGGCTCAGCACTTTCCACCTTCAGATTTTACAGTGGAAGCTGGAGTTTTATCAGCAAACTGAGCTGAATAATCAAATTTGCTAGGGAAAGAGCTGCTAGTTACTGCTTCTGTGCAAGGGGTGTTAGAAGGTTGTCTTTAACTGTGGTGCAACCACATTCTTTACTTCCTATTTTGGGCCAAACCAGAAAGGACTTTGCAGGCCCGTTCTGCTCATTTCTCACACAAATTTTCAGAGACCTTTAGCATCTGCAAGCTGTGTTGTCCAGTCTGTGCATACACTTGCTCCTGCCATGATGAACAAATTCAGTCTAGGAAAGCCAGCAGAAAGAGGGCTCCCTCTTCCAAAAAGCTACCTGTGAAAAAGGGGTGAGCACAGAATCACAGAATCACAGAATCACAGAATAGTAGGGGTTGGAAGGGACCTCTGTGGGTCATCTAGTCCAACCCCCCTGCCGAAGCAGGGTCACCTGCACAACCACTGGAGAGAGGAATGCTCAGGATTTTGCTGTTTTCTACATAGCAGTGGGATGTGGGGCTGTAGCTTTACCTGTCCTGATTGCAATGATTCTTATGTTTACAGTAGGAAAGAAACACGAACGAGTGTTTTCACCATCAGGGCCCCACGGAGGCAGCAGGGACAACAGATGGAGCCAGGTTAGGATGGCATGGGTGAGTTTCTTGAAGTACTGTGTCATGGAGCCTGCCAAACTTGGTGTCTCAGCTCTGTGGTCCCACCTGCCAGCAGTGCCCTTTTGCGTGACGGGGTTCAACTCCAGCTCATCTCACCAGCTGGAGGCAAAAATGACGTGGGATCTTTCTGGCTGAGAAAGACCAGGTTACCCTGAGGGCTGTGATCAGCCCCTTCCTCTGTCCGTGGCCATATGATGGTCTTCTGTGAGGCAAATGTGTGGGTATGGGACCCCACAGTATCCCTGGTGCCCTCAAGGACCTGGTGGGTCCCATGCTGTGTGGTTACATCACCCTCCTGCACCTCAGGGCCAACATTTTTATAACAGCTCTTCTTTGGCTTGAAAAGACCAGAAAATCAGGCTTCAGGGATGTCTTATTTTATTCGTGCAGCCTTCAGAGGCAGAGGGGAACTGGCATCAGAGTACCAGGCAGGCAGCAACCTCACCCAAGGACAGCATTACACGGGCATGCAAAGAAATAAGCTATGGTGGTATGAACTTCCTTCATTTTGGTATAACTATTTCTACTGTTCTATTCTCTGTACCGTACTATGCTTTAACGGTGACTGTGTCCACATGGCATCTCCCAAAGCTGGAGATGAGCTCTAATCCCTGCCCAGAAAAAACTATGCTGGCAAGAGTCCCAGACCAGCTGCAATTTGTACTGGCACAACTGGACTCTCTCTCACTCAGCCTGCTTTATTCAGAGCTTCAAGAAGCGGCTTCACTGCTGTTTGCTGCTTTGCAGGGTCTGTTTCCCAGTGTCGTGTCCTGGTATCCCCATCCAGGTAACTGGATGGTGTTTGTGAGGAGGGAATGGGCTTCTGGTTTGGGGGACAAATCCCTTCCTCCTCCTACAATGAATTCAGTTCATTCTTTTCAGGCGAATGAAATTATACTGGGTGTTTCACATTGTCTTGTTTTATTACTTAATCTCACAAGAAGTTGAATAAGGGGATCATAGCTTCATTTCAAGGCAAAACCATCACGCAAGAAAGAAAAGGCAAGAAGTTTCATTTTGAAACTCAGGGCAAATTGCTTCAAAGATTTCTCCATTTTTTTTTTGGCTGAAACCACTTGCCAAATTTGGCCTGAACTTGCAAAGAGACTTGATCTGCCAAAACCTGCATTTTTGAGTGAATTAATGATTGTCATGAAAAATTTCAGCCAGCTCAGACGAAACCCAGAGCTGTTTCGAAGAGATAAAGTTAAAATGGTGCACAAGTCTTCCCAGACAAGCCTTTATGGTTAGCTTCTTACAGGAATGCGAGTACCTAACTCCCTCTCAAATGACGGAGAGTTAGTACTTAATTCTTGGATGACATTGGCCCTTCATGCTTGCGTGGTGACGACTGTTTCTGACAGCAGACGGGACTGAACCAACGACCACTGAGAGCAAAAAGCGGAGTTTACAGTAGCTCCGTTCACCTCCATCCAAGGATTTGCACGGTTTTCCTTACAGTACTGTTCGAGCAGCTTTTGGTAGCACGCTGCTTGATGTGAACAGATCTGGCCCTTCTCCCTGGGAGTGAATTTCTGTGCTTGGCAGGTTTCTAGCCCAGGTTGCTTTAGCTATAAAATGCGCATTCTGCTGAAAAATCCCAGTGACCAGCTCTGCTCTTTGGCCTTGCTTCATTTTGAAATCAAAGAACAGCTTCAGCATCCTCCCTTATCCTCCCTTTTATTTCCCTCTTGGCAAAAAATAAACGTGTATATTTTTCCTAGGATGCTGGTATCTCTGCCCAGAACATGCCATGTTATTATTTTTAACTCTGTTTTCTCTTCCTTGCTTTTCTTTATGGAAGAGCCTTGGAAGCCTACTTTTTTTTTTCATCTGCACCCTCATCTGCTTTGCCCTTTCCTTCCCTTCCTCACTCCTCTTGATAAAAGACCCTGGTCCGATTCCAGCAAACTGCCAAATGTACCGTGCGCGGAGCTGGGCAGAAATACCTCGGCCGATTAAATCACCCTTTTTAAATAGCCCGAGCAGTTAATGTCAGCTCTCCCTGCCAAACGGTTCCTTGCTCACCCATATCCGTTCAGCAGTGTGGCAGCCAACCTTCTTGCTCTTGACTTGTCCTGCGAAAAGGCAGCTCACAAGCCAGACAGATAAGTAGACATCCCCTGAAACAACCGGAGGGGGTGTGAGCGAATGGAAAGAAGCATTTCTGGGCATACCGGCCGTTGCATTTCACCAAAAATGCTGTTGTGTCCTTGCTGAGTGTGGATCGGGTGTTGTACTAAGGGCCTTAGAGGACTGACTGCTGCTCAGCTGCAGTGTACCTGGGGGCTGTAGGTGAGTTTGGAGCTTTGTTGTGCTGGGGCTGTCGTAGATGGATACAGAGGACTCTAAAATCTAGCGTGGTGCCTCTGAAGAAAGGCTGAAGGGGGCTTGATGAGGTGGGAGCTACCTGAAGACTGCTGGTGAGGAGCGCAGGGCATAGGGCTTAGGTGGAAACAACGCTGTCTGGAAAGGCACAGGGCAGTGAGGTATTTTCAGGGGCTCAGCTGTGTCTTGGTGATCCCCAAAGGTCCTGCCTTATCTCTGAGGTGTTGTGGTGCTTCCTGGTGCCTCAAGCTTTTCTCTCAAGGACATGGGTTAAAGTGGCTGCCCTGCTCATGCACTGCTGAGCTCCCAGCACCTCTGAGGCTCCTGTTCATGCAGGGAGGAGGAAGGAGGTGACCTTGCTGAGCGCTGAGGACCTTGCAGATCCTGTATCTCACAGAAAAGGCTGAAGGAGAAGAGGCAGGAGAAGGTGACATGACCTCCTCTGGGCTGGCTGTGGTCAGTGGATGATCAGGGAAGGAGAGGCTTTTCTCTGGCTAAGAACCAACTTTCTCTTTAGGATGGAAAAGCCTCTTTTTTTTTTCTCCCATCAGTACTGGTGAAGGGCGGGCTGGCTGGACTGCAGCAAAGGCTGAGGCATTATCCTGCACATAGCATGTGCACGTTCAAGTGCACTTCTGCATCTGATCTCCAGGCATTGCAGGGCCTTAATGTTTCCTTGTCCTCATTCGGCTCCAAGCCACTAGCACTAGATGGCAACTGGGGCTGTGAACCAGGGGAAATCCTTTCGACAAGATGTCACGGGGGGCCAGATCACGGTGGGTTCACAATCCATGTGAAAACAGAATGAATGTTTATGTGGATAGCAAGAAAACCCAATGTTGTAGAAGCAAGAACTTCAAAAATACGCCAATAACACAATACAAACTCTGATGTATGAGGGGAAGAGGTAAAAGGGGTCTAGAAGAAACATCCCATGGCTCATCCTGCTGCTGAGGGTATCTGGCACCTGGCTTCACTCCTCAGTGAAGCATCTCCCTGGACCCAGCAACTCGGAGAGGGGACTCTGGACCAGAGCATCCCACGCCTAAGCCCCGTTATTGCGTGCTAGTCTGCAAGCGCAGCCCTTGCCTGTCCTTCCCACTCCCAGACAGAAGTCAAGGTCTCGGCGGCAGGAGAGCCTGACGCAGGCAGCTCCCCCTCCGTGACGCTCCTGCGCCGGGTACAGAACATTCCCGTGGGGAGGCGAGGGGTGGGCGCAGATGCACGGTGCCTGTTACCTTGAGCGCTGGGGAGCAGCTCCGGAGCGAGCAGGGATACGGTCGGCTTGTTTTGCAGTCCTGCTCCAAGCAAGAGGAGGAGGAGGTGGAGGGAGGAGGAGCGGGGCCGCCAGCAGGGATTGCATGGGAGACTGCGTTGGAAGTAACCCGGCGCAGCTGGGCTTTGTCCCGCGGCCTTCACCTCGCTGCTTTGCTAGGGGAAAAGGAAAGGGGGAGGACTTGGCTAGGGGGCCCTTTGATTTCTCCTGCCGTCATACTTCGGTTTCTTCCCAGGTGGAGGCGAACGGGAGCACAGGGGTTACATTCACTCTCTGGTCCCAAAGCCAAGCAGACCAGCGTGGATGGGATCCATCCTATTAAGTGCTAAAGGTGGCCACATTCAAACTGACTGTTGGGAACGGTGTCTGGCCCCTGATAACCCCCAAACCATGCCTGGGGCTCCTCTGGGTCGGTGCTAGCCTGGCCAAGCCAGACCTGTGCCTCACTCAGCAGGATGGACAATCTGGAGATGGAGGTTAAAAGGGTTTTTTCCATGTCTCACTGTGAGAAAGCACAGCCAGATCAGATGCAATATGGTGGTCCCCTCTCCCGCCATCATTTTTGTGAGCTCCTTCTGCTTCAGGGGAGACAGCGGCTGGGCATTTTCCCTGCAGTGAACCATCCTGATATCCCACCCTTTTGCATCCAAGGGTGACAAGGCTGTGAGAAACCCTCTGAGTAAAATACAGCCTGTCCGCAGGGCTCAGACCTTCCTTACTGGTCTACAAGGAGCAGAGGCTGGGAAACAGGAGGCATGATCGGACCACCAGCCTGGTGGGTGTTGCTTTTATCCCAACAAATATCTTTAGATTTGCAAGTCACATCTTGGGGCTAGGATGTTACAGGTTCATGCTGAAGGCTTTACAGTCCTCCACCGTCCTACTCTTTTTAGGCCAAATACAGAAGACAGAAACCAAGACAAGGGTTTGGAAGCACCTACAAGTCCTTCTCTAGCACCACGCACACAAAGTTGTGCATGTAGAGCACACACACACGCAAGTGCTCCCAACCCTTCAGCCTTCCCCATCTCCCCAACCCACCATAGCTGAGACTCAGCCACAAGCTGAGCCTCTCTTCGCAATTTTGGCTCTGAGCATGCGTCTCCCTCAGGCTCCCAGCACTGTGGGAGTGAAAAGAGGGTAGGGGGATCAGGGGGAAGGGTGTAAATTGCTCACTGAGGATGCTATCATGTCAAGCTCACTGTTTACAAGCTGCTGCCAGGTTATTGAAGATCAGAGAGTCGCTGGGTCTAAACACAGCTACTCCTGGAGTGCAGCATGTCGAAGCTGGTTGATACATGTCCACCCGCTGCCCTTGGGTTGACCTTTAAGACCTTGGAGTTATCAGAGGGAAGCGACCATGCGGTGGGGCTGGAGGACCACCTACGGTGTGACGTGAGTTGTGTGGCGATCTTGCACAGCTCAAGGAGAGGAGATCTAGAGATACAGTCTACACAGGGGGCTCTTGGCCCATATAGATCCGGGACTGGGAATCCACGTGAGCATCTAAACACCTGGGATAAATAATTGCCAGCCCATAGATGGCAGAGGTGCTTTTTCCCAGTCTATCCAGTTGGTCTGATTAACCTCCTCTGTGGTGTTGACCCATGTAGCAAGATGACTCTGTCCACCAGAGGCAAACCAATACTGGTAATTTCAGGCAAAAGTGGGCTTAGTGGATATATCTGTACTAATTAATTCAACACAGCTAGCAATTCTGATAGTTTGCACCACCAAATTGTTAACATGCTTCCAGCATCAACTTGGCCCAGCTCAGCTAACATAGACCCAAACAATCCCCGGGCATCAGATTGGAGACAGCACACACGAAGGACCATTCCCAAAGCGTATTTTGGATCAGTCCACCCTGTTCTGGAGGCTGAGAGAGTATAACAACGTGGACATGGCCAGACTAGTCCAGCTGGCCTCAGAGTCAGAGGACAGGCAACGTACTTTTTTTGTTTACCAGCACATCCATAATGAGTGGGCTCAAAAGTTTAAGGTACTGGAGAGTCAACACCAGCCAGAACAGCCCTAGCAGTTTTTGTCCTACAGAATGAAGACTCTCAGGCTCCTTGGTTGTAGATGACAAAGGCAAATGTTATTAGATGAAGATGTAAAGAGAAGGTGCTGGCAGAGAAGGAAGGTCAGAGCACACCCTTGCTGTAGGGCAGTAGTGTCCAAAGTCAAGTGCAGAAGGGCTTATTGTGGTGCTCATTACTGACATCCCAGACAGAACAGTCCAGTTGTTCTGAAGGTTTGTTCCGGATAAGAAAATCCAGCGCAAAGGCTCTTGCATTTACCTGTTCAGAGCAGCTGAACAGCCCTCTGCTTCCAAGAGTACACATCCCAGTCAAGGCTTATCCCTATGGCTTGTAGGTGCTCTATGTTCTGCCTTTCTTCTTTGCAAAGGGGATATCCTCTTAGCAATGGGCACTGCCCCGTGTAGCTCCAGTCTTTACCCTTCCTAACATATCCCTATGGGTGAGTTGGGGTCTGGGTGGGACCCCTAGCTTGTGGGGCAGGGGAGAGCAGCAGGGCATGCACGTAAAGCTGAGGAAGGTCTGTTGTTGCCCACATCTCATTGCTAGTCCTTAACAGAGGGGAACCTGGAGGCTAGGCCAGATCTTTCTTGCAAGTGTTTCTTCCCAAGTAAAAGAGGTGAACTCTGCTCTGGGCTGGGTTCCGACATACTGCTCTCCACTTGGAAATACACTGAAATTCCTGATCTGGGGCTGTTCCTCTCCTATTTGCTCAGAGTCACCAGGCAGACACTCAAATTCCAGGAAAACTCGAAAACTGACTGCAATCCCTGTTAATAATAAATCACACGCAGAAGGATGCAGATATGTGAGCATCAAATGCCAGAGGAAGATAGGTCCAAACTAGGTGTCCTCATTCCCAGACACCAATATGGCTATAGCTCCCATTTCTGGTCAAGTGGGTCCACATGAACGGTCCCACAGCTACCTGTGCTGAACCCTCCTCAGAGTATGACCCTCCTTATCACATTTATTGTTTTAATACTTCAAAGACTTTACTACGAGCTAGTAATTGCACCCCACCTTCCTGTTACTGCCTGCTGGCCCTTGATTGAGAATGGGTGATGACCACAATGTCGAAATCCAGAAGCAAAAATGTTTCAGGCCCTCATGAAGCCGAAAGAAAGGCATATTGTTAATATCTGAATTGAGTATCTACATGTGAGCTGAGCAAGGTACCCCATCCTGAGGCTTACGTTGTCCAGACTTGGCTGCCAAAAGGACTCAGCACCTTGACTTGCTTCCATAGACCTCTAATTTGCACTTTAGTATGAAGAATTTTCTCATAAGAGTGGCTTCTCTGGGAATGAAAAGCCAGAATGAAAGCTGCAGGACGGGACCACAGACTGAAATAAAACTGTTGCTCTCTAAAGCTTTGTAAGGGATCTTGTTGTAGGTAGGCCACAGGGGCACAAGGTGTTTCAGAGTACAGAGAGATTTGGAGAAGTGTTTTTTTCCCACTGTCTCAGTATTTGTGAGATTTTAAAAATGTTTTTGTGGTCCGCCTGAGACCCAAGAAGTTTTCCATCCAGATGATGTATTTATGGAAATGTGGGTGAATGAACTGTATTCTTAACATGGAGGGGTCCTTGCAGCTGGATTATTTGTTGTCTAAGAAGATGTGTCCTCCAATCTGAAGATTTTTCTGCATCTGGAGCGTTCATAACATCACTTTCAGCTCCTGTAATAAGGATGATGTTCACCAACTGTGCCCTTTCCTGATGGACCAGACATCACAGCCCCGAGCATCCCCAACCCAGGGAAGGGGACTGAACACAGCAAAACTCCCATCACCCTGCCATGGCTGCCTTTCTGCTGTCTCCACCCTGTGGCTTCAGCCTATCCTGGATAAAAAGGAAAGCAAGATAAGAAGGCCAGGAAGAGGGATCAGGTGAGGACGAGTTAAATACAGATTTTGAAGGCTGGGGGAACTCTCTTGCTATCATGGAGACATGATCATCTGGCTTGGGTACAGCAGGGGTGACATCTGGCATGCAGAGGATGGTGGTGGGAAGTGGAGTCTCCAGGGAGATGCTCTTTCCTTCTGCTTTGCTGGCACAGATCTGGAGCTCAGATTTAAGGCAGAGGGGGTGAGCTCTCTGCAAGGCCTTTGTTTATGGCCACGAGGACAGCAAGCACAGGCTCCCTCATCTCCAAGGGAAGACGGAGCTGGATCCCCTGATGCCAGCTCCCAGGACTGCGAGCTGGCCAGGGAAGTTGGCTGTCCCTTCTCTCCAACACTGAATTAGCTGCTAATTTTAACTGAGAGTGACCTTGAACAGATTGGTGGGGAAGGAAACTCTGGAGAAAGGAGGTCTGGAAGCAGCCTAGGAAAGGAGCACGTGTGGCAGGTCACAGCAAAACCTGTCTCCAGGAGTGGGCATCTGCAGATGCTGAGGGCAGAAGAGTGGAAAGCATGCGACAAGAGTCCTGGGAGAGCAGAACGAGGAAATCAGCAATTTAGAGACTTTCTGAGGCAGGGATGGTGTCGTAACACCTGACTCAAGCCTCTGAGGGATGGGCAATCATCCAGAAACAGCTCCAGCCCTCTTGCCTACAACCCAGCAGGACTGAAGGGAGTGTCTTTGACATCACACATACCTCTCTAAAGCAGCCATGGGCTCTGAGTTTGTGAAGAAAAGAGTCTCATTATCTGTGGAGGGTTTTTCTGGCTTCTGGCAGAGATGGGGTGTTGCACTGAGGGGCTGGTGGGGATGGAGAGGACTATCCTGGGGCAGATATGTTGGGGACTCTGTCTCTGCTCCACAGCAGTAACACACCTCTGCTCTCTGCCACCCACGCAGTGCAGCTGTGACACACGGCCCCAGCCTCTCCTTTCGTTAGGGGGTCCTCAGGGATGGCTACACTTCTCAGACCCAGTCTGGAGCTTCACCAGCCCTTGGGAATGCTCTCAACCAAGACTTCTTGGAGAAGCAAGCCAGATGAAGTCTCCCTTGGATGTAAGCACCAACCTAGCTAGCTGCCTGGTAAGGGAGGTGGCCCTCCTGGCAAAAAAAGTGGTCACTGTTCCCTTTGGTGAAGCAGCTTGGTGACCAGAGCTCAGCCTGGCAGGACATTGATGTCCTTGTTTGCTCTGTAGTATTTGCCAGGGGATATTTGTTCTGCCATGTGTGGGTGGAGGTAAACCAGAGCAAGGTGAGAACTCCTCACCACCTCCCTTTCCTGTGGCCCTGCCTCACTTTTTGATGGCAGCGTGGCGACCTCCAGACACCCTGTCCTTCAGGGAGTGGGTGGGGACACTCAGATCCTCAGGGTGCCAGGCTCTTTATCAGCCTGGGAGAGGTCCTGAGCTCCAGGCACATGCCAACGTGGACTGTTGGTGAGGATGTGTCTGCCAATGCTCTTCTGCTCATGGCCGAACAAGAGCCTAGCATGGGATGGCATTGAAAAAAGTTCATTTTCCAGGATGTGACTTCGATACATCACTGCTGTGCTTTTGCTTGGTACCAGCCTACCAAGCCCACCTCGCAGCTCCAGGGTCCAGCTGCAGCCTGTTAAAGTAGATGCAGACTTCTCTCTGTTGGGCAGCCTCCTTCCCAGAAAGGATACCAGCTCCCCCATTAGCCAGAGATCTGGAAACATTAATCTTCATACATAAAATCAGCTAATCTTCTTGTCCTGCTCTGATTTTAGCCCAACTTCCTAAAGACACTCAGGAAAGCCTATAGCTTATGCTATGCTTAATCTTTTATTAGACACAACAAAACCCACATTGCGACGAATGCCTGGGTTATGGAGAAGTATCAGCCAGAGCTCACACCTTACTAGACATCAGAGAAGCCACCTGATTCCCTCCATGCTGCTGCTCCCTGCAGCCCTGCCCTCTCACTGGTTTTCCTTTGCTCTTCCTCTTGCTCCCACCTCTCACCTCTGAGCACCGACTGATTTTTCCATGTCTGTCTCACCAGCTGGCCCTGGCTCCAAGTTTCCAGATGCACTTTCTGCCTTGCTAAGGTGCCACGGGGTTTGCCCTACAACCAGGGGACATTTCCACATCTGCTAGGTGGAGAACTGAGAAATATCACAGAAACTTTCCCTCCAGTGCCTCAATCCACTTGCAAACAGGGTGTTAGTGCAGATGAGCGTAACACTAACAGAAGACCAGACAGGAGCTACTGGAGAGAGTCCAGCAGAGTGCTATGAGGATGGTGAGGGGACTGGAACATCCCTCCTATGAGGAGAGGCTGAGGGAGCTGGGCTTGTTCAGCCTGGAGAAGAGAAGGCTGAGAGGGGACCTTAGAAATACTTATAAATATCTCAAAGATGGGTGTCAGGAGGATGGGGCCAGACTCTTTGCAGTGGTGCCCAGCAACAGGACAAGGGGCAACGGGCACGAACTGAAGCACAGGAAGCTCCAGCTGAATGCAAGGAAGAACTTCTTCCCTCTGAGGGTGATGGAGCCCTGGCACAGGCTGCCCAGGGAGGTTGTGGATTCTCCTTCTCTGGAGATATTCAAGACCCTCCTGGACAAGGTCCTGTGCAGCCTGCTGTAGGTGACCCTGCTTCGGCAGGGGGGTTGGACTAGATGACCCACAGAGGTCCCTTCCAACCCCGAACATTCTGTGATTCTGTGCTGCTGTGATTTTCAGACAGAGGATGAGGATGAAGTAACAGGACCAAGGCTGCATGGGAAAACAGTAGCAAAGACCAGTAACTAAGGTCTTTCTGTAGAAGAACTGGAAAGATCATTACAGTGGTCTTTGGAAAGGCCACCTGGCACCTAGGGAAGAAACGAAAGGACTCTCTTGGTAGTCATGCAAGGTACAGATCTTTAAGTACCCCGTTTATTCCTTGTCTTGGCTATTCAGAGAGTTCATACTCTGTTTATGGCAGGAATTGCCTCTTGTCTTGTAAAACACCTTGCACAGCTTGATGCCTGCAACACAGACAAATAAACAACATGCTCTTCTTGGGTAGCGTCACAGAGTCCTTGTAACCGAGCTGTCTGCACGAGTGATAGGGTCCCTGCTGCGGATCGCTCAAGAATCACAAACTGATTGTGGGAGCCTGGATCACTTTTACTGCCTTTCTCCCCCTCTGAGACTCACCTGTGAGCCTCTGGCTGGAGCTCACCCACCGTGAAGAGACACCTCTTAGGCTGCCAGCTAGGTGTGGGGGGTCAAAGGGGCTCTTGCAGAGCTTGCTGAGGCCATTGGAGGAATCATGGTCCCCTGGGGTACAGTTGCCTCCTGGGCTGGAGGTCGCAGGACACAGCATCCTGCTTCTCACTTGGATTTTTGACTGAGGTCCCTGACGTACATGTCCATGATGTGGACAGGACTGCAGGTCCTTTTCTCTCCAACTGTCTGATCTCTGCTGTGGTGGAGCTGTGGGGTCCATTTCCCAGTGGTTTTGGTGGCTGTTGCCTAAAACCATGGCCGCGCACTGGGCTCATGGTCTCCCTCCACCCCCTGGAGAGACTCCAGTTGGTGGTACAGCCCCCAGCCACACTCCCTTAAGCAAAGAAAGAGTTGCCAGTGCCTTCTACAACGGCTTCGTGGAGGAAGCACACGTGACTATGCAACCAGGTGAGTGTCAGCCCATCCATTTATCACAGGCCTGGCAGGGAAAAAATTTCAGCAATTGTTTGTGCAATGTGAACAAAACAGGCTGCGGTGTCCAGTGCAGAGGAAGCGCGGCTCACAGTCTCTTTGTTGTGTTCACCCTGGGCTTGGCCACGTGTTGCTATTGGCCATAAAAATATCCATTTCCTTTCTAAATTGAGCTACAATACTTGACTCTTTGGCCTTGGGCGATAATGAAATGCACAAGTGCTTAGCAAACACCCTGCAACTCTTCCTCCTGGTTTGTTCCAGCACAAATGATCTGCAGTCTTCAACAAAATATTTGCAGCCAAGGCATCATATATCTTTCATCTGCATTTATTTGCAGCATGTCATCTCATTAATACAAATCTCCTAGTTCTGCGTGGAGTTCCTGGTAAATGTGAAAGACCAAGATGGAGTTCAAGCAGGGGAAAGACTGTTTCTTCAACTGTAGAGAAATTATTGAATAAATGACTTCTTGTTTAAAACAAGCCTTGTATAATTACAGCACATATAACTTGTCCCTTGGAGCTATGAAACAAATGGACCAATCCTAATTCATCTTAAATTAGTACTGGGACCCACTAGCGCTGGGCTCAGGGGGGCCAAGGACAGGGTTGTGAAGACAGAGAGGAGTGGAGAAGGTTTGGTGATGGTTTGATGAAGAGGTCTGTGTAACCATGTCCAAGCCCTGGCCGCAGGGCTGCTCCCCAGGTGTTCATGATGAATTGGAGGATGACTTCTGATGGCTCACAGAAATGCTGGGGGGAAATTTCATCTTCTTCCACGAGGAGCGATGCTGCCCATGGGTCTGCTGTGGAAAGCAGCTGCAGATCAGATATATTATGTGTGGGATAAGAAAAGGGGCTGATTCATTATCCATGTTTGGACACTTAGGGGCAGGGGGAATCCCATCTCCTGACCATGCGTGTCTAATGTTTCTCTCCACACCCTGAGATTTCCCATCCAGCTCAAGATGCAGTCCTAGGGGGGTGCAGGTCTCCCACAGACCCCTATCCACCAGCCCTGTGAAAACATCCTGCACACCCTGGGGTATCTCCACTAGATCTAGGATTTCTGAGACCGGATCATCTCACCCAGTTCCCTTCCTCCTGGTCTGGGACACTAGTTTTCTGCAGTTCAATCCCCCTCCTGTCCTGAGGATGCAGGGAATGACATTTTCAAGCTGGGCAAACCATCAGTCTCCAGAGACTTTGGCCTCCTGTGGATGCTAAACCAGTACCTACATGCTCTTTCTTCTGGTTGTGGGTCTGCAAAGGTGGCGTAAACAGCGTATGGAGCCAGGCAAAGAGCTGTTCACATCGACACAAGCAATGCTGCCCTGTCAGGAACACCAGGGAGGTGATGCTGGCATGACCGTGGGGGATTTTGTCTCATCACAAGCGATAGACAGGCGCCTTACGGCACTGAAGATCAAGGCCTTGGACCGAAAGTAGCTACTCATAGCCCTGTCATTCCCACAGATTTGTTATGAATCTTCTGACTCCTTTTTCCTTCTAGGCTCTTTGCAGCAGTGGCGTGCGTAGGTAACTCTGTGTCACGTGCTGGTGATGGTCAGGTGTTTTCTCTGGCACACGGGGGTCATCTCTACTGTTTCTTGCTCACAGCATCCTTGTTACACTACGAAAACCACCACAGAAGGACTCAGAATCTGGTTCGTGGGGTAGAAAACAGCAGACCAAACACCCCGGAGAAATGCTGCTCCGTGCCACAACCTGAAGGAGAGTCCCTCTGGGTCGCAGCCCAGTCCTGTGGTCCTAACACTCCTTCAGTGTGCCATCTGTGCCTTATTTCCTCATCCTCCACTCCCCAGCCCAGCACAACCGCTGATCGGAGACCACCCTGCAGCCTAGTGTGGACATTCCCACTGGAGCAACATGTCAGAGATGCACCAGAGAGCGGGGAAAGGGCATCTGAACCCTCCTGGTGCTGGACATGGAGCAGGACCTGCTATGGGACTGGCGTGATGAACCGATGCTGTAACAGGAGCTTGTGCAGTGAAGGGCTCAGCAAAGCGAGGAGGGTGTTGGTTTGATATTTTTTTATGTATTTTATATTTTTTTGATATTTTAATATATTTTAATATATTGAATATATTTTTTTTTTCATCGCCGGGTACCAGGAGCCACACAGATTTGCAGGGAAGGAGGGACATCTCGTGGCCACACCACGAACATCTCCGGACTCCGTTCAACCGTCCCTCCCCGCCCCTGGGTACCACCCCAGCATCACCCCGAGCTGCCCAGGGAGCCCCACGGCCTCTCCGCTTCTCCTCCGTGGTGGGAACGGGCAGCACGGGGGCTACTTCTCACCCTGACACCCGGATAAAGACATGGAAAATGGTCGTATCATGTTCTTTATTATTGACTTGGGGCAGGGGGGTGGCACCACCTGGAGATATTGCTCCAGAGCTTCGGGGCCTGGTGTGATCCAAGGAAGTGCAGACAGGATGCATTCCCACCCCTGCCCGTGGCAAGAAGCAGTGGCATCAGAACAGGGGGAGAGATTGTGCCCCCCCGATACCACCACCCCAGCCATGGCCCCCTCTTCTTGGGCTGCAGCTGCCGGGCCGAGGGGTTTTTGTTTCTCCTTGTGGGTCACGAAGGAGTCTGCTAACCTTTGCGGCAGATACGATGTCTGCAAAGTGGGTACAGACCTCCAGGGTGGGTGGGGAAGGGGCTCTGCCAGCTCTCAGCCACCTCTTTAGTCTCCAGGATAACCACAGCGCTGGCAGCGCCCACCTCCCTCATGTCCCTCCTTGTTCCCTGTCTCCAAACGCATCGTGGTGGCACAGAGGAGAAAGGGAAGGGGCTGAAACGAGCCATCACCGGGCTGCGCGGGACAGTGGCTTTCCTCCAGATCTGTTCCCAGGAGCTGATGGGACTGTGGCTTTACTGCTGAGGTTCCGGCTCGTACTGCTTCTCCGTGGCAGTGTAGAAGTCCTCAAGGACCGACTGCAGGTATTCGAAGGTCGGTCGCTCCTCAGGCTTGTTTCGCCAGCATTTCAGGATGATGTTGTAGAGTTCCCCAGGGCACATGTCCGGGCAGGGCATGCGGTAGCCCCGCTCCAGGTTGCGAATCACCTCGGGGTTGGTCATCCCTGGAGGGAAACGCAGCCCAACAGGAGGTATTCAGCACCCTGGGGGTGAAGCTCAGTGGTCCCCATAGCTCACATCCAGGCAGGGCTGGAAGGGCATGAGGCGCCATGATGCTGGGCTATGCCTGGGCACCATCCCTTCTTCAGGGACCTCCCCCCTCCATTCCTCTGCCCCGTCCCTGACTCCCCTCTACAGGTTGTTCCTAGCACTGGTATAACTGATGCTCATGGAAGAAGAGGAGAGGAAACCCAGCATGAAGAAACAGGGGTGCATGCCTGGGCACACATGTGCACACTTGGGTACGTGTCCCCAAGTGTAGAGCAGCACCAGATGCTTTGACGCTGATGCACGCTCACCCCATATTCCCAACGTACCTGGGTAAGGGATCCTGCCGTAGGTTATGATCTCTGTCAGGAGGATCCCGAAAGACCACACGTCAGATTTGATGGTGAAAACTCCAAAGTTAATGGCCTCTGGCGCCGTCCATTTGATTGGGAATTTGGCACCTGTCCGGAGGAAGCAAAGGGAAATAGCATGTGGAGGCACAGCACCTCCCTCCTCTCCCTCAAGCAGTTTCCCAGACACTGAGCCCTGGGTCCTGTGGGCTGTTGACCGCATCAGGGGGCTGTGATGGGACTTACTGAAAGAACCATGGAGTTATGGAGATAAGGCCAGAGGAAGGTAGCTGCTGCTTATCTCCTGTTTTTATTAAAAGACCATTTCCACCTGACTTCTTTTTGCCATTCTTCGTTCTCTTTCCAGTGCAATCAAGGCTATTTCATCATAAAAGACTTTTTCACATATACTTGCTTATGAACTTCCATAGATACTGATAGATGGAGGCCAAATAATGAAAAAACTTAATGTATTAGGTTACTGATGACACGCATATTAAAAAAAATAGTCTATGTAAGCTATTTTACTCATGAAATTAGAGGGATCTGCAGTTTTATGACACCTTTGCATCTCTTGTGTGTTTAGCAATGGGATCTCAGGAACGGAGCCAGGAATGGTAGCACAGACCAGAGCCACGCACGCCGAGGGAACGATGCTCGGAGCGAGCAGTGCCTGCCACAGCCCTCGGGCATCAAGCAGCTCTCATGAGCTACCTGAAGAGCTACCCATATCTCTTCAGGTAAGCAACCTGCCATTGGGAATGAGTGCATTTCTATGTGTCTGTGCTATTCAAATCCAATGCCTGAAGTAGCTTTATTAGATGTCAAGAACAGTAGGATTTTATTCTATATAAAATCACTGACTGTAAGGGGGTTGTTTTTAGTGAAAGTGCGTAAAAGATACAGCAAAATATAAATTCTCAAATTCTTAAAGCTGCATATGTGTATTAAAACCAAATGTAGTCCCATTTTATTTTGTCCACTAAATTCTTGTTTTGCACGCCGAGGACAGCAATGACCATAAGATTGCAATTTCAGTTTAGCTAAGGCTGAAATAAAACCCCAAACCCCTGAACACTTTGATAAGTAGGAACTGAATGTGTTAAAGACTGCAGAGGAAACCACATTTTTATTTGTATATATCCTTTCAGGACTGAAAGCTCAAATACAGTGTGTGAAAGAAGTGCCTTTGTTGTTGCACATCATACTCTGACAAGAAGACTGACGAGGCTCGGAAAGGCAGTCTACGAAGCGAAAATTGTTCAAAGTAGATAGAGGGGCAGTTGTTATTTCAGATTAAAGCTAGTTGGAAAAGTGCTGATAGGAACTGTTTTCTACTGGAAATGTAGCTCCTTTGGGTGTGTTAGCAGAATTATACTGATTTCACCAAAACTTCTCTTAAGGATAAAAACTGCCTTAAAAAATTGCAGCAATCTGACAGTACCCCTTTGTGAAAAATTACATGTGCAAGCTTTTACTACTTTGAAATAGTTTCACGTGTTGAAATGGGCATAATTACTATCATAAAATATTTTGGGAACAGCAAATTGAAAGAAAAGTTTCCTATCTTGTAAGAGAAAAAAATATATTCAGGTTCCTTTCTCCAGGTTATTCTTTTTATCTTCATCCCAACTCTAGAGGAGGACAAAATTTTAAAATCTTCTGGTTACTGTTTCTTATAACAGGCTTAATTATTTTATTTCAACTGTTTCTGCTTGTTTCAACCATTTCTGCTTGTTTCGCTGATGCTCTGTAAAGTCTCTTTGCAATGTGAATGACACAATCACGTAATCGACCTCAAAGTATGGAGAAAAAGCTGCCACCAGAGGAATTTGACTCAAGCCCGTAGTCAAATGGCTGTAGATGGACCTCTGCACCAGCCAAACCTGTTGTTACCTCTCATGACCATGCTGTCCTGTCCACCACCAGTTCCCAGCAGGGCACTTGGCTTTGCAGGTGGAGTCGTAAGGAGATTTCACATTAACATGGGAAATATAGGGTTTTGTGTGCCTTTTTAGTTTGGTTGGGGTGTTTTTTAGATGTTCAAGGTACTCAGTTCCCATGAGAAACACCTGCTCAGCTGCAATCCCTCTCCCATATTTTGTAAGTTATCCCTCTGTAGTGGAAAGGACTTGGTCTGATCTGGGTTCGGTTTGCCTGGGACATCTGGAAACTGCCGTTAGATCCAGATTCATGGCTCCAGCTCCCCTCTGCAGCCCTGCGGTGTGCGATGACTGAGTTACACTGCTATTTCCTCCCCTTCGGACCGACTCGCTGCGAACACGTAGGCATAGGCAGCAGGTTTCATTAGCAGAGGTCAAACCTCTCCAGTAACGCAACCTGAGACTCAGCAGGACTCCCCCAAACAGTGCCAAAAGACTTTTTTCCCGTTTCCCTGTGCAAACCTCACTTACTCTTTATTGCTCCCAAGAGCTGCTCCCTCTCCCAGGACCCCATTTTTGGCTCTCTTGCTTGCTCTACCTGCTGCCTGGGTGCTGACAAGGGCAGAAATGGGGGCTGTGGTCTCAAGCCAATGGCAGTCATGCCTCGTGCCTCGTGCCAGCCCAGTCCTTGGACACCCCGTATCTTGGCAGGTCTGCATGGCAGGAGGATTAGAGATAAGGGAAATGTGTTGGTGAGGCAATGCTGGGAACGACACCCACCTTCTTGTGCCAAGTATTCGTTCTCAATGATCCTGGCCAGGCCAAAATCAGCGATTTTGCAGCAGAGTGTCTCTGAGACGAGGATGTTGGCCGCTCTCAAGTCACGGTGGATGGAGTTCATTCGCTCGATGTACGCCATTCCCTCTGCCACCTAAGAGAGAAGGAAGAGCCCATCTTCATCTGTTGCCTACCCGTGACAACAAGCTAGCCTGCCTGCATCTTCCCCATCTTTACAAAAATACAGCATGTGTATAGGGTTGCTCACATGCCTCTGTGTGCAAGGATGTGCATATGTGCTCCGTGGATGGATGGATGGATGGATGGACAGATAGATCAACAGATGACAGAATCACAGAATGGTAGGGGTTGGAAGGGACCTCTCTGGGTCATCTAGTCCAACCCTCCTGACGAAGCAGGGTCACCCAGAGCAGGCTGCACAGGACCTTGTCCAGGAGGGTCTTGAATATCTCCAGAGAAGGAGACTCCACAACCTCCCCGGGCAGCCTGTTCCAGTGCTCCATCACCCTCAGAGTGAGGAAGTTCTTCCTCATGTTCAGACGGAACTTCCTATGCTTCAGTTTGTGCCCATTGCCCCTTGTCCTGTCGCTGGGCACCACTGAAAAGAGTCTGGCTCCATCCTCCTGACACCCACCCTTCAGATATTTATAAGCTTATATTAGCTCCCCTCTCAGCCTTCTCTTCTTCAGGCTGAACAAGCCCAGCTCCCTCAGCCTCTCCTCGTAGGATATGGATATCCTCGATGGATAAACAGGTAGACAGATACATACACAGATAAATAGATACTGCCTATGTACACATGCATATGTGAAGCTCTACCAGCATACACCCAGCCTCCAAAACCTTTAAGCAGCCAAGTCAAGCAGAACAGAAGCAGCACTCTCTGTTTTGCTCAGAAGTTACAGCTGTGAGTTGTGTCTGTATTGAGATACAGAAAGTTGAAGCAAACCTGAAGCCACATCACTGGATTCCCAGTTTCTGCCACAAGACTCTACCCTCTAGTTGGTATTTTAATCACAAAGACTCCAGGTTAAATACGTGGATTAAAAAAAGAAAAAACCCTCAAAGAGCTCATCTGTCCCTCAGTCACAGTAGGAAAGTCCAGATCTAGGAGGACAACTAGATGTTCTTCAGTAACCTCCGCTGTTCTCCCTCACTGATCTGCTTTGGAGTGGGGAGGAGACCCCTGGAGCTTCCTCTGCAATAAGACTGAGATGGATGTTTCCTTTCCCTGTGCTGGATCCAGACTAGAACCCAGGACACAATATTGTTCCCCTTTGATACCTACAGGATGCAACAGAGCAGAAGACCCAGATATCCATAGAAATATGACTGGGATAGCGAGCATGTCCCTGGACAAATTCCTTGTCCTGGGCACACAATGCCTTCTTCAACTGCCTCCAAACTTTACTTTGGGAGGTTCTTGCTCCCAAGATTGTCTTTCACTGTTCAGCTCCTTGGAGCAGGGAGCAGCCCTGGGGACGTGCCTGGTGTGTGACAAGCCCCTGTCAATGATGACAGCAATCTTTTATTGCTGGTGGTGGGAGATACAGAAAAAAAGAGATTGCAAAGTTTCTCTATCAGTCGAGTCTCAGATTTGGGTTAGGCACTTAGCAGGAGAGTGAGTGGATGTACTCAACCCCTGCTAATAATGGTTAGTACCTATTAAAGCTTTTATGCGCTTGTGGGTGAGGGCAGAGCAATTTTCCACTCCATACACATTCACATCAGCATCTCGACTTACATGTGGTTTTAAACAGGAAACTAACACATACTTTCCAATGCTGCATTTCTAACCTGTGTCAACACCCCTTCAGCGCAAGTGCTGTTTGCTGCAGTGGAAAATGGAAGAATTGATGTAATTTCCTGTCCTGATGTTAATGAGATAGTACCCAGCGATGGGCCCGTTCCAGCCCAGCATGCTTTCGAGCATGTACCCTCGAAACTGACCACAGGATCTTATGCATCAACCCAGAGGCTTCTAATTTTAACTCCGACAGATGTTATTGGATCCAAAATTGCACTCGAGGGGGTTGGGTGCCTGCTGGGCCGTGATGTCGTCCCGACTCGGCAGAGGAACTGATTGCAAAATAGTTTGAAAGACTGTTCTTTCTCTCCTCCTCCTCCTCCTCCCGGAGCTAGCCAGAGAGTGTTTGAATCCTTGCCCTGGGGACGTGGTGCTGGGGTGGGAGTAGGAATGCTGAAAGCTCTCCTTTCCATTGATGCCCATGGTTTGAGGAATGGGCAAAACCCTTCCTACCCCACATGCTGTGGGTGGCTTCTGTGGTTTATTACATGGCTGGGCTGTGTGGGTTTGGTCTTCCTTTGACTGTCCTGGTCCTGCAAGTGATGTACAGTGCAGGATGCTGCAAACCTTGTGGAGGGATGCAAGAAGGGTGGGTGGGTGCTTCCAGGTGCCCATGAAGATGTGACATCCACGTGCACTTGCTCAACCCTAGTCATGGTGCCCACTGTGGGGACCATTTGACAGCTGTAGTGGATGGGCTTCTGGCCAGCTCAGGCCACACCACGTGATCGCATTCAAGGCTTAGATCCTGAACTTGGAGAGGAGGTTTGGGTGCATGAGTTTCCCTGGGACGGGTTTCTCCCAGGGGTTCCTGCGGGCAGTGTGCTGTCAGACCTATACCACCCTGGGACCTGGTGCCTGTGACAAAAAAGATCATTGCCCTCTCCTCAGATGCTTCCACATACCTGCCTGGAAATGTTTCATTATCCCACATGCTTAGCGTAAGCTATAATATCATGTTAAATAAATGTCTGAGTACTCATAACTTAGTTCTGCAATCCCTGCCTCACACTTGGGTATAGCGTTGGCCAACAGCTTTGCTCTGTGTCACCCCTGTGGCTATAGCTGGGTGTAGATTGTGCTGACTACGGCACTTTCCTCTTGCATAGAAATTCATCAATCGTATTTCTGGGGTAATGCTCCCAGCAAAACTGGGAGCTCTATACTGTGGGTGAATTTGGACCATTCTGTTTATCTTCAGGAATTTCAAATAAAACACAGGCTACACCTTTCAAGAAAAGGAATGAAAGAGTAAAAAAGGAAGGAAGGGAAGTGGGGAGGTAGAGAGAGAAGGAGAGAAAGAAGGAAGAAATTAAGTGAAAGATACTAAACAGGGAGGCTCAAGTTGGCCCCACAACCTGTCACAAACAACAAAGATAAATCTGCAGATATGCAAGATTTATCAGTAGTGAAGAGGGAAAGCACTGAAACATGTTCCTCTGCACCCTTCATATGAATGCACGCCTATATGGGTGCAGAGGAAAATAAAAATGACAGGTGAGGACACAGCTTTAAAGTATTTAAATATTTTCATCCTGGTTAAAGTAAGAACAAAAATATTTCGCTATCATATAACATTTGCTCAAATATTAAGAATCTCCGGTTTTTAGCACATTATAAAGTAACTCTCTATGATGGCTGGAAGCAGGTGGCCAGCCTTTACACATAGTTTGCTCAGGCTCACTGTGACCTGGAGAAGCTGAGTGATCATATGGGTGAATCTCAAACCTGCATATCAAAATAGCTGTATTCACCCACTGATGTTTTATAGCTTTCTTCCAATATTTCCAAAATTAGCCTAGCTCTGCTCCAGGTGAGCCAAACTCTGTCGACAGTTGGCTAGGACCAAAGTGGAGCCATTTTGCCAATCTCATCCTTCATGTACAACTTGTTGTCAAGGTGCTGCCACTCTCGCAGTTTCCCTAACTTTGACCTGTTTGGGTTTACATGCACTTCTGGACTAAAAAGTTACGGTGCAGCTGCAACTATTAACTTTCACAGCCTGGGGATGCTTAGAGGGAAACAACCCTATAAAGATATAAATTTGTTGTCACAAGGAGCAATATTCCCAGACTGGAGGATCAGAACATCCTTTATGCGTAATCGTCAGAAGGGAAGAACTACTGAAAGCCAGAGCATCTCTGCGTTTTCAACGTAGAGTCTCTCTGTTGAGCTTTTTCTTCCTTTTTTGGTAAAAAGAGAAAAAAAATCTTATTTCCTGCTCAGCAAGCCAGAAAAACAAAACAAAACAAAACAACCCCAAAACCAGAAAACCAAACCCCAGATCTCTAGCACTGTGTTAAGTTCCCCAGAGGCTGTCCTAAGGACAGCAGAGCATCGCTGAGCTTACAGGCACACCGGCACAAGAGGGCTGAGAGAGAAACCCTAAGAGAGCACACCAGGAGGTGCTGTTCTTCTCCATGAGATCGACACTCTGAGAGACTTCAGACTTGCAAGAATTTCACTCAGGCAATAACAAATCAAGGTCTTGAGTCTATTTCCCAGAAGTTGTTCACTAACCTGAGCAGACATATCAATGAGTTTTGGGAGATTCAGTTGGCTTCCTTCTTCTGTCTTCAAGTAATCCAGCAAACACCCTGCAAAAGAGGAGAGACTGCTGTAACTCTTCTGAATAAGCCTACACACTTGCTTTCCCTGATGCTTCTCTGAGCAAACACAAC
The DNA here is from genome assembly GCF_030867145.1 of Opisthocomus hoazin. Lineage (NCBI taxonomy): Eukaryota > Metazoa > Chordata > Aves > Opisthocomiformes > Opisthocomidae > Opisthocomus > Opisthocomus hoazin. The sequence goes on from NC_134415.1 coordinate 128,834,226, forward strand.
AGATCTGCCTGCATCCTAGAGAAAATCCGGGGAACAACAGTGGGTGTCCACCAGAGCATCTTTCCACTAGCAAAGTTCCCAAACACAGCCCCTTTCCCTCCTCTATTGTGTACAGACCTTTTGCAACCTGCTGGGCATTCTTCACTCAAAGACTCACAGACAAGAGGGGCAAAAGAAAGGACAATTTCAACATAATGGCAGTAAAAATGTGGAACAATCTTCCAGTAGGAACAGAAGAGATGAGAACTTTAAATGCCCTTCAAATGGAGCATCACCTTCTTACAAAGTAGCTCTTGAAATATGAGACCACAGGAGGCAGGATTTCATCACCCAGGAAGTCCTTTCCCACACTGGAAACAAACTTGTGGATCACAGAATCACAGAATCACAGAATAGTAGGGGTTGGAAGGGACCTCTGTGGGTCATCTAGACCAACCCTCCTGCTGAAGCAGGGTCACCTACAGCAGGCTGCACAGGACCGCATCCAGGCGGGTCTTGAATATCTCCAGAGAAGGAGACTCCACAACCTCCCTGGGCAGCCTGGGCCAGGGCTCCATCACCCTCAGAGGGAAGAAGTTCTTCCTCATGTTCAGACGGAACTTCCTGTGCCTCAGTTTGTGCCCATTGCCCCTTGTCCTGTTGCTGGGCACCACTGAAAAGAGCTTGGCCCCATCCTCCTGACACCCACCCTTCAGATATTTATAAGCATTTATAAGGTCCCCTCTCAGCCTTCTCTTCTTCAGGCTGAACAAGCCCAGCTCCCTCAGCCTCTCCTCGTAGGGGAGATGTTCCAGTCCCCTCATCATCCTTGTAGCCCTCCGCTGGATTCTCTCCAGTAGCTCCTCATCTTTCTTGAACTGGGGAGCCCAGAACTGGACACAGTAGTCCAGATGGGGCCTCCCCAGGGCAGTGTAGAGGGGAAGGAGAACCTCCCTCGTCCTGCTGGCCACACTCTTCTTGATGCACCCCAGGATTCCATTGGCTTTCTTGGCAGCCAGAAAGCCAATGGAATCCTGGTCCTTCGCTTAGTCCTTCTGCTTACAGATTTGGTACAATGCCCTCCTCCCCACCCCCCTAATGCTTGGGACTACCAGCTGGCTCGTTGACCAGCTGTCTCGTTGACCAGATTTTGCAGAAACCCAACAAAAAACTCCATGAATCTCTTTACCATTGGCCATGTACTCTGTCACAATGTAGATTGGCTGCTTAGTGACTACTGCATATAACCGGACCAGTTTGTCATGCTGCAGCCTCTTCATCAAGTTTGCCTCTGCCAAGAAGGCATCAGGATCCATGCTGCCCTCCTTCATGGTCTTCACAGCCACCTTGATGTTGTTCTTGTAATAGCCTGCAGAGAGATAATGATGCATTGAGGAATTTCGTCGTCGAATTTCTTTGTAAGGAAGAGACAAGACACAACCGTCAATCCATGTGACTTCATCAGGGGTCATCCCATGTGCACTTTGGTCACAACAACCCCATGCAACACTCCAGGCTTGGGGAGCAGTGGCTGAAAAGCTGCCCGACGGAAAAGGACCTGGGGGTGCTGGTCGACAGCCGGCTGAACATGAGCCAGCAGTGTGCCCAGGTGGCCAAGAAGGCCAGCGGCATCCTGGCTTGTACCAGCAATGGTGTGGCCAGCAGGAGTAGGGAGGTGATCGTGCCCATGTACTCAGCACTGGTGAGGCCGTACCTGGAGGACTGTGTTCAGTTCTGGGCCCCTCATCACATGACGGACATTGAATTGCTGGAGCGTGTCCAGAGAAGGGCAACGAGGCTGGTGAAGGGTCTAGAGAACAAGTCTTAAGAAGAGTGGCTGAAGGAACTGGGACTGTTTAGTGTGGAGAAGAGGAGGCTGAGGAGACACCTTATCACTCTCTACAACTGCCTGAAAGGAGGGTGTAGTGAGGCAGGTGTTTGTCTCTTCTCCCAAGTAACTAGTGACAGAACAAGAGGAAACGGCCTCAAGCTGCGTTAGGGGAGGTTTAGATTGGATATTAGGAAAAATTTATTTTCTGAAAGAGTGCTCGGGCATTGGAATAGGCTGCGCAGGGAAGTGGTGGAGTCCCCATTCCTGGAGGTGTTCAAAAAACATGTAGAGGTAGTACTTTGGGATATGTTTAGTAGGCATGGTGGTGCTGGGGTGACGGCTAGACTTCATGATCTTAGAGGTCTTTTCCTACCTGTGATTCTATGATCCCTGCTCTGTGTGGTGGACACCCATTGAATGAGTCTATCCTCACGCAGTCCTCCCAGCCCTGCAAGACTGTTTCTGAGTGAAACTTGCAAGGCTTCCCACCAGCTAGGTTCTCAAATAATCCAAATACCGTCAAAATGCCAGGACTCTGCAGTCAGGATGTTGACTCCAGTCTGGTCCTGTCCACAATCTCAACTGCCAAGGCAACAAGCAACCACAAAGAGGACAGCAAAGGAAGCTGAGCTCACCCCGCTTCCTCTCCCGCCGATTAGCAGTGGGCAGGAAGGCATAAGCGATTCAGATCTGGGTTATAAAGTGGAACAGGGAAGCAGAAAAAGTGGTATAGTGTCACCCAAGTATCCTGCTGTGTGTAATTCAGGATCCTACAGCCATGCCCAGAATTCCCAGGAAGAATGAAACCATGTCTCAGGAGATGAGTGTATAGTTACTTCAAACCCTCTCGCACATCTCTGGCCTGTAAAACCTATGCTGAACCGCTAATCTGTGCAAACACCACCTATCTGGTCCTTCCCACTCTGTGTGTCTTCATAAATATGTGTTCATCCTTTAGGATCTCCACACCCAGACTAGCCTTGTCTCAGGGAAAGGGGGCTTTCTGTCTTCTCTGTTTAAATATTTCTTTCCTGGAATGGGGGAATTATACTTACCCATCCACACTTCCCCAAACTGCCCACTGCCAAGTTTCTTCACAAGCTTCAAAGATTCCCGTGGGATCTCCCACTCGTCCTGTGCCCAGGGTCTCTGGGGAACCAGGGATATGCAGGGAGCTGTGAGTCGCTGGCACAGGCCATCCCCCTTCTCTGTGTGAGGATAAAGCACAGGACAGTTCAGTGGGATGGGCTGAACTTTCGGCCCCAGTGCTCACCTCCTTTCTACACATGCCAGGAAAAACTCAGCCCATGGGAAACCTCCACAACCACACAAATGTTTCAGCCACAGGTATCAAGGCATCCAGAATAGACACAATGAAAGGGAAAAGCTCAAAGGGAGTCATAAAGGAGAAAATTCTCCTGCCCAGCAAGTCTAAACCCTTCTTCCCAAGCATCCCTCCTGCATATCCCTTCAGCATTCAGCTCTTTCCTGGTGGAAGAAACTCCCTGGTTATAGGACTGTGGGCAGAACTCACCCTCAGAACGTTCTAGGATGAAAGAAAAGACATGGGTGCACGTTTTCTGCTTGGAGAAGCACCCCTGGCCCATGAGAGTGGATGGAGCGATGGTAATGGCTAGTAAGCCCATCCTCCTTCTGCCTACATGTCCACCTTCTGCTAGGAGACAAACACATTGGAGAAGGCGAGCAACTTACGGCTGTAATGATGAATTAGCTCTGGCAGGCTGGAGAAAGTCATTCTGGGGGAGATGTAATATCCCCCGCCATCTAAGGAGCGGATCCGGTAGTGTTTGATGATGTCACCGTGAGCAGAGTTGCTGTCTCTCACAGACAAGGAGTAAGCACCTGGAGAATGAGCGGAAGAAGGAACTGTGAGGACAAGCAGCACCCTGCTAAGGGACCAGCTACCTCCTCTTTCCTCGCTGGTCTGCAGCTGCAGACACTTCTCCCAGCCCTTGCTGCAGCCTTCTCAGGGCAAGTCCCACCTGACTGCAGGGCTACAAATTTCCCTCTCTCCAAGGCAAGTGGAGAGGATAAAGGTTTGTCAGAGCTTAATAAGCTGAGGCTTGGTTGAGTAAAACCTGCCTGTGCAGTGGCCAGCAGCCCCCAGGAAGCGATACGGCAATCCACAGCACATCTCCAGCCGGAGCAATCAGATGCTCCTTAGGTCATGATGGTCTTGCCACAGCTCTGTCTCCCATCTGAGCTCTGTCAACCCCGTCATCTCATCTGGATGAAACAACTGACTGAAGTCTCACCAGTTTGTACAAATGCAGGACTGAAAAGGAGCTAAACCACTCCGTCAGCACAACCAGAATTTCTGTTAGTGGGAGAGATAAGGCCAGGAGACACCTGTCCCTCCTCAGCATCATCCAAGGTCCTCGTGTCCCTGTTATCGCCTATAACCCTTGTGCCAAGGTCCATGGCTCAGCTGGGAGGTACAGAAGGAGGTGCAGAAGGGGCATCCAGGAGAATTGTCTTGTTCAGTCACAAACTTGTGACTGTGGCTAAACGACATCTGGGTTCACATCTAGATTCAGGTGAGATTTGACCTCAAGGGAGCTGCTCAGCGATCTACCACTCCACCCTGCTATTCTCTGCTTGTGATGGGCTTATAATCTAAACCATGGAGTTGGTTTTTTTTCACACAAAAACATCACTAGATGTTGCTACAGAGCAGCAACTTCCAGACTACGTCAGTGTAAATTTCAATACAGCTTAGCGGTGGTTTTCTCCCTTTTGTCTGGATCATATTTCCAGAGTAAGTCATTACAAGCCTGCTGGGCTGTGAGAAGTCCAATACGTCACACGGGTTGACAGGCTGCCTTTTTTTTAATGTTTAAAAAGCCAAAGCTGTATGTGTTAAAAAGTACATATCTGTAATGTAGAATCATAAGCAGAAGTGAGACCTTCCCCAGAGACTCTGAAACCCTAATCCTGCGTGCAAGGGGAAAGTTTATTAACACGTAACACTCGCTGGCTGGTGTTTCTCCATTGCAGCAGCAGCAGTTCCCTACACCGTGTCTGGAAACCATTTGCATTTTTAAAAAGTAATGAAAGAAAACCACCTCTGTGGATATTTGCTCTGTTGCAGTGATTGTAAATCTTTACAAGAAGAGTTTGGGAGAGTCCAAAATCTTTCCAAGCGCTAGCCATCGTTTTGAGAGGGGACTCCTTTTCTGCAGAGACCGGACTATGAGGTATGGTGGCATGAGGTTCGTGGAATACCTGTTGGTTTAGATGAAGAGCCAAGGAACCTTAAGGCCTGAAGTACACAGCTTTGGCATGGTGGGCTCCTTCTCAACAGAGGATGCTCTTCTGAAACCCTTTCCTTCATCATGAGCACGAGGCAGAAGACAAAAAGAGAAGCCCTTTTGGCTCTATCAGTCCTGCAGCTGAACATCTGAGAAACAGCCCTGAAGCATCTTCAGTGGGGCAACAAAAAGCTCAAGGGAAGGGCAAAAGAACAGCTCATTTTTGCAGACCATGTCTCAGTGACCAAAGGTCATTGCACAGCTAAGGATGTCTTTCCCAGGGAGTGATCTTTGGTGGGTGCAGAGGGGTGTTGCTGGGGCTTGTGTCTGCGGTGCTCAGCACAAGTCCTGCTAGAGCTGATCAGCCATATTCACGCTCCCTAGCACTAGTCCCCAGACCTCTTCTGGTTCCTCTGTGGTACCTATGCGGGCCTAAGTTGCAAATAATAAAAATAATAGTAATAATAGTAATAATAATAATAAGAAGAAGAAGAAGAAGAAGAAGAATACACCATCAACAACAGCAACTTCTGTTATTGTTGTTGAGAACGATGATGCTATTTTAATGTCAAAGTGATTGAAACAATGTGCAGGCTAGGCTGCAGCCCATCAGATTTGGGCTTCTACAGCTCAAGTCCAAGCGGGTGACTTGCATGCCTGGGATGTGGCTTAGGGTATGTGTGGGATTTTTACAGTGCAAGGCCTGCTAAAGGAAGGAGCCAAACATGGAGTGAACCCAGCTGCACTGACGACAGACAGCATTGCAGAAGGGAATTAACGACTAACATGTGTGCAAGTGGATGCCTGGGGGGCTGAAAGTCAGCAGAGAAGAGGAGATCCATTTGTCCATGTGGTTGCACCCAAAACACCTGCTCTCCTGACCCCACTGGCCCTTTAAACCCTCCTGCATCATTCAAACCAGTGACACGCAGCATGCAGTGGTGACAGGGGCTCTGGGCACCCTCCAGGCCAGTCTATCAGCTGCCTACTACCAGCATTGATACTTACGCTGTCTTTAGAGTTAATGACTGTATTTGACCCCAAGTCAGAGTTGAATTTGCTGGAGTGAGTGTGGTAGAGCAAGGAGGCTGGTGAAGGGTCTAGAGAACAAGTCTTAAGAAGAGTGGCTGAAAGAACTGGGACTGTTTAGTGTGGAGAAGAGGAGGCTGAGGAGACACCTTATCACTCTCTACAACTGCCTGAAATGAGTGTGTAGTGATCCAGGTGTTTGTCTCTTCTCCCAAGTAACTAGTGACAGAACAAGAGGAAACGGCCTCAAGCTGCGTTAGGGGAGGTTTAGATTGGATATTAGGAAAAATTTATTTTCTGAAAGAGTGCTCGGGCATTGGAATAGGCTGCGCAGGGAAGTGGTGGAGTCCCCATTCCTGGAGGTGTTCAAAAAACATGTAGAGGTAGTACTTTGGGATATGGTTTAGTAGGCATGGTGGTGTGGGGGTGATGGTTGGACTTGATGATCTTAGAGGTCTTTTCCAACCTATGATTCTATGATTCTCTGATTCTCTGTCACTCACCATGGCCAGTTACCATTCCCTTTGGAGCTGCAGTGTAAAGGCAAAGCCCTAGGGCTGAAAAGCTTCAGTCCTCTCTTCTCCCAGTGATAGTAGCAATTGAAAAATGTTAAGTGGAGCCAGACAAATGGCAGGACTCCCATTCTCCCCCAGTGATATCCAGGATGGCTGAAAGGAGTTCTTGTTCCTCAGCCACAAGTGACATTTGCTTGTCCTCCAGTCCTGCATTGTGTCCCGGCACAGAGGTCCCCACCTGCACTTGACACCAGCTCAGAGCAGTGTGAGCAAATCCGAATCTTGCCCTGGGCAGCGCTGGGTGTCAGACTCCCCTGTTCTGGGTCTGGGGTCCCCAGAACATCCTGCAAGGTCTCGCAGGTCCTTTCTGTTCAAACGGTGGCAAGTTTTGTATGGAAAAGAGCAACAGAAGGTGCAAAGGATGGGATTCAACTTCACATCATACCTAGGGCTGATTCAGTCACCTAAACGTGGGTGTCTGGTACTACCTGAGATGTTATGAGACATCTACATGGGCTTGGCAGATATGGTCCAAAACCACACCTGCTAGTAGAACACCTGGAGATGACTCCAAGACATTCAGGGTTCAACAACCACATCAAGCCCCACTGGCTACAGCAGAAGCTCAGGCAACTACCACATGTGATATCTACAATTCTACCCCTGCATTTCAGACTGAGTCCCACTTTCACATTGCATATATGGCATCTCCTATTCCTACAGGTATCATCAGGCTTCTTCCCAATGGGAAACCCATGAACTCAGCTGGATTACGGTGGTTGAGCTCTGTGAGGTCTCTCCTGCCAGGAGTACAGCCACAGCAGTCTTGCTGTCAGACAGGAGTTCGTGACTCGGCACAGCTGTGCGACTGCTTTCCTGCAGGTTTCAGAATGATTATTACTTCGGGGGAAGATTTGTTTATTTCCAGCAGCTTCTGCAAGACTAGCTCTCCACCAATGGTTTCACTGCTTGTCTGCTTCCCACACTGTCTTGACAAGGACTCATCTTCCTGGGATGTTGAATGTGCCTGTCATGGCGTCTGTGAAATGTTGGCTGAAAGTGACGCCCACAGGTTTGCATATCTTCAGTATCTCTAACCATGAGCAAAATGAGAGACTGCTTAGAATGGGCTGTGAATAGGTGCTGCTCTTAGGCAGGGTGCAGAATGTGTCCTGCTGTTGCTGAGACAACCCAATATGAGCCAACCACCCTCCGGCACATGTAGCTACGAGGGCTACTGCCCTTAGCTTGACTCAGTGCTCAGCCGTGAAGGTCAGATGTTGCTGGTGATGTGCAAAGGGAATGAAAATGTGTGTTGTGTAAGAGGAAAACAAGAAGAACCTGTGGGGTTCAAAGTGCAGGGTTAATTCCATGGCATTGCTCGTGGTGGGTCACAGAGTGCTTTACATTAGTGAACTCAGCTTCATGGCACATTTGGAGACGCAGAGCTTTCTCTTTTTCCCTTCTCCTTTGAGAGGAGGAAGCTGTGGTTAAGATGAATCAAATGGTGTCACCATGACCTTTCCGGCAGTCTAAAGCTCAGGGTGTTCAGGTAGAAGCTGATTGCACAGGATGGTTCAGAGGATAAGGTGTTTGAAGTACTAGCAGCCGTATTTTAAGACAGAATACTAAATATCAGAAAAGGCACAGGTGAGACACATTTCAGAGCAGAAGCTGATTGCTGAGCATTGGGTACTAACATGGGACTTTCATGGAGTTGAACACGCCACTTCTGCTAATGCAGAATATCACACATATCCAGCTAAGTCTGCTTACAGACAGCAGAGACAGGGCATTAAAGATCAGGTCTAGTCTGGTTATTTCTCCTTTAATCTCAGAACTCCACCACCTCTGCTCAAGCCCTCTGCGACCTAGACCCACTCATGCTCCAGAGAATTGCAGAGAATTATTTCACCCTGCGTTTGCAGCTTGTGGCCAGCAGAAGTAGGGGACAATTTTACTGAGCAAGTGTAAGGAAAGGTCTGATCCCATCCTTGTGTGGCATCAAGAGATGCCACAAAGACTACAATCACGTGTGGACAGAGGGCCTCAATCCTTCCCAGATCTTCAGATCCCATACAACATACAAGTGTCTGCTGGGCTTCTGCACGGGACACGTGTTGCTCCCTACCCTTCCTGGGTGCAATACACAGTCACGGCAAGTACCCAAATATCGCAGCAAAAAAATGGGAGAGTGGGAAGGGGATAAATAGCAGAGAAACATGTGATGACTTGTTCAAACCGGGTCATTGCAAAGGCACCACCAAGGTAGTGGGGAAACCAATATACAAGCAGAACAAGTGACTTGTAAAGCGAAATCCTTAGAAACAAGTTTCTTCAATGTTTCCTGACATGAATGATCCCTAAAACCTCTGAAAACTGCAAATCTAGGTGGAAAGCAGCCATTTTACTTGGCTTCCATCTCATCAGGGGCATGGGGATGCGAGCCCAGGCCTAGGGCACAGCAGGAAGTCAAAGTAGGCTGCTATAATGCTAGCACTGCACCCCTGCCTGGTGGCTGAGGGAGAAGGTTACAGAAAGATGAGCATCTTGTTGCCCCACTTAGCACACTAGATATCACACCAGTTCAAGACCAGCACTCCAGTTTGATTCTATTTATCAAATCCTGCGGTTGGAGGTGGCTGAAATGGTCAGGTCTGCAACACAGCCAGGGCTCAGACTACATCTGTGAGTAAAATACACCATACCAGAACCTGCTTTCTAGTCCTGCGTCACATCCACACCATGAAACTCTCTGATCCTCCAAAACTGTGTGACTGTACTCAAATTAACTATTAGGAATGGTGCCTGGCTGACATCAGGACAACACCTGCGCAGAGTCTGTGTGGATGACCCAGCTATCGTGTCCGGGCTCTGACACTGTTTAATTTACTGGTGATGACGTAGCCACACAGGAAGGGACAGATACTGCCTTGGAGAGCTCCCATGTGACAAGAAAGAAAGGAGATGCTACCATGGGCAAGAACTAGTTGCAAACCAGAGGATACAGTCTATCAGTTCCCACTCTACTGTTTGGCCAGGGCCTTGTGGAAGCATTTGGGAAGCAAGTCAAGGAAAAGAAGGTCCCGTATTACTTCAGATGGATGCTCCAACTCTCTACTGATCTACTAGGAAGGCACAATCCACGTTTTCCCATGTGGCAAAGAAAGTGTCCTATATCCATTTCACAGGAAAGAAGCCAAAGCACAGCAAGGCTGAAATACTTTCCTGAACTACTGTAATGACCTGGTTCAGAGCAGAACTATGAGACCACCATGAGCAACATTTCCTCCATGATGTAAACACACCTGCTGGCCCAGAGAATGCAAGGAGAGAAAAGAAGGAAAGAAACAATATGAAATTCCCATGGCACAATCTAAACCAGCTTCCAGACTGTCTACAAATGAACAGCACAGAACGAAAAAGTTGCAGTTAATCAGTGAAGTATTATGGTTAATAACCAGATCCACTGCCCAAGAGAAGTGACCACAATGCTCTGCCCATTCCATCATCATTGGGTCACATCTTCAGAAGCCAGATGTGTTCATAGGGAAGGAAAGTGGGTGATATCTACCTTTCCTAGTCAGTCAGTCCTCTTCCAAAAGTCCTGCCTTGCATCAATCCCCACTCTGCTACAAACTATCAGGAAACACATGTTTCTTCTGGAAAAATATTTCACCAAAAGACTTTTTGCAAAATTCTACAAGTTTCTGCTGCAAACAGGTGACATGCTTCTTGAAGAGTGTGCAAAAGCATCTCCATTTGACAAAAAAAACAGTAGTATTTCCTCCAGGAGAAAAGGAATAGGAACCCTCTACACATTGTTTTGGAAAGTCTTATGTGCTTATCTGTGTTCCTGCATCTCTGGCACCAGCCATGGTGACAAGAGCCACCCTTACCACACCCTGAACTACACACACAAGTATCACCATGAGCAAATCTTTGCCCTCCAAAACCCCAGCTCACTTCTGCAGCCCTAGCAAGCGCTGTTTTGCCCAGTCAGATCCAAGAAACACTGATGCAACAGAACTTTGCAGATCAGGTCTGCAAGGTTTTCCAAGCCGTGGCAATAATGAGGAGTTACCCCTGCTCTGCAGATCTCACCTTTGCTGGTTTCACTCTCTCGGACAAGGAAAGAGCCGACTTTGTTACCAGAAGACAACAGCAGCCGTTCAGCATCTTTTCTGTTCAGGGTTTTAAAATACCACCTGGGAGACAGAAAAAGCAAAACCCTTGTTTGAAAAGGAAAAGCTCTAAAAATACCCAAATTCTTTCCAGTTAGCTCATTTTTTTTTTACCATTACACTCTGAAAATGAGGGTTACTTTTATCAGTAAATGGTTTTTTATCTGCTGGAAAGTGGCAGTAATAGACTGTTTTCAGTAGATTGACACCAGATTTCGGTCATTTTAGGCTCATTTCACAGCCCAGCAATTCAGCCAGAGCAGAGAGTAGCTGGTATGTGCAGTACCCCATACAAGAGAGAGGTGCAAGCTCAGCCAAAACACAGCCTCTGAGGCACGCAGGGACAAACAGCTCACCTGGCAAGTGAGTAAACACTGAGCAGTGCCCAGGTGGGCTGCAAATAAAGCAGATACCTGGGCTCCAGGCTGAGAACAGGGTGCCTATAAGCCATTTAAACGTACCCTTTGGATAAAAAGAGCATTTATGTCTCAGCCACATTTCTGTGCGCTGTTAAATGTTTGCTGGATTCGGTGATGGTTGGGTCCCTCCAAGAGGAGACTGCAAGTGGGGCTGATCATTTACAGCTGAATGCCATAGAGAAGAATAAGTCATGGAAAAAATTTCTTCTGCTGCTTGTATTATAGGTATAATCAACCCTTTTGGCTCAAGTCTTTCTTACCATCCTCTTTACACAGAGCCAAACATGTAGGCTGCATCTGGGCTAATGAAACAAACAGCACCAGGCTGTGGGTCTGGGCGCTGGCACTCAGTTTTCTTCCTAGTTAAATTGTTGGTGTGGTCTCTGGCACATCCAAGACCTGGCTTACTGCACCCTTCCCGATCTCCAGTTCCAGTTTGCATACAGACACCGTCTTGGAGGATGACGAATTTTAACACTATGCATGCGGGTGGACTGGCACAGAGGGCCAGAGGATGGTCTCTGACACTGCTAATTTACCAGTGCAAATGTAACTGTTATGTTCTTTCCCCTAAATCATTGTTTTACACCATGGGTGAAATCAATGTGACAGGAGTCTTCACCCACTTTCCCCACAGCAACCTCATCCTCCCTGCTCTGCAACCACTTGGTGCTTAAAACTTTTCCTGAACTTTCTGGCAGCATTTCTGGGGGTGATGGAAGACTTCTTGCCATCCAGCCCACCACTGACATCTTCCTGCCTTCAAGTAAAGCTGTTCCTGTAGCTTGTTGAGAGACAGGTCACTGCATCAGTGCTCACCATTCATAAGCTTACACACTTACCTTTCCTCTTCCAAAGTGTCTACCTGTGCGACAAAGTTACTAGGGATGTAGCCTTTCCTCCCGCTGCTGAGGGATTTTGCCAGCCACCAGTCCCCCTCACTGCAAAGCAAGCAGAAGAAGAAGCATGAGTGTTTCATGACAAGAGGTTTCATGACAAGATAAGGATGTGGGGATGGCATGGGTTTCAGGGTTTTGAGCACTGCAAATAGACCAACACTCCTTAATCCACTCTACAGGTCCCTCTCGATGTCTTAGGACCACTACCAGGCTGAAGGCTGTTGGTATCTCAGGGGTTGCTGCAGGAGAAAGTCTCCATCCATGAATGCAGAGGAAGCCCAGAGTGCCCACAGACCCAGATCTCTGCTACACGCCTTAAGTGAGAGGAGGCAAATCTGTGTCACCACGGGTTTATCTGCCTCTTGCACAGGAACATCAGACGTCTTGCTTTCTGCTCCTTCCTATGTCTGCCAGGCACCCCACTGCTTTGCTCTCCCGCTGCTGACCCAGCCGGCCAAAAGCCATCCCCACCCAGAAGTCTCCCCTGTCCCATGGGCCTCAGCCCACGGCGTCTGGGTGAGAAATGTCACCTCTGGGGCCCAGCTCAGAGAGAGGTAATGAAAGGAGCAGTGCTACCAGTGCTACCAGGGCATCCAAGCCCACCTCTGCTGTGTTATGGACTGGGCAGATGGACTGTCAGCCTCTTCTCTTATGAGTTTGAGAAGAAGGTGAAATGAAACCATGGGCCTCTCTGGCTTGATTCTGTCCTTTCCTCTGACTACACCCAACCCACATCCTTCGTAAAAGCACGATCAGCACAAAATATGAAACAGGAGCTAGGTTACTGTTATTTATGTTACTTCTACACCCACGCACACCCTCAGTGAAAAGGTCCGAGTATTATCCAGGCAGGGACACTACTCAACCCAAAAGTATCTTCAACCCATGGAAACGTCACCTTCCCCATCTTTGAACCCCTGGCAGAAGGTCACTTACTTGGACAGGACTTGGAGTTTCTCCCCCTTGACCAGCTGCAGGTCACGGTCACTTGAGGCAGGAAAATCGTACAGTGCAATCACAATAAAGTTATCTGAAAGAAGAAGCAACACCATTGAATACAGTCGGTTTGGTGCCGATCATGCACACCCAAGTGTACAGCAGGGCATTTCACCTCTCCGCTCACGGGGGATGTCAACCCCCCCTTCCCCCAAAAAACAAGATTTCCATAATGCAGCTTTCCTGCCAACCACAACCTCTGCTTGGGGACTAACATCGATTCACCAAAGTGCTTCCTGTTTATGTGTTTTTAAAGCACTTCAGACGCCGCTATCCACAAAACCCAGTGTGTCAACAAGGAAAAAGGATTTGTGTGGAATAAGAAGGGCCGTAAATAACCTGTCAGTGTATGGCTTAAGTTTTACACGGCAGTAAATGAAAACTGCTGTAGTAACATTTCAAGGGTGTCTCTGGGATTCAGCTCAAAAAGATGAGGCTTTCTTGATTGAAAAAGGTATAAAGCCGTCTCAGTTTCTGTTACTCAAGCCCATTGCCAGAATTTAACTCTCCCTCCAGATGCTCTCGACTCAGCTTGTACGTTGCCGTCCTTTTGATGAACTATTCCTTGCAGACGTGCCACCACGTTTAAGTCATGCTGCTGCTTTTGACCCAGCACCTCTATATTGCCTGGCTGCTCCGCTCAGCTGGAATTCCCACCAGGGTGGTGGATGCTCCAGGATCCCCTTCCCTCTCCTTGGCTCAGATGCACTTTGGATGCTTCAGAACACAAAACCGGTGCTCTGTGTCTCCTATTTTGCTTGCAACACACCTGGAATGAGGCTGGGAACAATTCTCCATCCTCATGCCCTACCCTACTGCTTTGCTTTTACTCCAGCTGTGTTGATTTAGCCTAAATTTTGGCACGGCAAAAATAAACTTTCACTCTGTGGTGCACATAAGCTGTGCTGTGCGTGGCAAAGCTGCTGCCTGGTATGTGTGCTGCGAGGCTGCTCACCCTCCCCGGGGCAGATCTCTGTGGGCTGGAGCTGAATTGCTACCTTTGCATGCCTGAGTTGTGCTGGTGCTGCTCTCGGACAGGTTGTGCAACCACTCACATGTGCTCTGCAGTCTCGCAGCTACTGAAGCAGAAATAAGCAGCTATTTCAGGGTAGATCAAACTTCATAAAGAGGACGAGCACATGCACAAAAACACAAAAACCAAAACAAAACAAAATGGCGAAAAAGGAAAAAGGAGAAAGAAGAAGAAAGAGAAGAAGAAGGAAAAAAAGAAAAAAAAGAAAAAGAAGAAAATGAAGGAAAATGAAAGAAAAAGAAAAAGTAAAAGAAAAAGAAAAAGGAAAAGAAAAAGAAAAAGAAAAAGAAAAAGAAAAAGAAAAAGAAAAAGAAAAAGAAAAAAGAAAAAGAGAAAGAAAAAGAAAAAGAAAAAAAAGAAAAAGAAAAAGAAAAAGAAAAAGAAAAAGAAAAAGAAAAAGAAAAAGAAAAAGAAAAAGAAAAAGAAAAAGAAAAAGAAAAAGAAAAAGAAAAAGAAAAAGAAAAAGAAAAAGAAAAAGAAAAAGAAAGTAAAAGGAGCCATTTTCTGCAGAAAGGTTTTAGCTTGTACACAGCCTAATTAATGCACGGAGAGTGATGGACAGTCTATAAATAGCGTTTTTCAAAACAGGCTGTCAAGCCAGAGTCTCTGTGTGACCTTTTCAACTAATGCCACCAGCAAGAGAGCCAGACTGGCCCTTTGTCACCGTAAGATAACGTGTCTCTGAGGCAACTTGGGTTTTGTCTCTGTGCAAGGCCCGGCTGCTGCGCAGCTGCAATTTATTGGAGAGGAGGGAGAAGAAAGGGTCTGTATGGGAGGAAAAGTAGCTTGTAAACCATATTTCTAAGCGGTTTCCTCCAGGCTTGCAAGGAGGAACTTAAAGATCCATGAGAGGTTTCAACAGAGCCTCATTCTTTCCTACGTATGGGGAAAAGGATGACTGGTCGCAAGGGAGAATGGTTTGAAGACTTAAAATAGCTTGCATGGCTGGGGGCTCCCCCTTGAGGGATCTGAAAGCATCTGGCATTAGCAATGCACCCAAAACTCTTGTTGCCTCCTTGAGGAAGGTGTCCTCATGCAGCTTCACTGACACGAAAGGTTTCTGGGCATGTGCCTGCTGCAGTGTGTCCACAACTAATGTGTTCATCCACATGCACCATCCTGCTCCTCCTGGAATTAAAATAATGCAGTGGTTGCACTTTTGCTTTCAAAAATAGAAGCACATGTGCAAATATCTTCAAGCACATTGTGGCTGTGTATACAAGAAAATAAAATGAAAAACGTAGTTTTGATCTTCAAGCGACTGACTCAAGTACAAATAAACTAAACCAAAAACAAGAAGGAGAGAGGGAGAAAGAAAAAGAGCAAACACAGCAAGCACAAAGATGTTTTGCACGCTGAAAAAAAATTACGGTCATCTCTTGTCCCCTTCTCAACATACGTGTTGAGAAACACTGCACATTTACTCGAGCCAGAAGAAAAGCTCTCTCTGCTCAAGCCAGCAAGACTGGCTGTCTCCTGACGAAAGTGACTCTTCCTGTCTCTGAGCCTGTCACCCCGCTGAGAAACAGAGCCGACAATACTTTCTTGACCTATTTGATCAAGTTAGGTCATGAGCGACTCTACGGCAGAGAAGCCGTCGGGGCTGCCAGGAGTGACGGCTCTGCAGATAATGCTCGCAGCCCAGAGACTTTGATTGCGAGCCAAATACATCTTGGCTCAGAGCTGTTGTCAGGAAAGTTAGATACCAGCTCGGTTTGCATAGGCTGGGTGCCAGTTTGATGGCTTAATAGAAATGATTCAAACGGTCTTCCCACCACTGGCCTGTCATGAATTAGAAGGTCTCTGCAATGATCCCATGACTACGGAGCCAGGCTGAGACTGTGCCGGGGTCCCCCAGAGGACCATAAATTGGTTTAGAGCCACACTAGGATGGTCGTGAGGTAAACGACTACTCACAGCGCATGTGTTGGCCGGCTGGGTGCACTGAAGTGTGAGTTACTGCTGCTGAAAATGTGTCCAGCTTTCTGTTTCAGCTCGGCATGGGCTGATTTACCAAGGTAAATGCGTGCTAGAAAAGAGTGCCTTCAAAATGCACAGCTGTTGGTGGCACGCCGGCCTCGCTGCTGCTGTCACCGAGAGGAACACATTAGGTCCTGTCAGTGGAGGATGAAGAAGATTGTGGGCTGGGAGAGTTGCATCTCCCAGCTGGTCAGCGAGCCCAGGTGTGACAGCATGGGAAAAGTCTCCTGGGACATCCAGGCTTGCGCTGCTAGAGTGCTTTCTTCCAAATGGCTTTCTGCCTTGTGTTTGGACACAGTGAATGTTTTTGCAGGTAATTTCTGTTTTCCTCATAAAATCATATTGGACCTAAAGTCATAACTTTTTTATTAGGAAATCTGAACACTTTGGGCAATTCCCTCTAATCTTCATTCCACCTCCTGCTTTTGATTGGAAATGCCCATTTTTGATGAGAATTTTAAATTTCTCATTGAAAAGTCAGCCTTTTTGGTAGAAAAAACCCTCCTATTTCCATTTCAGCTCAAAAGTACTTTTCTGACAGCTTTTCTTTCAAACCCAAATCCATATTCAGGGAACAATTAAAAAAACTAAGGGCTTTGATGCTAGTCTTGAGATGCCTCAGAAGACCTCAATTTCCAGAGCGTGCTTAGCTCCCACCCCTGAAAACCAGTCCTATTCATAGTACGGTTAGCCAAAAGCAAGTGACAAGAGCTGTGAGAAGTTGCAGTTCCTCAAGCAGAAGAAACAGCCTCACAGAGAGGCCGATTCTTTATATAGTCACAAGTTGTTATAAAGCCTGAGGACAAATACTCAAAACAACCACCTCTCTCCATAAGTGGGACTTAAATCCAGCTGTGAGCAGCTGTCAGGGCGAGGGCAGGAGTTATTTCACCTATCTGTTAAGTCATCTATCCAATGCAAGCTACTAGCAGCAGCTGTAGCAATGGAGATGTTGTGTTTGGGAACCACCATCACGGGCCGGGACTTTGCTGTACTGGGCGCTTTAGAGGTGCACAATTAAGGGTAAATTTTGACTCCACAGAGATCTTCAAGACATCATGAGTGCGTAGGGAACCATACTGAAATGAATGAGGGACTCATACAATGGAAGAACCCACCCCAAGTGAAAAGTGGATTGGCGATACTGCCAAAATTGCGGTTGAATCCAGAATTATGCACTTGCTGCTTGCCTTTGTGTTACTTCCATTAAGACAAATAATGTCAGGAGGAATTAGGCTTTTGTTAACAATAAGTAAATAAATGATTTCTGAGACAGTGGTGTGAAAGCTTGAAGCTGTGAAGTAAGTTGCACAACACTGAGATCAGAAAACAATTTCAAAATGCAAGGAATGCAAAAAAAATTTTAAAAAACCCTAAGAAAAAAAATTATTTTGTATTACTTGCCACACTTCCACAGTCAATAATTTTGCCTGATTGAATTTGAAGTGCTCCCACAGGATATTATTCAGCTCTTTGATTTTTTTACATGATTGATTTGCCTGGATTTTGTGTTTTCTCTATCAATTCACTTGAATTGCCTTCTTTCATGAGAATGTCCCAGATATCTCAAATATCTTGCACGGTTCCTATTAGTCCTTTTTGCCACACAAGACAGAGTCAGACATAGGAAC
The DNA here is from genome assembly GCF_030867145.1 of Opisthocomus hoazin. Taxonomy (NCBI): domain Eukaryota; kingdom Metazoa; phylum Chordata; class Aves; order Opisthocomiformes; family Opisthocomidae; genus Opisthocomus; species Opisthocomus hoazin. Next base: position 128,851,994 of record NC_134415.1, read on the forward strand.
CTTTCTGGAAACTTGGGCACCAGTAGAGAAAAATAAGAAGTTCCCCAGACTGTCAATGAGAATACTCCTCCAAAACTGGAACTGAACCTAACAAACCAAAATTTTTGAGAGCTGAAAAAGGCTAACATGGTACTTAATGCATTTTTTAGCATCTTTCCACTTCTGCCTTCTGGCATGAAGCAGAAGTAAAAGCCACCTCCCTGAAGATAGCTTATGTTGTGCTTCTCACCAGAGTGAGAGGGCTGACAAAAACCCCATGAAACACTGGCAATGTCTGCTCAGTTGTGGAGGTAGGAGGGTGTGGCTGTTTAGAAATATGCCAAGAAAACAATTTTGTGAAAAAAAGCATCGTCTCTAGAAAAATAGTACTTCCACAGAAACAGACCCCGATCCATGTGGTTGAAGAGCTACACCTCCCACAGATTCAATCTCCATGACAAATGTCAGTTTTGAAGAACATTTTGACACTGCAGGAGTTCCTCTGTCTGCCCCATGGCAGAGATGCTCCATCATCATCCATAAGACCAGAAGAACTTAGATCTGCTGTTCCACCCATCCTATTTATTTCTCACACCACTTTTTTCTTTCCTCTTGCCCAGTCTCCCCTAATCCAACACTTGTGCCCACGTTAGGAAATTTTGTATCTTGCTAACTGCTTTCTCCCAAGCTTCCTCTATTTTTTGCCCTCTTCTAACTCTATCTCTCTCTCTGTCCTTAATCTGTAAAACTTCTTTGACACAAATATTTACAAATTGCCGTCAGCAGCTGGGCAGAGGTAGCAGAGGGCTCCTGCTAAAGGGCAATCATCTACCAAATGCTGTCTGCAACCTGCAGATAATTGCAGAGGTGGATGAAGCCAACAAACAATCTCCATGCAGGAGCCCTGTGCATCCTTATTTTATACTCTTTCCTTTATTCTTGTTCTCTTTGTAGTCTCTCTGGGCTCTCTGACGCCTGCTATTTCCTCTGAAATTTTCAGCTGGCTGGATATCGCATCCACAAGTTGTCATGTTGTAGACAGGGCAGCAGACAGAGAAATCTCATGCAGTGGATGTCTCAGATCTCGCTCTACTCAACCAGTGAAAAGGGAGTGCTTTTCCCTCCTAATGTCTTTGATGAGCAAGGGAAACTGGCAGCTACAAACAGTTAATGATGTAAACTGAATCCTCTGAAACACACTGATTAACTCCCCATTTGGCAGTGCTAAAGATGCGGAAACCGCATGCCTGCAACATGACGGCTTGTTCTCAAGACCTGCTGTTGGGAGACCACCACCTTGCCAAACCGCACGGGAAGGCAACGAAAGCAGCAATTGAGCTAAGAATCTTACCTTGTACAGAGGCTTGGTTTAGATGAGGGCTGTTGATAAATTCTCTGCCCTTCGGTAGAAATAGAAAGAAAAAAGAAGACATTTATTACTTTGCTGTGTTTGCAGGAAGACCTGCTCTCACCTTCACAGATAAATGGGAGTCTGATCTGGAGCCCACTTCAGTCAGCCAACAGCCCCTGCATCTGGCTCTGTATGTGTCATGATGGCTTTAGCACATTTTGCCATGATGTGTTCATAGCTGTCTTAACTGTCAGCTTGAATAATCTTTGGCTCCCCTCTGAATAAAAGCATAAATCTGCTACCCATTCATTTAGACCCTGGTCTATCTAACTCTTGTTTACTGATGCCAGATTTCAGATCAATAGGGGATGAGACAATTGCGATATTATCTGAAGCAGAAAACCCAGGATACTCTTTGCCATAATTGTCCCAAGGCTCATGGAAAGTCCTTTGCTCAGGCATATGTTCAGAAAATGGAGGCAGTGATTATATTGGCAAATTAAACAGCAGCAAGGTACAATAACTCCTCTAGGTCTACTTTTAAAACCTTGACATGGTCCCTAGTTTGATTTGGCCTGAACCCTGAGAGTGACCAGCTGACCACAGACCACTCCATTGCTCAGGCATTGGAATAGGCTGACCAGGGAGGTGGTTGAATCACCATCCCTGGAGGTGTTCAAAAAATGTGTAGATATTGCACTTTGGGACATGGTTTAACAGGCAATGGTTGTGTTGGGTTGCCGGCTGGACTTGATGATCTTAGAGGTCTTTTCCATCCTTAATGATTCTATGATTCTATGATAATCCGCAGCTGGGATGCCACCATCTTGTTTTGTGGGCTCAGAGTTTAATACTGTAGAACTGGCCATGAGGGCTCAGCTGGCCTCTACCCAACTCCAAACGCCAATCCTGTGATCAGTCCAAGGTATAGTACCTAGTGACTATAGTGGGTGTTTGACCACTGCCAGGCAAAACGAGTGAACTACAGATGCTGAATTAAAAACACATAGTGTTTTCTGTCCGCACCACCCTTTGACTCCTACTTAGCAACAGTGTGGGGCGGGAGAGCTGCTCACCCGTTGCCCTTTCTAATTTAACTGAAAGAAATACGGCCTTCTCCTGACATGTGAGAGCTTAGTGCCTGTGGCAAAAAAAATGAGTGTCAGAAGGTGATTGATGGTACTGTATTTGCACTGATAGCAGCTCCTCTCCAGTGAGCTGGAGAGAAGCAAATTTAGGAAAAGTACATCCTCTTGGTCAATCTGACATGTGCTGTCATGAAAACTGGTCTTCATAACCATGAGACAACTCAGAAATTAAATCAGAGAAGAGAAAATCATCTCCACCTGTCGTCAAAAACAATGACAGGCAATTCCTCCACCCTCACAGAGCTCAAGATCTAAGACAGTTTTCAGATGACAGTTGAACTTAGAGTTTCTCTTGTGCTAGCTGCTGGATGCAGTGCTGACAACGGCAAGAAAAAACAGCTTCATGTTCTCTTTACAGCAACAGACAGAGATAAAGTGATTTCCCAGGTTTAAACATGGAGTCTGTCATTTGAGGTCACCTAAATCCTGTCCCGGTGTCTAGCTGATCTGTGCCCGTGTAAGCAGAGGCCGTATGAGGAAGAGGTCTTCATGAGGAAGAACTTCTTCCCTCTGAGGGTGACAGAGCACTGGAACAGGCTGCCCAGGGAGGTTGTGGAGTCTCCTTCTCTGGAGATATTCAAGACCCGCCTGGACAAGATCCTGTGCAGCCTACTGTAGGTGACCCTGCTTCGGCAGGGGGGTTGGACTAGATGACCCACAGAGGTCCCTTCCAACCCCTACTATTCTGTGATTCTGTGATTCTGTGACAAGGTCCTGTGCAGCCTGCTCTGGGTGACCCTGTTTCGGCAGGAGGGTTGGACTGGATGACCCACAGAGGTCCCTTCCAACCCCTACTATTCTGTGATTCTGTGATTCTGTATGAATTCAAAGAGAGCAGCAGGTGCTCAGCGTACCTGATTCTCAGCCCAGCCCAACACATCTTAGCTGTAGACCCTCTTTAGTGAACCCGTTGTCCTCCCTGATGGCAAAGTTTCCACTGCGGTTTGCAGCTTTGAATCTTAGCCTGAATCTGACCCATCTTTGTGCCGTTAGCAAGTCAGCAACATCAGCTTGGGTTGCAGAGTGCTTAGGGCAGCAGTCCTGTCTAAATGGTATGGGGATCAGCTTGGAGGACTTGCATCCAAACGACGCAAGGCACTCAGGGCAGTGGCCTCTGCACCTTCTCTCCCTGGCTCCTGTCTTTCTCTCCAGTCCAGCCCACGCAAATAATTGTGCCAGGCTGAACACGACATAACCTTTCAGAGCACCATCATCCCTAGCCCACTCAGCCAAGAACATACCCCCAAAGAGAAAATGGTCTCCTTTTTGATAAAGAAAACAGTGCAAGAAAGGGTTGATTGAACAGTTCACCGCATATTAAGAAGCTCATGGGGGCAAGCCAGGCATGAACATTTGTTTTCTGCCCTTTGAATAACTTTTCCCAATTGGTGACCAAATTTTAGGAAATAGAAGTAGTCAAGATCCTGCTGACAGACACACACGAGTGTCGCCTGCATTACTATGGGCACTGATTGAGCTGTGTAGGATCCCAAAAGGACGCAACACTGCAGGCTTACCTTGCTTGGGGCGGGAGGAGGTTTACTCTTGTTCTTTGGGTTGCTTCCAGAAGTGTGTTTCTCATTGGACGTCAGCTGATTTTTGCTCCCGAGCAACCCCATCCTGGAAGGAAGACCAAAAACGACTTTTTAATGAGGCTGTTGTTGGGATAAGGGGCAGGCTCTGAGGGACAAAACAGTCTTCTCATTCATGTAGAACAAGTTGGAGAAGATGAGAATGCAGGGCAGTGGTACAGGGGAGAGAATGGTCTAAAATCGTTCTGTCTACAGTCTTCCTACTACACTGGACTTTGTGAACCCCATAGTTTCTGTTCCCACACAACTCTAGTGTTTCACAATTTGCAGATGAGGCTTAGACACTATCAGTCACCAGGAAAAAATGAGCACAAATGACTGCTTCGGATATGTCCCCTCTCCAATGCAAAGATCCCCGGCTGGCATTCAGCAGACTTGCTCCAGAGCTGGGTGATGCCTCATGCGTGCACTGCTGCAGGGTTGAAGAGAGGATGACGGAGCTCCTGGAGAATATCACTCTGCTCAGCTGTTTGGATGTACCAGGGCTTCAGGAGTGTCACATAGTCCCGGGACCAAGCCCGAGCCTTACTCATGCTGCTCAGTGCCTTCTGTATGTCGTGTCCCTCCCACGGAGCAAGAGCAGCACATAAATGTGGTAGCTGTCTGCACGGGATGAGTCCCACCCTTCCTTGTGCTTTACGCAGCACAGACACCCACTCAGCTTGTCCATGAAGGCCTGGAGGGACACTTTGGAGGACTGCAAGAAGCTGAGGGAGTCAAATATGGTGTAACTTGCACACATCCTGCCTGTAAAGTGTGGGCCTAGGGCTTGACTCAGTTGTCCATCTGCAGTGTCCTACCACCTTTTGATGTGCTCTGGGGTCTCACAAGGCGTGGGTCTCCCATGCACCATGGATTATGTTTCCAAACCCCATGTATGTGTCTCAGACATTCTGGACACCTTGAGGAGCACTAGACACAAATTAACCAAACCCCTTCCACAGGCTATCCTCTGGTTCACATGAGGGTTTCTACACTTGTGCTTGAAGGCTGGTTTAACCTGCAGCCAAGAAATGTAATTTCAGCCCTGGTCAATACTTCTAACACCATTCTGGATCCAGGTGGTCAAGGTAGCCAAACCATGACAAACTCGGCCTGCTTAGCCCCATGAAAAAGTAGGGAGCAGCTGAAGCCAGCATTACTAAGCTGCTGTTGCCATGGGTACCTACACCCTCCAGCACCAAAGTCTGCCCGAGCCCCTGCTTTGAAAAAAACGACATTGAGAGCTGTGGGATACAGGTCTAAAGAAATCCAACCCGAGCCATCAAACTCTTGTAGCTGAGCAAAGACATGTTGGCTCCTATTCTTACCAAAATAACTCAAGGTCTGCAATGAATATGGAGGATCAGGGACTGGAGGTCCAGGTACCAATGTGGTTAGTCAGTTCCCCCAAATTTCAGTCTGGTGTTGTGGTAGTCAGACTCCAACAGACGTGTTCAAAAAAGCTTCCAGAAAAACAGACTTGTGGGGAAATAAAAATACTCCAGTAAAAGCAACTTTTTTAGCTTTCTAGCACGTCTAATATTTCAAAAACTGGGACTCTGAAATGAGGTTTCTAACACAGACATCTCAATATTTTAAGGTGTTACTTTTTTGAATTATCTTCTCCCTTCTGCCTCGTTTTTATTTTCACTGATAAAGTGGGAAAAATGGGAGGAACTGGATATTTTAAGGTAGCCCAATACACATTTTCCCCCCAACTCGAGGTTTTTCATCATGCATTCTTCTCTGTGTTTTTCTTTGACCTGAGTTTATGGACGGCCCATCCATCTGTACCCAGGTCTCAGCACCGCTCCAGGCACTGATTGCACAGTTGGAGGGGAAGTTTCGCCCACCGAATCAGCCACAGCATTTCCCGCAGCAAGTTCTTTTAAATTTGGCAGCCTCTCTTCTAGGTTGCAACCAGGGTTTGCTTTGCTTAGAAGATCTGGTTGTCATGCAATGGCACATGATTTATTAAGTGAGCTTTTCCCGCCCTTCTACTTGCAAAATGGTGGAAGATAACTTTGTGCCAGGATTTCTGATTCTGAATGGTGTTATTTGCCAGAATAGTACGTGAGAGTAGCTGGAGTTCCCTTTTTATGCAGGGAACTGCAGGGTATCATTTTAAGTCAAGGCTGGATGATAGGCAAGTTTTAGGTACCGTGCTCATTACCAGCCATGAAAGCCACAAAGTCTACCTGTGTCTACATACCTGTCTACAGTCCTTGTTACTATCTCACTGGAGCATCTTGGGGTCTTTGATGTACCCTGCTCCCAAATGAAAGACGCAGATGTGGCAATTGCCATCTTTTTGGTAGAGTTCGGGAATGTGAGATATAGCACGAGTCGGCAATATGCTTTGACCTCCAGTCATGTCACCAGGATGCTCTTCCAATTGATGGACTGTCTGCAGGATGGTGGATGCATGTTTTGGGGGTTTGAGTTGCTCACAGTGATGGCATTGAAGGGGCAGAGTGGGAAAGGGCATGAAGGAAAGTCCATCTCAGCAACTCCCATCAGGGTTTTGTGGCCATTCCAGCTCCTCTGACAGGGTTTTAGAGGAGTGGGGACCATGCTGTAACCTATGCATTTCCCAACGGTGCTCCTGTGTCCAAGGGGACATTGCAACCCTTTCTGAAACACACTGAGGCTGGAAATACCTCTCTGCACGCTTGCACAAGCTGAGCTTTCTCTCCACACACATGTCGTAGACACATACATGCAAAGCAGCACAGAGAAGTGAACAGCATGTCCCAGCACGGGAGGGAAATGGAACTGGTGAAAAGTCTCCCACAAAGGTCACTTGCTCCCAACCACGCACCAAAGATGTTAACACAGCTCTGGGTAGTCATAGACGCTATGAGATCCACCCTTTGCTCTCTCCAGGTCACCTCCACAGCCTTCGACAGCCAACGTGACCATGCTCCATGCTGGCTGGTGTTACGAAAATCCCAAAACAGTGCCGCAGACAAACGTTGTCAGATGCGGAGAGCTTCTGGTGAGCTCCCAGCCCACAGCTGGTGGAGTTTTCACTGTTTAAAAAGTAATTTTTTTGTTTCCAGAAAAAGATGGCTGAGTTGAATCTATGTTGTTCCACAGTGTCTCTGCTTCTGATTAATGGCATTTAAAATTAGCTTTAAAAGAAAAAAATTAGTAAAGTGACCGATAGTTGTTCTCCCAGCCTTTTTTTTTTTTTTCCCAGTGGAAAAGAGGGCTGGGGAGAAAACAGTAACTCAGAAAATCATGAAACTTTCCTTTTGTGAATTTACAGTTTTTCATATCTAAAAATGTTTGTTTATTTTTAATAACTGAGAGTGGGGAAACTCGTTTCCTCAACTTTACTCAAGTTCAAAAAAAGAAGATTTATAAAACAAGTTCTTTTTAAAACAAACAGAAAATGAAACAGAACAAAAACATTTTAAGGCAACGCAAAATTTTTCTGCATGCTTGATAAGTTTTAGAAAAAAATAGTCCAGCTTGGCTGCTGATAATTTCTGAGTAAAAATATTTGACGTAGAAACACTAGATGCTTCTATAGGACCTCTAAAACATGCTGTGTGCTGCATGCTGCAGGGTGACAGAAGGTAATCTTAGTAACCTGCAGAGGGGCAGTTGATGTGACATTTTGGCTAGCGAGAACGGGATGCAGGTACAGATTGTCCCACAGCAATGAGCCAAGGGGAGGTCTTCTGAATTTTCCACCAGAAGGCCTTTCTCCAGCAATGCTTCTGCTGGCATTTGGACAACTTTTTCTGTGGTGGAGAGGAGAAGACGTGACTAAATCTCCTATCACTCGCTCATCTTCAAAGAGGGTTGGAGAACATACTCTATAGGAGAAACCCACCAAGCTGACCTTGAAACTCCAGGAAGACGAACGTCCAACAGAGGTGGACACAAGTCTTTGTTGACCACAGGTTTGGAGACCTGCCTTGCCCCTTTGCTCCGCGTGTTTTGAGTGCCCAAGACAGGCTAAAGCAAGCAGGACAATGTCAAAGTGGACCTGCTAGACACACTTACTCCTTTTGTTGCAGCAGATCAGAGGGTTAAATGGAGGTACCTGGGCTAAGCCAGGCACTGCAAGCATTTGCCCATCTCATCTTTACGGTAAGCAGCCCTGCACCATGGGCACACCATCTACTGCGGTTGGCTGGTTTCCGCTACCAGAGCACGAGAGCTCAAAAGTTGTTTCTGATGTGAGTGCCGTAATGTCTCCCACAACAGGGATGTGGATGGCACAGACAAACAGTTCTGGGATTGCATGGGTGAATGGGGGGGAAAAACCAAGACAAAATGTAGCAGAAAAGCAGAAGTCTCGGCTCACCATTTGCCTCACCCCATGAAACTGTGCCATGGGAAAATAGGTAGAGACCAGGGCAAGCCAATAGTGTTTCACTGTGAAGGCACCTCCAAAACCCCCCCCCCAAGCCCAGTGAAATCACGAAATGAGCCCCTTTTTCATTCAGATTCTAGAGTGGGTCTGGCAAAGTGTTTTCATAGTTCACCAAGATTAGATATCTCACCTCATTTTAAAACTTCAGAATGTCTTTTTTAAGAAAGCGCATTTTAAAAGGAAATGGCAGTAAAAAACCTAAGAAGATTACTTTGAAAATGTAGAAATAGCAAATTATGAAGTGTCTTCAATGCTGAATTTCTCTTTGCAAGTCCTTCCCCTTCCAGAAAGAATTGCTGAAATCAACTCACTTTAGATAAAACAATTTAAGCATTCCAGATCTGCATTTTTGCATCAGCGAGGAGCAAAAAAGTTTAATAGAGAAAAAAAATATTCCTCCAGTTCTAGGCACACCACAGCTGCACTAAATTCTGTTTTTCCTCAATAAAATAGCTCTTCAACCCATTTCCCAACCTGGCACCCTTGGTGAATTTCTTTGCAAGGCACAAAACCAGAGAATTACTGAAGACCTTGGTGACATCAGCTACTGAAATGGGAATGACAATTTCCTACCTACGTGTTTTCTGCTGTGACCGTTTTCTACTCTTGCTAGGGTCAAGTTCTTTTTGTCTTTTTTTTTTTTAATGATTAACGACTTTGTTGCTAGGAGGTGGTTAGAAGACAGCTACAAACAAGTGCGCTGTGCTATAAACAGCACTGACCATGCAGAAGGCAGACCATAGCCACCATCCTCTAGCAGGACACAGTGGCCGAAGTCTTGTTGAAGACCCCTGCCTACATGTGGGAGAGCAGCAAGACCTTCTGCGATGATATGCACAGTGCTGGGTCTCCAAGTAACGTCAAGGGGACTTTCATAGCCGAAAGCTGCTGCTCAGCAGGGCCAGGCTGTGTGAGGAGGAATTACAGCCATGCAAGAAGTCCCCGTGAAGAGCTGGGGAGCCCGGAGCAAGAAGCACCATGCTTTTTGCTGGGGAGTGAAGCACATGTCTGACTTGCATGTTGCATCCTTGCTGGAGAACTGGAAATATCCTACTGGCAATGTTCAAATCCCATCCAGTCCTGGTCCTTGCTGGATAAATATATTAAGTTGTATTTGTGCTTGCATTGAGACTGCTGGCCTGTGTAAAAGGTCTTTGAGCATGAAGTTCAACCCCCGGCAGCAACCAGGCTCTCCAGCTAATGCTGATGAGGTGCTACGGTTGGTGCTGTGCTGCTGCAAGTCCCAGTCTTGAGCACAGCCAGCGTGGCCAAACTAGTCTTGGCAATGTCTGTCCCCTGTCAGCCCAGGGCAGACGGAGGACAAATCCAGGAGCTCCGTGCTCCTGCAATTTATCCCTCAGTGAGGGGTACACATTGCAGAAATTAGATTGGAGCCCACTGGTTTATTTTGGGATCTCTTGCTGCAATCCTAGCCAGTTTACCACTTCCATCACAACTTAAGTCTGCACTGAACCTACCATCTTTCTTAGGCATTTCAGGTGAACCTGGGCCAAGCAAGCGAACCAAGAAGAAAATCTGTCTGTTTCAGGCCTTTTTGAAGAGCTGGAAGACCCCAGGGAAGAAGGCTGTGTATGAGGCTGGGGGTGGGAGAGGACAGATTTCCAGGACCCTGAGTTTAAGCAGATGCAAAAAGTTGCTTGACAGGTGGGAAAAAAAAAAAAAAAAAAAGATAATAAAAGCTTCTTGCTCTCTCCAGAAGTAGAAAACAGCGTGGTCATTCTCTAATCAAAGCATCTGTCTGGAGGAAAAATGGCTGCTTACACTGAGCATTACGCCCTGCTGGAACCTGGCAGATGCTCGGCTGAGCTCCAAGAACGCGGGCTAGGAAAGCAGAGCCAGGGCTCGGTGTCCCAGGGAGGGAAGAGCAGGAGGGCAGGCTGCTTATCCCACCTCCCTTAAACATGCTTTGCTAGTGAGCTCACCCCAGGTGTTGTATCACCCAGGTGGGATGTCTGCTGGGGATGGCTCTGCAGGACCTGAAGATCTGAAGCACAGGGAGGTGGGATGCACTGGAGCGGGGGAAGGAGGAGGATGGGGCCAGGAGAAGCAGGCCTGAGAGGGGACCTTAGAAATGCTTATAAATATCTCAAGGGTGGGTGTCAAGAGGATGGGGTAAGACTCTTTTCAGTGCTGGCCAGCGACAGGACAAGGGGCAATGGGCACAAAATGAAGCCTGGGAAGTTCCAGCTGAAGATGAGGAAGAACTTCTTCCCTCTGAGGGTGACGGAGCCCTGGCCCAGGCTGCCCAGGGAGGTTGTGGAGTCTCCCTCTCTGAAGATATTCAAGACCCGCCTGCACAAGGTCCTGTGCAGACTGCTGTAGACGACCCTGCTTTGGCAGGGGTTTGGACTAGATGACCCACAGAGGTCCCTTCCAAACTCTACCAATCTGTGATTCTGAGATTCTGTAATGGCTACCCTGATTTCTGCCCTGGAAAAGGCTCTTCCTGGAGGCCCTGCATCCCAGAGGCTGCCTTTTCCTAGCAAGAGGAAAAGGGCTTTGTAGCACCCATTAGCCACATCCCAAGAGGGGCAATGGAGCTGGTGGCAGGCTGGTGCTCAGACATTCAATGCTGACAGAGACCCCCTCCATGGTTTGGGTCTCAGAAGGAACGATGCTCTCTCGCAGCATCCTCAGATGAGGCAAAGGGCTGCTGGTAGAGGTGTACAGCTCCAGCTCCCCACCTGAACAACTCCAACCGCTTGGAAAGCTGTGTCAGAAATAGCTACTGGATGCAGAGCCCTTCCCCTACCCATCCCAGTTGTGTCCAGCTCCGGCCAGCCTTCCCCATACATACACGCTCTCTTCCCCCCAGGCCCCAGGGGGACAGGGAAGGATGGGAGCACCAGGGTGTGCACACCTGGCACTGGTTTGTCCTCCTCTCCTTTTGCAGCAAACCAAGGGAACAGCATGCCTGCAAACCAGCCCTCCATGCTGGATCTCAGCAGTTGCTGGGTAGCAGCTCCACCGTCATCTTTCTACCCCACAGATCTTGGGAAAGGGAAATGGGGGGGGAGGGGTGGGGGGTGGGGCATCACACGATGGGATGGGAGAGAGGAAGAGGACAGAGAAAATCCTGCTGGGCTTATCACCACCCTGAGGGGAATTTGGATGGATGTGGGTGTTCCCTACTTGCCTGCTTCCTACGAAGCTTCTCCTGGAGACACGATCCGAGGACGGACGAACCGCTGGACTGACCCATGACAGATGCTCCATGGGGCTGAGGGCCCTTGCTGAATATCCCTGTTAGAGACCACCGGCTCCCACCGCATCCACACCATCCATGGGACCGATTGCTTTGAATGTTACTCCCCCAGACTGCAGGAGCAGCCTGATTTTGCAAATGTTTTTAATGGACTTTCTTTTTTTAATCAGGTCTTTGTGTCAGAACTGACTCTTTTCATCCCCCCAAGGATTCCTTGCTCTATTTTGAATGTAAAAATGATCATCAGGGAGGGGGTGGGAGCTGCACTTCCCAGACAACCTGGCCAATGAAAATAGCAGCGAGGATGGCAAGAAACCCAAAGAGAATCCAGACACAAAACCCGGCAAAACCCACAGGCTATTAACAGCTGTTATTAAAGACAGCTACAAGGACTGTGAATGGGTTGTGTTTCCACTATGCAAACCACTAAATTTTAGGAAACAGCTGAACAAACCGGTTTTGCAGTGATCTTTCCTTTCTGTCATTAAAAAAGACCTTTTTCAGATTAAATGCCTCTTGTTCCAGTGAGACCCAACGCTCTATGAACCTACTCAACCATAGCACTGAGGAGGCAGTGTGGTCTAACGAATGAAGACCTGGACAGGGACTTGTGGGTGACTCTGAGGAAGTGACTTTCTCATTCTGCCTCAGCATGTTCAATAGGGAGACTGAAACGACTCCTTCTTAGGAACTAAATGTTGTATAAGAAACAAGATTTGTTTCTACAGACTCCTGAGGCTTCCCGTAGGGTGCATTAAGAGCTGGCCTCTCTGGGATGTTTCCAATGTGTTTGTTTAATCTGTTGCAGAGATGAGGCCCCCTAAAAGCTCACTGTGTAAACCTCTGTGGGTAATTGCATGATGTCGTTTTTACATTTCATGGGGCAGCAGGAGCAAAGGCACTCTTGGTCTCAGCCATCTTGAGGCTGGAATGACCTCAAGTAGTTTGCACTCACTGAGAAGGACAAACACAAGCCGACATTCGCAGAGTGTGATGCACAACCTAAAAGTCGCCCACACGCTGGTGATATTGTTTACAGGAGGAAAGGCTTTGTGAAGTAGATCAAAGCTGAGGTCAATGCAGAGGACCTTTACCAGCCATAAGACCCAAGGACAAGACTCAGCTGGCTGAGGACATGATGCTGAGTGAGGTGGAAGCAGCTGTTCCAGGATGCACGTGTTTGATGCCCCAGCACTGCTCATGGGGCTGTGAAATGCCCTCCCTGGTAAACCCCCACCAGTCATGTGGCGTGGAAATCAGCCTTGGCTTTGCAACTGCTCTGTGGTCATGACAAAGGAAGAAAACCCTGTCAAGGGGCTGCAAGGCTGGCTGGGCCATTAGCAGGGGTCTGCAGGTGCTTGGGCATCACACCATGCTTCTTATGGTAGGAGGCCAGCACAGAGTGACTCTGACGACATCCAGGACCAATCAGACCACCCCATCACTCCTCAGCCCAGTGTGCTGCAAGGTCAAGACTGCTATTTGCATACCAAGGAGATACAGAAATAAAGAAGCCTTTGCAGGTTTGTCAAACTTCTCCCTTCCTGGCTTGCCTTTTGCCAGCTCATTTCTCCTCCAGCTAAGGGTAGGGAAGACAGGAGACTGATTGATACCGTTGAGTTGGGGCTAGGGAAGGAGAGGACAGCTTCATGGTTAGCTGGAGCACTTTGAGCTTTAGGGCAGGGGCTCATCGTTTAGCAGACAGTGCATCTAAGATACCTGACAGCTCTTTGCTAAGCGAGCTTCACTTCCTATTCCTACAAAAAGGGAAGCTGCTTTTTTAGAAAACTGCTTGTCACCCACCACTGAGGTGGGAAGGTGAAGCAAAGGCTTAGAAATAAGCTAGCGGCTGCCAAGTCATCTTGGGAAACAGGGCAACGGTGTGGCGGCTCCAGACAGAAATCTGCTTCTGATTTGAGATGCTCTCCTGATGCTGACAGTGGGGAAACCCAGCAGCTGCAGCTGGGCTGCTGCAAAGACCCTTCCAGCGACGGGCACGGTTCGAGGGTCTCAGAAGCAAGAAGTAAAAAATACAAAGGATTAGCTATGGTGTGGTCTGCCTATTGCATCTCAGGAAGGTCTTCTGATATCTGAGATGTACTGGCTGTGCCTCTGCATGTCACCTGGGGCACATCCCTTCATCTCTTTTCCTCTTCTGTTGCCTCCAGGCTGGGCATCTCATGGAGGTGAGACAAGACCCGGAGTTAAGAAGTCCAGGCAGAGAGTGCTCTTCTGCAATTTGCTTACTCAGAACTCATAAAGTGACCGCACAGTCATGTCCTTTGAAAGCAGCTGGAGGGAGACCACTGAGAAAGCATGTGAAAAAGGGCACTAAAAGGAGAGAAAGTCTCTCGCATGCAGCTCCTTGGTCACTCCAGATGGGCTCCACCTGCCGCTGCTTCCCTGACCTGAAAGCACAGGCTATAATCTCACCCAGCTGAGTAGGGTCTGTCTGGCAGTGGCTTCCACCTTGTTTTCATATGTCAGTCTCCAGATGTTCTCCAGTATCTTTGCAGGCCTCTACATGAGTGTGCAATCCTAAGACTGACTTACAGTCCTCTGTAAGACATGCACGGAGACCTGAGCCCAGGCCACGCGATAAGTTGCCATGGGCTCTTAGGCTTGCCCCTAAGCAAGACCTCGAGGACCTACCACTCCACAGGACATGGAGAAGGACCAGAAAATGTGGCAGCCTCCCTCCAGACGACCCACAGCCCGCCAGGATGACCCCACAGCCACACACCTACACCAGTGGCCTTCTGCATAGCCTCCTGCAGCAGCGCCCACTCCCACTGCATTTTGTCCAGTTCACACCAAACCAAAAGCATCCTTGTTAAAGTGCCTGCTGCAGAAGTGACTCTGGCTTGTATCTGAAACCACCGAGAGGGATGAAGGTACCTCTCCTCTTCCAGCTGGCCCCCAGGGAAGCTTCCCTGTTTTGCTGCTGTGAAAGCTGTGCAGCTCATTCCCTCCAGATGTTGTTTTCACTGTCTGACCATGTTTTTCTCTTCCTTGTTAAGAAGGAGGAGCCTAATTTACCATTTGAACCTCCCTGTTTCCATTCCTCTATCAGGTTAAAAGTTTAGTTAGTGCAATGCACTGTTGCTCCTGGAAGCTGCTGATGCAATATAACCAACCCACCAGCCTCCATTTTGAGCACTTAGACTTTCTGGGCTCTCTGAGGCAGCATCCTGACTAGTAAAATAGGCAATATTGGGGCTCATTCTCCCACCCTCCAAAATTAGGTGGCTGCATCCAAACCCCTTGCAGTCCCTGTCCCATGCTAGCTCGTGGCCTGTGTTTGGGAAAGTCTAGCCTGATTGCTCAGGTTGTACTGTTGGGTCTCTGCTTTCCAAGAGGATCCCTTTTCCCCCTAATTTACTATCCTAAACACTTCACCATGATGGGGTTGACACTCAGACACAGGCACCTGCTGTAGCCCCAGCTACCAGACCAGCCCAAGTGCAGGGTGGTGATGGGATCCCTCTCGTTTCACTATTGTTCTTTATAGCTGAATCCTGTGGGAATTGCAGGGCTGCTTAAGGGAATGGGATGAAAATGCAGCAGTGACTTTGGCTGATGGTAACTAGAGGGTATTCTGCTAGTAGGGACCACAAAGCGATTTCATCTAGATCCAGTCAGGAAAAGCATTTTTTGAAGGGAGAAAGTGACTTCTTTTTCATTTTCTTCTTCTCACACACAAATAAGAGAACTAATGAGGAGAAATACATGTATCTTAAAACTGACACTGTTCTGGTGACCTCATGGAAGCGTGAATTTCCACTCTCTAGAATCAGTACAACTGCTTGCAGAGAATAGCCGCCGGAGAAGCATCTAGCACAGACCTCTGCCCTGAGGCAGGATCAGCCTTCACAAAACCATTTTGGGAAGCCTTTGTTCCTTGCTCCCTAAATCCTGCCCATGCTGGACTTTACTTCCTCGAGTTCCTTGCTTTGCCAGTGTCCACACTTTCACTAACATCAAGTTGATGCCTGTGCGGTACTGGGTTTAAACAGTCAGGATTTCTTCCCACCTGGCTAAGACCCCTCTTGAACAGAGCCCCATGATCTCAATTCCCTTCCATGCACAGTTGTTATTCATTGCAGCCCACCCAGCGACTTTGACACAGAAAGGTTTTTCCCACTTTTCCACTGAAATTTCCAGGAAAAAAAGCATTCCATGGGAAATCGCCACTCTTGAAAAGGTTCTGTCACTAAAACACCACACGTATTGGCATCTTTCACTGGAAAAGGAGTGATTCCCCATACAAGTTTGCCGTACTAATGTCTCAAGTAGCTGCGGTCTTCCTTCTGCACCTCTAAAATGATGAAGGCCAAATACGTAAGAGACAGCCGGGAAAAACTCTTGAGATAAAAGCCAAGTTAAAGCTTTTATATCAGTTTCTCCATTTGATTAGTATGACCTTAGTTCTCCCTCCTTCTATCAATCATGTATCACAGGTGATGCTTTGATTTTTCTATAATTCTATGATTCTATGACTCTATGATTTTTCCATAGATCAAATTTAACCTCTATTCAAAGCTCACTTCTCAAGCATCTTCCTCCCATATCCGTATTGTAAGATGTTCTGCCTCAAATTTTCATGGTTCCAAGCCATTCACCATCTTCAGCTATTCACATAAACATGGATGCCATCGTGATTCAGGAGTTGGGCAGGCAACCGTCTGGGCTGAAAGAAGTCCTGAAGCTCCTCTACCCACAGCATTTTGTGAAGGTTTATCTTTCCCACACCAGGGTTTCATGGAGAAGAGGGGTACTTTCTTATGAGGACACCTCGTGTGACCTGATGGCCCTTCACCACTAGCCACCGTAATTCGGGGAAGCATAGAGGTCTGAGAAAAGGGGAGGCAGTGACCTTCTGTGTACAAGGATACACCATAACGAAGTAAATTGGAACTCTGGGGACTTGGGCCAATTGCGTCTTGTCCCTCTTGGCCATAAGCAGAGGGCACAAAATGTTTTTTCAATCAACCTTCATCCACCAGAAGTATCGCATATTCAACCATCTGTAAGGCAGACCAGACGTTCTGGACCACTGAATAATTTTTCTCTCTTCTCCCTTCATTAGATACAAAAGGATTAATTTGTAAACTGCGTGTGTTGTATTTCTGCTCTGTCTCCTACATGCCTGACACGCAGGACCCAAGGTGTCCTGCACACTGCTTTTTGGTCAATAATACATTTCACGATTTCCAGAGGAGCAGAAATGATCAGTGGGATTCCGTCTAATTTGGAGAATAATTTCATAAATACTTAAATAAATAAAGAGGGGGAAATGTAGGAGAGAGATTTTGGAAAACACATTTCACTTCAGAAGCCACATATATTTCACAGGGCAGCAGAAATGTAGGACTGGCCCCTACAACATCATTAATCTGGTGGACCCACATTGCATCTGAGAGACTGCCTAACTTGCAATTCAAATTCCCACTGGTCCCTGTCACTCTATACCAGCCCTCTAATTCCCATCATCTTAAAATGATATCCTAATGATCAGCATTAATTTCCTTCTCTGAAAGACCGACAAGTTCTTGTCCTGCCCATAGTGGACAAGAAATTTATGCCTTTCTTGTTTGCAGTGGCTCCAGAAAATGAAGCAACATTACTTCTTGCAAAAATTCCTCATTGACCACACTTTCCACAGCTTTGCTCAACTGTGTCCCTCTCCTTCAGGCATTTATAATTGGGTTTGGAAGTTTGAATAGGCAAACCCACAATGTTTTCCGAATTAAAACTGACCAATATTAACAAAGGCAATATTGCTCCGTAAAACCACAGAAACATTGTTCTCCAGATCAGTTGCGACATTTTCTTGGAAAAAAATATAATTAGAAACCTATTTTTTATTTCAACACAAGGAGATGCTGTGCTATGAGTTTTGCTTTTGGGGGCGATTTTTTTGGCTGGCCAGTGAAATTAATTCACATGGATCTAACCCTGATACGGAAAACAGGCTGACCTGTGAGAAGCACGTGGCTTGTCCAGAATGAAATTCTGGAGGTCTGGTTTACATTCATATTACATATGCTGCACCTTAGCATTTATTTTTAAACAATAAACTTGACCCTGTGTATCCTGTTTTGAACAGTGATGTAGTTTCTTTTGAGTTTCACAGCAATGTCCAGCGGTGCAGCCACTTCTTCCACAACGAGCAGCAGGACCCCGAGGCTGCAGTTTACTGCCAAGACCTCTGCCAACGGGGAAATGCATCCTTTTTTATTCCCTCAGCTACTTCTCATCTTGCAATGTGGTGCAGCCCTAACGAGAAAGCTGACTTGCAGCACATAAAATAGACTTGAATGGAAACTTTGGGGCTGCTGAGGGCTCCAGCAGGATTCAGCCTCAGGTATCTTGCAAAATTCATGTCCGTTATTGAACCCTGTGGGCCTGCAGGAAATGACTGGCTGCAGGGGAGCTCACCCACAAGGAATCAACGCTTGGTTGCCTCCAGGGTCTCATCAACCGTGGAAGGGCAGGGAGGAAACTCCCCTTTTAACATAAAGAGAATGGAAAGAATGAGGGGAAGGAAGGAAGACAAATAATGATGAAGTAATAGTGTGCCCAAGTGTTCCTACTCCTCTCAACACGGTGCTGTGACCCCTGTGAAATCCATGGTGACCTGATCCGCACCTGACCAAGATGACAAAAAGCCTTGTCTGCCCCTAAATCCGGCCTCAAGACCTTTTTGGATTCTGATGTGCCCATAAAGGTGTGACTGAAAATTAAAGACCAAAAGGTCATTCAGGAAGAAAGCCACAAAGCAGAAATAAAAGAGCTGATAGCCTTGTCTGAAACGGACACACAGCCCAAACTGTGCACAAATGGGATGCTCAGCCAGGGATATCGTGGGCTTATTTAACAGGGGCTGGTGAGCACAGCATCTCAGCCGAGAGCCCAAGGTATAAACGCATACCAGAATACGCCACGCTGATTAAGCAGAACATGAAAACTCCTTAGAAAAGCGATAAAGAATAATCAGTAGAACTTTTGCAAAATTTTCGCTTAGATATGTCTTGGGTCTTTCCTCCTCCATCAGAAAATTCAGCCTTCAACTTCATAATCCTCAAGGTGCAGCGATAGCCCTATTTTGGCAGAATAAGCCAAGAATGGGCCAGAATTTTTTTTCACAGATTTTTGTGCATCAGTATAATGATAATGCTGCAGAAGGCCTGGGAGAAAAAACAAAATGTGGGCAAGAAATCACAAGCTCTGCAGCCCTCAAATCTTCTGATAAGAATTACTTAAACATTGACAGAATGACTACTGGAGCATATTAATGAGGGTGCCTTTGCTGCCCCGCAGCTGTCCTTTCTTCTACTTAATTCTCTTCTCCAGCATGTACCAGAGCAGGGACCGTGTGTGTGTGCTCTGTGTGCAGCAGGAATCCTCGCTGCTGGCTGTATATGTGCCTTGTCCTGATTTTGCACTTTTAAAGATCCATAATCAAACCACAGCAGGCCTGCGAGAAAGGCATGAAATGCCCCCATTTCGCAGGCAGGGTAACTGAAGCGCCTTGAAGAGCATCACCTTGCCAGGCATCGCTGGCCACAAAGCCCTGAGTAAGCACCTGAGGAGTTCTGAGATGAAAATACCCAAGACGCTCTTCCCTCCCAGAAGTAGCACAGCAAACAACGTGGCTTCTGAGGTATCCAGGCTCCAAGTGAGAGTGCTGCAAAAAATTTGAGTCTGGCCTAAATTTTAATCAAGAGTGAATATTGCGGACTTAGTGTAGACTCTGCTTGTGTGGGGATGGGAAGTGACCAGAAGGAGAAGCAGTAAGTCCATCCTTCTGTAACTCCGACGGAGATCTCCGACTTGCCAGAAGCTTTGTCCACAACCACCATTAACCTGCTACTGGTTTTACCAGCTTGAATGGAGGAGCTGGTGAAAGCAAAATATTACCTCAAAGGGACAATCCAACCCATCTGTGGGGCAAAAGAAAGCAAAGATTTTTAGCCCCAAATGTGCCTCTTGGCAGAAGAGGAATTAAAGCCTCAACGCTTCTCTGCACCATACACAGCATCCACGGGTTCAAATCAGCAAAGGCTGCTGAGTTGGAGCCTGAACATCCAAACTTCCTTCTCCCCTTCAGTTCAGAATTGGGTTTCTGATTTCACTTTCTCCCCTCTCTCTCTTCTCCAAGGAATTCAGCTGGAAGAAACTCATTCACTCTTTTCTATTCAAAGGGCTTTCATCTACTTTTCCTATTTTAAGAGAAAGAGGTTGATTTGTGCCCAAGATAGAACTCGCCAGGTCAGCGTCTGCCTTAGGGGATCAGTCCCACCTCAGACAGTGCCCCGATTTCATCACTGAGACACTGCCAGAAGGAAAGAAAGAGAAGAATGGCCCATTGAATATCCCTCTCCAAATCTTTAAGACCTTCCTTACCACAGGCCCATAGACAATAACCAGAGATGGGCCAAATCTTCAAATGCTGCATGGGGATGCACCCAATGGAGCACCAGGCAATAAAAAGGCAGCAGGAGTGAAGCAAAATTGCTTGAAAATCATTTGCACTTACCTGGTGAGTTCTGTGTTCGATTAAATCATATCCCTCTTGATCCTAGTTGTCCACCAGAATTAAAAAATCCCTCGCAGGGTGTGTACTTAAGAACGTAAGCTCGTCTTGACAGATTTTAATCCTTAGAGCCCGTAGAAAGAGAAACCCTAATCCTTCTTGGCGTTGTCAGTTGACTGCTGTTAGTGGTTTCCTGTCGTCAACAGCTGAATGACAAATCGAACTGGCTTATTACACTTATAGCAATTAAGGGCTGGTAGTAAAACCACACTGCTTGTTTAGCTCTAATGTTAGAGCGATGTCTACCTTAGAAGAACCGTTACCCGCAGAGGCTCGGTGGACTATAAAAAGCAGCGTCCCACTACAAATGATGCCCCAAATTGCTTTCATTCAGGCTGGCGTGAGTTGAAAGTCATTGCCTGAAGCCACAGGGTGTAAAACTGGTCAGCAAATGGGAGGAGAAATATGGGTCCTTGAGTTTTCTAGATTGGCCCATTCACAGCTAAGAGCCGTCTGGGCCAATAGCAGGGTTGGAGATATTTATTGCATGCACTTAACCTGTGGGAGAGTTTATCTCCAGTCAGGTTCTAGTCTGAACAGTTTCCCCTTTTGTAATCATCTAGGTTACGGTGCTGTAATCTTACTCACTTTCCATTTGCAGTTCTGTTTCTGCTTAAAATCTCATGTAAAGAGAGTGGTCGTGTTCCTCCTCAGAACTGGCTGCCCTTCAGCAATGAGTACAAGACAGCTGATGCCATTTAGGGCACGGGGGGAAGAGAGATACGGGAGGCAGCTGACAGCACATCCTGATATCTCTTCATCGCTTGTATGTAAGATCTCG
This sequence comes from Opisthocomus hoazin, assembly GCF_030867145.1. Lineage (NCBI taxonomy): Eukaryota > Metazoa > Chordata > Aves > Opisthocomiformes > Opisthocomidae > Opisthocomus > Opisthocomus hoazin. Next base: position 128,873,042 of record NC_134415.1, read on the forward strand.
TAAGATCTGCCCTCTCTCTATTTCGTGCTATGAGCTACTTGCTGTATTGCAAAATGCTTCCCCTGGGCCGAGCACCCAGTGCCCACGTGGAGCTGTTGTGGGCAGGGACCGGCTCAGACTTCACTGTTTTGGTGCCTGCTATCCCCAAGGGTCTTTGGGCACTGTGCAATGCTGTGAAGCTCCATCGTTCTCATTTCCACCCTCGTCAGCAGGGTTTCAGATCCACCAACCCACCTGAGGGCCTGGAAGCTGATGTGTGTCACTGACTGAACGTGCTGGGATTTTGGAAAGAGCCTCTGCCACGTCAAGACAAGCAGAAAGACAAGCCAGGCAAAGCTTCATCCAACAGGACAACAAGGATCCTACCTGAGGCTGGTTGAGCAATGGGCTGTATCTCAACTTTTTTCTGAGATGAGAGATGGCAACTTTATGCAAAAGAAGGTTGAATCTTGGGTCTTGGTCCTGCGGTTCCCGGTAGCATCATTAGTTGAGACAACAGCCTCCTGCTGATGGCTGTCTGGGGGATGGAGGCAACCTCCGAAGTACGGATCTCTCTGGAACAGTCATCATCAGGAGTGTTGCAAATATTTGATTTTATGGTTCATTTGCTAGGCTGAAAAAACAGCAAAGCAGATGAATCTAACAAGTAACAACATTAACTTTTTTTCATTTTAATGCTCCCAAAATGGTTCATTTCGGTCCAGGAACATGAAAAATCAAACTGCTGTGCTGAAAAAAAAAAGTCAAAAACAATTATTTATCTTCTGGTTTTTGCCCTGAGCTGAAGCTATTGTCCAGACTCAGTCTGTCAAGCCACCAAGGGTCACAGTGAAACTGTGTTTTCTGACAACCGGCTACAAATCCAGGAAATTTCACCCATCTTTTGTCATCAGATCAAGCAGAAACAGACTCTGACACTGAGGGAGGTGACAAGGATAGGGACACCGCAGCTTGTCTCTTTGTCATTTATTCATCCGAACCTAGAGCAGGTATCTGAGATGGGCTTTCCTTGCCTTTCCCTTCATTAGCTCAGGAAGCTAAGGAAATGAGTTGGGCGTAAACACAGAATTTTTTAACTGAATTTGGGGAGATGGTGTCCACCCAAGATGTCTCCATTCTTGTGTTTTTCAGTGCAGATGCCTTAGTGGGTAGCCAGGTAGGATCAGAAGGTGAATGTTTGGTTCACTAGCAGTCCTGGAAAACAATTTACAACAAATAGCTCGGGTGAAAGTAGAACTCAACTCCTTTTTCCAGCAAAGTAGAGAGGCGGAAAAAAACACATATCAGTTCTGAGATTTTAAATCTCAGAAGCAGCCTATGGGTTGCTGTAGTGAATTGCATTAGCAGGTTTATTGAAGGAAAGTCATTACAAACGAGTCACTTCAAATCTTTGGAAAATGTTTTGATTTTCTTTGGAAATGATTTCTAGTTCTTCAGGGCTTGGGAACATTTTTGGAGTTGGAGGGAGGAATAATTCGCTAACTCAATATACACACCTGAAAAGATGGTTCTGGAGTCACAAAACTGATTTCTTTTTACCTATGAAAAAACAAGTGGGCTGAAAATTCCCACCACGACTTCAGCAGGACTTCAGGCACAATTCTCCTATGGTCTTGTCTTTGATGTTGACTCCTCTGGGAGAAACCTGTAGAGAAAATATTGCTGATAAGATGAGGCAATACACAATGCAAAAAAAAAAGTCACAATGTTCCATGACGGTGAAACTTATGAAATCTGATTTCCTATCTATGCTTTTGTGTTGAACTCCCTAGTGGTGCTCACCATTCAGCTTTTCTAGTGGACTTAGTCTCCTCACTTCTCTGCTCAGCCACCTCTTTGCATCTTTGAAATATCTCCTTTATCAAACTCAGCTAGAATTTGACAGAAAGTTTACAAGTTATGGGGGGGGGGGTGGGGGGAAGGAGGGGTGCATTGACCAACAACACCATTAATTTGGAAATTCAAAGGAAAACAAAATACCAGACTCTGAAAATATTGAGAAAGAAACCTAATGGCTCACGGGGATGGTATCTGAATGAGGAGGGTCAAGGTTAAGGACTGTTCTAAAGAGCGGGGAAATATTTACAGTGCCTTGCTTTGTTCTTGAAGCATTTCACATGCCACTGTCTTTCCCCTGTATCCCTACACCACTACTCTGCCTCCTTCTACATGCAGGATATATGTTCCAAAAGCCAGGTTCCCTCTTGCTTGCGCCTGTTTTACGTTGCTACAGCCCCATCACTTTCTACCACATTACTCCAGATTCCCAGAAGGCCAATCCTTCCCCATGCCACATCCCAGTAATTGTCATTTATTCAGCATCACACACCGGGCTGGGCCTGAAGGCAGGGGTGGACAACCCTTTCCATGCGAAAGGCAGTTCTTCAGCCCCAGCACGTACATTTCAGCAGGGTGAGGTGTGGAGGCTCAGCATCTTCCAGAAGGAGAGCAGGGCCAAACACATGGCTGCTGGGGGCTTGTGCTTGCAGTGGGCTATTTCCCCTGCGTTGCTCAGAAAGCTGGTGCTATCTCAGCTGGGAAAAGAGATCTCTTAAACAACCTGACCCAGTCTAAACACCTGAGCAATACTGGAATAGGCCAGTCGCAGGTCCCTCGGTGATACATTGAGATGAGCAGCCAAGTGGCCACAACCTTCTGCAGGTCTCCTACGCTTGCATGGGTTCACAGAATATCACAGAATCACAGAATATCACAGAATAGTAGGGGTTGGAAGGGACCTCTGTGGGTCATCTAGTCCAACCCCCCTGCCGAAGCAGGGTCACCCAGAGCAGGCTGCACAGGACCTTGTCCAGGCGGGTCTTGAATATCTCCAGAGAAGGAGACTCCACAACCTCCCTGGGCAGCCTGTTCCAGTGCTCCGTCACCCTCAAGGAACCTCCTCGGTTCCTTGGGGTGGCCAGGGGACAGCATCAGCTAGAGACCTGCTGCCCTCTGTAGGTGCCTCTGCCGCATTTCCAGACTGACTGGCTCCCAAGTGGACCTCCAGCCATGCCAGAGGACTTTCCTGGTACAAGTCTCTGTGCAGGGAGTGGAGGCTGCACCTGGCTAGGACGGGATGGTGATGGTTGGGAGCACCAGAGCCTCCTTTCCCCTTCGCAGCCTGGGAAGGATGAGCCCCAGGGACTTTTCTTTGGGGGAAAGGCATTTGTTTGCTGAGAAGAAACTATTGATGCTCCTCCAAGATGCTCCCAGCATGTGGTCCCAAAGAATGGCAACACTCTCCTACTGTGAGGTCCAGCTCCTCCACGCTCTGTGGTCAGAATGCCTTCAAGGTGAAATTTCCAAAATCCAGGGAAAGAAGCAGATGGTTCAAATCTGAGCTGTCTTGAACCGCTGCCGTTATGTTAGATAAACAGCCATTTCTGGCCGTTTCTGGTGATACAAAGACAGCTCAGAGGGTCCAGATGAGATTTAGCTGGCTGTAATTCACATCCACCTCATAGCATTTGTGGTGCTTGGCACAAGAGATTTGGGTTCCCAAGAAAGTCTGGAGGAAATAACCACTACAGTAGGCAATTCCCAGCTTGGGCTGTTCAAAACCACAACACAGTAAGGACCCAGGCTTGGATCCAAGTGTTCCCAAGGACTCAGGTGTCCGCTGAAAAAGGTGCTGTGCCCAGGGATGCTGTGGGACGTAGCCCTGGGAACTAGCAGCTTCTGCAGCTCTGAGCACAACAGAAAAGCCTCGCTTCATCTGAGCAAAAGAAAAAAACCTAAGCCATAGGTATGGACGGCGTTAGTGTTGCACAGGTTTATTTTGACTCATCACACCTGATCTCAGGTGCCCACTGCAGGTGGTTGGGGTTAGAGCCTCATCAGTGGGAGCATCACTGCTCTTCAGTAGCTCCTCCCCACAGGTCTTTCAGGTGAAGACAGCTTAAATGAGATATATTCAGGCCAAAAATACATTCAAAGTCCATGAAGAGACTTCAGAGGGGCCTGGCTTCAGCCTTTCACTGGTGTCTTATGGCAGCTCATTTGAAATCCATTACACAACTAAATTAAAAATAAACATTTACAGAAGAGGGAGCGGGTGACAGTGTGTGGTCTGTTACTGCACTGAGATAGATGTCCAGCCTTGGTAGTGACACCTCTGCTAGTAAACTAACCCATGCTAGACCTGGTCTCTGGACCTGAGGCCAACTGACCCTGTCTGGCCATGTCTAAGCAATTAAACGCTCTTGGATACCAAATCTGTGTGTTGCGTCCAACTTCTCCGTCAGGAAGGGGCCCTGGTCTTGCTCATTCCTGAACTGTGTCCCGGGACTGCTCATCCCACGTCAAAACCAGACCAGGGACTACGTTTCACCAAACTCCTGTGCCCCGTGCCCGTTCCCTGACACCGTCTGGTTCATCGACACGGACCCAGTTTTTGTGTCGATGAGAGGTTGCAGGAAATGTTGAGCCACCCGTTTGCTGCTAAGGGCTTAAATGCAGCTGTAGGTCTGCATCAGATGGTATTAGCATGAAGGCAACACCTCTTCCATCTCCCTGGTCCCTCTCCATCGTCAGCAGCCCCGGGAAGGAGGTTTTGCATATGCACATCTAAAATCTGACAAAAGAGGGTGCTGGCAAAGTAAAAAAAAAAAAAAAAAAAAAATTGCTTTTGCATCAAAAATGTGAAAATGCTGTTCTTCACTCTTTGCAGCTGCACTGCTGCTTCTCGCAGGGCGCCTGCTCCCACTGCGCTCGGTGCTGTACAGACACAGCCTCTAAATTGCTGGGGGGGTCTGGGGCACCCCTGGTCTAGCTGACATTTGAAGAGAGGTGGGAAATCCCAGCCCTCTGATGTGGTTTGTGAGGCCCTGGTTGGATGTCGGACTCGGGAAAGGGCTGTAAATCTCTCCCCAAAGCCCAGGGGGAAGAGGAGGAATGGTTTAGGCAGGAGAAGGGAAAAAAAAAAAACAGGAGGCAGTGAGGGAGTTTCTCTCACAAAAGCTGAATGTGGGAAGGGGCCTGGATGGTTAGGTGTTGATGGCCAACACTTAACCCTTCACATCGCCAGGTCCGCAAACACGGCCAGTGGTCCTGAGACACCAGATGTGCAATAGCTGTACGTGGGGATGGATGAGTGGGATGCTTTTGAGAGCCATCCCCAGGCTTTGAGGGGTTAACCTGCAGGTCCTGGTGAAGGAAGCAAACTCTCTCTGTCCCCTGGCTTTGCTTCTGGCCCCGAGTCAGCCAGGATCTGTGGCACGTGTCTCTATCAGTCCCTCCTTGAAGCAGTTAAAATGGTTTCCAGCCCCGCTGGGAGAGACGTGGGAGCAACAGGCACTTTCTCAGTACAAAAGACAGGCAAAGGCTGGTTTCTGAGCTGTTTTCTGTCCGGGGATGGATGGTGCCAGCAAGTGGGTACTAGCCACGGGATCCCACGCCAGGGCTTCCCGGAGATGCTGATGCAGACTTGCAAAACTCCCCTCCGCACACACGCTGACCCCTGGGCAAGCCGTGGCATCTGGAAAACGTTTTCCCAACGCTCTCCCGAGTGCCAGAGGACCCCGGGCTCCTTAGAGAAGGGCTCCTAGTTCTCCGTGGCGTGCAACGGGAACAGCCGCAGGATCATCAGCCTGGCTCCTGTCGGGAAAAGCCACAGGCTCCTCTGGGAGTACGCCAGCTCTCCGGGCATCTCCCGCAAGCGTTTTGGGTCCCTGCCCTTGACACCACCCCTTCATCCCTGTTACCCACACCGAGGGCATCGTTACCCCTCCTCCCTTGTTTAGGTGCCGGAGTCGGAGGATGTTTAGGACCCAGGCTGTGCAGCTCCTCCCTTTCAGGTCTCTCCAGGGTTATTTCTTGGTGGGAGGTAGGTTCAGGGCTTGGTGGTATGAATGAAAGAGAGAGAGGAAATCTGGACTGAAAAGCTCAGACTGGAATAGCTCGCCTGTCTCCAGGCAACCGGCCTGACGCAACCGCTGGGAAAAAAAAAAAAAGTCCCCCAAATAAAAAAAAAACCACACACAGATTTCTGAAGCGAGACAGAGAGGAGGATGAGACAGTTTCCTGAAGGCACTGGTGACACTGCTCTGCAAACACCAAGTTGGAGACCTGAGGTGGAAAGAGGGAGCCAAGATGTCTGTGCAGTCTTCCCTCTGACTCGGTCCCAGGTAAGTTTGCTGCTCGCGTAGGCTCGGCCGTGCTGGAGCTTGAGGGGATCAAAGCCACCCTGGGGACACCCCACCTCACCCAGGATGGGAGCTGTCTGAGAGATGCCCGGTGCTAGAGGGGATCCCCGGCTTTCCCAGCCCCACGGAAAGGGGTAGCAGCAAGGACCAGGTCCCTGGGGAGCATCAGGAGTCGATGGAGACCCCCATGCACCGTGAAGTTCAGCACTGAGGGCTGGTGTGTCGGCTACGACATGGTGGAGCTGGGGGCTTACATTGTGACCCCCAACCACGCTGTCCTGCCTTGCCAAAATTCCCTGGAGATGGCCAGCACGGTGACTCCCCGCGGATCGGGACAGGCTGGAAATCAGGGAAGGGTTTGAGTCCTCCCTTACGATGAGGTTTGTGGATTTTGCTCTCAGCTGGGAGTGGTGTCGGGGTACTCAACACCTTCCCGGGGATTATTCTGCCCTGGATGAGGTGTAATGGAGAAGAGTCCGGCCAGGTTTCGGGCCGATCACCTGTTGCTCCCTCTGCCCCCTCCCTAAGGTTTGCGAAAGCCCTGGAAAGGTTTGTCGGCTTGTGCAGCGCGGACATAATGAGATGAAGCGCGGTGGCCTCACAGGGCGTAGCTACCTTGGATTTTTGAAGCAGGCGCTGCGTGCTGAGCAGAGCAGGTTTCCACCTGCTCAGGTCTGGCCCTTGCAGCTCACGTTAACACTGAGAGGAGGGGAAAAAAAAAAAAATCACGTAGAACTTCTTCAGAGCCCTTTATAATAGCTTGGGGCTAATTGCTAAAATAATACCGTCAGCCCACACCCCTCCCAGAGCAAGCGCTTGTGCAACCCCAGCCAGCGCACCCCTGTGCGATGCACACCCTTGGACCCTCACCACCCCACTGGCACCGCCTGCGCCCTCTCCATCCACGCAGACGGACGCCTCTCCCACCACGGGCACCCGCGCAGGGCTGAGCAGACCCCTCCCTGTTTTCCTCTGATGCTCCCTGTGTTATTCGGCACTGCTCTGCCCTTTGGAGATTTCTACGTCAGGGACCTCAGTGGACGGGGGGTAAAATGGATGAAAACCAAGTGCCTTGTTTCCAGTGAGGAGCTGCGTCCAGTTGGTACCCTGTTATCTCGGCTTTGTCTGCTCATCCCCTGTATCCTATGGATTCCCCACTTTTCAGCGGGAACAAGCCTGTTTTGGCTGCTGTGGGTTTTCTCTCCGCCAGCCATCATTTCAGCATGCCGGGGCTGTCGCTGTTATTTGCATCTCAGGTCTCCTCCGCTCTCAAATGCCCATTGCAGTGGTGCCTCTTCATGGGGGGATCTGTACAACAGAAAAAAAATTAAACAGAATGGGAGGGATCGGGCTTCTCCAAGGCTCTGGGCTTGCAATAGCTCCGCAGCCATTAGGTGTTTGCAAAATGTAGCAGAGACACTGCAGAAAAAAAATATTAATAATCAGCCTCAGAGTCTTGTAGCCTTTTGGGGGAAGGGAGTGGGGGTCTCTTTGCGACCAGCTCGCCTTAAACAATATTAAATAACAAAGTGCAGCTCAGTACTGGGAGAAGACAGGTCTGAGTACAGCGGTGGTGCGGTGATTTCTCGGTAATTGGATGGGACAGGGAGCATGTAAAGGGGATTAGAGGATCGGCAGGGGGGCTGACCCCACTCCCCCGGTCGCTTTAACTTGGACCCTCGGTGTCTCTAATGGGAGCTGGCCCCGGCACTTGGCTCTGCAGGGGGTGAGCTCAGTGCTGGGCAGAACGAAGCCCAGCAGAGATTGAAAGAGGATTTTTTTTTTTTCTGGAAACATATCCTTCTACTTTCCATTCTGCAATTTGGGAAAAATATCTCCCTGTGCCAGTCTCCCAGGAAAAGAGCATTTCTCAGCCTGACCTGGCTCATTCCCGAGGAACACCCTGGATGCAGGGGCACAGAGGTCCCTGCCTGCTCCATCTGCTCTTTCCTTGCTGAAGCGTGGCTGTTCTTGGGGTGGCAGCAGGGAAATGAGGGAAGGAAGCCAAGACACAGGTCCTTCGGGGGCATCTCTGGTGACAGGTTAGGCCCTTCTACCTCCAGGATTATGTCCCAAGACCTGCTAAGAGCCTGGGGCAGTGCGTGCAGAAGCAAACCTTGCCCATAATCTGTGGCTCCCTTCACCTCAACAAACCTTACCAGAAGATGACAAGGGTGGAGGGGATGTCTCCACCAAGAGGATGTAAACTTGCCTTTGCTGCTGCTGCTTAATTCTTTTTCCTCTGGGAGTAATTATACCTGGTTTTGGCTGATGGGCTGAGAGCATTGACCCCCCTCCAGCTTCCCAGTTTGCAAATGCTTCCCTCTCACTTGAAGACTGGTTTGCTGGAATGCCAAACATCTGGCAATGTCCATCTTCATGCAGGATTTCCACACAACCGCTGGAAATCTGCTGACCAAGGGGAGCTGAGCTAGTCTGGAAACGGAGCTACCAGGGTCCATCTAAAGCAAGCTGCTATCTCACTCCCGGTTCCTCAAAAGGAGCCTGCTTGATTTTGTGCAGGGAAGACAAGAGGGATAAGATGTAGCTAGGCAGGCAGGACAGTTCTATATATTGAAGCAGGTTCTGACACTACTGCTGATGCGATCAGCCTGGGAGAGGTACCTTAGGGCAGGGAGTGCAGGCTGGTCCCCTCTTATCTCCGCACTTCTGCTCCGCTCCTCTTGTCAGGCTGGTGGGGTGGCTGCAGTTCCTCATGGGTTTCCCCTTCTCACTTCTTTGCAATGTTTGGGGTCTGTCTGGGGGTCATTTGGGCAGAAGGATGTGCCGGGGTGAACCCTCATCCTGCTCCAGGTCATACATGAATGGAAAGCCCCATTTCTTCCCTCCTTCCCTGATGTATGCATGAATGCCGTGCCCACATCTGAAGGGCTGAAGCAGCAGGAGGGCCTGCTTCCCCGCTGCTGACCTTAGCATCTGAGTTGTCTGGGAGGTCTTCTGGGGGTTTGTTGTGGCAGTTAATTGTCAGGAATACCCAGATACATTGAGGATCCCATTAAGCCTGTACTGGTACTGCTGTACCCATATCTCAGCCCACTGCATGGGGCATCTCTGTGACCACCTCCCCAAACCCCTGCAAGGACACCGCATTCTGGAACAACCCAGGGACAGAAACTCCATCTCCTCCCTGGATTTTTGTCACGTATTAGGCTGGAAGTCAGGTCTGTGTGTGCATGAAGGGACACAGCCCATGTGGGCAGCCCTGCAAGGACGTCTGAAGGCAGAGTCTTCAGGCCTGGACCTGCGCTTGTTCTTACGATGCTGTCGTGGTTTCACATGGCAGCTGGCAACTACGACCGGACAGCCGCTCGCTCACCCCTCCCCGTCCCCCGCAGTGGGATGAGGAGGAGAAATGGACACAAGGTAAAGCTCGTGAGTGGAAATAAAGACAGTTTAGTAAAACAATGAAAGAAAACACTAGCACTACTAATAATGATAAATCTGCAAAACAAACAATACACAACACAATTTTTTTCTCTCTGCCCGATGACCCCTTGCCTAGCCAGTGCCCGAGCAGCGATCGCAGAATGTGGAACTCGTGGATTCTTCAAATTTTGTGGAACTCCCAAAAAAAGAGCAAACTCATGGAAAAGTTTGAACTCCCAAAAAGAGATGATCCCTGCCCCCTGGCCAACCCCATTTATAAACTGAGAATGACATCTGTGGTATGGCATATTTCCATAGGCCAGCCTGGGCTACCTGTCTGGCTGTGCTCCCTCCCATCTCCTGCACACCTGCTCATCAGCTGAACATGGGAGACTGGAAAAAATTCCTTGATTTCATAGCAACAACTAAAACCATCAGTGTTATCAATATTCTTCGCGTCCTAAATCCAAAACACAGCAACTACTGGGAGAAAAATTAACTCTATCCCAGCTGAAACCAGGACAGATGCTCAGCTTGGTCATTTCAGTATCTTCATGAGTGTGGTCAGGAGGTCTACATAGACACTATGTCCAGTGGTCACTAACCAAGGGCTGGAGGCTCTGCCATGACCCCTCCAGCCTTGCATGGGCAGACCCCCTTCCATCCTGCCCCAACCATGCTGAGCAGGCCCTAACACATCGATTTCGTCAGGGGCCTCTGCCATGGAGGGACTCCTGGCTTCAGGATCGGGCAGGTGTGCAGGCTGCTGGCATCGTCTCCTTTTGGGGAGACTGAAGGTCATTTCGGGACGGGTGATACAGGCATTTGGGAACGAGACCAGTTTTCTGCAGGGGCAGATTTCAGGGGCTACGGAAAGGGATCGGGTGGCCAAATGCTGGATAAAGTAACCCAGGGAGATCAGCTCTACTCTGAGTCCATGGGACTGCTGAGGGAGTGGTTTGCTCTCCATCTCTGCAGGACCCTTGTGCAGAGCAGCGTGCCGCAGACGTGCTGCTTGGAGTGGCTGTGGTGGGGGACCCCAGGGTGAGGAAGAGCCCGAGCTCACCAGAGCCCACGCAGCACAGCAGCTCCTCTCCTCAGTGAAGTCATTTTGGCATGGAGAAAGGCATTATTCATGTGCACCCTCCCTGACAGGGAACCACCAGCTCCAGGGAGCTGTGGCCTTCACTGTGAAGGGTCTCTCCCTCCTTCATCTGCTGCCCAGGGCCTCGGAGTCTCAGAGGATGCTTGAGAGCCTTCATCCACCACCGTGCAGCAGCTGGAGTCCTCCCTTACTCCATTGCTATGGCAACCCCCTTGCACAGGCATCTCCTTCTCGCTGCCCCTGCTGCCAACCTGCTGCAGACCTCCCGGGAGGGTCAGCCATCCCCACCCCATCCCAGTCCTTTTGCTATGCTGAGAAGGAGAGCAAACACTGCTCTCCCTGCACGGGGAATGCACACCATCCCTCCACCTCTCGCTCCACCGCTTATTTCTTCAGCCTCCTTGCTTCAGACTCAGGCTCCTCCTCACCCACTGGGACCTGAAGAGATCAGTGATGATGGTAGCAGATGCAATTTACTCTAGGGTTTTCTCTTGTAGGGTCAAGGGTTGTCTGTCTGGCCCACAGGGTGACACTTTTGCAAACCCCTGGAGCAAGTGCCTGCGGATGGTCGGGGGAACGGCATCCTGAGCTCCGTGGCTCACTGAGGGTATCCCAGCACAGATTATAGTCAGAGCATGGGGACCCAGATGAGGTGGAGAGACCCGAAGATACTAGAGGTGAATCTTTGTACTTCTCTGAAGATCCTCAGAGCTTTTTTCCTGAAGGCCGTTGCATGAAGTTCCTACGTCGTGAGAGGGAAACTGAGGCATGAAAAGGCTGGAGTGGCTTTTGAAGGTTGTTAACAGGCTGAACCACTTCCTCTGCCCTGTTGAACCCACGCCAGAAGTGTCATCCATGGTCTATGTGGGCACGCTTCACCCTGCAAAGTGCTTCCCTCAGCCTGGGCTTTGTCTTGGACTGAGGCTTTTTTTTCTTCTCAGAGAAGACGAGCAGAGTAATATAAGCTCTTACAGTCACTGCTGCTCCTCTGCAATAAAAATGGTATTACAGTAAGCTGAATTTCACCAGCAATAGTGAAGGGAGCAGAATATTTTTTTTCTCCACACCTCTGTCCTTGTTGATAGTTTTATTTACTCTGGTTTTCCCCTCTCATTTCCATCATGAGTGTTTCTCCCTTCTTTTTTTTCTTTCTTCTCCTAGACTTCTTGCTGCCCAGCATCTGACCTTTCAAAGCATCACGTGTCCTTATTTACAGTCTGGAATTTAACAGGCTATACCTGTGCTGCTCTGGTCCAGCACATACCAACCAATGCTGCTTCATGAATGCTTCACATTCAAAGCTGACCAGGGCACAGAGAGCCGAGGGGAAGGTACGGACGTGTAAAACTTCTCAGGCACGTAAAACTCCCAGAGGGTTAGAGGCTGTGCCTAGCATCATTTTATGCAATCTCTCTTTCGACCACAAACAGCGTCTGAATTTATTGCTATCCATCATCAGTGACAACAAAGCAAAGCTTTTCTCACGCCCCTGTAAACCTCCCTGTGCCTCCTAGTACTTGCCCCATCACACCTGGTTTGTCAGGGGACGTTCACATGGGTGTCCCGTTCCCCTGCGCTAATGCATGGGCAGGGGTGCCTGAGGGGGTGTGACGAGGAAGAGAACTTCTGCATCTGCTTCAGGGTTGGAGGAATGGCTGCAGTGGGAAGTTGTGGCGGCAGATTGTGCCACTGGACCTGGTTTCTTAGAGCACAGGACACCCTATGACCTTCACAAGGTGTCTCTGGTGTGGGGGAGAGCAGGATTTGCATTGCTGACCTGCAACCACGCAAAAGCCAAGCCTCAGGGCATGCCAGCTTGGTGAGTCGTGGCGTGGTAGGGCTTCACATCCAATCAGTTTGGCAGTCGTGTTATTTCTCCATCCCAGTCGTGTCCTCTGTGACTCCCTTTGCGTTACAGCTTGCAGGATAGGTCAGTGAAGCTGACTTCTCCAACAGAAACCTAATGCAACAAAGAAATTAAAGTTTTTTTTTGTCGTCTTGGTGACCTGATAAGTCCTTGTGCCTTCAGGATTGACAGGATTCATGCAAGTGAAGGGGAAAACCCCTGAGCAAAGGGTCTTGGTAGGTATGAGCAGATCCTCACCCCATTTTCATGCCAAACTCCTGTTACTCCTAATAAGGCATGGCATGAATGCCCTGAGCCTGGCAAGTGTGATAATGAAGACAAATCAAGGGTTAATCACTTTAAATCCCTGACACAGGACCATCCTAGGGGGAAACTGAGCCGGGGACAGGGAGGCTGGGAGAGGTCTGTTGACTTGAGCCAGAGGCCAGGTTCGTTCCTGGGAATTAGGTAGCTCTCAGGCAGCAAACAGGTTTGTATTACAGCCTCCCACAGAGACATTTTTCACACGCTTACCACTTTCAGATCTTTGACCCAAGTCCAAGATATTGATAGGAAATTAGAGGCATCTCCTTTCTGTCGTTTTTGAGTTTGGACAGGCTGGGGAACAGACCTGCCTATTTAGGCGGTGTCCCTGCGGAGTGAACAAGAAATTTCGTGTTGCACGAGGAGGAGGTGAAGGATAGGCTGGATGGCTTTCTGCTCCCAGGGCAGAAAAATCAAATCCCTCCAAAGCTACTGGGAGGTGGTGAGGGGGAACGAAAGAGATGCAGAGGGGTCACGGCAAAGGCGATGCTCCAGTTGTGCTTTCAGGGTGCAATGCTGTAAATGCAAAATGAGCTGTACCCAGGGCTCAGATAGCCAGGGCATTTTCCACCCTGAGGTTTTTTTACATGCTGAAGACACAAGACAACATAGTTTGTGGGAGCTCTGCTTTGTAGCTGCGGCAATCAGAAAAGTCAGACTTGCAATAAAAATATTATCTTTGTTCGAGGTTACCAAACCCAGCAGCCCAGAGCGGAACTGCAGCAGGCTTTATTGGGCTGCTGGGTTTGGCCACCCCTAGCAATCTCCATCTCAACAGACAGAAAGAAAACACTCAGAGGTGAGGTCTTGAAAGCCATTAGGTGCTTCCCTTTATTGGCTTCGGCAGGCTGGAGCTGGAGGCAAGCGAAATGCATTGACATGCCCTCAGCTCTGCAGAGCATCAGTGGGAGAGCTGGTGCAGGACCTGACTCTCCGAAAGGACAGCCCTCTGCTTTCCCCTCCATACGATCTATATTTCAACAGAAGAAAGAAAATTGTTGCAGTTCCAGGCATGAGAGTGGTTGGCTTCGACTTGATATAGTATCTGTGTTTGCTCCTGCTCACCGTAAAACTCTCATTAACATAAATAGGAGCAGGAACAAGACCGCAACATGACTAATTCTCCACCCCCAGACTGTCTGTGTGTATATTATCAACTTCTTGTTCAGCTCATGTGCCTGCTCAAAATTGCGGGATAAATCTTGCTCTCTGTTGGTGTTTATTTTAAATTAAATCTTCTTACTGAAAAGGTTCAAGAGGCATAATTATGGTCTGGATTTCAGAGTTACACACGTCTTTGTGGGCGCGAATAGCAGGGGAAAGAATGGCTGAGTAACTCTTACTGCTGTGGTTTAGTGCATCCAGCTAGAAAGCTGCGTACGTCCTGGCTGGTCTTTCTGGGCATGTTACCAGGCAGGCAGAAAAGTATTTTGTTTTGTGTTTGACGTGGAGACCAGAGCTCTGGATCTATTCCTAGCTCAGCCATAGATGAGCATACGACCTTGAGAAAGTCCCTTATCTGATCCTATCGTCAAATGAATGCAGAAGCTGCCTGAGCTTAACTCTTGCAGAGTTTGTTCGAGTCCTCAGTCCCTCTAGTCCCACTGTTTGGCATACGAGCTTTGGGCACAGCTTCTCTGTATCCATGTGCGGTGGCAGGATGAGAAGCTGGGAGGAAGCTCCTGGCTCCTCTGTGCTAGTCCTCCACCAGTGTATTTTCAAGGGGATCCTTGGGACCATTCCCAGTGGGCAGGCTGAACGTCATCACTGATGGAAACCACATGTCCAAGCCTCCCTGAGTGCAGGAGTCTGAGCCCAAACCATGCCAGCATCCCAGTTACTCTCGCACTTGGCTGGGGACCATGCTCCTGCCCTGAGCCTGCTGGATGGGTGGGACCTGAATCCTGTGGTTGCAAACTGGCATCTTCAGCAAACCTAGATCTAAACACTAATCTGTGAAACCGGGCAAGAAGAAAACAGCTGCTTTTTTCCAGATCTCCTTTTGGCTCAAACTCCTGGGAGATGTTTGCCTTGTGTTACTTTATCTGCCCTGTTTTGCCTAAATGGAAGGGCATAGGGTTGCCAGCCAGGAAAACAGCAAAAGAGTGCTTGCAGACACCCCAGCCCCCAGCAACGGCCATTGCTGTCTCCAGAGGATGTCGAGTTGTGTGATACAGCTCCAGAGGGGTCTGTAAATATAAACGTGTCCTGGCCTCCTTGGCAACCCTTTCACGGCCCCTTGAGTTAAGACTGGAGATGTAGGTAACCAGAGCTTCCCTAAAAGCTGGAGCCTGTCTGTTCCTGCCCAAAAGCAGTCAGATAGCGGAGATGAGGTAACACTCCCCAGAAGCAGCTTGGCACTATGCCTCTCCCAAAGCCCTCACTCCCTTCATTGCAGCAGGAGCCATCTCTCCCTTCTCACTCAGTTTTCCTTCTCAAACTGGAAACCAAATATCTGCTTTTCTTCCAGGTGTTCATCCGGGGCCAGCGTGGCACTTGAGCGGGAGCCATCACCACGCAGCTGGTCTCCAGACAGCTGCATTTGGCACACCACAGGAGCTGGTCCAACACTGAGGGTTTCCCATCCCCGTCCCCGGTCCTTCGCAGCACACCCCTAATGGTGTTTGACTCCAAGAGAGGATGTCTCTACCCAAAATCCAAATAGAAGAGGTGCTGGACAGCACAGATGCTGGCATTGGAGGTGCTGCTCCTCCTGATGACCACCTGAGGAGCCTCAAGGCATTGACAGAGAAGCTGAGACTTGAGACCAGGCGCCCGTCCTACTTGGAGTGGAAGGCAAAGCTGGAGGAGCAGGCATGGAAGAGCCCCCAGCCAGCGGGAGAGGAGGAGGAGGAGGCGAAAGAGGCCAAAACGGCCACAGGGGAGACAGTTCCCTTGAGGAAGGTGCAGCTGCATGTCAATGGAAACCCTGCCCAGGACAAGGTGACTCTTACCTCAGGGAGAATAGGTGGCTTTGAGAGCATCGACGAAGCTTTGACATGGCTCAGGAAGGAACTGGTAAGTGATTTCCTGTCCCTGTTAGACAGTACACTTTTTCAAGAGGGGAAAAAAAAAAAACTAATGAGAAAACAAGCAACTCCTTGTTCCCACCTGCCTTCAGCCCCAGGTGAAAAGGCAACAATCAATCACTGAGTTTTCTGTGGCTGGTGGGAGCAGGAGCAGCCCAGGGAAGGGAAAATATGAATGCCAGTGCATCCATAACCGCAGAGAAGGAGCTGGGTCTGTCTCCGCATCCCTGCTGGGATCCAGCAGGCTGGGGAAAGACGGTCGCTTGCACTGGTTAGGACTTTTTAGAAGTTTGCCCTCTCCCTTGCTTGTCCAATTATATCTCAGCCCTCAGATGAATGCGCAGGTATGAATACACCATGAATACATCGGCACTGCTGGTGCAATAGTCCTTCTCTGATGGGCATCACAAAGGGATGCTTCTTCAGGGCTGTAGGAAGGCAGCATGACTAGATCCACCCCATGGAACTGTCTTTGCAGCTTGCGGCTATTGGTGGTTTAGGAACTCCCTTGGTGGGAAATTGTATGCTGACCACTGCAGTTAAAAGTCATTAGCAGACCTAACCTCCAAGTATTTGCCAAATTCCCTCTTTCTTTTTTTTTTTTTTAAACTCACAACTCTCTGTAAGGTCTTCTGGTAACCTCCTTCCCCCAGGTCATTTCTGCACAGTGAGACCAAGTGCTTCCTTTTGTTTCAAACTGTTGCAGAAACTCCTTGTTCTAACCATGTAATATCTAATGAATAATCTTCCTTTTTCTGCTGTATGCCTGATGCCAGAACCTTATCTCAGACCCCTCCTCATCCAGCTCTTACAGGTTCAACCTCTGTTGAGCCCTGCTTCATTAGAAGCTGGTCCACATTTCTGCCATCCTCCCACCCCAGCCTTGGGCCCTATCTTACATACGTATTTATTTCTGGTAGTTATGAACTGGTAGTTTCACAGAGAGGAAGACAAGGCAGAAATGCTACACTGATGCTAGGAAAATGCGCAGAGCCAGGGCACGGGCACTGGAAGCTCATCTTTTAGATGTTGTGGTGCTGCCGTGGTCTTTGGTGCAACGGTGGCCTGGGTCAACTATCTCTGACCCAAGCAGCTCCCAACCCAGCTCAGGAGTCAGTACAGCCTGAGGATGACTCCCAGGAGGTAGTGTGGATGCAGCACATCTTTTCTGGAGGCCGCAGGAGGTCAATGGGATGAACACAACCAAATCAGGGTGGTTGTTTTCAGGGCTGGAGAATGGGCCCCGGTGCTCCTCACAAATGTAGGAGCAAGCAGACACCAAGACCACACTTCCAGCAATAATTCCCTTCTCCTCACTGGAGTGAAAAGTCTTTATTATTTGGCCCACATGACTGGAATCATCTCACACCACGTGGCTTTGTTTCTGTTGCCTAGTTGGAAGCTTGCCTGTGAGTCCCACCAGCATTTGCAACTGTGCTGACAGCAGCAATATTTGCAAGAGGGTCCGAGGGGGCTGGGACAGCACTTGCGGCTCAGATGCACTTGTGAAAATGTTCCTATGTAAATGCTTTGCTTCTGATGAACACTGAAAACTTCTCTTTGAGAAAAACTTTTCACATAAAACGGTGGATAATAGCTTTTGAAAGATTTTGCTCCAGGGAATTTTTATTTGTCGACTTTTTGTTGCTCTTGCTGTATTTGCCCAGCTAGATTGATCTCTAGAGAAGTTATTTACAGAGGCAGTTCTGGGTGTCACAGTTTTTGTGGTTGAGACACTTCTCAGGACCATGGCTTTCACCAGGCAAGTGCAGTGCTTTCAGGAATCCGGGACTGTTACAAAGAGTTTTCATAAAATCCTAACATCACTCAGCTCCTGATCTGAGACCTGACTCTGGGTCCATGCTTGCATCTGTGAGGCAGTCTTAAATTCACAGTGTACTGGATGTAAAACTCAAGTCTCAAGATGCCCAAAGACAGTAAGAAGCAGGTTTCCTTCTCAAAGCCCCTGATTTTAAAGTGTTTGATTTGTTCTTTCAGTTTCTGCCCATAATGGAAGGATAACTTGTCTCAGAGTCCAGCTCTACCCTTTAGACTAGGGTGTGGTATATAAACCATCATCTGATGAAAACTAAAAGTTTAAATTAAAGAGGAAAAAGGGCAAAGCAAACCCTAATTGTTCCTCACTTTCCATTTTCCTGCCTCTTAATTATAGCGGTCTTTGCTGGATCTGGACGTGACTCATGTAATTTAGAACAATTTCCCCAAAAGAGAGAGCATGTATTTGACTGACCACACAGCGAAATAGCTATGTTGGAGGCACTATTGTTGGGCAAGAGCCGCCAGCAAACAGTGAGAACACAGCAAGGCCATCACATCACAGGATGGTGGAACAAAGAGACATATTTCCCATGACATTTCAAGAGTGAAACGCAGATTCTTCTCAAATAAATGAACAAGCTTCCACTCTTCCCAACACAGCCAGGATTTTTCATTGTTTACCCCCATGTTGCGATAGCTGGGAAAGCTCCAGAGCAGGGTATGGTTATGTCTTAGTTCATACATTTATTTAAGGCAGGAGCTAAGGCCCGAGAGGACAACATCCCTCAGACAGCACCCTGCTCGGGGCAGCCAGGCAAGGGGCCAGCACCTCACACCTTGGGTGAGGCCACCCTAATCACCTAGACCAATCCATCCTTCTGGTCTAGTTTAACGTAGGAAACCACAGACCTGGGAGCGCCACGCAACTCCGCCTTGCCCCAAGCAAGTGTGAGTGTCCCAGGCAGCTTCCCGAAGATCATCCCAAAATGATCTGGTAGTCAGAGCCGGGGTGAAACCTGCCTCTGCCACATGGTCCTCCACTGCAGGGTGAATTCTCCCCTACTCTATGCAGTCCTTCATGAGAAGACAATTTAGAGTAAGTAGGATTCATTTATCCAAAGAAAGGGCAAAAGTTGATGTAAATGAAGATTTCTATCCAGGAAAGAAGTACAGCAGCCTGTGTCCTTACTGAATGAAATGCAATGACGCAGGGCATGCATCTCCATCACACTCACTGTCCAACCCTCCTCACAGCCACCAGCACGTTTAGGCTGGGTGATTTCAATAGCATGGCCCCAGCATGGTTTTGGCTTGTACCAGTTAGCACCCTGCCAAACAGTTAGAGCTTCAGGAGTCAGGACATGCTGGGGACTGTTCCCAGCAGGCAATTTGTGCAGGACCACCCAATTTTGGAATTAACTCTATCCCAGCCAAAACTAGTACAGAAAGCAAAATGAATTTAGCAGTACATGTATGCCCAAACTTCTGCTTGGCCGTGGTGCTACAGAACGGGTTACGGCATGGGTTAGTTGCCTGGTGAAGTGATAGTCCAGAAGTGCCCAGCTTTGAAATTAAAGTTACTTGTTAAATTCGAAGCATTACTCCCAGTTCACAAAAACAGGGGTCACCCAACTCAGCAAAGAATTTGCCTGCACGCCTCTGGTTCAGGCTCAGCAATGTTCAGGCTCTTCAGAAGTGAAGGACAAACCCAAGGTCTGATTGTGCATCTGCTGTTCTTGGTCTCTCACCCCACATGACCTGTCCCAGGGTCTGATTCTGCACATCAAGTCCTGGCCCTGGTTTATAGGACTGACATATGCCCACTGAGCTTAAGCCAGCCACGTCAGCTGGGACCTGCTGAGATTCTGGCCCCGAGAAGGTGATTTATTCAGACATGAAAACTCCTGCTCTTGTTTTTGTGCTGAGAGTCTCTGTGTAGGTGTGCGAGCAAATTGCAGAACTCAGCATGTGCTGAACTGCCCCGGGGCTGGAACACTTTCCTGCCCAACTCCTCCTGCCTCTTCTCTGCCCTCGCGTTTGCCTTCGCGCTGTCAAGTGTGGGTGCTTTTCATCAGTACGGAAAGTAAAGCCACCAACAGCCAGGGTGTGGTGACAGAGCCAAGGATCAGACCGTATTTTCTTCTTTATTTTTGAAATTTGTCAGGTTTTACAAGTTCTAAAATTAAGCCCTCAAAGTCATCTTCCTGCTAAATGCATTTAAAGAACAAAACTCTGCTATGAACTGCGACATCTTAGGACAGTTCTGAATTTGTCCCAGTAGGAAAATACTCTTTCCATCTCAAATTCACCAGCATTTGGCGCTGAAATCTGAGGTGCGTGAGCCAGAATGCACGAAAGACTCTTCACAAGGGACACAAATTTCCAATGCTCTCTCCTGGGGAATCCTAAAACACCTACGTCCTGTTGGTCAGACATTTATTATTAAATATTAACCACTATTATCTCCATTTGTGATACTCATATTGGCTGAAAATGTACTTAAGTGAACTTAAACATCAATGCAGCACGAGAAAAGTGTTGGCATGAGCCTCTTTGCAGATTTCTCTGTGGTTGTTCAGAGATGGAGATGAGAGGAAGAGCATGGATATGGTGATGGAGATGGCCTGTGTTGGGAGTCCTCTTCCACCTAGCAGGTCCAGGAAGGATTTGTCTGTAGTTGTATTTAAAGCAGTGAAAAGGACATGGGCACAGGCATTGGAGGGAGGTGATCTCTGCTCTTCAATTGCTAGAACCAGGGCACAGTTTAGGAGTTGTCACAGAACAGGACCATGCCCGAGGGGCAGCTTGGGTGCAGCCACCCTGTTTTAGGGAGAGGCAGTTTCATGGGGTGATTGTGGATTTATGCGCATAGCAGAGATGTAACTGCAGAAACATCTGGGAAATGATGTGCTCTTCTCCTGTGTAAGCCCACATGTAAGCCCACGGAGATGTCCCTCTGCTTGGCTCATTCAGGTGGTGAGCTGCCAGGCTTTTCCTCTGGCATTGGGCCTTGTCCTAGGTACAGCATTCCCAACCCTGAATGCATTTTACCACCCCTTAATTTAACATAACTCAGAGGTAACTACCTCCCCCAGGAAAGGTAACGTGAAGATTAATTCTGAGGGACGCAGACTAAACTCAACACTGATGAAGGGTGAGATTTGGGACTCATGTCAGGCTCTGCAGGTGTCATCTGGCAGAGAGATCCTGGACTTTGGTGGTGTGTAACTGCCAGGAGCTGCAGAAGGAGGTTAGATACCTCGTCTGGGGTTGTGGGTTGCACCATGAAGGCATGAGCATCTAAAATTAGCCACAGCAGGGTGGCGTCTGAGCACCTTTGAAGATGAAGCTTCAAACAAACATACAGACTTAACCGACTTCTCTGAAGTGTTTGGCAAGGGTCTAATAACTGGCCTGTGCTTCTCCATGCTTGAACCCAAGTGGCTGCACTTGGTAAGGAAACACCAGTTTAGATTTAAGTTTCTTTTGATCTTTTGGAAATAAAAAGGACTGGCCCCTCGGAAGCAGCCACTTCTCCACAGACCTTCACCCTGAGCTTCATGGACCACAGACTGGGGTGCTGTCCATGGGGCTCTTCTCTTTTAGGAAGAGGTCCCAAGGAGCTCCGCATCTCCATGCCATGAGATGCTCTCTGCTGGTATATCTTCCCACAGCAACGCAGGGAGATGGACCACTGGCAATTGGCACATTATTGATCTTCCTCTCTGTGACCATATGTTTAAGGCAAATTTGAAGACAAGTCTGGACTACACCCTGAGCTACTTTTAGCTCTTTGGGCTAAGCCAGCTAGACTGGATAGCAGGTAAGGATGCATCCAAAACTCTCTCTCCCTCCCTCATTTTAAATAACCTTGGTACACTCGATGTTTGATCCAAACAGAAAATCCCTTCTGGATTCGTAAGACTTTGGGCATCTGTGGTCCAGCTTTGTGATTCAGTCTAGCAGCTGCAGTAGCTCCTCTGCTTGGAAGGATCTGGATTTGGTTCTCCCTCCCACCTGGGGAAGTTCAAACCAGCAGCCTGTCCATCCCAACAGCATGCTCCAACCATGCAGATGAAAGGTAGCTCTTTGCCTGCTGGAGCTGGGCATGCAGAAACAAGAAGAGTGTGTTAAAATGTGGTTTGTGAGAGCAAGACATACTTAAGGCTCTTCCTCCATTTGACATGTAAGACTCAAAGGAAGCAAAATGCATGACTTCTGCTGGGTGCTCCCCGTGGGTTTCTCCAGGGCACTGCACATAGTGTGTGGGATCATGCTGTCGTCCAACGTAGATGAATGGATGCATCCAGTTACTTTATAGTACTGGCCCTGTGGGTGAACTGTGTAAACAAAAACCCATGGCTTCCCATGATGTGTCCCCTGTAATCCCGTTATTTCTTTCCAGGAAGCTTTGTGCAGCTCTGCTGACCTGACAGTGCTCCTTTTGAAAAGAGATCATTCATAATTCCTAGCCATGATTTGGTCCTCAGCGTGAGGTGGATTGAATGTTGCCGGTGCTCATGAGCAGCCTCTGGGAAAGGGAAGGAGAATGAGGATTTCTGGCTTCTGACCCAAATTCTGCTATTATTCCGGGTTGTTCTGAACAAAGCAGGGTTTAATGGGACAAGTCCATTGAGGAGGACAGTGTGTTTGCATCTCAAGCCAAGCCCCAGTTTTGAGTGTGAAGAATGAAAGAGGCTATGCCCTGCAGAGCAGACCACCCTTCCTGCCCACAATGGGGCCTTTCGTGCTCTGCCCCCTGCCCAGTTGTCACCTCACGGACCCACCTCCACAGGACCTGTCACCATGCATGGAGCTCCCAAGTCCTCAAGAAGCCAAGGCAGGCTCACAACGGTGCAAGCGGTGACAGCCCTCATCCTCCGTGCCATCTCCTTTAGTCAAGCATTGCCAGGCTTTGCTCCTCACCTGTCCGTCTTTCTTTCCTGGAGGGCAGAAGGAGGCTTTATCTCCCTGGGAAAGCCTTGGCTGACATCTGACAGGTCACCCTGCTTCCCTGGTCAGTCTCACAACACAGGCAGGCAGAGCTGTGTCTAAGATGGTGTCACAGCCGAGGTGATCAATGTAGATGGGTGGTGGGTTTGTCCATGCCATGTTGCTCCCACCCTACAGGCCACTTGGCTGCAGAGAAGGGTGGTTCAGCAAATGTCAGAGTCAGCATGTTCGATGAGGGTGAGGAAGGGACTGAGCACCTGAAGGACATTCGCTGGTGAGCTTTGGCTTCCAGCTTGCATGAAAGCAAGATCACTTCCTCAAAAGACAGGGAAAGCAAGAACCAGTGAAAAAGTGAAAAGCTGGCTTGCAAGGGAAAAATAGCAACATCCAACTCACATCCCTCTCCACAATGACCTCGTCATTAATTTTTAAACTCTTTCTGGTGTTGTTTTTTTTCTATCCCACATTCCTCAAAGCATTTAATGAAAGCATTTGTTGACATTTCTTATGGAACTTGATAAACTGACAAGAAAGAACAACCAATGGTCAGTTCAATAATGCCTGTGATCGCCTTCCTGATAAAATGTCAAGTTGCAGCATTCATTCTGAAACAGGGAAAAATATCAACAAAATGAATTTTTTTTCATTTCAACTCACATGGGAGAAGAAAAACCTGCTGAGTGGCATTACCCTGCTGGGGGTACAGGCTACCAGATCTGCAAGGAAATAGAGTTTTTCTGAAGAAGGTAAATGGCCACAACCCTGCCAGATCTCACGAGAGAGAGATATTCACTCTGAGATTTGTACAAAGGTGACTTTAGCCTCTCCAGGCAACCAAGCTGGAGTCCAACTGCTGGCTGAGAGCACCAGGCAAGGTCCTCCAGGGTCCTTCCATGGTGCAGGAGTGAGAAAAGGCTTGTTTGGCTTGGATTAACTTTCATTATACTCGTGTCAGCTCTTGGCTTAGGCTCTGAGCACAGCATTGCAAAAGGCTTCCCAACAGCTGCAGAAAAAAGCTGGAGAAGAGCCAGGCTTCCCTCCGAGCCCTTCAGCCTCCTGAAGTGGCTGCTTCGCTTTGCTGTGGGACAGGCAATGCTGCAAGGGGCTATCCCAACGTCTGTCGAGGCTTTGCCTGGAGGAGGAGGGATTGTGCCACAAGCTAGAGCAACCCTGAGGCTGCTCTGGTTGACAGCCTTGTTGCAGAAGCCCATGCATCAGGCATCAGAAAGGTCTTGTGTAGATACCAGGGCTATCTGTGGAGCCTCCTGGGGGGAATTTTCCCTGCTTCCTCCCTTTCTGCAGTTTCAGGTATGAGCCACCAGACCAGGAACAAATTTAACTCCCAGGTTAAAGCGCTACATCTGTAATTGTAAACTCAATTGTAATTGCAAACTGGTATGGTTTGGCCACGTCCATGCTGTTATCATCCAGACAAGGTGGCTGTGACCCAAATGCCTACCGAAGGTGAATCCCTCCATGTCAGCTCCTGAAGAGTGACTGTAGGGAGTTGCTTAGGTCTGTGACAGCTGGCCTCAGCTCAAAGGATTCCAGGACCTTGCTTGCAATCAAGTGGAGAGACTGTGGCAATGCACTGTTTCATGTATTGCTGTAGATGTAGTCCGGGTCTGTTTCTGAGCTCGTTTAAACCACAGAGAGCCAAGAAACCAGTGATTCAAATCAAAGGAGCGAGGTAAAGGATGGATTTGGGGTCAAGGCAGCTCCACGGTGCAGGTGGAGATGAGCTTAGGGCATCATCTCATTCAATGAGAAGTTGGTGAGGACAGGACTTACCCAGGGAGACATTAAGAGGAAGAAAAAAACCCAGAAAAAACAAAATCAGGAGCCTTGGTGCCAAGGGTCTCCTTCCAGTACCAGTTTATGTCCTGCAATGGAGGCAACACCAGGGAAAGGGGCAGGACATCTCATCAGGGCCAGATGTAGGACTGTTTTCCAGCAAGTTTTGCTCCCTCCTGCTCTCACAGAGAGATTTAAGCCTCAAAGTTTGTTAAGTGGTGTTCGGCTTCTCTCCCACTACCCTCTTTTCTTTGCGGCTTTTGTGGTTTGTTGCTTTACTGTGAGGAGGGATGTGGGATGAGATGTGGGGATTGTCTTCTCAGCATCTGCTATTACAGCTCTCTCTGCTTCTGTTCCCTAGACAAAGGCTGATTTCTGCACCAAGTATTCACCTCCTTCCTTCACCACCCCCAGTATCCTGTGGCAATAAATTTTCTCCTTAATTATAAGTTGGAATTAAAAAAAAAACAAAACTCTTTTCTTTCATCACTTTTGAATCTTCAATCTTCCGAAGTTAGATGCCAAGGGAGGAAAAAACCCTCCGAAACACTTAGCTCTTTAGCCTGTAGGATAGTTGTTCTCTTTCCTGTGGGAAACCGTGGAGGTCCCATCCCATGAGCCACTTCAAATCAGTGAGATAAGCCACGGGGGATGTGGAGGGCCACGTTCCCAACTGTCATGAACCAGCTCTGATTTAGGCAGACTGGAAACCCGGGCTGAGTACTTGGGGATCGGTTCTCTGGGGTTCTTTTAACTGGTCCTTTCCACCCCTAATTGCTACTTCTCACTACAGTTGCTCCCTTATGAGCAAAATTAATTTGGGCTTTGCTTAAGGTTGAGGTGGAGGCGCTGAAGCCTTGCTGATGGATACCTAAGCCGACAGCCTTGGCACGGCTGGCTTTATTTCCAGTTTCCTGGTGCTTCTAAAAACCTGAGCAGACACAGCCTTCCTGAACGCTAAATATTCGCCATCCTGAGCTGGTATTTGATTGGGCTGCATTGCTGACTAGGAAGATGCTTGTCTCCCTTCCTGTTCTTTGCAGTAGGGTAGCATCTCTCGTTGAGTCACACTTCTCAATAGCATGGAAGAGCATGGTGGGCAAATTTGTCGTGCCTTTGCCAATAACCTCTTCTCTCCCCACCTTCCGTCTTGTGTTTCAGGCAGAAATGCGCCTTCAGGACCAGCAACTGGCGAGGCAGCTCATGCGCCTTCGCAGCGACATCAACAAGCTGAAGATCGAGCAGACCTGCCACCTGCACCAGCGCATGCTCAACGATGCCACGTATGAGCTGGAGGAGAGGGATGAGCTCTCCGACCTCTTCTGTGACTTCCCCCTCATGAGCTCCTTCAGCCTTTCCACACCGCTCAAGCTCATCGGGGTCACGAAGATGAACATCAACTCCCGCCGGTTCTCACTGTGTTGAAGGGGTGAAGAAAAGGGAAGGGTGGGGGAGAAAGAGAGAGGACTGGGCAGCACCAGGGCTCTCTCCACCTGATGGCTCAGTGAAAAGAGGCCAAAGAGGAGCAGAGGGAACAGGAGCAAACAGGGAACCCACAGCTGGTCTTGGCAACAGGGCAGAGCAGCAGAGCTGGGCACTGAGTTGGCCCAGAGATGCTCATTGAGAAGACAGGACCTGCATGGAGGAAGCGTGGAGAGCATCTGAACCCAACACGTGCACTTTTCCTGCTCTTCTGCAAAGTCCCTTCTCCTTCTCTTCCCCCCACAGTAACTAAAAGGACACAGCTCCAGTGTGGTTGGTTGTACTCAAAAATCAAACAAGGGGGACAAAGATCAGCCACAAAGCAAAGCAAAATCCCTTTTCCCTTCCCCTTTACCTCCTCCCAGGCTAGAGCCATCTCTTCAGAAAAAGTCACTCTCCTCCCTGGATGTCTCCTTGGGCATCAATCCTCAGCCTCTGCTGGCCCAAGCACAGGGTCCATGGGGCTGTTTCAGGTGGGAAGCTGATTTCTGCTGCAAAAGAGTCCTCCCAGCAATGAGGGACCATGGGTTAAATGGTATGCAGCCCTAGAAGTGATGAGATGTGTTTGCTGACTTGCTCTGTTGAGTCCAGTCTACTCTAGCTTAATTTTGCCTGTGGTATAGACTGTGGATGGATCATGAACACATTTACACAGAGACTTCAGCCAGGGAGCAGTTGCCTGTGTGCCCTAGAATTTATACCCAGAGCAATATGTGTTTCTGATTGTGTTGTCAGCAGTGGCCACAAGGCACTCTGTGGTTACCCCCTGCAAGCAGTAAGGCAAAGGAGGTAACTTATACCCAAGACATCTCATATCGGAGAAATCACCCCAGGCTGACATTCCCCCAACAGCAGCACCAGCAAATTCTGGCTCTTCTGTAGCAACACACATCCATCCGAGAAAGGAACTTCAAGAGGAGAAAAGGGACTTTTGTGTAATGAACATAAAGTGTGACTATAAAATTAAAGGGAGAAATACTGCTGCGATGAGCTTTGGACCTGCAGCAAACACACAGGATTCCCTCCCTGCTTGGCAGGATGTAAGATGGATGCTGTATTTTCTTGCCTTTCAGTGCACACAGCTGCACACCTGCCTGTACGTGGCACGGAGGGCAGAGACACCCATGGTGTAGCCCAGCAAGGGTAGGGACTCAAGAGGTCTACCCATGGCCATCTTGAGACACCTGGCACCCAAGGCAGTCTGTCTAGAGGGAGCGTGGGTGCCTCTAGGCTCTCCCTCCTGTGCCGACATCGTTCCTGACCTTATTAGAGAGGTACAATCTCTCAACTCATTGCCCCAGCTCTGCTCCCTGCCATGTGCCTGAGAAAAGAGCTCTGCAGCTGAGTGAACATGACTGTGTCCATGCAGCATCAGCCCAAGCCCTGGGGAAAAGCATGAGATGCAAGTCAGTGCTGAGCTGAAAGCTGTGTGGCTGTGTTGACATGCCTGTACCTGACTGTGTCTGTAAGCTGTGTGTGTGAATAAGTTGTTGTGTGTGTGCAGGATGCCCCTCTCAGGAGGCTGAGTGGTGGACCCATGTCTTTGTTCCCAAACGTGACGTGAACCAGAACCCGATGAGACTCTGCCGTGCCTGGGAAGATGCAATGAGGCTTCAAGACTTGGGGTTTCCACAGACAGCTTAGGTCAATGCAGAGAAGACAAATAATTTATCTGCCTCGACAGATTTCCATGAGAGGAACAAATTAACATCATGAAGGGGTTCATAGCCACAGGGAGCTGGGGACTGGCAGGGGACTCTGGAGCTGAGTTTAGTCCTCTGTCTCCCATACTATGTAACCCCTTGTTGATGCCTCCCCCTCCACTTCAAAGCTCACTGACTATCATGTCTTTCTGCTAAGGAAGGAGATTTCTGGGGCACTGGAGGTGTATCTATATGAGTAAGTTAATCAGTGCCATGCCTGTGTACTGAATCTTGTGCTGCCCAGGTGGTGAAGGTTTAATTGGATTGTGGCCAGACTGCCAGTTGGCCTTAGGACAAGACAAGCGGCCATGATGCCATTTTGTTTACTAGTAGAGAAATAGCCTTATTTCCCCATGGACATCTTAAAGAAAACCAAATCTCATTAAAATTTTTATTTGTTTACTTTTTTAATAAAAAAAAATCAATTCATGTCCCACATGTTGATTTTCAGAGGCGTTTTCAGTCAAAAGATCGCAATGACAACTTTTCAGTGAAAATAATGCCTTAGAGGAGGGGGTTCTCTCTAGGGTCAGCTAAAGTCAGCTGTAGGGTGGACCTGCCTTTGGGTTCTCATCTGATAGCTGAATGTCAGAGGTTAGTACAAGCACAGTCTTAGGAGGTCATTATACGTGGCTTTAGAAATATCAGACGTCTGGGCTCCAGACATGTATTTTCTGCATTAAGTGGAATGGGGGATGGTTATAACTGCCAGCTGTTCATCAAAATGCACAATTTTTTAACTATAAAATTATGTCTGTATTGATTTCTGCCTCTGGTTTCTCACTGCGTTCAGTGGCTCCAGCTCTGCCTGGGGAGCGGTCGGGGAAGCAGCAGTCTCAGTGCGTTCATGGTTTACAGCTGTGTAAGGTTTCCAGTCAGGTTTCTCTATCCATACACTGCACTAGGACACCCCAACGGCTCCACCAGTATCTGCTCTGCCTTGCAGTCTGGAGGAGATAGGAAGAAACTAAAGTGGTAGCACTTATTACGTATTTGGACAAAAATGTATGGGAAAGAAAGCCAAAAAAAAAAAAATCACTCTTTTATGGTAAATGCTGTTTTTTTAGTTAGCCACCAAGTCAAAAGTGGGTCCAGGCACTTGAAGATATATCAGCTTAGGGAAGAAAAATAAATAGAAGTGTGTCTGTACTTTGCTGAACTTTGTTTAAAAAAAAAAAAAAAGACTCATCCAAAGGTTGGGGACTTGAGAAACATGAGTTTATATTGCTGGTCCCACCACAAAATTCCAAGAAAGGAGCCTTCAGGTCTCAGCTGTCTGCAGAGAGGTGATTCATTCCCTCAAGTGCCAGTTCCTCTCCTTGTACTAGTGGCCCAGAGTCACATCTCCTTTCCTAGGTGATGTGCAATGCCTGCAGAGAAAGGCTGGTGGCAACCAAGGTTCACACCTCTTGGGTCCAGTCTGAAAATACACTTTAATATGACCATGTGTACGGACTGCTGAATCAAGGCCGTGGTATCTCGTTTTGGAGCACCAGTGGCATCATGGAGGTGGCTGCCGCTTCATTTATTTGGAGCAGGACTGGGCTGGACGTTGATTCAAGGGTTGTCCACAGCTGCCCAGCAGTGAGACATGTTCCTCACTGAAATTAGAGAGCAAGTCTGAGACTAGTCCCTGTGAATAATTAACTGCGTTTTAAATTTAAATGGCCAGACTGGAAGACCACGGATTTTTCCAGGCTAACTAGAAGACCAAATTTCATATTATCTTTTCTTGCCCCAAAAACCTCATGTATATGCAAATTTTGGATGAGGGGAGCCAGTCTAGTGTTTTAATTAGTTACATCTTGCTTTTACTTAAAATAGATCTGAAAATTTAGATTTAAAATGGAAACCATTAACACCTCATTTTCATTCAAACATTATTTTGTGATGAACAGTCAAATATTTTCCCTGAAATAGCCTTAAGGAAACTTTTCCACTTTCTCTCTTTCAGTGGGTGTCAGCCTTTCATCCATCTAGACCCAATCCCTGAAGTTTTAGTCAACACAAAGCTCTATGTATTTTTCAGCATGCAGAAATCAGTTAAAAACAAATTGGCCCAGCTTGATTTCTGACTTCCTTTGGGTCAACCAAGAGGAAGCACAAAGCAATTTTACGCATTATGACTTCAGGTCAGCTGGCCACGCTCCCTGGCATGATCTGCCACAACGTACTAATGGACGAGACCTTGCTCGTCTGTCACAGCCCCAACGCAGCAACGATGAAAAGGGTCCTTGTTCCTAGGAGAGCGCCTCATTCCTCACTCTTTCAGCTCTGCAAAGCACTACCGTATAATCAGTGATTCGTCTTTTGACGTCTCCCACAATTGCCTCCCTATAACCCTTAATGAAATTCACTACAGATACCATCACAGAAATGCCCCAATAGGTCCCACTTGCACCAGGAAAGCCAGGGAATGACGTGTTTAAGGACTTACAGGCTGAATTTTCAGATTTCCTCTCCTGCGTGGTGTTTCAGCTATCACAGCCTACTCTCTTTTTCATATACATATATATGGGAAAAAAACCCCCAGCTGGAGTATTCCCAGCACCTTGTAGGGTGTTTTTTCACAGACTGACGCTGTTTGCTAAGTGCTTTTTATTTTAGATCAAGGAAGACAGAAAGAGAGGGGAAGAAAAAAAAGGATTGCAAGAAGGAGGCGGCAGGCTACACACTGAATCCAGAATCACACTCACTTCCCCCATTGTACATTTTACAACCAAGTGCCGTGTCTGAAGAGATACGTGCAAGGGAGCGAGGCATCCCAAAACTTCTGTGACGAACCACCCCTTGGGTGTTGCTCATAGCCCAATCAGCTTCCAGAGGAGCCGTGCAGTGCCCCAAAGGAGGGCAGCACCAAAAGATGTGCAAACTGCTCCCAGAAATCCTCACCAATCTCCATGCTATCCGGGAAATCTGGAAAACCAAAGAACACCGGCACCTCCCAGCCCCCTCCGACCAGAGGACACTGCACTCACCTGTGCGAAGCTAAGCCCCAAGCAGCAATGGTTGGATGTGGATTTCAAGGTAAGTGATGATATGGTTTGTAGTAAGCTCCATCTGATCATGAGGAAGAACTTCTTCCCTCTGAGGGTGACGGAGCCCTGGCACAGTTTGCCCAGAGGGGCTGTGGAGTCTCCTTCTCTGGAGATATTCAAGACCCGCCTGGACAAAGTCCTGTGCAGCCTGCTCTGGGTGACCCTGCTTCGGCAGGGGGTTGGGCTGGGTGACCCACAGAGGTCCCTGCCAACCCCTACCATGCTGTGATTCTGTGATTCTGTAGTAAACTCTTGATTTCAGGCGTTCATCACTCCTCCTTTCCATGTATTTTATCAAAGACCAAGAAGCCAGCTCTGTGAATCCGTCATTCAGATCAGCCAAGACTTGGATTTGTCCCATCCATCTGCAAAAAGAGGACGGTGCAGAGCCCCTGTGGTCCTAGCCTTGGGGCAGCCAAGCCATCCCAGTTGCCGTTGCCTTCAGCATCTCAATGCACTGCCAAACACTTGGGGACAGCCGCTGCAAGAGGTCTGCAATGACCCAGCCCTGAGATGTTGGTGGAAGACGCCCAGTGCTTCGCCACTGCCCCTTCCCCGACACCCCCTCTCCCTGGTGATTGTCTCGGCTGCCCCCCACCTGCCTCCTCGAGGGTGAGGAGGAGGAAGGGGGTTATTACACGATGTTTTTGTTCCACTGATGATTCCCCTCTGCCTGTTGGAACAGGCTGCTCATAAATTGCAGCTTTCTGGAGGGGTTTCAAGAGCTTTGCATTCTTAGATCATTGTTTCTCCTCCCAGGGAGCAATAGGGGTAGGAAGAAGCTGCTTCAAAAAAACCATGTGCTACCAGGGGATTTCTTTAGGATGGGGATGGCGGGGGAGGCAGAGGGAGTTTCCTCCAACTGCTTTAACTTTCAGCATGGGTAGCTAAGGAGGCAACTCAACGGCGAGCAGGAATGCTGTTAAAAGTGCTCTGCGGAGACTTGCAAAGGTCAGCTCCTTCCTCATCCTAGAAAGGTATTTAGACCAATTATCCTCTTATTATAAGGTGGAAAATGAGATGTGGGATGCCCCACGCTGTGGCTGCTCTGTCTGAGATACAACTGAGGTCCTTCTGGCCTCTCAGATGTGAACACCTTGGCACACTCAGCGTGCCCTTTGCCACTCTGGAAGCTACTGGGACTGGGGTTTTAGCAGAAAGCCTGTCCTGCAGGTGAAGTAAAATTGGAAGCCTGTTGCAAGGTTTTTAACCAAATCAGATGGATCAAGTTCTTCAGGCTCTTTAGCTCATCCTGTGAAACCAGCAGCTTGTTAGACTGCCCTGTCCCCTTTTCCATGCTGCCATTTCCAGCCACCACTTTGGTGGCTTTGTGACAGGGGTTAGCTCTGCCTGCTTGGTGTCAGTGAGCATGGTGTTGGCCCAGTCCAGCTAGAACTGACTCAAACAACTGGCAGGTATGGCTCAGGAGTTAGTGTAAGGGAGGGACCATCCCCAAGAGGCAGTCTGGGTGCAGCCACCTCTTTTGGGGTATGAAGGTTTAACCATATGAACCAGCTGGTCTCATGGACAAAGTGAGGACCCTGGTTCTGTTCAGTTCACCAGTAGAGATGCAACATTTGCATGAAGAAACACAGTCAGGACGGTGTGCCATGAAGCTTTCTAAGAAAGCAGTAATCATTAATGACTCACACGTCTTGCAAAGGGACAGTTCCTTGGTGCACTTGTAAGCCAAGGCTGTAGAGACAAAATTTTCTTAGAATCATAGAATCGTAGAATCATACAGTGCTTTGGGTTGGAAGGGAGCTTTAGAGGTCATCTAGCCCAACTCACCTGAAGTGAGCAGGGACATCTTCCACTAAACCAGGTTGCTCAGAGCCGCATCCAACCTGGCCTTGAATGTTTCCAGGGATGGGGCCTCCATCTTCAAGCAAGGGTCTGGATACATATAGACAGCCACACTGCCTGGGAAAAACCCTTCTTAGGGTTTTTTGCTGTTTTCTTATCCAGAAGGAGGAAGTCTCCCTTGAGGTGAGCCTTGTTTGAAAGTAACCAGACCAGGAAAGTGTGTGATGGTTCAGTGGTCAGGGCAGTCCCTGGGAGAGTGGAAACTCTGGATTTCTCTCTCCATTTCTGTGCCTTCAACAGTGACTCTTTAATGTAAAATATACAAAGGGACTGGGAGCCAGCTACCTGGGCTTGCTCAGCTTGAACCAGCCATGGCAAGCCCAGGTTCCTGCAGGGTCTCTTTGCCTTCCTTATGGTTGTCCAGCTATTCCTTTGGGATGAACAAGGGCAGGGGTTGATATCAGCGCATGCAATCCTTGAGATTTGTCATGTATCAAAGTGCAAGGTGAAATTTGCCCCATCATTTGTGGCTTCTTCCTTGTTTCAGGTTTTTGGCAGAGAAGGAAAGGATTTAGTACCAGGACTTCAGTACTAAGGTGTTTCTTCTTATCCCTAAAACACAAGCCTTCTTCCTGGCCCCAGTTTAAAGCCATTGCAATCAAAGAAGAAAAGTAGATTCCTCTGTATGCTTTCTCTCTTCCTGGAGTCCCACCTCTGTTTCTGAAGAGCAGCTTGTACATCAGCCTGCATAGAACCATGCCCTATAGCCTGGGGTCCCTGTCTTCCTGTTCTTCATGTACACAGAGACGAATTCCTGGAGGACATGCTTCATGATCTTTCCAGGGCCCAAGGTGAAGCTGACCTCTACAGGTTTCCACATCCTCCTTTTCCCTTTCTTAAGATGTGTATAATGCTTGAAGACACCCAGTGGGTGGACAGAGGCCAGACACCATGATTTTTTTGCAGATGACAGGCAGCAGCTTCACAATCACGTCAGAGAGCTCTATCAGAGCACTAGGATGAATCTCATCCAGTTTCATGGGTGTAAATACATTTAATTTCACTAAATAGTCCCTAACCTTTTTCTTCCCCCACTGCTAGCCATTCTTTTCCTTCCCAAATGCTGTTGTTATGTGTGGAGCCTTCGAGCAAGTCTGACCTATAAAAACTGAGGAAAAAAAGGCATTCAACCTTTTCCATAATCATACATCACCAGGCTATCCTGCCATCCAACAATCAACCCACATTTTCCCTTAAGTATGCTGTTGATGTACTTGAAAACACCCTTTTTTGTTACTCTTAGCATTGCTGGCCAGTCTTTGCTCCAGCTGGTCTTTAGCCCTTCTACTTTTATCCCCAAATATCCAAGCAATCCATTTGCACTGTTCTTTCATTTTCTCTCCTTATTTCCATTTCTTGTATGCTCCCTTTTAGCAGCTCAGTTCACTAAGGAGCGTCTTAATTAGCCAAGCAGGCTTTGTGCTGAAATTCCTGATTTTCATGTGCAAAGGCAGGGTTTGTTCCCAAGCTCTGAACACATTTTCTTTAAAAAAATCAGCCAGCTGTCTTGGACACGTTCTCCCCTCACAGCAACCTCCCAGTTCCCCAGATAAGCTGAAGGTGACTCTCCTGAGGTCCGGAGTCCTCAGTCCACAGCTTGTCTTCTCAAGCCACTCTCTAGATGTATCTCACAGCTACAAGAGACCAAGCTGCCACCCATGACCACAATTACCCTCTGCTCCTCCATTTTTATGAGCATCAGGTCAAGCACGCCGATAGACGTGGACAGGCATTGGGCAAGGGCAGCTAATGAGCTTATACACTTACAAATATCTGCAGGGTGGGTGTCAGGAGGATGGGGCCAAGCTCTTTTCAGTAGTGCCCAGCGACAAGACAAGGGGCAATGGGCACAAACTAAAGCATGGGAAGTTCCAGCTGAACATGAGGAAGAATTTCTTCACTCTGAGGGTGACGGAGCACTGGAACAGGCTGCCCAGGGAGGCTGTGGAGTCTCCTTCTCTGGAGATATTCAAGACCCGCCTGGACGCGGTCCTCTACAGCCTGCTGTAGGTGACCCTGCTTCGGCGGGAGGGTTGGACTAGATGACCCACAGAGGTTCCTTCCAACCCCGACCATTCTGTGATTCTGTGATTCTGTGATTCTGTGAGCTTGAAAATTCATGAGGGGAAGGCAAGGGTGGTAGCTAAAGACAGACACACACAGACTTTGATGGTGCAAGTTTTTCTTTGCTAGAAAACTGGGTTAGAAACAGGGCCAGTCCTGCTCTCGCTGGAACTGGCCTGGATCCCTTCCAGGTGCCAACCTACCTGCTTGCTAACCCCCCTCCAGCCTTTTTCCTGCTCTCCTGTTTGGTGGCAGGGCAGGATTGACTTTATGCCCCCAGTTTTCTGCATGGTTTAGCCACATTAGTCAAAACCTGAATGGGTTCATCACTGCGTTTCCCCAGATGGCTGCACACATGTGTGTGCCGATGAACAGGGGAGGGGTAGGAAGGAGGGGACAGGGACAGAAGCGCTCAACTCCCCAGCACCAGCTTGTGCTGGTAGCGGAGCTACCTGTTGCGTCTAACTAGCAAAGAAAACACAGCCAAGGGTGA
Source organism: Opisthocomus hoazin (assembly GCF_030867145.1). NCBI lineage: Eukaryota > Metazoa > Chordata > Aves > Opisthocomiformes > Opisthocomidae > Opisthocomus > Opisthocomus hoazin. Next base: position 128,908,048 of record NC_134415.1, read on the forward strand.
GCCCCACCACCAGGTCCGTGCTCCCTGGCATGTACCAGCAGCACTTTCCCAAACCACGCCTGGGGACCGGTGGTAGCGTGGACTGGTGTCTAGCAGCAGTCAGGGGGAGGAAGGATGCTTGGCTACAAGTATGGATGCCATCATATGGATGACCTCATTTGTGTCATGCTCCTCAGTTCTTGGGACCAAAGAACAGTTCCTGACCTGTTTTATTTGCTAGCATAGACGTAGTTACAGAGCCTGAATCCAAGGCCTTGCATTCACCAAAGGTTCAGCTGCAATGCTTCACTTGCGGCAAGCGGGATTTGCAGATCCCCCTTCCCCAAGCACCAGACCAGCCTGTGTTTCCTCAGCTTGGTCAGACATCCAGCCCAGCCTGGCCAAGGTCTCAGGTCCTGTAAAGAGCACAGGGGGATGCTTTTCCCCTGATCTCACACTGCCTTCCTCCCCCCTCGCCCTAACCGGTGGGAGACTCTATCTTCTCAAGCCTGGCTGTCGGCATCACGGCCAGTAGGAAATCAGGCTTTTGATGAGTTCAAGCCCAGCAGATCTGAGAGATGCCACTGTGGCTCAGCCTCCCACCCCTCCAAGCTTAGCTCGTCTTTCTTTCCTAACAGTGCCCTGCAGAGAGTGTTCACTCCTGCCTTCCCGCTCCCCCCGCCCCGTGCCCCTTTGTTTTCCTTTCACAGCTCCACGGCTGCAGGGGTTTGATCACCTGCGGCTCGTTAATTACGATGTGCCCCTCTCCGTCTCTGCAAAAAACAAAGAAAGAAAGGTCCCCTTTTAGCCTCTCCCCAGGGACCCGTTTTGTCTAAGGGCCTCCAGTTTCCTCGGAGAGAAGCTCTGCCCCATCGCCTGGTGCATCCCGCTCCTACAAAGCCCTCTTTGTGCTGGCGCTGGGCTCCAGCCAGCCCAGGCTGCAAGCACTCGCTTATCTTGAAGCAGAAGCAGCATTACCGGCTTCAGCAAGACCGCTCACATCCTGAGATGAGGAGTACATCGTGCCAGGCATCTGAGCTCCTCCTGCAGCGCTGGAGAAATGCCTTGCCCCAACCCACGCTGCAAGGAGTCACCTCTTTTCCATGCCTTCTCCCAGGGCTGCGCTCATGGCCGTGAACGCGAAGGAGATGGTGATGCAGAGGGGATGGTGATCCCGCTGCCGTGGTTGTTTGCCATCACTTACTGGCAGCAGCCGGAGCGACGCTGGGCTGCTTGGCCAGGCTTTGGGGGGCTCTTGCCAGCACAGGATTCCTTGAGAGCTCACCCCAGTCTCTCGGGGTGATGGCGAAGGGGACAGGGGGAAAGTCGTGAGTCTCTGACGGTCCCCAACCTAAGTGACTGTATGATTCTGTGATTCTGGCAACAGCACGATGCCGATGCTCTTCCTGGGATGCAAAGATTCAATTCATCACAAGTCCAGGTACCTGCAGGGTTTCCATACATTGCAGAGGAGGCTGTTCCCCTGGGGGAAGCAGTCTGAGCGGAGAAGAGGGTAGGTTCAAGGGCTGCCCTTAAAAGAGACAACATGGGTTTCATGTCTGGACTGGGCTCAGCAGGAGGGGATTGAGACAGGGTTTTTTTGGGATTCCCTCTGGACTGTTTTCCCTTGGAAAGGTGGCAGATTCCCCCATTGCTACTGGCTTGTCCTCTGCAGGCTGCACTCACAGACCTTGTGTATAAGCCGTAGGGTTGGACTAGATGACCCACAGAGGTCCCTTCCAACCCCAAACATTCTGTGATTCTGTGATTCAGACATGTTTCAGCAGGCTTGCTCGCAAACAGCGGGCTGAGCACGAGCTCTTACCATTCCTCTCTGTGGGTCCCAGAGCGGAAAGCACGCTGCTTCCCTGATAGGCAGTGCCCTTAACCCCATAGATGACTATATCTGTGTGTTATTGTAGGGTATTTTCTAAGGGGAACACCCTGATTTTTAGTTACTGGGTTGCTGGTGAGAAGATTTTTGCACCTACAGCCTGATTTTTTCCACTGGGCTGTTTGCATGTAGAAAACATCAGCTTGGGGGTGGCAGTCCAGATTATTTACCCACCTCCGGAACAACAAATCCTCGCAGCGTAAGCCCTTGCCTGGCTTCTTACACAGAGGTTTCCCCGGAGTTCTGCTGGCTTGTTTTTGCAGGCTCTGATGCACACCAGCTCTTGCTTGCCCATGCCAGCTTGCTGCTTGCTCCCAGCGAGTGTCTGCACATCGCCGGTGGGTTTTGTAATGCTGGTGGTGTAGGAAAAGGAGCAAAGGTGTTTCTTACAGGTAAGCTTCTTGTAGGAGAGGAAACCTGCATCTTCTGTCCCCAGCTGGTGCTGCCTGGGGGGAAGAGAAAGGCAAAGCTGTTCTTTCTGAAATCCAGGAGGAGAGCAAAAAGTGAGGGCTTGAGGGATGTGCCAGCGGCAGACAAAGGAGGGGAGGGAGCGAGGAGCTGGCTCGAGGCTGCCGGCCGGGTTGCCATGGATTTTGTGCTAATCGTCCCTTTCCTTGCCTGGAAGCAGAGGGAGAAGGGAGGGTTTTGAGCATGGAGGAACTGCCTTCGTACCTGAGCTGTCTCCTGAGACCATCTGTCCAGTGGCTGTGCCAGACTGGAGGGCCAAAATTCACCGGAATAGGATATTTTGGGAAATAACACAGCGATGTCCCTGCGCTAGGGACACCTGCTCCATGGCACGCTGCTGTGCTCCTGGTTGCAGCTCGGACCCAGCCATGCTCTCCCGCAGGGCTGCCCTGTGCTCTGTGTCATCCCACGTTTGCGATGTGGGTGATGGGAAGGGAAGATTCGCAGGAGTCGAGATTTTTGGGTGCCCACATGGGCTGCAGCACATCCCCAGACGCCAGCCATCCTGTTCCCCTGCAATTCAGACATTAACACTCCTCCCTACATGAAAACGTCCCTTCTCAGATTTCATCTGTCTCCAAGTCCTCGGTTTCACTTGTCTCCAAGTCCTCGGTTACGTGTTCGTGAGCTCATTTCTCACCTTGACGTGCTCAGAATGCCGTTGTCTACCAGGACCAGGGAGGATGGGGTCGTACCTGTGCTAAACCTCCTTTCCTCTGAGTGATTGCTTTTTCTTAAGCCCTGGTTTTCAGAGCATCAGGAAAGCCAAATGCAATGCAGCTTCCCTGAGAGCATGGCTGCCTTCGCCAACCCAGCCGAGGATGCTCATAGTGAAGTATGAGGAGTTGGAGCTGGCATCAAGCATTCAGAAAGGCAATCACACGTCAAAGAGCTTGGGGTTTTAAGGGCTCCATGCACTGTTATAAAGGGATTATAATTTATTAACCTGGCTGCCAAAACCCATTAACCTGCCTCAGACACGTGAAGAGATCTCTGGCTGGGGATCAGCTTCCAGGAGCGTGCTGTACCTGCTGGGGCTGAGCGTGTGCCACAATGCAAACCACGGTGTGCAGATGGGGGTACGCAGGCGTGTGCATGCCCACAGACTATGCTGAACATTCTCATGTGTGTAACACAGCCTTCGTATGTGTATGTGTATACAGGTAACATGTTCAAACCATTATAAAGTGATAATAAACTGCATGTGTGTGTGTACCACAATCACAGAACCACAGAATCAAAGAATCGTAGGGGTTGGAAGGGACCTCTGTGGGTCATCCAGTCCAACCCCCTGCTGAAGCAGGGTCACCCAGACCGGGCTGCACAGGACCTTGTCCAGGCGGGTCTTAACTATCTCCAGAGAAGGAGACTCCGCAGCCTCCCTGGGCAGCCTGTTCCAGTGCTCCATCACCCTCAGAGGGAAGAAGTTCTTCCTCATGTTCAGACGGAACTTCCCAGGCTTCAGTTTATGCCCGTTGCCCCTTGTCCTGTCGCTGGGCACCACTGGAAAGAGTCTGGCCCCATCCTCCTGACACCCACCCTGCAGATATTTATAAACATTTATTAGGTCCCCTCGCAGCCTTCTCTTCTTCAAGCTGAACAAGCCCAACTCCCTCAGCCTCTCCTTGTAGGAGAGATGCTCCAGTCCCCTCATCATCTTTGTAGCCCTCCGCTGGACTTTCTCCAGCAGCTCCTCATCTTTCTTGAAATGGGGAGCCCAGAACTGGACAGAGTACTCCAGATGCGGCCTCACTAGGACAGTGTAGAGGGGAAGGAGAACCTCCCTCGACCTGCTGCCCACACTCCTTTTGATGCATCCCAGGATCCATTTGCTTTCTTGGCAGCCGGGGCACGCTGCTGGCTCATGGTGCTCATGCTTGTGCACATGCGTGTATCACTGTGTGCATGTTGAACGCTGCAGTGTATGTATGAAAGCTCATTCGCACATGGTAAGTGTAAACCTCAAAGCGCATGCACAACACAGAATCATAGAATCATAGAATGGTTTGGAAGGGACCTTTAGAGGTCATCAAGCCCAACCCCCCCTGCAGTGAGCAGGGACATCTTCAACTAGATCAGGTTGCTCAGAGCCCCGTCCAACCTGACCTTGAATGTTTCCAGGGATGGGGCCTCCACTGCCTCTCCGGGCAACCAGTTCTGGTGTTTCACCACTCTCACTGCAAAAAATTTCTTCCTCATGTCCAGTCTAGATCTACCCTCCCTTGGTGTAAAACCATTAATCCTTGCCTTGTCACAACAAGCCTTGCTAAAAAGCCTGTCCCCCCATCTTTATTGTAGGCCACCTTTAGGTATTGAAAGGCAGCCATAGGGTCTCCCTGCAGCCTTCTCTTCTCCATTTTGCATGCCTGTGCATGTGTACCACTGTGTGTGTGTGTGCATCAGCGTGCAAACGTGTGTGTGTGTGTCTCATTGTGCTCTTGTGTGAGCACAACATGTGTGGGTGCATAGGGCTGGTACTGTGCACGTGGCTCACTGCAACACTCACTTTAATCTTCATTTTCAGGATGTTTCCTTGTAGAGCACCGAGCGGCAGAGCTGGGCTCCAAAGCTGAACATGTTGATGCTCCCAGGTGGGACTGCAAACCAGCCCTGGAGATGTACCACCAGCTGGGCCAAGCATGCCCGTGACCTCCAGCCACCTTGTTCCTGCCTGCGTGGTGCTCCTGTGGGCAAGGATGGGGGACCACCCCGCTGCTCCCAGTAGCTCTGGCCAGCGCAGGGAGGTTGGAGGATGGAGAAGAGCTGTGCTGGCTGTCCTTGGGGACTGGAGGTGCAGCGCACCCCTTTGGTACCTAAGTAGCAGCTCCCCAAATAAAAGCCACTGTCAGAGGATGGATCCTTGAGACACATTTAATTCCCAAATCCTCCTTTCCTCCTCTACACCGGTCTCCCAAGCCTGCTTTTTTGCATCGCTGTTCTCGAGCTCCTCTCCCCTCCCCAGCATCCCCTCCAACACTCTTTTTGCTCTGAAATGCCCTCGGCTGTGGGACTGAGATAAGGGCACATGCTTGAAAAGGATGCAGATGTTCTTCATTCAGTCTTGCCTTCCAGCTGGCTGCCAGAAACTCCTGCTCCAGCCCCTCTGATAGACAGAGGATAGTGCCGATGGCGCAGAAACCTCTCCTTGAGAGAGGAGCTGCTTGCTGGCTCACGTTTCACTTTCTCCTTCCCCCACATCCCAAACGGTCAAATATTTGCCTTTCCTTGTAGCATGTCTTTGTAGAAATAAAGGAGGGGGTGTTAACAAAATGGTCTCAGTTCATCCAGCCCATCTGTCCTGTGTATCAGTGTAGATCTCATTATAAGAGAGGACATAATTAAAAAGCAAATAAATAAAAAACGTGCTGGCCCTGCTTTACTGTTTAGTCATGTTCCCAGATCTTTCTCTGCTCAGCTGCCAGTGCTTGTCCTGCACTGGGTGTATCCAAGGGGATCCCTCCTCTTGACCGCTGCGAGGTTTGGAGCATTATATGCAAGCAGACTTCAAGTCCACAGCAGGCAGGTGCTGATCTTTGCACTGCTCCTCAAGGGCGATGAGGGACGGAGCCCCAGCTGCCCTTTTGGTGATATGTCCCTTTCTGCATGGAGCTGATTCATTGTGTCCATCTGCCTCAGGATCTCTGCAAGGCTGGGGCTGCACCCACACATGTACCACTTCCAGAGCTCTTCTGGGTACAGTAAAATATTTTTTCCCCTTTTTTTCCCCAGGTTTTTCATGGGGACTCTTCATATACTCCTCCAGCTCCATTGTTGCAATCTCCAGAGCTTGTAAGCATGGGAGCTGGTCTTAAAATCTACACACCTGAGCTTAGAGGACCTCGGAACTTTATAAAACCACCGCAAAAGCTCCCAATGCAATCGCTTCTCGGGGCAGTTGCTTTATACTCTGATGTTTTGGTGTTCAAGTACCAAAGCCCATAAGCCAGAGGTGTAGCTGGTTTGGATCTGCAAGGTCCCCTACACAAAGCCATGATTCCCCATCCAGGTCCTAAAGGATGACTGCTGCCACCCCAAGAGCCTTTATGGGCCCATCAGTCCAGGAAATGGCAGTGGCTCTCCTCATCACGGCAAGGGCCAAGTGGGAACAGGATTTCAGTGGGAAAGGATGAAGGCAACCTTCCCTCCTTGGGATCTCATTTTGAGGGTGCATCTACATTCTGGCCCCCATTTTTAAGCTTCTGCCATCAGTGTAAGGTTTTTCTGACCAAGACTGTGTTCAGTTGCTTTGGAGACCAACTGTCCACAAATTTCTCTTATCCCCTCCATGAATCTCCATACCCCCTGGGCTCTGCAGGGAAGGAATGCATCAGCCCAGGAGTCAGGAGGTTTTTGAGGGCTCCCAAAGGCTTATGCTCGAGTCCAGGTTGGGAAATGTGTCGACTGCATGTGCTTGGACCAGTGCTCAACCACCACTAAGGCCAGGAGCAGCCGTTCCCCACTGCACCATCATGGTTTCAGCCCTGCGATGAGGTTCATCGCACTCTCAGTCCTTCCCGAAAGGTGCCTGAGCTGGGGGGTGAGATGTGGGAAGGACCAGAGCTGCTCTGGCTTTTGAAGCTGCAACACCATATCTAAAGCAAGCAGCTTCCAGATCACGCAAAAAACAACCTCAGGCGATCCCCTCCTCCTCCTCCAGCACCCTTTTCCTCAGCAAGGCAACTTCAACCTCGTTCTGCTCTGGGGAGACAAGGGAGGCAGGGAGGGGGTTGCAACTCGAGACAAAACTGGGTTAATTCAGCATGGAAGGGTTTTTTGTCTCCCTGTTTCTCGCTTGTCAAGGGAAGAGTGTGCTCCTTCTCCTTCCCCTCTCTATTTGTATTCTGAGCTCATTTGCTGCAGTGGGAGCTGCACGGCCGCCAGCCGGGCTGGAAAGCACATCTGCATCCTGATGTAGACAGAAACTCGGATCTCCAAATCAATTACTGACCTTCTGCTTCTCCAGAAATTGCTCAGGATGGATTTGCATGTTGGATGTGGGAGGAGAAAGACTCTCAGCCTCGTTTTCTGCCTCTCTGCTTCTCTGGCTTCCTCAGAGGCCGCGCTGTGATTTATTTGGTGGATCTGATTAATTATACCTTGTAAAATTTCCCCATTTGTCTTTATCTTCCTTCTATCGGTATCAGCTCTGATTGTTGATGCACAAGCTGGTTTTGGAGTGGGTTTTTTCCCTATGGCTCTTATGAATGATGCCAATTGTGTATCCTTCTGTTTGTCATCCATCCCCTCTTCCCTCGGAACAACTTCAGAACCTCCTGATCCCTGCCAGATTTGACAGAGTAGCAAACCTCAGGGATGTCACATTCCCGCAAGTGTTTCTCAAGTGCTTTTCCATCAGTGTATTTATCCAACAGTGGACAAGCTTTAGACTAGCTATGTCCACACCAGTGAACTAACCAGTGCCTGGACTTGTCTTCTGTCTTGAGGCACCCCTGGCCGTACCAAGTGGCCACGAAGGAGGTGGATGTGATAACTGCAGACCCACCTTTCACCAAGTCCTAGGGAGCAAGTGATGAAACCATCAGGAAATCAGTTTAAAACAGGTGACACAAATTAGCTCTTGGCACAGTAGACATCAGAAAGAATAAGGATGCTGGGAAAAGAGCAAGAAATAGTCATGGGCAGCAGGGCCGTAAATGGATGTTAAAGACTAGGTCAGGATGTCCTCCCTAGTATCCCTAATCCCTGTGAGGGGTGAGGATGCTGAGGAAACACTCACGGACTGGCCCATGTAGTGGTGCTGGGTTCACGAGCTCCTCCTAAAAAGCATCGCTTTGGCAAGCATGGGCTGAAGGGACCATGCTGCAATCCCTGGAGATATTTCCTGTGTGCACTTCTGCTTGTACCACCTCTTGGGACTGATGCTCCCCACCACATCCCGAGGGAGCCCAAGGCCTGGCAAGGAAGCAGGGCAGCAGATGGGGGAAGGCAGACACACGTCACAGCCTCAAAAGTGCTGCAAGGATAGAGACCTTGGAAGACAGAGGACACTGGGTTCTCGGGGGGAGATGATTTTCCCCCCGGAGCAGCTCTCCATCTCTGTCTGCATCATGTGCAGAGCAGAGCTGGGAGTGCCCAAGAGCCAAGCGCCTGTGTTTGCTGAGCCATGAACGCGGAGAGGCTGGTGTCATTTGTCTCAGTAAACTGGTTATTAATTTTTGCAGCCAGGAGGGGATGCATTTGCATTTCCTTGGCAGTACCGTGTGCTGGCAGGAAACGAAAAGGCAGAAATGTCAGCTCTTCCCATATTTAGAGAACACAGGAACACCCAGTCAGAGCCAGGCTCTTCCCAGCCATCCACGGAGACACTCAGAAAGCACCTGGGATGTGTGCAGTCACTGCCAACACTCAGATCTACCTAAATTTGAGGGGTGCATTTTAGTCTTTTCAGGGAAAAAAACGAAACAAAACACAAAACACCAGCAAGGAAATCCAAGCCCGTGTTCATTTAAAAATCCCTATACATACAAACATGCCCAAGCACACCGTGCCAAGTTAATAAACAAATACAGGAAACTTGCTTTAGTTCTCCTAGGGTTTTACCCTCAGCTCACTGCTGGAGACCAGAGCATCTCCTGAATAATATCAGTAGTCGGCTCAAATTCCCAGCAGGCATCAAGGAGGCTCTGGAGTTGCTCCTTTCCTCAGATAAAATATCAGCTTTGGAGGAGGGCTTTGGGATATTATTATTTCAGTTTCTGTTAAATCCTTTCCTTGTTTTCCTGGTTGCTTGGGGCTTACGGGAGAGGAAGAGTGGTGGGAAATGTCCCAGCAGGGTGAATGCCAGTGGGGGGAGTCACAGGCTGGATTTGGAAGCAAGGGGCAAATGCTACAGGGACCAGAGCATGAAAGGATCCCTGAAGCTTCATGCTGGTCAAATCCCTGTCCCTCTGAGCCAGGGAGTTCTGTGTCTCTCCAGTGTTGCTGCACTCAGAGCTCTGCTGCCAACTGGGAGAGCCCAAAAGCTCCATTGGAGTCATTCAGACCTCCCCCTGCATTCAGATATCCCCCTGCAACTGCTTCTCCGGGGAATTTGGGGCTGCTGAGGTCATCCAAGCCAGCTCAGGCAAACTGCTAAACCCCAGGAAAAAGCAGAGATGGCTGGTGAAGTAGACTGGGGAGGAGGAATCTTCCTGGCTTTTCAAGGATCACAGTTCCACCAGCACCTTTGAAGCAGGGGGCAAGAAATCCATTCCCAGAAAAAGATGAGATAACGTCTCTCCGCCTGCAGAGATGAAAAAAGGCAGAAGATTCACTAAAAAGGGTTTCTGCATCCCTGGAAACCTTTGAAAAATGCTCTTTGATCAGGAAAAAAGGCAAAGAAGCTCCATGCAATGGATGAATCTTTACAGCGTACAGGTTTGTCTCCCACAGCTCCTAGGCTTCTTTCACCCATCCACACAAGACCCCCAGATAATCCCATAACCATCATTTCTCCTTCCTACATTCCCTTGATCTCCCAGGTGCAATACTTCCACTCCCTTCTCTCCTCCGTTCCCCTGTCTGCTATGCATCCTTGGCTCTCTGGCTGTGGATACACCATGTTTTGGCCTTGTTTGGAGCTATGCAGGTGCTGAGCAAGAGGGAATAAGCCCTGCCTGCCTACTGTGCCTCTGCTCTCATGGATATAAAGCAGTCTGAGGCACTTCCACCCCTGCCTTCCCTTCTGTTCCTACAGTAATGCATCTCCTGTCCTCCAGCCAGCAACCAGTTTTACTAAAAACCTGCAAGAACAAAATATCTTTGAGACCTGCATTCCTACATCAGACGTGGCTGTGATTTTTCACGTATTTCAAGGTGACTAACCGTGCAGAAAAGCAAGAGGCATAGATCTGCATAGCTGTGTAAGCCCCTTTCTTTAGGAGATCCAACAAAACAGCATTTCAGAGACTTGAGTTGGCTGTTGGCTGTAGTGTGGTTTCATTTCCTCCAAATGTTGCTATATAAACACTCATCAGTCCAAATTATTCAAATCACAACTGTCGAGCATGGAAGTAGTATTAATGAGAAAAAAAGGGAACAGATCGGTAGAGCAGAAAGTGTCCTTTGGCTGGAGGCCGGTGGCTCCCATCCAACACATGCAACTCACACCCCTTCCTCTCCCATAGCGTTGGAACTCTCTCCTGTTGGGAGAGAGCTCTGGGCCACGTTGTCCAGCCCCGGGGTTCCTGGCTGGCTAAACGTTAGGGGATATTTCCCTTTCCATGGAGAATATAAGCACCTTGGAGTCTGACTCCAACGCGAGATGTCCCAGAGACTGGAATTGCTCTGTCCTGCTGTGCTGCCAGGTTTCCAGATAGTGCAGGGCCACCATGCATGGCTACTGCAAAACCAGGATGGGTGTGAGTGCAAGGCTCTGTTTCATCCTTTCAGTGCCCCTGTGAAGACTCGTGATTCTTTTAACTCATTCCCAAATCCAGCTAAGCTTCAGGGCACTCTTAACACCTACGGCTCCAGCCACAGCCATAGTGGTTCCTGTCGGCAGACTTACACCAGGTAATGGTGCCTGATGCAGCTTGGGCTCATCTCTGGGAGACGAAGCAATTGTAGAAGTCTGTCATGGTGTCAGATGAACCCTTCATGTGGTTTGGATCAAGGAAGGCACAAGCCTCCAAAGCTCAGGCCTATGAAGGCCATGGCAAACAACGTTTCCCCGTGCAAATCTATGTCTACTATGGCTGCAGGGCTGCATGCATTCATCACCTCTCCCTGCCTGCCTCCACAGAGCTGTAAGACCAGGTAGACTATGCCAGACAAGGCAAAAAGGCTCTCATCTTGCCTCAAAGGTTTATATGGCATGGCCAGGCCCTTCTTGGCCTCCAAACACCAAATCATGGCACCTCACATCGGCTTTGATAACTCATGCCCCGCACATTGCTTACTGCTTAGTATCCCATGCAAAGATTACAGCTAAAGCCAACAAACACTTTGCCTAGACCAAAAAGGGAAGGCAGATGTTACAACTGGTTGTTGTTTTCACGTTTGGTGTTGGCAAGACTGGGAAATGACCCAGGATGCATCCTTGAAGGTCTCCCCAGGCCACTGCAGACCTGCTAAGGGGCTGACCATGATGTAAATAACACTCACAGCTCCAGGGCAATCATCTCACATCATGCCCACCCTCCCAGGATAAGCTCCTAAGCTGAAAGAGCCACAGTGTGGACACCACTAGAAAAACCTCTCCCAAAGCAGAGGACACAAGTGCACACCTCTGCCAACCCCTGCCCCAGGGTGGCAGGTAGGCAAGTCGGAGCCGCTATGTCAGCCTAGGACAGGAAACTGTAGTTGGTTCTGCTACAAGGCAGCAGCTTCTGCAAAAGAAGTAAAATCAAGTTCCTTGGTGGTGTCCCAAAGATGCTGTGGGACCTTTATTCTTGGAGGTATTCAAGACACAAACTGGACATGGCCCTGAGTGACCTGATTTAATTAGACCTGCACGGAGCAAGACATAGGATGAGATGAGCTCCAGAAGTCCCTTCCAACCTGAATTATTCCATGATTTCAAATTGCTGTTGTGCTCTGTACTAATAAACTACCTACTTCCAGTTGCCAGGCCAGGAATAAATTTCACCCCTGGGGGCTACGTCTGGTGTTGTTTTGTTTTTTTTTTTTAAGTGAACTTTTCCAGATAGGTTTTGAACATCAGTGACACCAATACCTGAAATAGATGTGAACCACTCCTCCAGAAACGTCACGGCAGAGCCTTGCAGGAGGCTCTTCGAAGGTGGGAATGGGGATCTCTTGGAGGCTGTTCAGATTCAGCATATTGGAGCAATTTTCAAAAAGCAAAGCAGGTGTTACATGAGGAAAGGTTAAGCCAGACTCTGAGAAGGGACAAATCGACATCATCCCATGGAAAGCTGCTGGTCTATGGAGAAAGCTGGCCAGAAATCACTTGTATCCATTGTGGCACCCAACTGCAGCACATACTAAAGCAGGAAACCATCAAGTCAAGTAAGTCCTTGAAGCTGGTGTTTAAACTATCTGGAAAATATCCCAGGCATTAAACACTTGGAGCTGTCTGAATAAGGTCAGAGTAAGAGAAATGACACTTGGGAAAGGAAGGAAGGAACCCATCAATCTTCAGGCCTGAGGAAGACCAATTTTAAAACCTTCAGGGCAAAGAATGTCGAATTTGGCCAGAGCACCACGAAACACTTCACCTAAGGTGTTTGGGTTTCCCTCTTTGCTTTGCTGGCAGTCCTGTTTTCCACCTGTCTGGCCCAGAAACGTGGAAAATCTAGGTGTTTTGCTTTGTGGCCCTGCTCCTTTCTCCACTGAGGTATGAAAGGACCTGTTGTCCTCATCTCTGCTTCAAAGGCAGCAACATTTTCGAGGGACAGAAGCCAATGTCTGCGTCCAGAATCTGGAGGGAGGTTTCTGTATTTCTCAGAGACTGGCTGTTACCGTGTTTTCTACCCAGGTTCAGTTCAATTTGGAAAGTGATTTAAAAAAATTCGGTTACCACTACTGTGGAACTACTTGCTGCAAGATGTTATTGCTGCTAAAATTTGTCATGAAGCTGACGGAAGACCAGATTATTTTGTGACAGTGAAATTCAGTGCTAGTAAATGAGCAGACAGAAACCACAGACAAATTCCGGAAAGCCTTGAGGCACAGCTGAGGCTGGAAGAGTACCTTGGGGAAGGATGTTTTAAGTTTGCCTTTTCCTTATGTATTCCCTAGGCATCACCTATGGACACTGCAGCAGAGATGTTGCGAAGACACACCTAACTCATGCGGACTGATGTTTGAAAATACAGTTTTGTCTGTCTGATCCACCTGGTTTTGTATGTCCCAACCCAGTGAAGATATTTGTCTCTTTGGTCGCTGAACTCATGCAATTCAGACTCTGGCTCTTTGTGTCTAGTGTGATCTACTCTTATTAACAGGGCTTGGGGTTTGGTTTTAGAGGGGTAATTTCTCCCTCAAACAAGAGCTCCTGATTAGCCTTAGCTGTGCTCGGCTCCAGCTTTCTCCTGAGTAGAGATGAGAGCAGTGGGGTCAGAGTATGCAACTCCAGAGACTCCCAGGCCACCTTCTGGTAGCCTACCACAAAGGAAACCAGCCCCCATCTGTGACTCCATGCACCTGATTTCCAGATGTCTATATTCTGCTCTAAGTCGATGTTTGCATCAAGGAAGCTAAACTGAGGTTGGGATTACGCTTACACCCTCAAAATGTTCTCTTCTGATGGCTAAAGAGCTGTGACCGATAAAGATGCTTAGGTAGGTGCAGCTGCCTCTCCTCCAGTCAGACCTTGCAGCAAAGTCAGCAACGTGGGTCAGGGCTGCTGCTCAGCCACCAGCACCCAGCAAAGCAACCCTTGGCACCCCTTTCAGATGCAGGTACCCCAAAACCCTTGCATGGAATGTTTCCTGTGGGCTTTCAGGAGTCTTCAGCATTGGAAGCACAAAGCAGTGCAGGGGGGGTTAGGTGGCAATTAATCCATCTGTGCCCAGCTCCTGCATCCTACTTACTGCATGGCAAGTTGGTTTTCAACACATCATTGATGCTGTGGATCAGAGCAATGGCAGATTTATTACCTACCCCCCAGCTCACTTTGCCTGAAGACAGTGTTGGTGTGACAGAACTAGCATTGCTGATCAATTATGCAGGCAAGACAGAGAAGGAGGAGGGAAAAAGAGCTGTGAGGTTTGCAGCATGATCCATTCAGGCATTTCACAAGGAGATGGGAAGCAGCAGGGCGGACTGAGCCCCGAGATCACACAGGCAAACTGCTCCAGGCAGAGGCACCCCTGGGGCCAGCCCTGGCTTGGGACTCATCCTTTGGTGAAGTAGCTGGCAGCACCATCCACTCCTCTTCGAGGAGTTACCCCTAATTTAGCCATCCCCTGCTTTGCTGGGCATCTACTTGAGCTTTTTGTAGAATGTCGCTGAAGCTGAGGGATGCATGCAGCATCCTAAACACTACACACTTCCCAGCAGCTGCTGGGATGAATGATGAGTGAGGACCTAGGGGCACTTCATAGCACCCATCACCCAAAGCCAAGGGATCCTCTGAAGTGGCCTTGAGAACCTGCAATCCTCAAGGATGTGTTTGAAAACCCGCTCTCAGGATCTTTGGGGTGGTGTTAAGGTCAGAAGAGGGCACCCCTTCCAATGGGACTGATTTTGGGAGGGAGTTTTGCCCATTGATCCCAGTTTGGTGCAAGTCTGGCACGAAGCAGGTACTTACCTGCCAGGGACACACCTTCCCCTCCATGACACCACATAGCAAACGTGGTCTCAAGAAACCTCAGACTTTGACCAAGTTAAATGGTAAAGAAACAAAGAGCAAGGATTACTGTTCTCCACCATGAGAAGATGTGTTCTAGATCAAGTCCTGGCTTGGTGAGCATGCAGACACCTGGCAGAAGGACCTCCATCTCTCAGAGATCATACAGACAAACAGTGGGAAAGAAGTCACTGTTCCCAGTCTCTCCACTGTCCTACCGCTAACTCTTTCCCTTCCAGATGTGAAGTGGAAATCCCTGATTTTGTAAGCTGTGGGCCATAACTGTGGGAGGGACCATGACGACCCAGGGAAGATGGCCATGGTCCAGTGAGTAGGTCCATCTCCTGGCATACAGGGACTCTGCTGGCCAGCACAAATGCAGCTAACAAAACCCACTTCAGCCTGCATCCACTTGCACCAGGCCTTGGATGAGATTTATGTGGGACTTCACCTCATATTAACCCCACGTTCTTTCAAGGAAACGTGACAGGGACCCAGAGTTCCTCAGAAGCCAGGACACAGTTGATTAGTGTGCAATTGCATGACCAATTACAGCAGAAAAACTGAAAGAAACCTAAACATAAGGGCCAGCCCCAACCACAAGCTACTAGATGGTATGCATGTCCTTGCGCAACTGCATACAAGACACAAAGGAAAGTTCGATGGCTGCAAGAAGTGTAATTAGCTTGCAGTGATGAGTGGGAGACTAGGAACAATATTAGTGCAGCATATATCATCTTTTAAACAAGTCTTGTTTACTTATGACAGGCTCCCATGACCTGTGCCCTGAACTTAAACCTCCCCCTTTGCTCTCTTATCCACTCATCTCTGGGTTTTTGTGTTGCTGGGTGAAAGGGAAGGTCAGTCTGATGGTTAGCAATCTCGCTCGGCCCTTCGGAAATGCAGATTAATAGATCTGGAAAGGGCCTTGCGAGGTTGTTCAGATCCTTTCCCTGCCCCCTGGGAGGACAAACTACACGTAAATCAGCACTGGAGTCATCTGTCTGATGGTTTCATCAAGTATCACACCTGGCTTGTGTACGTCACCTTGTGTCCTATCTGCCCTGGGTTTTCTCTGCCACAGACTGAATGATCCCACAGAATCACAGAATAGTAGGGGTTGGAAGGGACATCTGTGGGTCATCTAGTCCAACCCTCCTGCCAAAGCAGGGTCACCTACAGCAGGCTGCAGAGGTCTGCATCCTGGCGGGTCTTAACTATCTCCAGAGAAGGAGACTCCACAACCTCCCTGGGCAGCCTGTTCCAGTGCTCCGTCACCCTCAGAGGGAAGAAATTCTTCCTCATGTTCAGACAGAACTTCCCAGGCTTCAGTTTGTGCCCATTGCCCCTTGTCCTGTCACTGGGCACCACTGAAAAGAGCTTGGCCCCATCCTCTTGACACCCACCCTTCAGATATTTGTAAGTATATATTAGGTCCCCTCTCAGCCTTCTCTTCTCCAGGCTAAACAAGCCCAGCTCCCTCAGCCTCTCCTCGTAGGAGAGATGCTCCAGTCCCCTCACCAGCCTCGTAGCCCTCCGCTGGACTCTCTCCAGTAGCTCCTCATCTTTCTTGAACTGGGGAGCCCAGAATTGGACAGAGTACTCCAGATGAGGCCTCACCAGGGCAGTGTAGAGGGGAAGGAGAACCTCCCTCGACCTGCTGGCCACACTCCTCCTAATGCACCCCAGGAAACCATTGACCTTCTTGGCAGCCAGGGCACACTGCTGGCTCATGGTTAACCTGTCATCCACCAGGACACCCAGGTCCCTCTCCGCAGAGCTTCTCTCCAGCAGGTCCACCCCAAGCCTGTACTGATGCATGGGGTTGTTCCTCCCCAGGTGCAGGACCCTGCATTTGCCCTTGTTGAACCTCATCAGGTTCCTCTCTTCCCAACTTTCCAGCCTGTCCAAGTCACGCTGAATGGCAGCACAGCCTTCTGGTGTATCTACCACACCTCCCAGTTTGGTGTCATCAGCAAACTTGCTGAGGGTACATTCTAACTCTTCATCCAGGTCATTGATGAAGAAGTTAAACAAGACTGGGTCCAGTACTGACCCTTGAGGGACACCACTAGTTACCAGCCTCCAACTAGACTCAGCACCGCTGATGACAACCCTCTGAGTTCTGCCATTCAGCCAGTTCTCAATCCACCTCACCGACCGCTCATCCAGCCCACACTTCCTGAACTTCCCTAGGAGGATATCATGGGAGACTGTGTCGAAAGCCTTGCTGAAGTCGAGGTAGACAACATCCACGGCTCTCCCTTCATCTACCCAGCCAGTCATGTCATCGTAGAAAGCTATCAGATTGGTCAGGCACGATTTCCCCTTGGTGAATCCATGCTGACTACTCCTGATAACCTTCTTTTCCTCCACTTGGTTGTTGATGACCTCCAGGATAAGCTGCTCCATCACCTTTCCCGGGATGGAGGTGAAGCTGGCCGGCCTGTAGTTCCCTGGGTCCCCCTTCTTGCCCTTTTTGAAGATTGGAGTGACACTGGCCTT
Organism: Opisthocomus hoazin; assembly: GCF_030867145.1. Classification (NCBI taxonomy): domain Eukaryota; kingdom Metazoa; phylum Chordata; class Aves; order Opisthocomiformes; family Opisthocomidae; genus Opisthocomus; species Opisthocomus hoazin. Next base: position 128,925,150 of record NC_134415.1, read on the forward strand.
TCTGCAGTCCTCGGGCACCTCTCCTGTCCTCCAGGACCTCTCAAAGATGATGGAGAGTGGCTCAGCAATGACATCCGCCAGCTCCCTCAGCACTCATGGGTGCATTCTATCGGGGCCCTTGGATTTGTGGACGTCCAGATCACTTAAGCGATCCCTCACACAGTCCTTCTCGTCCAAGGGAAAGTCGTCCTCTCTGTAGGCTTCTTCTCTTACCTCCGGGGCTTGGGATTCCTGAGGGCCAGTCTTAGCACTGAAGACTGAAGCAAAGAAGGCATTCAGTAGCTCTGCCTTCTCTGCCTTCTCCATCACCAGGACTCCCGCCTCATTCAGCAGTGGCCCCACATTGTCCCTAGCCTTCCTTTTGCTGCTGATGTAGTTGAAGAAGCCCTTGTTGTTTTTGACATCCCTTGGCAGCTTCAATTCCAGGTGGGCTTTGGCCTTCCTCGTCGCATCCCTGCACGCTCTGACCACAGAGCGCCTCTGTCCCTGCTTGGTCCCAAGGCTCTGTATACACCAGTGAACCCGGTCCATCCCTTAGCTTTGTCTTTCCAGCCCTCGATGATGCCTACAACATAGAGAGGACAGCAGCAGGGTTCATCTCCACCCAAGTCCTGGTGGTGTCTTCTGGAAAATCCTCTTTTTGCCAAAATGCCCATTTTTTTCTAAGTCCACCACCCCCACATGCACATGTACAGGGTTTTTTTTGGGTCAGTGGGACTCATCGTGCCCAAACCTATGCCCACAGCCAAATGGGTGAGTGGGTGCAGAGCAGGTCTACAGCTCTGAGCCTGCCTGCAGCTTTATACGGGCTCTGGCACTGCCCTTCCCACGCAGCTGAAACTAAGTCAACTCTTTAATTATCCCACGTTTCCCAGAAAAGGCACAATCTTCTGGGGAATGTTCTTAAATATATGTTTAATGTATATCTCGAAGCAAGCACTTTCAGCAAGGCAAGCTGCGTGGCGGGGACAGAGAGACCTCCCAGCACTGAGAGAGGGATCTCTGAGGGGATGGGACCCGGGCACGGTGGGTCCTTGGCAGTGCTGGGGGAAAGGGGACCTGCCCCTCACTCAGCCTGCCCTGTGCAAGGGCTACCAGGGACAGACATGGGTCAGGCCCTGCTGTAAACTATGCAAATAAACTATAAATAAATGCAATTTCCTGCTGGAGTGTGTTTGGTGTTGTTTTAAGGGCCTGATCTAGTTGCTGAAGTCCCCATGAAGCCAAGGGAAGCGCAGGATGTGTTACAGAATCACAGAATCACAGATTGTTAGGGGTTGGAAGGGACCTTTGTGGGTCATCTAGTCCAACCCTCCTGCCGAAGCAGGGTCACCTACATCAGGCCTCAGAGGACCTAGTCTAGGTGGGTCTTGACTATCTCCAGGGAAGGAGACGCCACCTCTGTTGCTGCAGAGAAGCTCAGTCCTTCCCACACCAGTGCCCAGGCTGACCCCAGCACCAGATGTTCTCTAAGGCAGAGTCCCTGTCACCATGCTGTGGCCCGGGAAGTGGGTGCCCAAGACTTCCTGGTGTTGAAGACAATTCACCTCCTCCCTGTCAATGAGTCAGTTCCTTGCCATGCCTCCCTTTGACCTGCTGCATGTCCCTGGGAGGTAAGTCCTGTAGAAATGGCAAGTCCCTTGCAGCAGGATTAGAGAGTGGGAAAGGTTTTCTCACCAAAGGGCTCACTCAAGAAGGGAAATTCCTTAACTTCCATCCATTTTTTAAAGTAGCCCAGACAAATACTTGCCCGGATGAGTTTAGATAGCGTGATCCTACTTTGGAGCGAAGGCATGGGAATGGGAGCTCTCCTGACAACTCTTTGGTTCTGTGACCATCACCAGAATCAAAACAGCAGTGGCACAGATCTTACTGTGAGCCCTTCTAGCTGCTGGGCTTGGCCTTAATGTCTGCCCTATGCATGAGGCTTTGGCAGGAAGGTCTGTGCCATGCCCAGCTGCGGTGGTCATGGGATCCAGGGCTTGAGGGGGAGGTCAATATCCTCAGACTCAATCTCTCAGTTCATCTTGCAAACAAAAACATCCTGCACTCATTCACCTGCTGGTGCTTCCCACTGACACCGTGGAGTGATATTTCCACCAGCTGAAAAAGGGAGATCTCAGGCTGGAAAGGACCTTTGGCCTTGAGCACTCCCTGGCCAATCTGCTGCAGCAATCCCTTCCCACAAACCCAGCCAAGAGCTGCACATGTGAAATGGATTATTCAACAGCACCCTTACTTCTGGTTTGCATCCCATGGTGGGTGTCCCCTTGCCCTCCATGCAGAGACTCGCATCTCCTGGCCACCCAGCCAATGTCACCGGACACTGGGTCAGTGGCAATCAGGCAGGGCTCCCTCCATAGCTGAAAAGGGAGAGCAAAGCAGGGGAGGGCAGCGGGGCTGTCCTGCCTGCTGCTCTGCCTCTCTTTAGAAGCAAAACATCTCCAGCTTAACTACGGAACGCCTGAACAAGGGGTTTGGGAGCTAAGGCCGTTTGCAGGTACCACTGCCTGCTGCAGCTCAAAGTGCCTGTTTTTCAGAAAGCAATACATAGAATTAAACTGGAGGGCTAGTGCCTTTGACCGCAAAATCAGAGAGAATCTGTGCTTCTGTTTTGACTGGGACTTAGTTTCGAGGAATGAGCATTAATTCACCCAGAAACCACTAAAGCCATTTTTAGACTCTGAATAGCTCTTAAAGCCAAGCCCACGCTGACACTGAACTGCTCTTGGCTAGCAGCAGAGCCTCTTCGCTGCCTACCTGTGCCTCTAACCCATCATTTTCTATATCCAAGCACACAGAAATACAGCCCTTTGTCCCCTTGAGATGAATTCTGGCTTTCTCTTAGCAGCCAGGGCTCAGTGTTTTTCTCCCTCTGACCTGTAGACCCACCAGCACTGTGGCTGAGGAGGCCCCAAAAGGTGACATGAAGACCCTTTGCCTTCCCCTGGTTCCTCACGTGGCCTCCGCAAGCTGAGTTGAAGACCCCTCAGACAGCCTGGGCTCTCTCCAGATCCCTTTCCCTGATGGACTGTAGTAAGGGTGGCCACTCTGTTAAACAATCTCATGCATTCAAAGCCATCCTGGTTCTCCCTTGGTATTCTCCGAGGTCCCTGGCCATCCTTTGCTCCCTTCCTCCCCCCTCAACCTGCTGAAGTCAGAGCAAAACCACAGAAAGAGAAAGAAAACCTGTTCCCACCTCCAGCCGACGGGGAAAAGGTCTGGAGAGCTAATTATAGACTAATGCATCAGAGCCATCAATAATTCAGGAAGCTCTGAAACTGAGCTGGAGGTAGGATGAAGGACAGTGCTTGCTCAGCTCCTGAAGCACCCAACACCAGTCTGTCCCCGGGGTCAGGGTGGCCAGCACGTGGGATGCAGCACTATCACCTGCACATCTCAAGGGGCAGACACCAAATTCAGGCTTTCCATCCTTTTTCCTGCTTCACCGACAAATGAACATGGCAGGATCCTGCTTCTCTCAAGGCTTCAAGACACCAGGCTCCACCTTGCTGCTAGGCTCTCCCTCCCAAGAAACACACAAGTGTTGTTTTTCACCTCTTCCCACACTCGGCTCTGTGCTTTTCTCTACCCTGAGTAAGGTTTTGATCTTGCTGGAACAGAATTTTTTTTGTGAGGTTTGGGTTAGGGCATCCATACAGTACCGCACATTTTCTGGCACTGTAGAAATGCTCCACTCTTATCATCCTTGAGTTCTTGGGATGGAGCTGTCACATCTTTCTGAGCGTTCCTTAAATTCAGAGCTCATGGGGAGAAGGAAAACTGGAAGATAAGAGCCTGAAGCTGAAGTTAACACAAGAGCACGCGAGTATCTCTTGCTGAATTGGGAGTTCAACCCATTCTTGGATGTATTTCTTATCAGCTGAGCTTCTGGAAGGACATGTGCCCACCCCATCTTAGCTTCAGCAAAACAAAGGGATTGCATTTGCCAAGGCAGATAAATCCAAGCAATTTTGATGTCAGCATAGCCTGAAAACACAGCTCAAGAGTCTCCTGCCTGTCTCATGCAGACACCACGAGTGCAGACCTGGATGAACTCTCAAACACGTCCCGGTCAGTGCACACCTACATCCAGCCCCGCGGCCACACGTGTGTACCTATGTGTGCACCGGCTGGCCCCACGGACACACCACCATGTGCTGACACACATGGGTGTAAATCAACATGTTCAGATATGCAGAACATATTTGGGGAGGCTGAATTCAGGTTCTAGCACAGCAGAAAAAGGGGTAAGGAGAAATCCCACCCAAAGCACATAGCACCCACATCACTCAACGCAGTTAAAATTGAGGGTGAAGCTCCGAAAGGGCTTACAGCTGCTGTCCCACAGGGCACTAGTTGTTTGTGCTGACCACACCAGGATTTGTCTCCAAAAATTCAGGCCCTGACAGACCTGACTTGTGCACTAAGAATCCTCAAACGCAGCTGGGACCAGCTCCAAAGCAACTGTGTACTCTGTGATGTCCCTGTTAACACATTATTTTATTATTATTATTATATTGTTTATTATTATTTCTATTATTGTACAATTATTATAATGTAGGCTGTGGATGTTGTCTACCTGGACTTTAATAAAGTCTCTGACACCATTTCCCAAAGCATTTTCCTGGAGAAACTGGCTGCTCATGGCATGGGTGGGGGTAATCTTCACTGAGTAAAAAAATGGCTGGATGTCCAGGCCCAAAGAGTGGTGGTGAACGGAGTTAAATCCAGTTGGCGGCCCGTTGCAAGTGGTGTTCCCCAGAGCTCAGTACTGGGGCCAGTTGTGTTTAGCATCTTCATCAGTGATCTGGATGAGGGGGTTGAGTGTACCCTCCATAAATTTGCAGATGACACCAAGTTAGGCAGGAGCGTCAATCTGCTTGAGGGCAGGAAGGCTCTGCAGAGGGATCTGGACAGACTGGAACGATGGCCCAAGGCCAGTTGTGTGAGGTTCAAGGCTCAATGCCGGGTCCTGCACTTGGGTCACGACAACACCATGCAACGCTGCAGGCTTGGCAGTGTTAGGTTTACAGCTGGACTCGATCTCAAAGGACCTTTCCAACCCAAACAATTCTATGATTCTGTGATTCTATGATTCTTTCCTGGTGAGCAGCCCTTCCTGGTAGCTCTCACAGCTCTCAGCTGAGGCTTTGGCTCCCTCTCCTGACAACTTTTCCTCCTCCAGACATCCTCCCAAAAACTGATAGCTTCTTCCAGAAAACCATATTAATCACGCTGAACCAAACCAAAGCACCCCCCAGCTCTGTGCTAAGCGTGGCCGCTGGCAGAAGCGTACAGGATACACATCTTTCCCCCAGACCTACGGTGAGCTTCCCCCCATCCCTCTCTTTCCACTGCATCAGAGCCTGCACATGGGAGAGCTCCTCTTGCTTCTCAAGGCCCTGTTGGCAAGAGGTCTCTCCCGGGGTGGGATTTACAGCCCCCCTGACCCCATCAAAATCCATGCCATGGCCCCTGTGGGCTCATCTTTGGGACTTCCACAGTGAGGAAGGTGAAACCAGAAAAGAAGCAGCAGGGACAGGCTGGAGAAGAGAGCATCCATGACTCAAACCGGAGGGACCAAGTGGGGAGGTACCCTGGAGGGACATTTAGGAGAGGGATGATACTACCACAAGATGAGCATGTTTAAGCAGATATTAGTAGACCACAGGAGCAAGGAAAGCCTTCTGAAAACCAAGAATAATGACACTTGCAAGGCTGTGCTTGGTTCCCTCCTGAATGCATTGGTCCCCCACAGGGCTGCCAGAAGAAGCACAGGGACTCAACCTGCAGCTCAACCCCCGAATCTCCTGCTCCTGGTTGTCCTCTGCCCCTGCTCCAGTTCCTCTGCCGAGCTCCCACCAGTAGATGGCAAGACAAGCTCACATTTTGGGGTGAGAGCGGCCGCGAGCTCCAAGAAGAGAGACTTCTGTCAGGGAGGGGCTTCTCTGGTGTCTAATATGGGGTTCAGGTCACCCTGGGGCATCTCTCTCTCACTCCTTCCAGCTACCTCAAAATTTCTAGAGACTTGGAATTTTTTAATCTCCCTAGCCTTCAATGCAGCCTGGCTGCAATCAATCATGGGATGCAACTATTGCTGGGGGAGCGCTAATGGGCAGACAGACAAGCAGGCAGGCATATAATGCTTCATTTCCTTAGCAAGTAGGCTACAAAAATAAATATGGCACGGACTTCATGTCCTTTAGAAATACAACAGAAAAAGCAGTTCTGACTCTGTGCAAAACCTCCTTGCAGGTCACCTGGCTGGGTTCCCTGCCTGGATTTGACCTTCTCAGGAGAGCTCTGGTTCACTCACTCCCTCAGTTCCCATTCTTCATACCTTTGGGATTTATTCCAGGCCACCACTTTGTCTCTCTCCATAAGCTTCCCATCCTGACCTCCTGCTTACTGGGCCACGTGGGTTTCCGAGGCATCATGCATGGCTTAGGGCAGGAAAGCTCCTCTCCCCAGGGCTGGGGACCACGCTGTTAACCTCTCCCAGCTGCTGGCACTGGCTTGGCATTAGCGTGGCACTCGCTATCCTCTGACAGTGCCTGGAGTCACTTTTGGGGGCTGCAAGACCCACCATGTGACCAAATGTTACCACCATGCATATTGACCTTATCAGACACCCAGGTTTCACCTCACCAACACACGGAAGAGACGCAGGGGCAAAAGAGAGTTTAAACCAAGATGCGTCATGTTGCAGAATAATTGCACTGCTCAGGTTACAGAGCCATGCTGGATTCACCCTGAAGTGCCAATCCACAGCTGGACCGGGAAAAAATGGCAGGGAAAACAGCGATAAAGTTTGCTTGAAGAAGTTGTTAGGAAGGGAAGGACCGGTTTCACATAAATATGTGCATCGAAGTTGTGCACAAAAATTGGTTTGCCTTGAAAAAAAAAAAAACCCCAAACAAAAAGCCCAAAGAAAATCGAGTATTTGGGAAGTTTTGCATCATCAGCCCCTGAAATATAGCATGCACAAGGCCTTCAAAATCCAGGGTGGAGAGGGGAGACTTATTCTTATTTGTTATTGCTTTATTATATTATTCTTGTAATTCTAAAGAAAGAAGAATAATAATTCTTCTTATTCTTATTCTTATTCTTGTTTTTTATTATTTATTCAACTTACTCATCAATGACCTGGATGAAGGGACTGAGTGTACCCTCAGCAAGTTTGCTGATGACACCAAACTGGGAGGAGTGGTAGATACACCATAAGGCTGTGCTGCCATACAGCGAGACCTGGACAGGCTGGAAAGTTGGGCAGAGAGGAACCTGATGAGGTTCAACAAGGGCAAATGCAGGGTCCTGCACCTGGGGAGGAAAAACCCCATGCACCAGGACAGGCTTGGGGCAGACCTGCTGGAGAGCAGCTCTGCGGAGAGGGACTGGGAGTGCTGGGGGACGACAAGGTGACCATGAGCCAGCAGTGTGCCCTGGCTGCCAAGAAGGCCAATGGTGTCCTGGGATGCATTAAGTGGAGTGTGGCCAGTAGGTAGAGGGAGGTTCTCCTTCCCCTCTACACTGCCCTAGTGAGGCCCCATCTGCAGTCCTGTGTCCAGTTCTGGGCTCCCCAGTTCAAGAAAGATGAGGAAATACTGGAGAGAGTCCAGCGCAGGGCTACGAGGATGATGAGGGAACTGGAGCATCTCCTACGAGGAGAGGCTGAAGGATCTGGGCTTGTTTAGCCTGAAGAAGACAAGGCTCAGGGGGGACCTTAGAAATACCTATAGATATCTTCAGGGTGGGTGTCAGGAGGATGGGGCTAGACCCTTTTCAGTGGTGCCCAGTGACAGGACAAGGGGCAATAGGCACAAACTGAAGCCTGGGAAGTTCCGTCTGAACATGAGGAAGAACTTCTTCACTCTGAGGGTGACGGAGCCCTGAAACAGGTTGCCCAGAGGGGTTGTGGATTCTCCTTCTCTGGAGATATTCAAAACCCGCCTGCCTGGATGAGGTCCTGTCCAACCTGCTCTATGTGACCCTGCTTTGGCCGGGGGCTTGGTCCAGATGATCCCCAGAGGTCCCTTCCAACCTCCACCATTCTTTGACTCTGTGAGAGGATGCGCAGTGCAGTGCAGCTTTTTCAACCTGGGCTCACTGTCTGAGGATGGAGAATCCCCCACCTCCCCAGTTCTCTGAAATTGCTCCTTGAGCAAATTCTTTGGGGTCACAGAAGAAACCCAGGTCAGATGTACCTCTGACACCAACCTTGGCTGTGGAAAAGCCCTCTCCAAAGAATTCTCCTGCTCCAGCAGTGTTGCTTGCCCCAGTTACACCCCAAATCAGGGCAATTGCTGCACACCCAAGTGTTTCCTATGCCCAGAGGAGCAGCATCACTCACCATCTCTACTTCTGCACTCACCATCTCTACTTCTGCCTCCTGGCCAAAGGCTGTGCTAATTAATTCATAGCTTCATAGGAGAGGACAAGTCAAGCCTTAAATTAATGTTTCCACTTCAACAGCGCCTCAGCAGGGACAGAGACCCCTGCCCTGGCTGTACGACCAATAAAGCTGTGACAGGCTCCCCATGTCTTGGAAGAGATGGAGATGCTGCTTCCTGTGGCATGGCAGGTGGCTGCGATGGAAAGGGATTTGGAAACTAAGATGCGAGCTCAGCAAATACCTAATCACCATCCCTAGTAAAAAAAAAAACCATCAAGGAGTAACATAGGCCAGAGCAATGAGCAGAAGCTCTTTGGCAATAACTGCAAGGTGCTGGAAGAGCATCCAGGCTTTCAGTTCCCCAGGTGGAGCCGCTGGCATCATCGCCTCCAGTGTGAGCAGCAATCCTCTCGCTACATTTTTATCACTGCATTGAAAAGGTTTAAACAGGGCTTTTCTTTCAAAAATGCTGCCTGGTCCGGAATTGAGAAGGAGTACTTTTAAGCAAGAAAATGATCCCTGAAAAATGCTGCTTATTAAAACCCTGCAGTTTGGTAAATAAAAAAGTACTTTTTAATTATTGTTATTTAAAGTACAATTTTAAAAGTAAATATATAACACCGGAAAATGGAAGAGAAAAAAAAGACAAGCCAACGTCAACGTAATAAACATTTTTTCTGCTCCTTTGATGATGGAGACTGCTGGGAGTGGGAAGAAATTTGGAAAAATCTTCCCAGCTAAAGCTGAATCTGACTGTCCTGACCTCCCTTTGCACTCTGTGCAAGCGAGAGAGGCTGGAGGACACCACTAGTGCCCTAACTGGTGTGTGTGGTGGAGCTGGGACACTGCGTGTGGTTGTTTTTAGGAGAAGAACATCTGGCAAGGAGCTCTGATCACCCCGCACCACCGGTCACCCCACGTCCCAGAAACCCCCTTGGAAGGTCTCAAATCCTCATGTTCTGTCTACACAGCAGTTTTATGGAAATATAAAATGCGAAGACAGAGGCCAACAGCCAAATTTCACGTCTTTCTCCCAGCTTTTGGAATTCCTCTCTGGGTTCCCCACTGCACACCCGTTTCAGCTGTGGCCAACTCAGGGACTCCCCAGTGTCCAGGCTACATGGGGCCTTCACAGCTTCTCCACTTGGCCTCTTTAGGTGGTCCACTGATTATTGAATGGTGTAGTGAGAGGTACACAGACAACATGGAAGAAGGCCCCTGTAGAGATCTCACTGTGGGAGACTGACTGGAGTTCCTGTGTTTCTGCCACAGGAGGTGGCAGGTGGATTCACACCAGGGTCATGTCCAAGCCCCAGAAGGGCCAGCTGAAGGAGATCCAGTGGTGGTGGTTCACAGCCTCCAGTCAACAGCTTAGGAGCTGTGGACTGGGGTCGCTCATCCTCCTTGGGGTCCCAGTTCAATGACACCTTTTTCCTCCTGTGCACAGTGCAACTGCCATTGCCCATCACAACCCTCTTCACAGTGGTGGCTGTAGCTCTGTTGCAGTCTCTGGAGAGTCAAAACCCCTCCAAACCACCCTGGACCCTTGCACAGACTCACTGTCTGGAAGGAGCCATTGGGGACCCAATATATACTTACAAATATCTGCAGGGTGGGTGTCAGGAGGACGGGGCCAAGCTCTTTTCAGTGGTGCCCAGTGACAGGACAAGGGGCAATGGGCACAAACTGAAGCACAGGAAGTTCCGTCTGAACATGAGGAAGAACTTCTTCCCTCTGAGGGTGATGGAGCACTGGAACAGGTTGCCCAGGGAGGCTGTGGAGTCTCCTTCTCTGGAGATATTCAAGACCCGCCTGGACAAGGTCCTCTACAGCCTACTGTAGGTGACCCTGCTTCGGCAGGAGGGTTGGACTAGATGACCCACAGAGGTCCCTTCCAACTCCTAACATTCTGTGATTCTGTGATTCTGTGTGTCCCAGGGAGCGAGGTACAACCACTTCCACACGATGTGTGTCTTGCTGGCCCCACTCTCCCACCAGCTAAGGACCCACAGGGTCACTGGCAGGCCACACCCGGGGACATATGAGAAAAGTTCTCCCTCTCTCTCCCAAAGGCTCAGCTTTAGCTTGGGCAAATATCCCGGCCACTGTTGCCAGGCGGGCGGGCTGGAGATGGAAAATCTACTCCTGGCACTGATCCCTGGAGATGCTGCCAACAGAGCAAACACCCCGGACAGCCATGGGTCATCAGCAGCTCAAACACCTGCTCTGCCCTCTACGGCGTGTCTCAAGTGAGACTCTGCTGCTCTTGTGCGATTGATGGGGCAGCTATTCCACCCAGTAAGAAGACAGCAAGACTGGGGGTCAGTCAGACGAGTTGTTGCTGTTTTCTGGGCAGCTCATCAGCCATCAGAGAAAGCAACCAAGCAAACCTCTGGATAGACCCAGTCCTCTGCTTGGTGTCATCATGAGGCATTGCAAGTCCTCTGCTGTTAATGGAGGAGGACGTATTCATGGACAAGCACTGAAAGAGGTGGCACCACGGTGCAAATCAAGGGCTGAACCTTAGCCATTGGGTGTGGGGATCTGATGTCCACGGGGAAGATTGGACATGCAATGCAGTGGAGTGACGGGGGACACGCTGAATGTCTAGTGAGTGTTGGGGACCTGTTGCCCCTGGCAAGAGCTTAGATTTTGCCAGAGTCCACTTTCTACCTGCATGATGGATACAAATCCCCCTGGTCTCCATCAGCACACTCAAGCAGAAGCAGCTCCTCCAGGGAGGCTACTGCGTGGCCTGGTAGGGAAACCAGAAGATCAGCTGTCCTGGACTTGGATAAGCAGGATCTGCACCGCGTCGACTTCTTCTCCTGCCATGAGCACTGGTAAAGATGGCTGTTGCCTGATTTGGGATTTTTTTTGTAATATATATCAGGTTTCGTACCACCTTCAAGTGGGGAAGAGATTGCAGGAGGAATTGGGGCTATTTCCAGGTTCCAAAGCATGTTTGTCTTCAACAGGGCTAGCTGTTAGGCCCTGGCACAACTTCAAACCTGCTTAACCCACACATGGCCACGGAAAAAAAACAAGTAGATGTAGAAGGAGGAGAGATGGCATAAAAAAGGAGTAACACAAAGAAAGAGAATATTTCTCATTTATTGACCTTTCCTCCCTTCGCATTCCCCAAAGGCAAGTGCAACGGGAAAGAGCACAGAGGGACACGTGTGTGGGTGTGAGGGGGCTGGACTCAGGTAAACGGAGGGGGCATCTATTTGCAAAAGGAACATTTTTTACTCCATTATTAGACACCCACATCAATCTACTGCAAGACATAAATCCACACCAAACCACGTTTCCCTCGTGCTGGAGCTCCATAAAACACTTGTTCCATGAAGCAGCACCCTTGGGGTGGTTTTCCTGTGTATCTGAAGACACTCAGACACTCTGTGATGGGCTCCCTATAAGACACTCTACAGAAAATGTCATTTTAGCAGTTTTTATCACAATTTAAGGAATGTTGGCAAGTTGTATGTGAGCAATAACAGTGTAATTCCTGTGTTTACCAAAGGAATGTGTGAATATTGCTGTGGCCATAGAGTGAAAAACTGTGAGTCCACTAAATTAAGTAAGGTAATAGAAAGAATGATTATAAATAACATAACAATAAAACACTAAATATCTTCACTTTTTAAATTAATTACAGATTTTTGAGTTCATACAGTTCATTTTCATTTTCAGAAGATTATTTTTTCCTTAAAATTACAAGGGTTAGAAAGGTAGGAATTGTTTCTAAACATCAGTCTCTCAGAATAACAGTACTCCAGGAGGCAGGGCTGTAAAAATACACCAGATCTCATGAATTTTGGGCTTCAGATGCGAAGAACTGGCAGCACCGGTTGAAGGGGAAGCGGATGGTCTGTGGATGAACTCCGGACTTTGCTTTGTCTCCTCTGACACGCTGCTTTCGCAACAGTTCTGCTGATGATGGGTCTTTACCCTGGCATTACGGAAAGGCTGGAGAGATGAAGGACCTGTTGCACCAGATGGGTAAGGAGAGATTATCCTTGCAGCAATGATCCTTTCATGCCAAAACACGATCGGCGTCCTTGGAGCTATGCTCTGACATCCCCTGCCAAGAACCTCCTCTACTGAGGATTGGTCTAAATGTCATCCCACCCATCCAGCAACATGGTGTGACCTCACTGCAGGAGGGAAATTCCTGGAGATGCATTTATCCTGCTGGGAACATGGTCCCAGCCCTTTCCCCTTGGCAAGGAGAGGGTTGTGGAGCCCCACAGGACTGGGAACAAAGGCAGAGGCACACTGAGCAACCAGCAGCAAGGTGGAGGATGAATCTGATGAGCTTTAGAGAGCCAGGGGACATATCATTTGATTATGGGAAGATATTCAAGAGCGTCCTCATGCTTCTTGTCAAGCATGGATGGATGGCCAAGTCCCATGACCTTGGTGGAAAGGGTAGACTGGAGATGGCCAAGCCCATTGGAGTGGGACCCCAAGGAGGAACACATCGCAGTCCACCCTGATGCACCACATGCCCTTTCTCATGCTTCTTGGTTCCCCATGCCAGACACTAAGCCACGCATACAAGGGCCTGCATGACTAACCTGAACAAAGCCTGGGTCCTCTCTGGCTGGCACAGTTTGTACCTGTACACTGGACTTCTTTGCCCTCCAGAAAAGGGTCACTGCACCAAAAATGCCGGTTGGGTAGGGCCCTTGCTCTGGGCTAGTCCCTGACCCTAATTCCCAGGGATGGGGTTGGCAGGCAACATAATGAGCACACCAGCTGTAATCTGGGTAAAACAGTGCTGTTTCCCCCTAGCCCCCAAACTTCTTCCTGCCCCAGACCTCACTCCCAAAGCAGCAGGGGTTCAGACCTCAGCTGCTTTCCTCCTCAGGACAGTGGCAGATAGCGTCGATCAAAGCCATGGATCCAAGAATGTCCACAACGAGTGCACAGGCTGGGAGATAAATCATGTGAAGGGTCTCATTTGGTCCTCTGGGAAAATTTGGCTGAGAAACCTGAGGTTACATCTGTGCTAAGAAATAACCCCTCGTGCAGATGTTTTCCATTCAGCTTTACATAAACCTTCAGAAGAGCTGAGGGGATGTACAGAGATGTCTTCAAATCATCCAAGTCTATCTGCCTTCAACCATGATTCCAAGCCCATTTTCCTTCCCTCTTCCATCTGTCCATACCCACCTCTTGTCATACAGTAAGACCAAAACTCTAGAGCCAGAAAGATCTTCCCAGCCTTTCCCAGAAGGCCAGAAAGACCTTCCCAGGCCTTTCCCATCTTCCCTGCACAGTAGCGTGGGGATTGCTCTGCATTTAAAGACCAAAGTCACTACACTAATACAAAGAAAGAAGATGGCCTTCAAGCATTGACATCTGTAGGGTGTTTCTCCTTTTGCTGGTGCTCAGATGAGGTCTGCCCAAGCAGCCTGGGAAGACATGGCAGTTAGAGAAATTCGTTTCTGTGCTGGAGAAATGCCTTCTGGATCAGGAAAGGAGTCACTGGCTGAAACTCTCTGAGGTGAAACACATTTCAAGATAAAGGACTGCTCTGGAAAAATAAAACTGAATGTCCTGTTCTACTTCCACATGGGAAGTTTCTGACTTCACTCAGGAAAAGCCATTTATAGGAGATCTATATATTTTGCACATGAAATGTCATTGAAACCAGCACTTTTCCTGTTTTTTTGTCTAAGGTCGGCACTTTCAGCTAGAAAAACTCTTAGCTGTGAGTGCCTGCAGCAGCTCCCAGGAAGATCTTGGTGGGCCCTCAGGCTGGCTGGAGAATTTCACACCTTCCTTGGAAGGATGAGAGATAAACGAGGTGGCACCACACTTTACAGGGTGGCCAGAGGGAGAGTGAAGCAGAATGGAAACATGGAATGGTTTGGAGGGCTTTGCTTCACAGGATATCAGAGCTCCACTCGAGGTCAGAAGAACTACAACCCTGCACTTTCGATCTTCTCTGCTGTGGGCACCCATCTGAGAAAGGGAAGAGAGGGCAGTTGGGTATGTAGAAGGCACTCAGCCATTTGTAATTTTTGGCAAGAAGATGAAATCCCCTCCAAGCTGAACTCTAAGCTGTGCACTGCACTTCTCAGGAGCTTCGGTTTGCTCCTTTGGGAGACTGCACAAGGGCTATAGAAAATGCAGTCCGGAAGATATTAAATGCATAGAATCAATGCCTGGGTCAGGATGAATGACAGCTGCACTGGACAACCACTCCAGCGCTGAACTGGATCTCAATTTCACAAAACTGTTGGCTTGATTCCTCAAAAATACACAGATAATCACTGCCAGTGTGAATGGAAATGCCCTAAATTGATCCCAATTGCAGTATCGGGTGCAGGAAATAAATTTCTTTTCTGGCTGAGCAATGCCCACTCCAGATTTGAGGTCCACAACGGTGCTGCTGAAGCATAAATGTCTTCTGAATCCTGTCTCCACTGGCAAAAGCCAGCCTCTCAGCTGCTGTATGGAGATACGGTCATCTTTAAACGCCTGGTTTTGTTCCAGAAGCTGTCCCTGGCTTGAAGATGTAGGCGTCATCACAACCCCCCCTGCACGACATAAATGAAGCACCCAGGAAGGACGGCAACAGCGTCCTTCTCGTGACACTGCTACCCAGCTGGTGTGTGCGAGCTCACCCCTCCGCACCCCCTGCCCCACCCCCAGCCCCAGCCTGCCACAGGCCCTCAGACCTGTGGCGAATTTAGGACCATGTACAATTGCTGAAGAGCACTCGTCTGGCCCAAACCTCCATGCAAAGTTGTTGCAATGCCAGCTAACCTTCATCTAAAATAGAAACAGCCGGCCCCGAGGGGGCCAGGAAAGCCCCTGGCCCTGCCCAAAACTCAGGGGAGGCTTCATGGACAACACAGTGGGTAAGGAATTGGCTGGATGGTCACACTCAAAGAGCAGCGGTCAACAGCTCGATGTCCAGTGGAGATCAGTGATGACTGGCGTTCCTCAGGGGTCAGTACTGGGACTGGCACTGTTTATCATCTTTGTTGGCGACATGGACACTGGGATTGAGTGCACCCTCAGCGAGTTCACCGATGACAACAAGCTGGCTGGTGTCGTCGACACGCTGGAGGGAAGGGATGCGATCTAGAGGGACCTGGACAGGCTTGAGAGGTGGGCCAGTGCGAACTTCATGAAGTTCAACCAGGCCAAGCGCAAGGTCCTGCACACAGGTTGGGGCAATCCCAAACACAAACCCAGGCTGGACAGAGAATGGATTGAGAGCAACCCTGAGGAGAAGGACTTGGGGGTGTTGGTTGATGAGAAGCTCAACATGACCCAGCAACGTGCGCTGGCAGCCCAGGCGGCCAACCGTGCCCTGGGCTGCATCCCCAGCAGCGTGGGCACAGGGCGAGGGGCGGGATTCTGCCCCTCTGCCCCGCTCTGCTGAGACCCCCCCGGGAGTCCTGCGTCCAGCTCTGGAGCCCTCAGCACAGGACAGACCCGGAGCTGTTGGAGCGGGGCCAGAGGAGGCCCCAGCAATGATCCGAGGGCTGAAACCCCTCTGCTGGGAGGAAAGGCTGGGAGAGCTGGGGCTGCTCAGCCTGGAGAAGAGAAGATTCTGGGGAGAACCTACCATGACCTTTCAGTAGCTGAAAGGGACCTATAGGAAAGCTGGAGAGGGTCTTTTGACAAGGGCATGGAGTGATAGGACAAGGGGTAATGGCTTTAAATTTAAAAAGGGCAGATTTAAATCAGATATAAGGAAGAAATTCTTTAATGTGAGGGTGGTGAGGCCCTGGCCCAGGTTGCCCAGAGGAGCTGTGGCTGCCCCCTCCCTGGCAGTGCTCAAGGCCAGGTTGGACGGGCCTTTGGGCAACCTGGTCTGGTGGAAGGGGTCCCTGCCCATGCAGGGGGGTTGGAACAAGATGGTCTGTAAGGTCCATTCTGTGATTCTAAGGTGGGCATCCCAGCCCCTGGGGCTATGTTCCTGCCCTCTGACTAACCCTGCTGCTCATCTCTCCACCGCCCTGGGCTTGGCTTCTCCTCCCTGGAGGGATGCATAGCAGTGAAAAACGGTGTGTTAGAGCCTGACACCATCCCGAGGAACAAAAGGAGGGGTTTTCCAAAAGCAAAGACCCTTATCGCCCGTGGCCCTTGCACTCTTTTGCTGAGGGAATAAGGTTCCTCCTCTTCTGCACCTCTCACTGACGACTTAACCACCCACAAGCAGAAAGCAGCTGCATCTGTATGGGCTTAAACAAAGCAATTTAGTTTACCTTCTTAGGAACTGATTACTGCAACAGGACCCAGATCCAGGCAGGATTTGCACTTCTATCCCAGGCTCAGGCAGTGACCTTCAGCATGACAGAAAGACCCTTGCCCGGGCCCCGTCTCAAATCCAGCAGTCTGGGTATTAATAGCGCATTGCCGCAGAGGCACGTAGTCCAGTGCCGACTTCAAAACGTCAGGGAAGCTGAACAAGCGCGCTCCGTCAGCAATCCCACCCTGAGAAGGAGAAGAGCTCCTTCCTTCAAAGCTTTTTAGCGTACTCCTGCTGATAACTGCGGTGTCTGTGCGTCCGCACTCACACGGGAACAGTGAAGCGAGGACCATGAAGCCAGTCACTGTCTCCAAGGCAAACCAGCAAGGAGAAGTAAATCTGGGAACTAAGAGCCCAGGCTTTTGGTTTTGCTTCATGAATATGATTATAGGGTCAAATCTTCTTAAATCTCTGCAGAACAGGGTGGATGGAAAAGGAGAAAAATGGAAAATAGCTGGTTTTTGCAGGGCCTGGAGGACCTGAAGGGTAATGGCAATCCTGCCCTCAGGTACAGCAGCGTTGGATAAAACAAAGTCACCTATAGAGCTTACAGAAGCCAGGTTGAGCATGTGTAAGCAAGTCAAGCTAATTATCAAAGTGAAGCTGCTGGAGAGAGCACGGTGCTGGAACACCCTCACCTGCTCTGCAAGGAACAGAACACCTGCGTTGGTCATTAAATCGCGGCCCAGTGAGATGCTTCCCCTACAAGAAGTTCCCATCATTAGAAAGACGAGGCGTAGGAGGAGGGACAGGCCCTGTTTCCCCTGAAGGGAGTGTTTATTCACAAATTAATGAGGCTGGGTAAATTATTAAGAGCACATTCCTTCTCACTTATGTCTGCACAAACTTCTCCTGACGACGAGCATTACTGGTTGTGCAACTGCTGGAGTCAAGACCTTCTGGGATGCATTAGGAGGAATGTGGCCAGTAGGTAGAGGGAGGGTCTCCTCCCCCTCTACTCTGCCCTAGTGAGGCCTCATCTGCAGTACTGTCTCCAGTTCTGGGCTCCCCAGTTCAAGAAAGATGAGGAGCTACTGGAGAGAGTCCAGCGGAGGGCTACGAGGATGAGAAGGGGACTGGAGCATCTCTCCTATGAGGAGAGGCTGAGGCAGCTGGGCTTGTTCAGCCTGGAGAAGAGAAGGCTGAGAGGGGACCTTCGAAATGCCTATAAATATCTGCAGGGTGGGGGTCAGGAGGACGGGGCCAGACTCTTTCCAGTGGTGCCCAGCAATAGGACAAGGGACAACGGGCACAAACTGAAGCCTGGGAAGTTCCAGCTGAACCCGAGGAAGAACTTCTTCCCTCTGAGGGCGACGGAGCCCTGGCCCAGGCTGCCCAGGGAGGTTGTGGAGTCTCCTCCTTCTCTGGAGATATTCCAGACCCGCCTGGACGCGGTCCTGTGCAGCCTGCTCTGGGTGACCCTGCTTCGGCAGGGGGTTGGGCTGGGTGACCCACAGAGGTCCCTTCCAAACCATTCTGTCATTCTGTGATTCTGTGCACAGGAGCAGAACCAAGGACCCTCTACAACCTCAAATTCTTGGCGCTTGTTCCCTAAAGCTCCTCCCTCAGAACACCCCGGCTCTTTTCTTGCCCTTTCAAAGCTGCAGGGACGTACAGAGAGACAGAAACGCGGCTGGAGGCAGACCACCCGGCTTCTCAACATGTGACAGGGCTAAGAAATGTAGAAGTGGCGGAGGAATATGTGAAACCCAGCACCTCCTGGAGGGCTGCCACCCACAAGCGCAGCCCGTTCACCTGCCTCGTGGCTCAATGAAAATTAAAGGGTAACCGTGCTGCATCTGCCTGTGAGCCCTGGTGAGGCCTCATCTGGAGTACTCTGTCCAGTTCTGGGCTCCCCAGTTCAAGAAAGATGAAGAGCTACTGGAGAGAGTCCAGCGGAGGGCTACGAGGATGAGGAGGGGACTGGAGCATCTCCCCTATGAGGAGAGGCTGAGGGAACTGGGCTTGTTCAGCCTGGAGAAGAGAAGGCTGCGAGGGGACCTAATAAATGCTTATAAATATCTGCAGGGTGGGTGTCAGGAGGATGGGGCCAAGCTCTTTTCAGTGGTGCCCAGTGACAGGACAAGGGGCAATGGGCACAAACTGAAGCCTGGGAAGTTCCGTCTGAACATGAGGAAGAACTTCTTCCCTCTGAGGGTGACGGAGCCCTGGAACAGGCTGCACAGGGAGGTTGTGGAGTCTCCTTCTCTGGAGATATTCAAGACCCGCCTGGACAAGGTCCTGTGCAGCCTGCTCTGGGTGACCCTGCTTTGGCAGGAGGGTTGGACTAGATGACCCAAAGAGGTCCCTTCCAACCCCTACTATTCTGTGATTCTGTGACTGTCTGCTACGCAGAGCAACCGGAATAAGCAGCAGACAGTTAAGATATACCTAAATATTTGAGAGTCACTGCACAGACGTGGGGAGGGGGAATGGGGGGGGGGCTGTATCTTTCTCCATGCCTCAAATCACCCATCACTTCTGCCACTGAAGAACAGGCTTCAGCGCTAACCAGCATCCGTCATCGCTCCTCTTACAAGATCTAAACAAGGATAACAAAACCAGGATACACCTGCGCAGGATTTTAATAAAGTAGGCATCATCCACAACTTCCAATATTTCAAAAAAACAGTCTTAACTTTTTTCCTGAATAGGTAATTTAACAGCTACAATGCTCAAATGTCACGGGAGAAGTCTCTGCCCGGAAGTCAAACTTCAAACTGGTAGCAAAAGTTAAGATGTTTTGTACCACATCAAACTGGTTTAATACAGAAAATACTGTAACATAGTTACAACAGAAATTAACAGGGAAGATACGGAAAAAAAAAAACCCACATGCACCACTGGTTACAGGTTGAAAACCAGAACTTCAGACAGACCATGTAGACATACCTAACCTCGCTCCCTGGCTATCACCACGTTGTTACCTCCAAACACCTCCCTGTTGCAGTGTGGTTTATTTCAGATTTTGCAAACCACAAGTTTGTTAAATGGCTGCTCCTAAATGAAGGCAGCAACTTCTGGCAGGAAAAAGAATAGAAAAGAGAAGAAACTTCTGTTCACAATGCCATAGGTCTGGATTTCACCTTTGCTGCAACACCTTATCCAAAGCTTTTGTGCCATGTCACAGCCAGGGACAGTCTGTTTCAGAAGGAAGAACATTCTGTTTGCTTTTCTTGGTGTTAACTGGAGCTCTGAACAAGGGTGAGGGGAGTAGACCCCACGACTTTGAGCGAAACAAAGAAACAGTGTAAGACCCACCAACAGCTCTCTATTTTACACCTCTCATTGAAAGGAGACAATGAGGAGTCCCCAGGGTCTGACCCATGAAAGACCAGAATGGAAAAGGCCCTTCAGCTCATGTTAAAGCCCTTCCCCTGATGGCTCAGCGTTAACAGCTCACCAGGAGATAATCCTGGGTCGGGAGGGCAGAGGACAAAACCTGAGCCAGTCTTTCCTTGGCAGGTACGAATGGAAGGCCAACTTTGCTGACCCATTGGGCCAAATATTACACTTGAACAACGTGACAACAGCGGCCAAAGTTTAAAAACATGTCTTTTCAGAAATGTAAACAATATTAAAAAAAAAAAAAGTTTCAATAACAGGCCACAGCCTTAGAGGTTTGTCGAGCTTCAATACCTGGGAAACGCATACTGTGCCGACAGATCAAACAACAGGATACATACAAAACCAAGAGATACAAGTTTAACAAATGTTTAAAATGACTGGGTTTCATCACGGAATCTTCATCTGAAGGTTACTTTTATGAGAAAACATATTCCTTGCAGCATGTAGACTCCTTCACAAAGAGACAGAAATCCGGTCATGTCAGTTATCCACTTCCCCCTCCACCTTTTTTGTCTTGCACACTCCAGCAGTGCACGTAGGTGAACACCGCAGGATTACAGAGCGCTTAACAGACTCGCAACTGCCAAAGCATCGTCACAAAAAACAGGGCACACAAGTTGTAGGAAAAAAAAAAATACTTGAACATATTTACCTACACGTGCTATTGGAGTATGCAAGACAAAAAAAGATGGAGACCTTCATATCGGGAAATTCCAGTCATTTTGAAAATGAAAGATATTTTTTCTCTGAAAAAAAAATACAATCAAAGTTCCCAGATGCTGTTTGTCAAGGCATGCTATCGCTGTAGTAGCCAGTGGCTCAGATTCACATCCACAGAAACTGGTATTTTACCTAAAAATGGCTTTCCTGTCTCTCTCTCCAGTTTGTCATTTCTGAAAGTCTCCTAAGTAGCTTTGGAATCGACATATTTTCCTCACATGTGTCTACTAAGACTCCTTTGTTAATCCCAGAATCTCCTGTGCATGAAACTCAATGAGCAGAACAGCCCTTAACCGTAGCTAGAAGACGGTTTCAGCTTCTGCATTCCTCTCTAAAGAATAAAAGCATAAATACACATAAATAGCATCTACAAATACACTTACAGTGCACGCGGAAATGCAGCGAACAGGTTTCAAAGGCTGACTTCACCATAAGGCTCCACCATCAGCCCACCTTTACAACTTGCTCCAGGCACTATGTTGTCACGCTAGCACAGCAAACAACTGGGATAACCAAGAGCAGTGCTAATTAACAACAAACCCATACCTGGGCATTGTCTTCTTGCAACTCGCCCCAGGTTCACACACACGTAACAGCTCTTTGGATTTCAGATCTGCCTCTGAGGTTAAACCGAAGGCAGCAGCACTTTCAAAGAACAGGACAAAGCTTAGCTTGTGAGCCCTGTTTTTTTAAAGCATAATGAGAATTCAAGTCCTATTCCTCTTCACATTTATAAGCTTTATAAGAATAACGCTGCTTTGTGTGCCCTATGTATAGAAAAGTATATGTTTATACAGCACTATATATAAAAATAGGAACTATCAACCAAAATTTGATTTCAAACTAGAATTGCAACGACCCCCGCAATTTAGAAACATGAAGTGGCTCTTCTGATCTCTT
The DNA here is from genome assembly GCF_030867145.1 of Opisthocomus hoazin. Lineage (NCBI taxonomy): Eukaryota > Metazoa > Chordata > Aves > Opisthocomiformes > Opisthocomidae > Opisthocomus > Opisthocomus hoazin. The sequence goes on from NC_134415.1 coordinate 128,946,794, forward strand.
GTAAGCAAAGAGTAGAAAGGATCGTATCTTACTACGACCTAATCTCCTCCACCAGGAAAACAAAAAACCTATGGCTAACTTTGCAGGATATGCCGAAACACCAGGTTTGACAGTACTGCCCCGTGTCGTTTGCCACAGAAGAGGCAGGCAGCAGGAATGATCAGAGAGTCATCAGCCAGGAGTAAGTGCCTTTTTGCCTTTTTTTTTCCTAGGTGCTTAAGTGTGAAAGTTCAAGAATTCTTTGTTTGTCGTCAGTGCCGTGCTTGGAGACACTACCAAATGATGTCGTTTATCTAATAGCACATTCCAGCTACAGTATGCTTCTGCACAACTCTATTGCTACTTACGAAAATTAATAACTGACATGCTCTAAGACTCAGAAAATTATAAAATAATTTAGCCATTTCTTCCTGGTCCTCTGTGGAAATCTGGAAACATCTTACAAAGCATTTCAGTTAGCTTGAGCAATCCTGGAGTCAGACCCAAGGAAGCTAAACATCGTAGTCACCAACTCGGGCAGATCATAATCATGTTTCCAACCCCAATCCCTCCGGGCGTTCCTGTCATCAAAGTTCATCGGCCAGTTGTCAGCTAGAGTGAAAAGAAAGAAGAAACACGGACCGTGAGGCTTAGGAAAAAATTCTTTAAACTTCAAGATGTATCATCACTGGCCATGTGAACTACTAAAGCTGAATTTCAAACTGTAAGACTTGAACCATACAGAAGCAATTTGCAAGTAGCTACAAGGAAAAGCAGCTTTGTTTTGCCCTTAACATATAGCAATAGAAGGTTTTTACTAACCCACTGCCAAAGAAGCTGATACTAACCTATGGCCTGCCTGACTTCATCCACATTGTAGGTCACCTGCAGCTCAGGAATGTGCTTCTGCACCTCTTGCGCCAGCTCTTCAGGAGTGAAGCTCATGGCACTGATGTTGTACGTCCTCATGCTCAGGGCCTCTGCGGGGACCTCCATGACCTCCAGCGTCGCTTTCAGACAGTCATCAATATACATCATAGGGAGACGAGTGTCCGGCTTTAGGTTACATTGAAATTTGCCGGTCTTTATGGCATCATGGAAAATCTGGACAGCATAATCTGTAGAAAAGAACAATGGATGCGTGTACTCACAGAATCACAGAATGGTAGGGGTTGGAAGGGACCTCTGTGGGTCATCTAGTCCAACCCTCCTGCCAAAGCAGGGTCACCTACAGTAGGCTGCACAGGACCTTGTCCAGGCAGGTCTTGAATGTCTCCAGAGAAGGAGACTCCACAACCTCCCTGGGCAACCTGTTCCAGTGCTCGGTCACCCTCAGAGGGAAGAAGTTCTTCCTCATGTTCAGACGGAACTTCCTGTGCCTCAGTTTGTGCCCATTGCCCCTTGTCCTGTCACTGGGCACCACTGAAAACAGCTTGGCGCCATCCGCCTGACACCCACTCTTCAGATATTTATAAGCATTTATTAGGTCCCCTCGCAGCCTTCTCTTCTTCAGGCTGAACAAGCCCAGCTCCCTCAGCCTCTCCTCGTAGGGGAGATGTTCCAGTCCCCTCACCATCCTTGTAGCCCTCCGCTGGACTCATCTGCCTCCATTTGTCAGCAATCCTCAGACCACCCCCAAAGTCTCCCATCTAAAGTCTAGCAGCAGAACTGTGCATGATTTACATTGTAAGAGTCATTCCGAACTATCCCGATGCTATTCTAGCATTTGTACATTGCAGCAAGACAGCACAGTCTAACATATTTTTAAAGGAAATGGTCTCAGCGAGTGTAATTAATCTAATATCTCTCAGATACTGTTTAAATGTAAAGGTTATGAAATTAATGCCCTAGGCTGGAGTGGACAAAAGTATTGCCGTAACACTGTTGAAACAGCGTCTCTACACTGATGCTCTGTACTGCCACAGGTTAATCTCTACAGACACATTAAAAATGAGTGTGTTGGTTTATGTTTCTGCTGTTCTTGCCTGCAACACAGAGAAATACGCACAAGTCGCTTACCAGTTGTTCCCCCACCAGGCTGAGAGTCAGCGGATATAATTCCTGGATACCTCAGGCAGCGGAAGTCTAGGCCATACCGATAATGGTAGTACTATGGAAGGATGAGAAAAAGACAGCTTTACGTATCACGACTAGCCTACCCAACTCATTGGGTCCACAGGAAAAATCTGCCACAGGACAAACTTCCACTCTGTAACCCTTCCCTGAGACGGATGAAAGAAAAGGAGCTACTGAACAGTTTCCATTCCCAGCCAGGCAGCTGAGCTCTCTGCTTGCTCTTTTCTAGTTTTCATCCACATCAGTAGATATTGATTCTCAACAGGGATGGGCTTCTACCATAGGGTCTAGATCTAGTGTTCAGAAACTGAAAATTCCTAAGCATTTCAGCTAAATACAGCCTTCAGCCCTGCCGCTGTCCTTCATTGATTTGAAGCGTGAGGAAACTGTATGTAAAAGTATCAGCTTTAACAACGTTACATTTCTAAAATACTACAGAGCAAAAAGAGAAGTTGTGCATATAGAGGCTCCTCCGGCTTTGACTTTAAAATCTTTTTCTTTTTTTTTTTGGCAAAAGTTGTCGCTGTCTAGCACGCTTTCGCAAGGTTTTGTACACTATCATTTACGCAATGCCATTCATATTGGCAGATGAGGCAGAGAGGCCAAAGTCAAAAGAACCACAGAAAGAAACGATATTGAAAGTCAGGTGTTTGCCAGCTTCTGATTTTTGTATTTTTTCCAATAAAAATTCAAAAGATATTTGTCCTTAAGAGCTGCCTCAGACTACGGCTGAGTACTAAAGCCTGAAGGAAAGAAAGAATGGGGAAAACACACTGCAGTGAGGACATTTCCAAACACAACAAAGCTCTCCCAGAACTTTAATGAAACCAATAAGCTAAAAAATTCTCACTTCTCCCATGAGCTCAGCGTGAACCTTGGAGACTCCATAGATTGTCCTTGGTCTCTGAATGCAGAGATCGGGAGTTGGATCCCGAGGAGAGGTGGGTCCAAAGGCTCCAATGGTGCTTGGAACAAAGAGTCTCAAATTATGCTCAGCTGCAATATCTAGAACGTTGTGTAAACCTGGAACAAACAACAGGATTTATCAGAACATACGCTGCACTTTCTCAAGCCTCTGGAGGAGTCATGAACTGGAAACTCTTGTCACATACCGGTAATATTGACAGCTCTGGCCAAAGGGACGTTTGCTTCCCCAACAGCACTGAGCAAAGCGCTATAGTGGAAGAGCCAAGTAATCCGATTATTCACTACTATCTCACGTAAATTCTTGTAGTCCAAGATATCCGCGAAGATAAAAGGACCTAGAAGAAACGGAACCAGTACAAAATTTAATACCAAAAAGAATGGATGCAAAGAGAAGTTCTACATGAAACTCCAACTGATGCTTCTTGACCATACCTCTGTTTGGGATCTGACTGTGCAGCAGAAGGTGCACCTAACAGCAGGGGTCAATAAATTAGTAAAGCAGCAGGAGAAACGAAGGAGAGCTGCTACCTTTACGTCAACAACTGACTGATGCAAGAACTCCTGTTTTAGCCAGTCAACGTCACGAAAACAGGGAACATCTAGTGAACACTATTCAAATATCTAAATACATCATTAAGCAATAATGACGGAGAAAAACTTATGCAAGTTTCTAATGAAAATAAAGGAATCCAAAACACCTACTCCACATCCATCTTATCATAAATACTGCCTGAGTATCGTAAAACAAACAAACTTAATTTCCAGCTTGTTCCCTCCAAAAGAAAAAATGCATCTCTTTTTACAGTAGGAGCACGACAGCCAAGCTCAGCTTGAGTCAGGTACTTCTTCTGGTCAACAACACAGCAAAGCAACAGTGGAAAAAATGCAAAGAAAAGTATTCAGAAAACAGGAATAACAGACAGAAGAAATCAACATCTTGGCAAGATTTCAAAGCAGGAAGGCATTATCCAGAAGTCTCGAACAGCAACTTGTTCAGTTTAATCCACTTATCATTTAGACTTTGGTAATTAGTCTATTAACATCAGAAGTAAAGTCAGGATTTTTTTTTTTCCATGTGCTGCCCCAGGCACTTACCACTACGAAAAACATTATCCGGAGGCTTTCTAATGTCAGACAAGATCACGTTGCTCTTTCCAAAGCGTTTCCTGTGTAAAAATACCCACACGGTACAGTGAGTCTGCATTCTTTGAGATTATTTATAAGTTGCCTTGCTGCCATTTCGTTCTGCAGGAGCGGTATCACAAGAACAATAATTTCCACAATTAAATCAGCTATTGCACTAAAAAAACCCAACCACTCTAAAAAACATCAATACAGCATCTTAGAAAATTAGTAAACTACTTCTACTAGCCGTGAAAGACTGCATAAAGGTAGAGAAACTTCCTAGAAAATGAAAATATGTTGAGAAGAAAGACCTTCCTAACCTCTTCTTGCTGAAATTTTTACCCGGGACAATTTACTCCCCTGCAGACAACAAAAAGCCACTCGGCACACTGTAACTGCAGCTACTTTTGTGTCAACAAAGTAAATACAACTGAGTAATCTCTGCCTTGTGCTTTTCTAATCAGCACAAGGCTATTGCAGAGAGCAAGCCTGATGGCACTGGAGTACATTCCAGCCTTCCATTATTTGGATGAGTTTTAAATATATCATAGAAATTTTAAACATAACCATAGAAATGGTAGAAAACATTCAAACTGCAACACGGTGCTGAATGCAGCGAGTTTGCTCACTTTTGGTCATAGTCCAAAGCGTCTGCAGCAAACACTGTCTACATGCAAATGACACTCAGGAGCTGAGCAGGCACGGATATAGACAACGATATGGACCAGGGAGAGCTCTGGGAACACTTAACATTTCTTGAAAAGACACCATGAAAAAATAAGGTAACTGTGTGTGTGAGGCAGGTGAACAGAAAGAACAAGAAAAAACATATTTTCAATTTACTCCTTTTGCTGCATCAGTTGATCTTTCACCAAATCACAAAAAACTTCCAAGATCTTGTATCCTAATCTTCATTTTTGTTTGCACTTTACTAAATAGGGCACTTCATTCCTGAAGTTACTTCACTGAAATTCTCAGAGACATAAAACTCGGCAGATGCAAAGCCTCATAGCTGGGTAATTAGCAGAGGACTATGCATTTTTTCAAGTGGATGTTTGCACTTTTTTCTTTTCTGTAGCACCTGCAGAAATTCACAGCCTCTGTTGAGCACTCAAACCCAGCCTTATTTGGCTAGACTAAAAAAAGAGAAGGAAAACTGACCACCCTCTGAGGATTCAGATTCTGAATACTCCCATTTAGCTGGAAGCAAACGGAACTCAGTGGCTAGTCTCTTAGACAAAATTGTGTTATTTTGGGAATTGTGACCAATATATGCACAGAAATCACGTCAGCAAACCTAAACCGAGCACAGCAGTGAAAAATAAAAAGATGGTGAAAATTTAAAGTTGCTTACAAAACCACGCAGCAAAAAAAGGATCTGCAATTGTCACTAGGATTCTTTTAAAAACAACTTTCCTGAAAAGTGTTGCTTCTAAAAGCTATGGCTAAAGCTTGAATACCTCACTAATAGCAAGTCCAAGAACCACGACATACCTCAGAAGCTTAGCAAGTCCCACTCCAAGCTGGCCAAGACCACCTAAAAGGCAACACACACGAGACAAAAATCAGAGGAAAAGTGGTATCAAAATAAAGATTCCCACCACTATATGTATCATATCAGAAATGAATACTATTTTTCTCGGCAAGTCAAAAAGGTTTTATATTGTTCTCAAGGAAAATACCATGAACTGGTTTTAGCAGATTTCTGGAATAAAAATAGTAGGAAAGTTCACATGGGACTCTGATTCTATCACCATACGGCAAAGGTCATCACAATTTCAGAATATTTTGAGTATTTTTGCTTCCAGCTTTCTGCTCACCAGAGAGGGAGGAGGGGGACCGGGAGACTCAAGTGAGAACCTGGAGCAGGAATAGAGTTACGGCAGGAATGCTGACCTGTAATTAGCACCCGAGGATGATCAGATTCGGAAAAAGAAACCGAGTGAAAGCTGGCATCGGAGGCCACCTGGCGAGGCGAGACCCCGATGCATCGAACAGGCACGATGGAAATCCCACATCCACAACCAGAGCTCTGTAGCAGCTGGCTGACAGCTCTGCTCACGGTTTTGACAACTGGCATCTTCCTCCTTCAAATGTGCTGTGAGAAAAAGAGAAAAAGATTAGTCACAAGTGACTCAATCATATTAAACTTATTAAACGCTCCCTTAGAAAACTCTTGAAGGGGTTTAAGAGAAGCTTGATGCAATCCAGGTCCTAGGTGACGTGCCAACTGAGAGCCACGTCTACGAGCAGCAGCCTGTGAAGTAACATGAACAGAGGTAATATATTCACCAGAGTGCACTCAAGAAAATATCCGCAGCCCAGCAGAGTCCAGTATAACGAACACCAAGAATATGTTTCGAGCTTAAGCCTATTTACAAGGCACTAGAAAACATGATTTCAAGCACAGAAGACAACAGATACAGAATTCAGCAAGTTCAGCTGCTATGGTTACACAGCTTCACTGAATGATTCACTTCTGAATGAAAGTTCTGTGAGCTGCCAGAAATAAGCTAACCTTCCCAGCATTGCATCAGCAAGATTCCAGGAAACAGCAGTGTGCCCTGGCTGCCATGAAAGCTAATGGGAACCTGGGATGCTTTAGGAGGAGTGTGGCCAGCAGGTCAAGGGAGGTTCTCCTTCCCCTCTACTCTGCCCTAGTGAGGCCCCATCTGCAGTACTGTGTCCAGTTCTGGGCTCCCCAGTTCAAGAAAGATGAGGAGCTACTGGAGAGAGCCCAGCGGAGGGCTACGAGGATGGTGAGGGGACTGGAGCATCTCTCCTACGAGGAGAGGCTGAGGGAGCTGGGCTTGTTCAGCCTGGAGAAGGCTGAGAGGGGACCTTATAAATGCTTATAAATATCTGCAGGGTGGGTGTCAGGAGGATGGGGCCAAGCTCTTTTCAGTGGTGCCCAGTGACAGGACAAGGGGCAATGGGCACAAATTGAAGCACAGGAAGTTCCGTCTGAACATGAGGAAGAACTTCTTCACTCTGAGGGTGACAGAGCACTGGAACAGGCTGCCCAGGGAGGTTGTGGAGTCTCCTTCTCTGGAGATATTCAAGACCCGCCTGGACAAGGTCCTGTGCAGCCTGCTGTAGGTGACCCTGCTTCGGCAGGAGGGTTGGACTAGATGACCCACAGAGGTCCCTTCCAACCCCGAACATTCTGTGATTCTGTGATTCAGCTAAGCCAACAGAGGCAGCAGTAAATCTCTTCACAGGGCACTGCTTTTCTCAAACTTACTATGCGTGATGGACAGTATCCAGGAAGCAAACAAAGGAGAAACAGTATTTACCCAAGACTCATGACAATGCCCTAATTACTTCACAAAGAAAAGCATGAATTGCTCATAGTAACACACTGCAAAAGTATCCCGAAATCACCCCGAGCTTCACGCAGGTTTGGTTTTCCTTCTTTCCAATCTTCCATACTGGGGAAGGGAAGGAAATGGAGAAGAATGTACCCATAAATCCCACATGCATCCACAACTGGTCTTCTCTGAGATTCCAGTTTACTTCTTTCAAATGCAATTCTTACGGTTCAGTCACTTAAATTCTTCCTTACCCTCCTTCAAACAACTTTCAACTCTCTTTCCCAAAGTGACAGAATGAGTAAGTTCCCAGATGAGAACATCTTTCAAACTAGCTCGCTTGAGACTACCCTGTCAATTCCTTTTCCACGTGTGTTCTTGTTGCAGATATTATAAAAAAGAGTCAGGGTGAAGGAAGGCCACAAGAAATCGCGGCAGCTAACTGCTGCAGATGAATTCCAGCACTATCAATTCTAGTATGCATAGAACAGCAAACAAGTAATTAATATGGGCGTTCCTTTCACCTACGGCAACACAGGAGGCTGAGAATTTTCTGATACTTAGGGAGTCCTGCTATTTAAACACAGGAGACTTGCTAAACTTCCTGTCACATGCTTAAGAAGATACACCTCCTCAAAAAGTGCATTCTTAAAAATCACACTTGCATAATAAAACTAATCAAAGACTTCTTCTGAGACGCACCTCTCCCCCTCCTCAGACTTGTTTGCTCACTTGTTTAATGACTTAAAAAGCATCACCAATAAGTATCCCGACAAATTATCCAAGCCTCTGCTGCACCTCACAGCCACGAGCCCGTCAGAGGGATCAGTCTGCCTGACCTACCAAAGCTGCACGTCTCCTGTCACGGTGCTACGGAAGCAATCGCTCTGTCTTCTCTCGGCTTTGCACAAGTCTCTTGCAATTCGTTATCATACACCAACCCTACATACCTACATCGAACTCCACCTGCAAAACTAGAGCAAAAAAGCTATTCCTTGAGCACTGAATATGAAGAATCTCCTTTTCCTGAGGACTCAATCTCAGAGGCAACTAATTGTTATCTAAGAGGTTGTAACATCTTTCTCCTGTCCTGATTCTCTAGTGCTGATTAGTACAATCCAGCTTATATTGCTGATGGGCCATGAAGATGATGAAGGGACTGGAGCATCTCTCCTGTGAGGAAAGGCTGAGAGCTGGGACTGTTTTGCGAGAAGAGAAGGCTCAGGAGGGAACTCATCAATGTATGTGAAGACCTCCCAGGAAGACAGAGCCAGGCTCACTGCAGTGGTGCCCAGTGCCAGGACCAGAGGCCACAGGCACACAACGAAACATGGGAGGCTCCCTCTGAACATCAGGAAGCACTTTTTTATTGTGAGGGTGACCGACCACTGGCGCAAAGTGTCCAGAGAGGTTGTGGAGTCTCCAGCCTTGGTGATACTCAAAACCCATTTGGACACAGTCTTGGGCAACCAGCTCTGGGTGGCCCTGCTCGAGCAGGTGGGTTGGGCCAGGTGACCTCCGGTGGTCCCCTCCAACCCCAACCATTCTCTGGTGCTCAGCCAAGGCACTAATGAGATTTCCCTCCCCTACGAGTCCACTTTCACAAAACAGATGTGTTCTTGCTCTTTTTGTGACTCAGTCCCTGTCAAGCTTACTTCAAATTAGCCGACGGGCGCAAAAATAGGTGCGCAGGGGAAGAAGGCAGCAGGCAGACATGTCCAGACAATTCAGTCTCCTAAGACATGTTTCTCCCTCGGAAACCAACATAAGGGTGTTAAAGGGCATTGATCGCCCTTTAAGGAGTCACCATAATCCCTTCTTGTTTCAGAATGTGATAATAAACAACTCGTATAGCACGAAGAGAGACTCACTGATCTCTGTTGCAGACAATTTCCCCTTAAAGTACCTGAAAAGGCATTTCAAGCTCTATAAACAAAATATAAACTAAAGCTGGTTGCTACTAAAAATGCCATGCTAGGATGAAATTGGTTTCCCACCCACTGGACTGGTTTCTCCAAACATGCCTGGAGCGAAACCTCACAGGCTTAAGCTGAGAATTTACTTGTGAGTCTAGGCTGACTCAGAGGAATAGTAAACACATTTTATACCACACACTGAAGAAACCCTGGCTCACCAAGCAGCACAGTTGCATGTAGAAATCCCACCTCTGGCATGCATTTATTTCTATTTCAAATACAAAGAGTGGGAAAAATACCATAACTAGCTATTAAATTCTAAAATTGCCCAGAAAGTGCACAGATATATAAAGAAATTAACAGCACCCCGAAAAACACTTCTGCAAACCAACCATGAGATAAAGCTAGCCCCTACACAGTGATTTACTTGCAAAAGCAACCTGGACAGAAAAGCCCATTCTGCTGGATCAGTTTCCCATCTTAAATAACTTCAGGGAGTTATTAACAGCTCTGAACAAAAAAAAATATCAGTTTAACTGATGTAAAACACCTCAATTTTTTTTATAGGTTTCTCTTTCTTACTGTCCCAAAGAGGAATACTTCTGTACTGTTAGGAACCGGAGAGAAAAAAAAATTCTATACATATTTTCACACCCCCCACCTCTTACATTACGTTCTGACTAGTTTCTCATTCACTGGCTTTACTCATTGACTCAAACCAATACTAGGAACTAATCCTTTCGACTTCTACATTAAGTACAATGAGAAAGCTTTATCCTGAAACATGCAAGTTACTTCCCCCACCCCAGTAATTTAAATTAACAACCAACGCTAATTTCAAGGATTAAGCAATACACGCCGGAATTTTTCCTCTTTCGTACTCACCTGTCCCTCAGCCGGCGACAGAGCAGAAGCAGAGTAGCAACGGCAATTTATAGGACACTGCCTCTTTCGACAGCCAATGAAAGTCTGACAGAAAGTAGGAGAGGTCCCACACCTTAGGGGAAAAAAAAAAAAGGGAGGAAAAAAAAAAGCATGCGTATGAGAGCAGCGGCAGCCTGGGATATCACTTCGTTCACATTCGCTTGATTTTGTAGCGTCTGTAACTTTGTGATAAGCAGAGGACTGCGAAGCCGTGCGCCCAGCTCCTTTATCTCACAGAACCACACAACCTGGGGTCATCTCGGAAGGAGAGGCTTCAAAACTAATTAGTATAAATTATTATATTCGTATAAAGCAAACACACGTTCAAATGTAAAGCAGTAATTTCCCCTGGATAGGAGGAAATTTTTGAATTTTGCAAGATTAAAGCACAGGGAGAGGAAAAAGAGGGGGGGGAGAAGAAACAGGTTCATAAAATGACATTTACCAAGTTAACTTGCAGCCGCTGTTCCTGTTCCTTCGCAGGATTTCCAAAGCGACGTACAAGCAGCAAGCACCTGTAGCTCATAGCAAAGGGCAAAAACATGTTTATAGAAGGTAGTACTTTCTTATATATCAGTTATTAATAGAACATTACGGTGATAAGAAAGATAAGAAACTCATGGGTTTGGTCTGGAAAATCTCACAACAGCAAGCTTCAAAGAAAAAAAAAAAAAAGGAAAAGCAGGAGAGGGAGGTCGGAACCAAACCCCCAATCTCCCACAACACTTCTGGGGACCGCGCAGCTGCTGAGACGCCGCGGGATGCTCCTCCACAGAGCTACCCGAAGCAGTCCAAAGCCTGCTTCTTCCAGAGAAAGTGCAGGCACTCTCTGGGGTGCAGGATCTTGCAGATTCCCAACCATGAGCACTTTCCAAGCGGCCGACATCCTCGGGTATACGGTCCACGCCAAGGCACTGAACTCCCGGTTATCGTTCTCAACTCCCGCTTGTCTCCAAAACACAGAGCTTCTGATTCAGACCTGAAGAAGGGCGTACGCATCGGAAAGCTCCTCTACCTTTTTTCCCTTAAAAAACGTATCACGAAGAGCTCGAGTGGGGAGACATTGCCCGCCTTGGGCACGCAGAGGGCGAAGGACGTGCCACCTCGCTGCCCCTTACTCCCCGATGCCCACGCTCTGCCAACCAGGAATCCCACCAGACCTCCGCCGTTGGCAGCCCCCGAGCTGCACGGATGAGGGGATGCTCCCAGCTTGAGCCACAGCTAACGCGGCCCGGGTGGATGGGCAGAACGCAGCCCCGGTTGGCATCTCCCAGGGCTGGGAGAGCCCCGCATGGGGCAAGGTGACCCGGTCTCCATGACAGGGCTCTCTCCAGCCAACCTCGGCCTGGCCAACCTCCACACGCAGGCTGGGCCTCCGTGGCCTGCTCCTCTGAGGTGACGGTGGGCCCACAGCGAGCCCCCCTCGCCGAGCCCGCCAAGAGACCCGACAGGACGCCCGACTTCGGCAACCGAAAAGAAAATAAAATAGAGCGGGGTTATCGCCCGGCAACCGGGGTGCTGGTGGAGGGGCTGAAGCGGGGGGCAGGCCCTGGGGGAAAGGCCTCGGGGGGTCCCCTCCCCGGAATGGCGGCGGGGGGGGGAGCGGGTTCCCTCCCCGGGGCGAGGCAGGGCCCGGCACCCCCGAGCCGCTCCCCGGGGATGAGGCGATGCGCGGCGGGAAGCGGCCTTCCCCCACCCGCCCCAGTCGCTCCTTCACGGGGCGGCCCCGCGCTCACCCAGACGCCCGGGGGGTGTGCGGGCGGGGGGGAGGCGGGGCTAAAGCGCGACGTCACCGCCTGCCGGGGAGGGGATTGGGGAGTGGGTGGAGGGAGGGGCGGGGGGTGTGGCGTGGCGTCAGCCCTCTGAGGCGAGCTGCTTCCGGTGGGCGGGGCTTCCTTCCCTCAAGCCCCGGCGGAGCGGGCTGGGGGCGGCGGGACGACATGGCGTGCGATGGAGGCCCCAAGGCCAGCCCTGCCCCGGGCTGCGTCCCCGCAGGGCGAGGGGCGGGATTCTGCCCCTCTGCCCTGCTCTGCTGAGACCCCCCCGGGAGTCCTGCGTCCAGCTCTGGAGCCCTCAGCACAGGACAGAGCTGGAGCTGTGGGAGCGGGGCCAGAGGAGGCCCCAGCAATGATCCGAGGGCCGGAACCCCTCTGCTGGGAGGAAAGGCTGGGAGAGCTGGGGCTGCTCAGCCTGGGGAGGAGAAGGCTCCAGGGAGACCTTAGAGCAGCTGCCAGTGCCTGCAGGGGCTGCGAGAGAGCTGGAGAGGGGCTTCTTACAAAGGCATGGAGTGACAGGACAAGGGGCAATGGCTTCAAACTAAAAGAGGGGAGATTTAAATTAGATCTAAGGAAGAAATTCTTCCCCGTGAGGGTGGTGAGGCCCTGGCCCAGGTTGCCCAGAGAAGCTGTGGCTGCCCCCTCCCTGGCAGTGTTCAAGGCCAGGTTGGATGGAGCTCTGAGCAACCTGGGCTGGTGGAAGGTGTCCCTACTCACTGCAGGAGGGTTGGACTAAATGGCCTTTAAAGGTCCCTTCCAACCCAAACCATTCTGTGATTCCATGTACACAGCACTGGTCGAGGTCAGGTTTGCAGACAGAAATTCAGGACACGTGCCAGTAGGTCAGCGGCGAGGGGAGCCATGGTGGCTCCTTTGCAAACGCTGACAAAAATAATATTTCTGACTGCAAAGCATCCTCTATTGGGCTGCAAGGTAAGACTGTCACAAAGCCTGTCTGGCTGTGAGAATCACAGAATCATAGAATGGTTTGGGTTGGAAGGGACCTTAAAGATCATCTGGTTCCAACCCCCCTGCCATCAGCAGGGACATCTTCCACCAGACCAGGGTGCTCAGAGCTCCATGCAACCTGGCCTGGAACACTGCCAGGGAGGGGGCAGCCACAGCTTCTCTGGGCAACCTGGGCCGGTGTTTCACCACCCTCATGGGGAAGAATTTCTTCCTCATATCTCAATCTGCCCTCTTTTAGTTTACAGCCATTCCCCCTTGTCCTATCACTACACACCCTTGTGCAAAGCCCCTCTCCATCCTTCCTGTAGCCCCTTCAGGTACTGGCAGCTGCTCTAAGGTCACCCCGCAGCCTTCTCTTCTCCAGGCTGAACAGCCCCAACTCCCTCAGCCTGTCCTCGGAGGAGAGGTGCTCCAGCCCTCGGATCATCTTTGTGGCCTCCTCTGGACCCACTCCCAACACATCCATGTCCTTCCTATGTTGGGGCTCCAGAGCTGGATGCAGGACTCCAGGTGGGGTCTGACGAGAGCGGAGTAAAGGGGCAGAATCCCCTCCCTCGCCCTGCTGGCCACGCTTCTCCTGACGCAGCCCAGGACACGGTTGGCTTTCTGGGCTGCAAGCGCACATTGCCGGCTCATGTTGATCTTCTCATCCACCAGTACCCCCAAGTCCTTCTCCTCAGGGCTGCTCTCGAGCCACCCCCCGCCCAGCCTGTGCTTGTGTTTGGGATTGCCCCGACCCACGTGCAGGACCTTGCACTTGGCCTTGTTGAATTTCATGCGGTTCACACAGGCCCACCTCTCCAGCCTGTCCAGGTCCCTCTGAATGGCATCCCTTCCTGGACTGATTCAAGATACAGTGAAGAAACTTCTGTTGGGGATTGGTTGACCTGTTGCTTAACTCCTGGAGCAGAATGAGTGCTGCTGTTGATGGCTCCTCTGGGTGAGAGGAAGGACCAGCAACCAGTGTATTTGGCCAAAGAAAACATTTCAGTTAAAGAGCTGTTGAAGAGGGCATGGCAAAATGGTGAGTTTTGCAGGCTTTGTATACTTGGGAATAAGACCGTTCAGTCATCAGCATACAAATGGAAATTCTTCTGCCTGCAAGAAGGAATTGGTACAGACGTTCAAGAGCAGGTTCATTTATCAGAGTTAAAATGACAGAAAGGCTTCTGAGTATTCAAAAAAAGAAAAATACCAGGAGCTCCATCATGAAGAAGACAGAAGGGGAAAGTCCTCTATGACCATGGTAATTATCTTCTTAATTAATGGTAGACCACTGATGGCAAGACTTCAGGAATAATTAGATATTTGCCTGTCTAGATGGAGGAAGATGAAGAAGCAAAAGCTGGAAGGTGTTTTATCTCCCCTCTTCCCCATGGTGAACCATTTAAGACCCATTTATGGGCAGAAATTAGGCAAGATGGAAAGACTATAATCTGCAAAACACTGTGTAAAACAACAGACTTCTGAAAAGATAGGTAACATGTTTAAATGTGAAATGCAGGTCAAAGGAGGAGGCTGCTTTGCCTTCAGGAGCACCGTCAAACACAGAAAGTAAGTCCTGCTGAGAGCAGGGTAAACATGACTCAAGCACTAACCATTTTTAAACTAGAAACTGATAACTTGCTAACAGAAACCAGAACCATTTTTAAACCAGGAACTGACTTGCGGTGTCAAGTTTTTGTCAGCATAAACTTGACACCGCACAAAAAGGACTCCATTGTATGAACAACAATCAAGTGGGTCCAGCCAACAGAAAGGATCCACATTTAAAAAATGTAATTACTGCACTTAGCTTCCTTATGCCTCAAATGTTCTGCTTATAATAAATGGCCTTGAAAAACAGCATTTTTATAGCGAGTGGTCGGTTTGCAAAGCTCCTCATCTGCTCCTTGCTGTGGTTAGGCAGGTATTGCTCATCACTCAGTGAACTGAACTAAGAACATAAAGGCAACTACAGCAAATCCATCAAAGATCGTCCTAGTCCGGTTTTCTCGTCTCCAGCAGCAGCTCTTTCCCCACAATACTCTCACAGACCTCTGTGATCTACAGGTGAAGATCTTTCTGAACCAGACATGGTATCTTCACATTCTGTATATCTACAGTCACTCATCATTAATGTTTTTCTCCTCCACAAACTTGCCCATTCAAACTCAGGTAATCTTGTAGTAGCCACACTGGATAATATGCCTGCTTCATATATAATTTATATATAATATAATTATATATAATTATATGTAGCTAAGCTGTTAGATAACAATCTCCAACCTGCCTGCCAAGGAGTGAAATTCATAGGCAGGAAGGAAGGGAAAAAAAAAGTCTTGCAAACATCTCTGTGGCAAGCTAATCTTATCTCAAAGCCCTTGTTCTTCAAGATTGTGGAGTTAATGTCGTATATGGTTGTGAAACACAGAAGTCTTTGGAATAAGGGAAAAAAAAATCAGTAGTGTTTGCTAGAAGTGCAGCTCAACAGAAGGAAGGAGGAGAAGGGTCTGGAGATGTGGAAGCTGTACAAATGCTGCTGGCAATGAGAAGACTTGTGAGGATCGGCTCAGGGAAAGGAGGATTCAGTCAACTTCTGTACGAAAGCGGGCAGTGTAGACTGCATCCCCTGTTTAGAACTTGCCATGGTCCACCAAATCAATGAGCCATCAAACACAGTGTCCTGTTTGCCAGCAGCTTGTTTCCTTCTCTTCTCTGTCCTTCAGAGGACGTCCTACTGATCCACATAGTCACAGCGGATCAGGAGCAGAACACACAAGCTTCCCCTGCCAGCAGCACCTTCTGCTGTCAGAAGCTGCTTACTCCCTCAGCCAGAAACAGCAGGAGAACCTTGATTTAGGAGTGGGATTCCCATATCGAGCCCTGCTTCCTAGGCTGCAAAAACCTAGCACACCAGAACGCTGCTAAGAGTTTTAGAAAATGTGACATGGGATCAGGTTTTAAGTCCAAATACTTTCCACAAACTGCTCCAGGCTCTCTCATCCCTCCTGGTTGCTCATTAAAAACTTCCTGCTCCACCTTTACCAGTCGCCTAGGAAATCCAGAGCGCCCGGACTGCGTCAAACTGTGTCATGTCAGTGGGCTTCTGCATCCTTCCCTCTCTAGAAGGATGTTCTGCCAGGACCCGGAAAGAAATGTTGCCCTCGCTGCCTCCACGCAGTGTTACGGTGTTATCCCATCGATTTGGGGAGTGTCTGTGTGTCACCCCCAACAGACAGGATTGCCCTGCAGTGGGCTGCCTGCAAAGGACAGGCAATTCGGGACATTCCCCCTAAGTAGACCAGGCAGAGGTGAGCTGGGGAGGAGGAGTACCACAGATGGGGGCAACAAATTGCACGTGATGGGCTGAGAAGCAGAAGAGGACGAGACTCACAGCCCTGAGGCAGGCAAAGGAGCCCTGAGACGCTGTGGAGAGACCGAGTGATGGAGAGCGTTGGATCAAATGGGCAGAACTAGCGTACCGAGGTCCCAGGTGACTGTGTGAGCTGGCTGCTATGTACAGGCACTTCTCACTGGAGACTCAGCAGCCCGTCCAGGAGGGTTCACCGCGGGCTCCACTCCACGGCTTTCCCGTTGGGCTACCAGTCGGAGAGGCACCGGCAGAGATCTTGGTGTGTCAGGTAACACCTGCTTTGTGTCCTGCACTTGCAGGACAGCCTTCTGGGCCCTCATTTTACCCCTAAGGGACCCCTTTGCTCCACCTACCTGTGCACCTCCTGGTCAAGTGGGAAGGAGAAACACCGGTGCAAAGGAGATCAGCATTGCGTGATGCAAACTGCAACCTGAAGCAACGGAGACAGTCCAACAGCCTTGCACACAGATGGCTATCTATGCGGGACCGACTTGGAAGGCATCTGACGCCCCAGAGCCCACTTTACAGCGATGCACTTGGAGGTAAGAAAATTATTTGGAACTGGATGATCTATAAGGTCCCTTCCAACCCAAACCATTCTATGATTCTATGATTTGTAAAAGATGCTTTCTCTGTTGTAGATGTTAAATACCTGCACAGGTGCTTCCAATGAAGACCATTTCCCCAGAAAGGAGAATGAAGATGCAGAATTTGTAAGCAAGAAGCAGAGCTCCAAAACCTCAGTACAAGGAGTTTTGGAGGACATGGTAAGGGAAGACATAGGACTGCATTTTCTTCAGAAGGCTTGTCAGCTCACAGGACACATTCCTGTGGCTGAGATCCAAAAATGTTCAACCTAGGTTAATAACCCAGGAAGCATTCAGTCTTGAACTCTTGTCCTGTATAGAATCACAGAATCACAGAATGGTAGGGGTTGGAAGGGACCTCTGTGGGTCATCTAGTCCAACCCTCCTGCCGAAGCAGGGTCACCTACAGCAAGCCGCACAGGACCTTGTCCAGGCGGGTCTTGAGTATCTCCAGAGAAGGAGACTCCACAACCTCCCTGGGCAGCCTGTTCCAGTGCTCCGTCACCCTCAGAGGGAAGAAGTTCTTCCTCATGTTCAGACGGAACTTCCTGTGCCTCAGTTTGTGCCCATTGCCCCTTGTCCTGTCACTGGACACCACTGAAAAGAGTTTGGCCCCATCCTCCTGACACCCACCCTTCAGAAATTTACCACTCATGTTCCAAAACAGCATAAAAAGAAATGTCTCCCATGGAAAGTGCCATCCTATCCCAGCGCAATGTACCTGATATTGAGCGAATTCCCTTGCTAAGACTATTCTAGTTTTCACCTGCAGAATCTAACAGTATCTGCGTGTTAGCCTTACCCCACAGCCTAACGCTCAGTGGGATCCTTGCCGTGGACATGCAGCTCTGCTAACTTTACTCTCTACGTGTCCTCCTACTTAGAAGAGGAAGTATATTGATAGGATGAGTTTTATTCTTGGAATAGCTACGCCCAGCTCCTGCACAAAATTACCCGGCAGACTCTCGCTCGTGATATGCTAGAAGCTGCACCAGAGTTTGCTGAGCAGCTGTTGGCTGGGTCTGTAAATGTGAGTCTGTGTACTGATAAGGTGTGTATCTCCAGTTTTGAACCATGGTGTCACAACTGTCAGGCTGTGCAGACAGAACGAACACAACGGTTCCTACAGGCCCTGTTCCAGCGACCATCCTCTTGACTGAACAAAGTCCCCCCTACATTGGTTTCTGCACCTAAGACCATGCAGGTGACATTCTGCTGGGCTGTGGCCTCAGTTAGCAAAGCCAGTTAGGACTTTGCATATACATGAGACGCTGTCCTTGACAGGGAAGGGGGACCCATCTCCTTGTATTATTCTTTTAGGAAGCTGGGGGGGCTGTGCAGCCTGGAGAAGAGAAGGCTCTGGAGAGACCTTGTCGTGGCCTTTCGGTACTTAAAGAAAGATGGGGACAGACGTTTTAGCAGGGCCTGTTGCAATAGGACAACGGATGATGGTTTTAAACTAAAAGAGTTAGTTTAGTTTTAAACTAAAACTTAGGCTAGAGAGAAGGAACAAAATTTTTACAGTGAGGGTGGTGAAATGCTGGCACAGGTTGCCGAGAGAAGTGGTCGATGCCTCATTCCTGGAAACATTCTACAAATTCTAAGAAGCACAACCTTGCTCAGAAACAATGTAGAACCTAATGGGTTCTACCCTGCCGCTGGGCTGGTGACCTCAGTAAGAGTGGGAACATTAGAAACCACAGTCTAACGAAGGGAGAATAACTCTTGGCAGTTGTTCACACAGAAGAGCCACTGGAAAGATACAAAGTCAGGAAAAGCAGCGGAGGAAGTTTAAAATGCAAAGGTGACAGTTAGCAACTGAAAGATCAGTTAGGTACTACAGCCCTCTCATGTCTGGGCAGCCAAGGACCTGGTGATACAGCCTAGGAGGGCCACCCGTATCTGTGATGAGCCGCAGCCCTGACCAGGATGCAGATGGTGCAGAACAGCCCTTGAGAACATGGGCTGAACCAGGCAAGGCTCACGGGAAGCAGAAAGAACAAGCTATAGCTTTTCAGCAAGAAACTGGATCCAGGTGACACAGTTAAGATGCCAGCAGATCCTTCCACGACCAGATCACTTACTTGGGTAAACCGATAGAACCATACTGATGTACACTCAGTGAGAACAGCAGGTTCTCCACCATGCTTACTGGTGAATACTGATTTGGACCCCATTTCAGCCCTCAGACAAGTATATGTAATTCCCATAAGAGGCAGTGTATGCAGCAGTTTAGGACTATAACATGTATCTCTGGGAGAAATAAAACAGCTCAAATGTCAGAGGAAGGAAGTTACAGTCTCCACACGAGTGGTATAGCCTGATTCATTTTATTTCTCGTCAAAAAAATCATAGAAAAGTTGTTGCTGAGGATATGACTGCATGGGATCACATTGATCTGGAAGCAGTGCTGAGAGGTTGGCTCAAAGGACCCACGCGAACTGCAGAACATAGCAAGACATGATATGATCACCAGAGGAGAGAGGCATGTAGTACTGTAAGTTCACTGTACACTAGGCTGTATTCTTACGGTTTTTCTACAAGCTTTTGCCCCTGCCTGCTCTCAAGAGACTGGCTAACAAGGAAGTGGACTTTTGCCTTGACTTCGTACGGTCTCAGACCATAGCAGCCAGTCCTAATGAGTATATTGTCAATTCTAGATACAAAATCCTGTTGTGTCCATATGTGCCATGGTAGACATAAAATCATCACCAAGGAAGGAGACTGAACTTCACTTCGGTGACAGCTCAACCACACAGAATATGAAAAGAAGAAACATCTTCTCCCTGTGGCGCTGAACTGGTTTAACCCTGATGTTCATCATCCCCAGCAGATCTGACACAGGCTGTGCTTGTGGACAAGAAGGTGTCACATTGTGTTGGCAGGCAAGGCAGAATCTCATCCCCATCAGTCTGTTGTAATCTTCCCTCTGTGAGTGACTGGCATTGCTTTGGCACCCAAACATGTGCACCACACTGGATTGCCATTTCCTTGGAGGAGAAGAGATGGGGAAGATTTTATTCAGAAGTCATTCTTTTTAATTAAAAGAATGAGCTTGGTGCTCTTCGGTTCAGTTTGTCTTGCCCTTTTTTTTTAAAGAAGAGGTGAAGCACTGTGTGAATCATGGATGCATAGTTTTTAAGATCGTTCACCTGGCATCATTCCAGTTCTTGTGAGCTCCTGCAAAGTGAAAATACAGGTGTTAGCCCTTCAGGTAGGCTGAGAAGGAGGCATGATTCTGCTGATGGCATCTTCCAGCCGGGCCGTTCAGCACTCTGTGCAAGATCATTGCCTGAAAGGTAACGTTTTCTCCAGGCAGGCTGCTCAGAGAAAGCAGGAGTTTCTGCAGCAGGTTTTACTCCAGCGCTGGGTGCACACGTCTTAGGGACTGCAGTCACATCTTTCTGCGTAAGTGTGCGGCATCCTGCACAGTAACGTACCAGGATAAAGCCTTCAGTGCTCCCCAGATGCTTCTGTATTGCTGCCCTCTTATAATCAACATCTTTTCATGAACACAGGCTAGCAATACTGCAAGGTAACTCCCCTTAAAGATAATAATTTGTCCACAGCAATGTGAGACGTGAATACTGCTAATGCACTGATGGCAGATATTTTATCTGGTTTCTTTTATATCCACAATGCTAATTTCCACACTCGTAGAGAAGGGTTTTACAAGAGAGATGAGACACAATTATTAATGACAGTTCAGAGCAACAAGAATTATCAAAAAACTGGGAAAAGGGGAAGGGAAGAGAGACAGTCCTGTAAAGAGCAGAAATGGCTGGAGGAGACAAGGGACCAATCTTCTAACGCAAAGCACCACCACCATCACTGCAACAACAAAAAACCCGAGAATATATTGGTTTCAAAGTCACATACTATAATAGCAGCAAGATTATTCATTAGGACAAAATTTTAGCTGTAAAGGAGTCCTGGAAAAGATCACTTGAGGAGAGAGGAGAGCTTCCGTTGCTGAGAGATTTAAGAGCAGGTTAGGTAAGCATCCATGAGAAAAGATGTGCATTTTGTGGATCCCGTCTCAGGGCAAAGGGAGAAGCTTAACGACCTCCTCTCTTCATATTTAGGGCCTGAATCTCTCCCTAGTTCTGCAGCTCTGGAGCCATCTAAGCACGTAAAATGGATGACGGCTGCCTCCCAAATATAAGAACAATGACTTGAGATATGTTTGCACATACAGGTAGCAAGCCAGGGAGGGAAAAATCAGGCCCTAAGTCATACCCTTCGTGAACGCTTGCCTCTACAGGGGCTGTAACACTGCTAAGAAATCCACGGCAAGCTGATGCTTACCCTGAAGCGGGGTTTTTGCACCTCAGAATGGATACACAGAGCTTGCAAGCGGCAGGCAGGGGCTCTAATTCAAAGTGACTCTCACTTCCCTTTTGCTGACTTTCCTGGTTTTCCAGCAGAGCTCCTGTAGCATGCCGAGGACAAAACATGGAAGGCTCGGAGCAGAAGCAGTAAGTCCCAGCCAATCTCCCTGCCCTGCACAGGTTCTATGAGGGCCGCATACATTCATCCTGTAGCAAACGTGAGTAGCCACAGCCAAAAACAAAGGCAGAGGGGAAACATTATGTACCCTCAGCAGTTGTTTCTGCAGAACTAGATCCCCTCTAACAGTGCCTGGGGTGCACACAGCATCCGTCGTTCTTCCTTACTGGCCTTGACAGAGCAGGTCTCCACACAAAGATTTACTTATGTAGGCTACGGAAACAAGATGCATAATTAGTGCAGCTAATGTCAAGGAAGAGTTTCCAGTCTAAGCAAGAGCAGCATTTCAGACAGCGCTTAGGACAGTAGAAGAGTTTGGGTATGAAAACAAGCTCGTACAGGTCTTCGAGGTGAGCAGATGTTGCAATATAGTGAGGGTTAAGGAATGTACCCTGTGAGATGTGAAAACCAGAATATCTTAAAAATTCAGACAAAGCCTCACACTGAGTTTATCACACACCACAAAAAACAATGGTCATTAACGCAATGAATTTATAGTCCTTCTCTATAAAGGTTCACTTGGATCTGGCCTTCCAGATATTCCACTGAATATCTGAGTTAGCGAATACCTGAATACACAGCAAGGTTTCAAGCTCCACGAGAAAGCGGAGACTTTAATGGAAAGGAAGCCAGGCTTAATCCCTCACTTAATTACAATGAGGGAGAAAAGCCTTGAGTTTTCTCTTAGAGAAGATATTCCATAGTCACAGAAATGCCTTTTCATTTTGCCCATCCAACAATATTAATTCTCTGATGACTTTCCAATCCAAACAGCGTCCGTCTGAGGCTGGCAGCATCTGCTGCACCGTTCTGAGGCAACCGCTGCAGTTGTTGGGGTGCTCAGCTAAACAGAAGCAGCACACCCTGGCAACCTTTGTACATGGATGGATCCCTTGATGCCGAGGAAGAGAATGTTTGGAAACCACAAAAGGCAAACCAGAATGTTTTGGAAAAACACCTTTGTGCCATGGTTTCTATAATTTAGGTTCACTGCAATGCAGTGATGCATCTTCCTGAGAAGTTCAGAAACAAAGAAAATGGGAAGTGACCATCTGATCCAAAAGGAGTGGTCTACCTGATGGTTTGCTCTCCTTGGAGCACTGAGGGATTACAGGGTTTCTTGATAAATGCTATCGCCCAGTAAATGCACAGCTATCAGATGAATCGGGCAATGAATACACTCCTTTGTAATTACAATCTGCATTTATTGAGCAGGAAAGGTTCTGCGTTGCTCCAGTCCCTTCCTTGCCATCACAGACAGCCAGGCAGGGGTGACAAGGGCAACCACCATCTCACAGCAGCAGAGCTGTACCCCCTGTAGACATGGTCTCTCTGAACTATTTCACTAGTCGGTGCAAAGCAGCCTCTGTAATTAGCAGAAACATGCAGCATTGCCCCACAGAGAAGATCCCACCTCCAGAGCTCTTGCAGTAAGAAGCAGTTGGGCTCAGCGGTGCGGCAGAAGCAAGCACTGAACACTGTGGTAGAGGAACAAGCCGCGATCACAGCGATGACCAAGGCAGGCACTCTGGGGCAAGCAGGGTGGAAGATCACCTCCATCTGCCCAAGAGATGGAACCTTGTCAAACACCAAAGTGCAGCCTTGAAACACTGAATACTTGGGAAATGGTATGCTGTGAAAGACTCGGATGTTCACAAGTCCGACATCGTTTGTTTCTTCCTCCTCTCTTCCCACCACCACAGCTGGCTAAGAAGAGGCCTCAGGCAGGGTTGGCCAAGGCCAGTTGCAGCCTGAGAGGACATGCCATTCATTAGGGTTATTTTCTGTGAGGGAACAAAGCAGAGGAGAAAATCCCTGTAATGAAGTTAAAGCCACTTTCCCAACTCTAACGAATGTGCTCAATAAATAGACTTTGGAGAATAAACAGCAGGCTTGTGAAAAGGACTCAGGTTTCATCTGATCACATAAAGTAAAGCTTCCCTGTCAGGGGCTCAAACACCGTAAAATCTGTGACTTGCTGGATCTGGGAGGAGATGCACAACTGCTCAGTGTAGCTCATTATGGTCCAGGGAATCACTGAGTTTCATCGGTCTTGAAGAGTGTAACCCCCATGAACCGACCTGAGAGAAACCTGCTGAAAACATGTCAGTGCATTTTATGAAATCTGCAAGGTCTCACGGACTTAAATCCCTCATCTCCAAAGTGCTCTGTTCAATTAACCTCAAAACTTTCACTCTAAAATAAAGCTGACTTTTGACGGAAGACCTTGGAGGGAAACTTCAGAACAGAAAAGTTAAAATGCATTTAAAATGAAATCTAAAATGGCCATCTCTGCAAAACGGAGCCATTACCACAGCTGCAAAGTCATTTATCAAGTGCTAGGAGCATGCTTGATGCGTCCAAGAGCAGGCAGACACCTTTCCCACAGACTCACCAGCCTCTCACAGCTGTTAAGACTGAGCAGAGCAGCCAGCGGTAGCACACAGAATATCAGTGAAAAATCGGCTTAGGAATTCCTTGCCTTTGCTTGAGGGTAGTAAGGCATCATGTTACAAGCCAGGGAGAGGCAAAGCTTTCAAAATTTCCATTTTCCATACAGAATTATTAGACAATTTTTATAATCTAGCACAATGAGTCTAAAAGCTTTGCTGTTGAAGTTTAATAGTCTTCTTCTTGAAATAAAGTTAGTTTATTCCCTCCTCTCACTGGATGTCTCTCAGGCAACAGGCACTGTAGATCATCTTTTCAGGATCTTTCTGCAGTTATGGTGCAGTCCCCTGTAGGACAGGTGATAGAGTTGGAATTATATTTTATTTTTTTAATTAGTATAATTTTGCAGTCATTTGTGCAGTCTGAACTGTAATTGACATTTTTCCATCTCCCCCACTGGCAGTATGAGGACTGTTGGAACAGGGAAGGGAACGGCATGCTGCCTTCAGCTCTGTATTTATCCACAGCTTTTTGTTGGAGCAAAATACAAACATACATCAGCATATGCTTTAGCTAAAAACAAGAGCTTGCCAACTCAAGCAGGTTGGGAATTTTCCATTCACAGAAAGAGCAATCTCATAAAAAAAAAAAACGGAAAAAAAAAAGAAGAATTGTCCTTGGGGCAAAAAAGGGAATTTTGCCTAAATCATTCCATTTTCTTTTCATTCTCCTTCAATCGAAAGTCAGCATTTTCTTGAACGAAATTCAAAGTGTTTCAAGGCATGTCAGTGTTAAGTTGCATGACTTTAGGCCACTCTTTTCCTGCTGGGACTGCAGCTTTGGGTGCCGTACATTTGGAGCCTTTCCAAAATAAACAGGAGAGCCAAGTGCTTGGTCACCGAGTCCCAAAGGGAACACGCGTTCAAGAGGCAATTTGCAGAGGGTAGCTCCATAGCGAGTACTAAACGTGACAATCCGGATATAGCTTCTGTCTCAAGAAGTCATTGAACCTCTTGTGACTGGAGTCTGGGAAATACCCCATTCCCTATATTCTCTCCTTAAATATCCACTGACGATGGTTGCTGGAGACCAAGTGTGGAGCTGCTTGAATCTTCTCTCTGACCAGCATGGTCAACCTTAAGTGCTTGCATTAAGCCAGCTCACCTCTCTTTCTCATGGCAGTGTCCTGCTCTTGGGAGACATCGCCCGGGCAGAAGTCCAGAGTGTGAAAATATGACACATAAAGTATCCCAGGCCCCTCTGAGTGCACCGCTCAGTGAGCTGGAACCTTTAGCTCACCGGCCCAGAAAGGAATCCTGAAATATTAAAATGCTTTTGTTAAGGTACCTAAAGGAAATACTCTGGCAAGCTTAACTACATAAAAAAAAGTCATACAGAAATACGCATGTATTCTCGGCTTTTTTTAGGTCTTAATTTCCAGTCAGGACAAAGACCAACATTAAAGTACCAGAAACAATTTCCTGGGAGGGAAACCACTCGCAGAGCTCTGCTAGCAAAATAAACCCCTCCGCTGCACCCACAGATCTCCCCAGCCTAGAGATCAGAGGCAGAGCTGTTAATCACAGCACCGAATGCCTGGCTGGGCAGGACATGAGCGCAGCTACAGGGCAGGAGCAGAAGACCCTACACAAAACACTGCGTCCTGATACAACAAAAGGAAAAAGCACTGCAGTTTCACCCTCCAGCCATTTCAAATGGAAGAGTGGTTTGTCATCAGGTCTGCCAAAAAATCTCTGGCATATGTTGCAGATGCATGATTCAAGTCAGTTCAGGGTTGGGACAGAGCCTGACTTTGTAAATTATTTTTTCTTCTATGTTTTTTTTCCCCCTTAAAAGGGAAGTGATGAATGAAATTGGTTTCAGAGCATTTCAAAGCTAGGAGAGCAAACAAAGCAGGACTGGCCACTATTTCCAAGGCTTTCAGACACTAACAAATGGCCACTTTTTAAAACCTCAGCGCTCAAAGTGTGGACATCTTGGAAAATCACGGCATAACAGAAGCTGCAGGGGGGAAAATCCTTTGCTCGCTGTAGAAGCTGAGTGTGTGCAACTCCTGGCTCCCAAGTGCCTAACTGAGTCTGAAAGAACTGTTAAGTACCACTCACAAAACCAGCTGTCTCTCTCTAAAAGAGGGCAAGCTACAGTAGGAAAATCATCACAAAGAACTCTCTTGTTCACTGCAGAGCCTGGAAAAAGGCATTTAAAGGCCCTGGGGAAGCCAAGCTATGGGAGTATCAGCAGTATCACTCCATCTGCTGTAGACTGTGCAGTATCTTCACCAAACTGAGTCAAACTAAAGGGCTGTCAGAGTCCTGTACGCTGTCTCCAAGGCCACCAGCAACCACCCAGGGCACCATATGTGGAGGAAAAGCTAACAGCTACGCTTCCCTGGCATCCTGATACCATATTGCTCAGGGACTGCGAGTGACAGCTGATGTCTGTATTAAATGACCCTTGATAGATTTTTCTTTCTCATATTTAGCTGCTTTTTGAACTCATATCATGTTTGACACCTCTGATGGCCCGCAGCCACGAGCTCCCCAGCTGAACCACGCACCCTGCCAAACACCACCTCTTTTTCTTCAAGTGCTACCTGATAATTACATCTGGTGCACCTTAATTCTTCATAGAATCATAGAATCATAGGTTGGGAAACACCTCCAAGATCATCAAGTCCAAGCATCACCCCAACACCACCATGACTGCTAAACCATGTCCTGAAGTGCCACATCTACACATTTTTTGAACACTTCCAGGGATGGGGACTCCACCACTGCCCTGCGCAGCCTATTCCAATGTCTGACCACTCTTTCAGAAAATAAATTTTTCCTAATATCCAATCTAAATCTCCCCTGACACAACTTGAGGCCATTTCCTCTCATCCTATCGTTAGTTACATGGGAGAAGACACCAACACCTGCCTCACTACAGCCTCCTGTCAGGTAGTTGGAGAGAGCAATAAGGTCCCCCCTCAGCCTCCTCTTCTCCACACTAAACAGCCCCAGCTCCCTCAGCCGCTCCTCAGCAGACTTGTTCTCCAGACCCCTCACCAGCCTCGTTGCCCTTCTCTGGACATGCTCCAACACCTCAATGTCCTTCTTGGAGTGAGGGGCCCAAAGCTGAACACAACACTCGAGGTGTGGCCTCACCAGTGCACAATCACCTCCCTACTCCTGCTGGCCACGCTATTCCTGATACAAGCCAGGATGCCATTGGCCTTCTTGGCCACCTGGGCACACTGCTGGCTCCTGTTCAGCCGGCTGTCAACCAACACCCCCAGGTCCTTTTCCACCAGGCAGCTCTCCAGCCACTCCTCCCCAAGCCTGGAGTGTTGCATGGGGTTGTTGTGACCGAAGTGTAGGACCCGGCACTTGGCCTTTTTGAACCTCCTACAGTTGGCCTCAGCCCATTGATCCTGTCTGTCCAGATCTCTCTGCAGAACCTTGCTACCCTCAAGCAGATCGACAGTCCCATCCAGCTTGGTGTCATCTGCAAACTTACTGAGGGAGCACTCAATCCCCTCATCCAGATCATTGTTAAAGGTGTTAAACAAGACCTGACCCAAAACTGAGCCCTGGGGAACACCACTCCTGACCGGCCGCCAGCTGGATTTAACTCCATTCACCACCACTCTCTGGGCTCGGCCATTCAGCCAGTTCTTTATCCAGCGAAGAGTACACCCATCCAAACCATGGGCAGCTCGTTTCTCCAGGAGGATGCTGTGGGGAACAGTGTCAAAGGCCTTACTAAAGTCCAGGTAGACAATATCCACAGCCTTTCCCTCATCCACTAGGTGGATCACCTGGTCATAGAAGGAGATCAGGTTACTCAAGTAGGACCTGCCTTTCATGAACCCATGCTGGCTGGGCCTGATCCCCTTTCACATGCCCAGTGAGCGCAGTCAAGATGAAACGCTCCATAATCTTGCCCAGCACCGATGTCAGGCTGACAGGCCTGTAGTTCCTGGGATCCTCCTTCCAGCTCTTCTTGTAGACAGGTGTTACACTGGTGATCCTCCAGTTACCTGGGACCTTCCCAGTTAGCTAGAACTGATGATGGAGAGTGGCTTGGCCAGCTCCTTTGCCAGTTCCCTCAGCACTGTTGGGTGGATCCCATCTGGCCCCATAGACTTGGAAGTGTCCAGGTCGCATAGCAGGTCGTTAACTGCTTCTTCCTGCATTAGGGGAGGTTTATCCTCTTGTATGAGGCAGAGCAAATACTGGCATGGAGAAGGTAAGGAACAACTATTTCATAGACCTCCGTTGTACCATCAGCCCAGCAATCACTTTTCCAGGCTGAGGAGCCTGCCACCAAATGAAAAAGAGCAGAGCCTCCAGCATGACTCCATGGCTGCTCTCAGGAAGGGCACCACGGATCCAGCCTTGCAGAGAGGGCAGAGAGATCTCATCTGGTGAGCTGCCGCAGAGGTAAAAAGTCTGGTTGTCTCCAGGCCCCTGGTAGACACACTCAGTTGAGCAAAAGGGCTTTTTCTTCTCAGGAAGGATGATGCACAGAGCACCTGAAGTTGCTCACTGGTGGTTTTAATGAGTCTGATAGCCTGACTCAATGTAAAGTTCTCTTCTAGACCAGTGTCACGCCAGGATGGCAGATCCCCCAGACTGACCAAGAAGCAGGAGTGATTTAATAACCCAGTAACTCAGTTGCCTCATGTAGCACCGAGGCGACCATCTGGAGCATTAAACTTGCATGAACGGAAGCTAGACGGAGCTTGCAGCAAGCTGGCCATGAAACCCGGTCCTCCAGGTTCAGCTGCGATCCAAGGCCTCCCTGATATGGCCCAGCTGGATAACCCTGCCTCTGAGAGCCAAGGAGATTGCCAAATTGTGAGAAAGAGCACAGAGCCCTGCAAGATAAGAAAGGTAAAACCAAGGACAGAGGTAGGATTGACCTTATAGCAGTTCAAAGGTACAAGAGGATAAACCTCAGTATGGGAAGGCAGAAAATTCTAAAGGGGAGAAAATCCAACCCCAGATGGATGGTGGCATCCATTTGTACCCTCAACAAGTTTGCTGATGACACCAAACTGGGAGGAGTGGTAGATACACCAGAAGGCTGTGCTGCCATTCAGAGAGACCTGGACAGGCTGGAAAGTTGGGCAGAGAGGAACCTGATGAGGTTCAACAAGGGCAAGAGCAGGGCTCTGCACCTGGGAAGGAACAACCTCATGCATCAGTACAGGCTTGGGGCAGACCTGCTGGAGAGCAGCTCTGCGGAGAGGGACCTGGGTGTCCTGGTGGATGACAGGTTGACTATGAGCCAGCAGTGTGCCCTGGCTGCCAAGAAAGCCAATGGGATCCTGGGGTGCATTAGGAGGAGTGTGGGCAGCAGGGCGAGGGAGGTTCTCTTTCCCCTCTACACTGCCCTAGTGAGGCCTCATCTGGAGTACTGTGTCCAGTTCTGGGCTCCCCAGTTCAAGAAAGATGAGGAGCTACTGGAGAGAGTCCAGTGGAGGGCTACGAGGATGGTGAGGGGACTGGAACATCTCCCCTACGAGGAGAGGCTGAGGGAGCTGGGCTTGTTCAGCCTGAAGAAGAGAAGGCTGAGAGGGCACCTTAGAAATGCCTCTAAATATCTGCAGGGTGGGTGTCAGGAGGATGGGGCCAGACTCTTTTCAGTGATGCCCAGCGACAGGACAAGGGGCAACGGGCACAAACTGAAGCAGAGGAAGTTCTGTCTGAACATGAGGAAGAACTTCTTCCCTCTGAGGGTGACGGAGCCCTGGAACAGGCTGCCCAGGGAGGTTGTGGAGTCTCCTTCTCTGAAGATATTCAAGACCTGCCTGGACAAAGTCCTGTGCAGCCTGCTCTGGGTGACCCTGCTTTGGCAGGGGTGTTGGACTGGGTGACCCACAGAGGTCCCTTCCAACCCCTACTATTCTCTGATACTGTGATTCTGTGGCATCTCAGCCGTGTGGATGGTCCATTCCAGCAAGCAGCTGAGGCCAACCCTCCCACCCAACAAGTGCCCACCTGGGCAGTGAAGACACTTTGGGTGTCTTTCTCGGTGGTCAGCACAGCCTTGTAGCTCACTAGCACTCACCTGGGTGTATCCTGCTCACAAAGTCTCTGTGCATGACAAAAGGTGCCCCAAAGAGTGCTCCAGGGAGAGAGGGAGCGTAACAAACTGCTGAGAAGCTTGTACATTTTATATTTTTCATGCTCTCTGGATTTTAAGGTTTTGTGGGTTTGCTTGTTTTTTAAAAAAATCCATGTCTGAGGGACTGCAAACAAGAAGAGCCAGTCTGAAGTTCAGAAACATGCTAACAGCAGAATATTGGAAATGCCAATTAAAAGAGCCAAGGGGAAGAGAGCAGGACATGTTCCAGCAAGCTGCTCTGCCTCTCAAGGCCGTGATGACAGGGAAGGGAAGTCAGCTCTGGGCCGGGTGTTGAGGCAACGTTCTCCTCAGAAAGAGACCCAGGGAGCTGAAGAAAGCGAGAGAGGATGCTGAAAGGCTGATTTGAACTCAGGAAGGGGGACAGCATCATCCTCATAGCAAAGCACCCTTTCTTGTGTCCAGTTCTGGGCTCCCCAGTTCAAGAAAGATGAGGAACTACTAGAGAGATTCCAGCGGAGGGCTACGAGGATGGTGAGGGATTGGAGCATCTCTCTTACAAGGAAAGGCTGAGGGAGCTAGGCTTGTTCAGCCTGGAGAAGAGAAGGCTGCGAGGGGACCTTATAAATGCTTCTAAATATCTGCAGGGTGGGTGTCAGGAGGACGGGGCCAGACTCTTCAGTGGTGCCCAGCGACAGGACAAGGGGCAATGGGCACAAACTGAAGCACAGGAAGTTCCGTCTGAATATGAGGAAGAACTTCTTCCCTCTGAGGGTGATGGAGCCCTGGCCCAGGCTGCCCAGCGAGGTTGTGGAGTCTCCTTCTCTGGAGATATTCAAGACCTGCCTGGACAAGGTCCTGTGCCCCCTGCTCTGGGTGACCCTGCTTCGGCAGGGGGTTGGACTGGATGACCCACAGAGGTCCCTTCCAACCCCTGGCATGCTGTGATTCTGTGATTGTTCCTCTCTCATACAGGAGGTGCCATCCTCTAACAGCAGCAGAGTTGTAGATTAAGGGTGCTTCTAGTTTGGAGAGCAGTGTACACAGCCAGCCCCTAAAATGACCTTATTTTTTCAGTAGTGAATCCTATTTCTTTTCTTCCCTCCTCTCCAGATGGTTCCAAAACAGCGACATGGTGTCACTCAGGTACAACGCAATCGCATTGTACAGACCGCTCCCTTCTAGGAGGGGCAGGTGATTAAAACACAGTACGCTGGCAAACTCCAGAGCATCTTTTGCGCAGCGTGCGGCGGGGCACTCCTCCGAGCTGGGTCTTGTGCGTAGCGCTGCCAGGAGGGCCAGGGCAGGGACCAGGGGTGCTGGGAATGGTTTCTGCTGTTGGGAGTCTCTGGCAGCAGACAGAACCATCCATCCTCCTGCAAGCAGCACGTGGCCATGGAGCTGATGGCTCCAAGATTGCTCTTGTTACTCTCCCCACTCTGCTTCACACAGCCACCTTTTTCCTCTCCTCTTCCATGTAGCATCCACATGCGCTCATCTTGTTCACAGCTTTCTGCAGCAGCCTCTCCCAGAGCCCCAGGCTCAGTCTCCCTCCCACCCGCTGCTGCTCACAGGGGGTTTCATGATCTCACCCCGGCTCTCCCTCCACCCACCTTCCTCACAACCCTTTGTGCTTGGACAGCTGAGCAAAAAGAGCTCTTCCTGGCCTTGCAGGACGCTTGGAGACACAGCAGAGCTCTTGCCATAAAGACATGCTATCCCCTCGGCTTGCTGCTCTGCACGGTACCGTACTCTGTGGGCACGAGCCTCATATTTCTGTAGACCAGTTATTTTTAGTCCTGCTGCCAATCATGCATGGCTTTCTGTACTGTCAGCAGTGGACAAGGATCGAGGTAAACCGCCTCTTCTCCCCTTTTAGCTCCACCTGGGCTTCACAAAGTGCTTGGTCGCTCAGCCCCAGGTCCGTGCCTAGAGCTTTGATCAAAGCCGTACAGCAGGCAAGCAGTCCTTGTCCGAAACAGTGAACACACAAGAGGCACAGGAGAACAGGGAATTTTGCCTGGACTCACTCAGAAAGTGCACTTCTTCGTCCAAGACTGATGCAATGAAGTAACCCACCTGAGATGACTCCAGGAGTCTGTGGCAGTGGCAGGACCAGGACTTTGGTCTCCCAAACCCCAGCTCAGTGCCTGAAAAAAAAAAAGTCACTTGTCCTTCCAGTCTACATGAGGATCCAGTTGCAGTGACAGAGCCTTAGATGACAGCTCATTAATCCACATGGGTTTTCACCTTACAAATCTTCTCTGTGACTCAATCACCAAAAGCGTCATCGCAATGTTTAACGCTGCAGATGCTGACTCAGGTAGCAGGGCTTTCCCTTTCTGGCTGGGTTACTTTTCCTTACCGGATTTTCCGATCCAGTGTGCCACGTGGAATCACAAGCAGCTGGACCAGCACAAGTGAGGGAGAAAAAGAGGTGGAGGAGAACAGCAGCATTTTAGGTTAGCGTTGCCAAAACCTCCCCCGTTGTGAAATGACAGCCTTGCCAGCTGCTGGCAGTGCAGCCGGAATATTTTATGTGCTTGATGTTGTGCAAGTGTCCCTTAAGGGTCTGTGGAAGAAAGCAAGGCCGGGAAAAAATATTTTTCTGTTTGCTTCCTTCCCAAACCTAGTGAAATGTAGAAACCGGAGCCCTGTACTTGCCCTACTGTAGTCCAAATTGCTGTTTTCTCCCTGAAACAATTGCTTAAATGAGAAACAGAGAGAATCCTCCTCACTCTAGCAGCACTGTCATCAAGTCTTCAGGGAAAGGAGGTTCAGGACAAGTGTAGGTCTCAGTCTAGTGCACCAAGCACTGCACTTACTCAAAGCTGTTCCTACATCACATCCAATCTGCTGGTTAACACAGGATTCAAGACTCCACGACCATGGAGGATATGGCCACAGTAGCTTAGATGTTCCAAGCACCTCCAAAAATGGCAGCTGATTAGATGAGGAATAATCTCTTCACCTATGGGGAATGGCTGAGAGAGCTGGGGCTGTTCAGCCTGGAGAGGAGAAGGCTCCGGGGTGACCTTACTGCAGCCTTCCAATACTTGATGGGGGAACAAAAAAGCTGGAGAGGGGCTTTTTAGAAGGGCATGTGGTGACAGGACAAGGGGTGATGGCTTCAAGCTGAAAGAGCACAGATTTAAATTAGATATACAGAGGAAATTCTTCACTCTGAGGGTGGTGAGGCCCTGGCCCAGGTTGCCCAGAGAAGCTGTGGCTGCCCCCTCCCTGGCAATGTTCAAGGCCAGGTTGCGTGGAGCTCTGAGCAACCTGGCCTGGTGGAAGCTGTCCCTGCCCATGGCAGGGAGTTGAAATGAGATGGTCTTTAAGATCCCTTCCAACCCATTCTATGGTTCTATGAAGCACACTACACAAAAGGCAAGCAGCTCTCTGCTCCAAAAAAAATCCCTAACTCTGAAACAACCCTTATTACTGCCGGGAAGTGTTTTACAAGCAAGTTTTTGTGTCATACCTTCAAGGAATTACCGACCAAAAGGAAACGGCTGAAACAGAAGACATGCTGTAGAAATGTTGCACTTACCTTGCTGGGGCACCTCAGCAATTTATTTCATGCAAGGAAAGAGACAGCCAGGAAGCAAATTTCCTCTCTCTCTTGTACTTCGGAATTATCCACTCACCAAAAGGCTGACAACATTTTTTCCTCCACACAGTGATCACAGGCTACACCCTTCAGCCCTGAAACCATTACCCTGTGCGGTACCACGAGTGATTGGGATGAGCCTAGCGCAGCCGGTACAGCGCAAACCCTGGGTCTGTGTCTTCCCAGCATGTGTCCCCTGGACGCTTGACCGGCCACCTCCTCGCAGGAGGCCCTCCTGCTCCCACACACCTTCCTTGTGTGAAGATTTACATCCTAGGTGACGGAGCCCTGGCACAGGCTGCCCAGGGAGGTTGTGGAGTCTCCTTCTCTGGAGATATTCAAGACCCGCCTGGACAAGGTCCTGTGCAGCCTGCTCGGGGTGACCCTGCTTCAGCAGGGGGTTGGGCCATGCTCTGAGAGCACACCCTCCATCAGCGTGACCTGCAGCATCAGATAAAGTGATCTAAACCCACCAGCACCGCTCTTGCAACAGAACATCAAAGGATCATCATCTCCAGCCCTGAAAGACAAATGCCACAGGCTCGTCTCCTTCTCTGGAGATATTCAAGACCCGCCTGGACAAGATCCTGTGCAGCCTGCTGTAGGTGACCCTGCTTCGGCAGGGGGGTTGGACTAGATGACCCACAGAGGTCCCTTCCAACCCCTACTATTCTGTGATTCTGTGACATTTACACTGCAGGAGAAGCTGCAAGCAACGCCACGCCGTCCAGCATCCCCGAGTTCCATTTAAGGCACGATAGTAGTTACGCCTTATTGTTTTCTTTCACTGCTTGGGGGAAAAACTGGCAGCATGGAAGAGAGCCCTACAATGGCACTAAACAAAACCACTTGGGCTTTCAAAAAACAAATGCCAACGGACTCAATCTGCTGAGTTTTAGCTTCCTGAAGATCTGTTCGTGCCACAGCACGTACAAGATAGCGGGGTTTGGGTGCTGCACAGCCACCGCCAGCCAGAGGAACCCAGCATTTCACGGGATGAGCTCGTGGACATCCCACCCGCAGGGGTTAACCAGTTTCTCCAAGTGCAAGGTCCTACACCTGGGTCAGGGTAATCGCCACTATCAATACAGGCTGGGGGATGAAAGAATCGAGAGCAGCCCTGCTGAGAGGGACTTGGGGGTACTGACAGACGAAAGGCTGGACATGAGCCGGCAATGTGCACTGGCAGCCCAGAGGGCCAACCGTGTCCTGGGCTGCATCAAGAGAAGCGTGGCCAGCAGGTCGAGAGAGGTGATTCTGCCCCTCTACTCTGCTCTGGTGAGACCTCACCTGGAGTACTGCGTTCAGCTCTGGAGCCCTCAGCACAAGAAGGACATGGAACTGTTGAAGCGGGTCCAAAGGAGGGCTACAAAAATGATCCGAGGGCTGGAGCACCTCTCCTATGAGGACAGGCTGAGAGAGTTGGGCTTGTTCAGCCTGGAGAAGAGAAGGCTGCAGGGAGACCTGATTGCAGCCTTTCAGTACTTAAAGGGAGCCTATAGGAAAGATGGGGACAATCTTTTTAGTAGAGACAGCAGTGACAGGACGAGGGGTAACGGTTTTAAACTAAAACAGGGTAGGTTTAGGCTGGATATAAGGAAGAAATTCTTTACAATGAGGGTGGTGAAACACTGGAACGGGTTGCTCAGAGAGGTGGTGGAGGCCCCATCCCTGGAAACATTCAAGACCAGGTTGGACAGGGCTCTGAGCAACCTGATCTAGTTAGTGGTGTCCCTGCTCGCTGCAGGGGGGTTGGACTAGATGACCTCTAGGGGTCCCTTCCGACCCAAAACTTTCTGTGATTCTATGATTCTATGATTCTCTGCCAGGCTGCCGCTTCTCATGAAGCTTGTAGGAACGTCACCGCCTTTTACTCCCTCGCCGAAGTTGGTGAACAGGTTGGAAAGGGGCGAGGCGGGACAGATCCAGTGCCAGAAGACTTCAGAAAGGGCGGCTTGGAAAGCCAGGCTAGAGTTAAAGTTGAGTCACAGACCTCTGCCTCCTCCACTCCCTCCCATCAGGTGTTTCTATGCATTGAATCAAAACATCGTGTTTTACCCGCAGATAACGGAGGCTGAAGAAATCCATCGCAGCCACCCTGTTGGCACCGCACAAGCTCTTTAAAGGCCTCGTGTTTTCACGAGCGGCATCTCCACTGTAGTTTGAATCCAACACAGGGCTTCATATCCCTTTAAGTATTCCAGAGCCTTTGCGTATTTGGTTTGAAACTGTTGGACTAATGATGCCCTCTTATCCATGCTCAAATAGAAACATACGAAGGAAAGTTAAATAAAAGTAAATTCCAACACTTGATCAGGTAGTTATTTTCTCCCCTCCTCTCCAAAAAGCAAGCTTAAACCAAACCAGGCTGCCTGATTATAGTTAAAAAATATTTTAAAATAGACCCACCCTGTTTCAGCTGGGACTTTTGCAAGCATTTTGCACAAACAGGGACTGAAAACCAATCATTTCACATCAAAACCTCCAGCAGCCTTCACTGCACGGGACAGCAGAAGCTGCAGGGCAGCACACAGACCCGGAGTCTCCATCTGCTGAAATGCCAAAAGCCACGCAAATCCTTCACCTTCCAGAGGAGCTGCAGAGACCATGAATGGTGCTGCGGGGAAAGAGACGGCCCAGGGGTTCACCAGCCGGGACAGACCCGGCAGTTTCCACGGTTCACAGCCTTGGTCTCCCAACAGCTGCTTGTCCTTTTCTCGCTCCTTCCCCTGGCAAGCACGTGGAAGCACCCACCTCCCGTAAGAACAACAGGTAACCGCAACCCCCAGGCCTGCTGATGGGCTCTCTGCAAGGTTTTCCTTCAGTCCTAACCCCTTTCCCTTTGAAGACGTCTGCCTGCCTTTAGAGAGCTCGACACCAGCATAAAGTCTTCATTAACTGAGTTTTTATCCACCACGTGCAGAGCTGGTGTCACAGGACCAAAACCGCAGGAGCGGAGCTCTCCCAGCGCTGCAGACGCGGGGTCTCAGCCCGCTCCTGGCCCCGCAGCACAAACCCCCCTTCTCCCACCACAGCCCCTGTTCAGCTGTAAAAGAAAACACGCGTGAGCTGAGAAGAACCAAAGTCTCTGGCAAGAGCACACATCCACGCCACACACACCTCCCTCCACGGGAAAGCGAAGGCAATGCGAATAATGAAGATTCGGCACCGTAATTAAAGAACTTTTTAGAGTCTTCAAGGTTTTAATTTGAACAGACGTTTCTACTGTGTTCTCAAGGTATCTACAGCAAAGTTTGCAGCCACTTTGTATCTGTTCTCCCCCCAATGGCTGAGCAATTTGAGCCATGATAGTTTTTCTCAGATTTGTTACTTTTTTTTTTTCTCAATATATTTAACAGCACAGCGGCTGGGGTTCTGTACCCATACAGCATACATCTAACAATAGCATATAACTCCCAGCCCTGTTACTTATTTCATTTTTAAAAAAAAAAAAATCAAGATTGATGCAGCAGCCAAGTCCAATCAGCAGTTCCAGCCATCTGGACAGACGTGTGCTCGTCCCTGGAACGCGTACTGGTTAACAGACACACAGCGCCCATCGCACGGTGCTAGTCAATGCCACACAGTTACAAAAAAGGGAGTGCTAGTACAGACATTTTCCCCTCGTACAGGACCCCGCACACAGCAGCACTTTCCACGGCTTTAGCAAAGCACACTTAGACGCCAATACGCTGTACAGTGCAATTTAAGTTACGTCATCTGCAACATGGACAACAGCGCACTTCAACCGGTCGCCACATTCAAGAGTTGGATCAATACAATCAAGATAGTGAAGGTACATATTCCCTTATGAAAACTGTGCAAGTTAGTTCCTGTTCCCTTTTCTTTTCTTTTTTTTTTGGTAAATGGCAGAGTGTCTGCACTGATTGCCCCCAGAGTCTGGGGAAGGGGGGGGACCTGGGTGTCCAGCTTATCACACAACCAGCTATGTGCAAAAGCGCAGCAGCAGGGGCGTCAGCAAGAGCGCAGGCAGCATCAGCCTGAAGAGCCGGAGCCGGGCGCTGCCACAGCTCCGAAAGACAGCGGTAACCCACAGAGCGGGTGGCAGGGACTCCCTGGGGCAGTCTCCAGCAGGTACCCCCCGCTAAGTATTCAATAGGTGAATAAATACAGCGGAGCCGCAGGTGAGCGAAGGACTGGAGTGCTCCGGTGTGTATCACAGCAGCAGCCACCAGACTGGAGCCTGGGAAGCTCTGGGAATGAAAAGGTTAAGAGAGAAGGTGCAAGGAGCCTGACACAAGAGGTCTGTGAGCTGCCTTCTGCCAGGAGCACCTGGGATCATCCGCGTATCTTGTCCCAACTCCATCACATGTAGGACCTCACAGGACCGCTCCAGGTAACGTCTCGGGAAGGTGATTATTCGCAGGGTGACCTCAGCCTCCCGCTCCTGCTGTCTGCGGCGAACACGGGGCGATGCACGGCAGAGGAACCGGGGGGAGAAACTGCCGTGGATGCTGGGAACGGCACCGGCGTGTTCAGGTGAAGGCTGTGATCCACGCTACCACCAAGCAAGGCGAGCACGCCGCGCCGGGGTGTGGATTCAGTCCCGAAACGCAAGCCGAGGATGGAGTGCCAGCTCGGAGAGAATTTTCTGCCTTTTGTTAGCTGTCGCAGCTGGTTGCCCAATTTCCTCAGACGCCTGCAGTTTGCATGCGAGACTGGAGCAGCCAGGCAATTAGATCAAAAAAACCCTCTTTGCTTCTCTATTATTTAGCTCAATATATAATTACTATGTTAGGAAATTACATAACCTTTAAGTGTGTTTTATGTATAGCCTATTACAGGGAAAATAGCGCCTTCTGAATCCTTCCCATCTGGATAGTGCTAATGTATTTCAGATGTACAGGAACAGCAGAAATTCTGAATTGGATAGGGATACAACATCCAGGCAGGTGCAGATCCCACAGGCATCATTTAAAAGGGGTGAGCATTAATTTTAAGGGCTTACATTCGCAGGATGCCCAGAAGGTAGCTCCAGAAGCCAGCGTTTGGAGGGGGGAGGAAGGCATGGCCAGCTCGTGCCTGTTACGCAGAACAGACCACCAGCCACCCTAAGAAGTGTTCCCTACGTCAGACTTGATTTAGTGAACAAGACTGTCGCTCTCCAAACCTAAAAAGAAACTGCTGTTACAAGTAGGGGGAATTATTCTTCTCCCTTACTTGAGTAACGGTTTAGAAGGGATCTTTTTTATTTTTTAAACCAGATGACTAACCTAAACTTAGTCCTAAATTTAAGAAGAAAATAATTAAGGAAATAAGGAGTGAAGC
The DNA here is from genome assembly GCF_030867145.1 of Opisthocomus hoazin. Taxonomy (NCBI): domain Eukaryota; kingdom Metazoa; phylum Chordata; class Aves; order Opisthocomiformes; family Opisthocomidae; genus Opisthocomus; species Opisthocomus hoazin. Next base: position 128,985,636 of record NC_134415.1, read on the forward strand.
AAAAGGCATTAAGGTCACACTTAATCCTATCACATAATTTTATGCTTTTTCCTTTGTTATAGAACATTGTTTTAGAATATATTCTATCACAATTTTTGCAGCAGATTACTATCCAGATAGTTCTACAACAACTAAAGACCCTCCGTTGCCACATCTACCTATCTTTATGTGAAGTGGCTTTTAAATAAAGACAGCTTCATTCCAAAACAGCATCAAGTGTCACGGCAGCTCAGCAGTTTCCGAGGAGATCAACGCTGACCTAACGCAGCTCCTCTCCTTTCAGTAGGAACAGGCTAACAGCAAGGGTCTTAAGATAATTTAACAGCAGCACGTGTGGCTGGGGTTAAGCTCTCAGTCATGTAGAGCTACTAATGGAATCAAGCTGGACAAGTGTCTAGGTGAGTTATTATTTCAGATGCGCTCTTATCTGCCTTTTTAAAGGAGAAAAAAATTTCTAGCAAAACCTCCAATTTTATACAAAGAGCAGATTGCAGCCACAGAAACAGAGATCAGCTACAAAATACAAAGTTACTTTGAAAAAAGCTTACCCCTAAAGTCTTTAAGCAGTTGTAGTACCTACAAATGATCTAAACTATTCGCTTTTTCGTAGTGTGACGGCCTCAGCCTGCAGCAGCTACCTGCTACGTTAGATCACCTCAGCTCCCAGCTTCTGATGTTCCACGAAAGGGATAGTAAGAGCATGAGAGGAAAAAGCGCACCAGGGGGAGCAGAAGTGTTTTGCTGAGCTGTAGGTTAAGGGCTGCTCTTGCACCCGAGCAATGCTGTGAGCCTGTTCAAGCGTACAAAGCCAGCCAGCGCAGGCCGAAGCTTCAAGAGGGCAGCTTGACTCTCATTAAAAGGACAGCTCTGAGCCACGGTTTTGCAAGTGAACACCTCCGCCAACTACGTCACCTTTTTGTTTTCCAGGCAAAATAAAAAAGTTTGTTATTCCTTAGGAGGTATTTGTCCGTGAGGGACAAGTCCACCTGAAGGTCATGGCTTAAATATTAGCAGCAGAAGCCCGACCTTGGTTCCGTATTGCACTGAAATTTCTTGTTCTGGTTGGTATTCAACTTACTGTTCCCCAGCCAAAACCCCAAGTGTTAGATGTGAAGGCTACTGAGAGTATCGTATAGACTGGTAGAACCTGGCATTGGATTATATCATTTTCCAGGAAACTAAAGAACTAAGCTGCCTTACTTAATTGTGGAGAGAAAAGGTGCTTTCCGACAAAACGCCTTTACCTAACTATACATAACTTTGTATTTTAATCCTGCCAAGTGTTTAAAGAGTTCAACAAAACCAGAAAAAGTCCAAAAGAAATTCAAAACACCCTGTCTCTTGGCTCATCCTGGTCATCCATATGGTCAGGTGGAGGTAAGAGTTCCAGCTTCTGCTGACACTGTACACAATTTCGAGACAACAAAGCTGCCAAGAGAGGACACTATGCCCAGTTGTATGTGTCTTCTGTAAACAAAACAAAACTCCTTCCCCTAAAAGCAGGGGGGTACATAGTGTGAAGTGAAGGTTCAGCAGTGGGAGGACTGAGGGCCAGCTGCACCCAGAGCGCTCTGCAACACATGCACTTCCCCTGTGTAGTTTTTTTAATGTAAAAGGGACCGGAATGGAAAAACCTGAGGCAAAGCCCTGCCAGCTCACAGGTTCCCCTGCATCCTATCATCTGTTTCCATCTCTGCTAGCTGCCTCCTCAATGCATTAACCTTTGCTTGAAGTTCCTTGTTGTATTTTATAATGTTGATCATTTCTTCATGGGCTTCATCCAAGAACTTGGAAGGCCTGTTCCACCGAAGGAAGACACCTGCAAGCCCAGAGGCAGCACAAGTCAGAAGGGTTTCTTGTTACAAGGAGGAAGCGTTAATTCATATTCCATCCGCTCTCAAGTAGCGTGCATGCAGTTTACACATTTTTTCCTTATCCTCCCTGCTAAGTAGCATTCAGAAATACCGACTCTCCAAGTTCACCATTCTATTAAACAAGGTTAATAAAGAAGAAGTGAGGGGTTTTCATTCCTTTTTTCTCATATGCTGATCAGACCAATCCATATTCAGTCTCCACCCTGCCACCACAGCCTGCTTGTTTCTCTGTAATTAACTCTTCAGCACACATGGGATGGAGGAAGTTTCTGCACACAGATTATCCTGGCCAGCACAGTTGGTAATGGAGAAAGGGAAGCTTTGGTTGATATAGAACAAAAACCTTAGGCCTGCAGAATGTCATAGATTCGCCCATATCACGGCAGAATACTGTGCTGAGAAATTAAGTGGTACCAGAAAGGCTCCCTGGCAAAGAGCAGCGTATCACCAGACCTCAGAAGGAGAAAGCGTTATGCCTCTGGGGCCGGTACATGCCAAAAATACTTTGAAACAGATTTCAAAGGGAGCGAGGTCGCCATCACCTGAGATGGCCTAAGCACGGAGCAGAGAACACAAGTGAACACTTACAAAGCTCTATGAGTAGCCACAAAATACGTATTGCCAGTAACAGAAAAAGCAAGCCCGGCTTACCTTCCCAGAGCTGCAGGCTCTGTGGGGCAACGGAGGGCCAGATGACAAGGCTGTTGGCCTCAAAAAGAGGATTCTGGAATTTGCTCAGCTCTTCAGACCTGTTCACCCAGGACCACAGGGACATAGTCTTTTGTGGCAGCTTCAGTTTAGACCTAAGAAGGCCATAGGAACCGGTTAGCTTTCACTTTTACACTGTAAAGACTAACTTTGTTTTGTCAGAACCTGCAGACTAGAATGCCACAAGCTTTCCCATGTCCGACTAGCCAAGACAATTCAGGCTGATCCCTTCAATACATCTCTCACCAACATGGCACCGGGTGTAAACCTAAAGCAATTCACTCAACCTGGCCAATTACAATTAGTTTTGAAGAAAAGATGAGGAAATAACATTTATAAGTTGGGTGGAAGTTAGCTGCCTTCTGTCCAGATGAAGAATCAGTCACCTTCCCAAGGCGGTTCGACTGCCAGGTCTGGAAAGGGGCCGAGCTCCTGTGTGAAGACAGAGCTGGGAGGTGTGGTAGGGCTGCAGCGAGGCCGGATCCCGGATCGCAGTGCAGTCCTCAGAGGGCATTCACGCAGTGTTATCCCTGGAGTTGTGCAGTAGGCACGTCTGATTAGGTCCCTCTGGTGGCAGGAAGCATCCAAACACAGAGAGAAAAATCGGTGCTGGTTTCCTTGGTCAAACCCACCTCCAGGAGTGACACGGGGGTCTCCATTCCTTAGCTCCTGGCAAACCTCATCCTGCATGCACTAGCAAATGGAACTGCCACCCAGGCAGGAGATCCACCACCCCTGTGACTGCTTCAGACAGCACAAGCTTAACATCAGACTTCAAACATTTTCTGTGCTCGCAGGCTGACATGTTGCGATGTGACAGGCAGGTTATTACATGTAACATTCAATACTCTTTCAAATGTCATCTTATTGGTTTCAAGTCTAACTTGGTTTTGCAGATGACCAGTTCAGCAGCCCTAGGGAAGACAGAAGAGTCTCTTCTAAGCAAAGATTACGTTAAGGGCAGAGAGGTTTATAGGGAGTTTTAAATTGCTTTCCTTATCTGTACTATCAGCTCTGTTTTTCCTTTCCACTCATTCAGTGGTCTTCAGTTAACCAGGAGACCATCGGACACGACCGTACTGGAGTCAGGAGTCCTGGGAACAGAACTGCCAAGTTCAAAACAGGGATCCAGCCCTCTCTGGCAGCTGCCGTGGGAAGCTCCTGGCCTCCACCCTGTTTACTCCTCCAAGCTGCCCTACTCAGGGCATGCCTAGAGCTGCCCCACTGGTACAGCACTGCACCTAACCCAGGCGAGGATTCAGAAGCTAGGTGTTGGTCTGCTCAGTAACTTCAATGCCACAAGCTTGCAAGCAAGCTTAGCACAGGCTTATCGTTACCCGGCAAGGTCCACTCCAGCAGGATGCAGTCCTGGCTGCTTCCTTTCAAAGTGGCACGAGCATCCATCTGAGAGTTCATAGCATTTGTTCAGAACATCAGCCAGTGCAGACTGCCAATCACACTTGGTCCTTCTGTCGAAGTTGTACTACTCCACGGCCAAAAGGCCTCAAACCTAGTTGTAACGCTCAGAGTCAAACAAGTAAAGCTTTAGCCAAGGTGTAACTGTGAGGCAGATCCTTCTGACAGAACATCTTCCACGGTTTCCACTTTCAACAGTTAGTGGATGATGCAAAAACCAAAGCCCTCCTTTCCTGGGGGAGTCAGAACCACCAGGCTACAGAGTCATGTTCCTCCCTGACAGTTAGGGTAAGAACCAGACTCTCCAGCTTTGGCCTCCGACTGCCCTCACCTTCTCCTCTAGGCCTGTCTGGAGAAGCTTGCTTCCCACAGCCATGACTCACATCATCGCTGATCTCTAGCTGTTTATTCTGTTATGGAAAGAGTTTCTATGCAAGAGACTATATAAACCAGTGATGGGTGGAGATTTTTCAAGGCCACACCAGGAAACAGAAAAGACAGCCTAAGGTATTTGCTTGGGCTTGGAGAAGACTAATTCAACTCCCTGCCCAAGCCACAAATTGCCTTTGTCACAATGTCCCACTTCTGAGAGGGACAAGCTCCCTAACATTGCAGCAGATGACAGAACTGCAACAAGAGAAGCTCATCTGTGCCAGGGGAGACCACACAAGCACCCTCACCCTTTTTCAAACAAAAGACTTTTTTTTTTTGTCAGACACAGCCTGGTATTTAAAGGGTTTAAAAGCAAGCATCCTCACCAACCTTTCGTTTTCATTGTTTCCCAGGAAAGTCCCAAACTGTGAAGCGTAAGCGTGTTCGAAGAGCATGATGAGGAACTGTTCGTTGAATTCAAATGAGCAAGGGAACTGACGAAGGATTTGCCACACACAGTCCAAAAAGAGGAGAAACACTGGGGCCTCCCATTTCTGCTTGCTATTTGAATAGGCCGATTGGGCACAGCGCTGCTGGAAAGGGTGACCAGCCTATAGATGAGAAACAGAGAGCATCACGCACAGAGTAAGGGGTGTGAGTACACGTAGCAAAGACTTCAGAGCTAGTTCTGTCCATGCAACTGTGCTTTTACTACTCTTTTCTACAATGGTAATTTTGTCAAGCATCCAACAACAAATTGCTAGTAACCACGACCAACTTTGCTGCCTTTTTCAGGCTGTGTAAACTGCCCTAGTGAGGCCCCATCTGGAGTACTGTGTCCAGTGCAGGGCTCCCCAGTTCAAGAAAGATGAGGAGCTACTGGAGAGAGTCCAGCGGAGGGCTATGAGGATGATGAGGGGACTGGAGCATCTCTCTTATGAGGTGAGGCTGAAGGAGCTGGGCTTGTTCAGCCTGGAGAAGAGAAGGCTGAGAGGGGACCTAATATATACTTACAAATATCTCAAGGGTGCGTGTCAGGAGAATGGGGCCAAACTCTTTTCAGTGGTGCCCAGCGACAGGACAAGTGGCAATGGGCACAAACTGAAGCACAGGAAGTTCCGTCTGAACATGAGGAAGAACTTCTTCCCATCTGAACATAAGGAAGAACTTCTTCCCATCTGAGGGTGACGGAGCCCTGAACAGGCTGCCCAGGGAGGCTGTGGAGTCTCCTTCTCTGGAGATATTCAAGACCCGCCTGGACGCGGTCCTGTGCAGCCTGCTCTGGGTGACCCTGCTTCAGCAGGAGGGTTGGACTGGGTGACCCACAGAGGTCCCTTCCAACCCCTACCATTCTCTGATTCTGTGTGATTCTGTAAATAGCCCTGTACTGGATCAGAGAATTTTACCCCAAACAAGCTGGCGTAGGTGCACTGAAGAACCAGGCTGAGGATATTAGCTGCAAGAGTACAAAGACTGGAACTACGGTTCTGTCTTCTAGCCTGGACAGTGTTTTCCAAAGCAATGTTCACCCTGAGCACACGAAACAGGCAGTTCCCCAAAACCAAAGGGCTACCACGAGAGGCAGAGGCCCCGTGGAGCGTCAGAGGTACAAACGTCTTGGTTAACGACACTGCTCTTAGGACAAAGGCCATTCACGCTACGCAGGGCTGCAACAAGGCCCAGGCTGTTCGCTGCCTCTCAGGCTGTTCCTCCACACAGCTGTCACCGGAACAGATTGTCGTTCTGTCCACGGGCACCTCTTACCTGCAGCCACTCCCTCACAACAAGGGATTCAAAGCCACGTATGGTCCTGCACCTTGGATCCAAGATAATCTGTGCCAGAGAGGTTACCTGGAGAGTGGAATCGGTTCCTTCAGTCCCATGGACTAACACCGATGCACCTTCCCTGCGAAGGAAAAGGTGGAAAGGAATAAGAGTGTGAATGAGCAGGACATCCCAAGGACGTATGCATCCCAGCAGATGACAACGCATCCCACAGACACCTGTGTTGCCACCCTGACAATGCTGAGGTTGTGTTGGCTCTTTACACCTTCTTGCCTCCCATAAGCTTACTCCCCACCCCGCACAGAAGCATAGCACCTTCTCCACCTGGATCCTCACCACCACTAACTAGAGCTCCACATCACTACAGGCTGTTTCTTGCTAAGCATTCTGGAAACCCAGAACCTTTGCCGTGGTGACAGAAGACGTGCAGCGAAATGTCTTTGGTGGTTCTCACTATTTGGAATGGGTACTCCTTTGATTATGGCATGGAAATGCATCTCAGAATTTGCTTGTGTCATTGTTCTACTAAGCACTCTGAGATCTTTCCATAAGCACTGCAGTGAAGATACATCATCCCTCCCAGATGCTCTGCAAAACAATACTGCAAGAGTCTTGCTGAAACCTGGGCTTAATTGTAGTTGGGCCTCAACTGGGGTTTACTGCGAGAAAAGTAACCCAATAAGCCAGTTCAGGAGAAAGAAAGAACGAACGGCAGAGCTTGGCCTCCACAAAGGCAGAAGAGTTACTGTGCTGAGCAAGGAAGCTTGTCACAGAGCCAAGCACGAAGGCTTCTCACTCAGCAGCCAGCACAAGTGAATCAGCAGAACAGCGTGAGGAGCAGAGGGAGCTCGGAGGCTGGGGCAGGAAGGTTTTGCAGACTGCTAGGGGCCCACGGGCTGTCACTCCCCACATGCCAGTGGGGACTGTCCAGGAGAGCCAGTTCCCTCCTCAATTCCTCCACTCTGGGCTGTGTTTGGATACAATACCAGAATCTCATCCATGTGCTCCTGAAGGAAGGACTGGATGGTATTAAGTCGCATTTATTCCCCTTACTCTTCCCAAACCTTGACCCATCATCTCACTTCTCCCAACATCCTCACACCCAGAAAGGAAATGAACTGCAGGTTGTATTTCTTTCTGTGCAGAGACCCAACCTAAGCAGCACAGCGTTGGTAAGAACCAAGCAAGTAACCTTGCACAATTACAAAGGCTAGTAGCAAGCCTATGCACTCCTCAAAGTGGGGTACGCCAGGATAACTCTATTTTCCTCGTCATCCTTCAGGCCCAAGACCTTAAAAATGCTGCAAGACCTGTCCCAAGCATTCCCTCCCCACGGCTGATATAACTGAACCATCCTCGCTGGCTCAGCTCTGATCTCCAGGCTCTGACCAGGCACCAAGGCTGAGCTGGCCTGCCATAGCTTCAGGTAAACAGAAAAAGCAAAGCTGAGGTTAAAAAATGGTGAAATTGTCCACTATGCCAAGAAGCCAGAAGAGTTTCATCACTGATCTTTCTCACTACATGCACGCGGGAAATAATTACAGACAAAACCATCGATCAAGAGCAATCCTTTTCTGGCACAGTCAATAACTAAACAGGCACTGTCAGTGCTTTTAAAAAGGACAGCAGCTCGTATTTTAAAGCAGTAATGCTGTTTTACCAATAAGACTGCATTTCAGCCTACTTGTGCATCTGCACAACACATTCCCTAGCTGGTGTGAAAAGCCAGATTTTCCCTGAGTTTTGAGAAGGGCCTTCCCCTTCCAGACCCACAAGCAAATCACATTTAGACCCCCGCATTTGGTCTTACACACCCTGGCACCTGACAGCTGGCTTTTGCTCTCCAGCCTGAGGTCTGAAAACAAGTTAGCCAAGTCAGCAGCATTTATTAAAGAAATGTCAGGTTAAAGGAGGTCACAAGCACTTATAAGGGATGAACAGGAGTGCTTAGATAAGACTACGGGGATAAAAATTTCAAGGGGAATAAGCACTGGACCAATTCCTGGGGAAAACGAGGAAATGCCATTGTTTTAATCTCTGGAATGGGGTGGGGTATTGCAAACTTTCAGCTGAAAAAAAAACCAACCCTTTTGTTTTTTTAAAAAAAATCCCATTATGTTCCCACTTTACTAGGCTAACAAACAGCATTTCACACAGGCACATTCTAACCTAAACCTTCAATAAAACTAAACTAGATTGGTTGCATCAGACACAGGACTATACCTTAACTGGATGATCCAATACCTATTCTTAGCCAAGATTTCCTTCCTCAGGCTCATACTTCTAAAAATGCAAGCATGATTTACTGAAGGAACATTCCTTAACCAGGATGAAACAGTATCTTGCATGGGTACAAGCAAGCCAGTGGCCAAGTTATTAATACTTAACGTGGAAACAGAGGTATTTAACACACAATCTGTAACGAGTGAATGAGAAACTCCAGGCTTTCTGAAAAAGATTTACCTATCAATGCACTGAGCAGCCAGACAAGCTGCAGTTAGTATCTCCTTGATGTGAGTCAGCCAGTTGGAAGCTTCCAGTTTACTGAGCCAGCGGTCCATATTGTGCGACTGGTCATTACAAGCTTCCACAAGTTTGATGAGGCTTTCCTGGAGAATATTAAACCTTTGGGAAAAGAAAAATATTATTGAAAATATAAGCAGTAGCACAGCAACCAGGACAACATGCTTACAGAAATACACAGATCTCAAAATAAAGCGCGCCGATGTATATGCCGTTATGTCAAGAAACGTGACCCTACAGAAGTCACATCTCATTCGGCAAACCTGATTACACCAAGAAAGCCAAGCCACGGCTAACTGCCAGCAGAATACCACTCTTTGGATATAAGTAGTCGCTTACAGAATCACAGAATGGTAGGGGTTGGAAGGGACCTCTATGGGTCATCTAGTCCAACCCTCCTGCTGAAGCAGGGTCACCCAGAGCAGGCTGCACAGGACCTTGTCCAGGCGGGTCTTGAATATCTCCAGAGAAGGAGACTCCACAACCTGCCTGGGCAGCCTGTTCCAGTGCTCCGTCACCCTCAGAGGGAAGAAGTTCTTCCTCATGTTCAGACAGAACTTCCTCTGCTTCAGTTTGTGCCCATTGCCCCTTGTCCTGTCGCTGGGCACCACTGAAAAGAGCTTGGCCCCATCCTCCTGACACCCACCCTTCAGATATTTGTAAGCATTTATTAGGTCCCCTCTCAGCCTCCTCTTCTCCAGGCTGAACAAGCCCAGCTCCCTCAGCCTCTCCTCGTAGGAGAGATGTTCCAGTCCCCTCATCATCCTCGTAGCCCTCCGCTGGACTCTCTCCAGTAGCTCCTCATCTTTCTTGAACTGGGGAGCCCAGAACTGGACACAGTACTGCAGATGGGGCCTCACTAGGGCAGTGTAGAGGGGAAGGAGAACCTCCCTCGACCTGCTGGCCACACTCCTCTTGATGCACCCCAGGATGCCATTGGCATTCTTGGCAGCCAGAGCACACTGCTGGCTCATGGTCAACCTGTCGTCCACCAGGACACCCAGGTTCCTCTCCGCAGAGCTGCTCTCCAGCAGGTCCACCCCAAGCCTGTACTGATACATGGGGTTGTTCCTCCCCAGGTGCAGGACCCTGCATTTGCCTTTGTTGAACCTCATCAGGTTCCTCTCTGCCCAACTTTCCAGCCTATCCAGGTCACGCTGAATGGCAGCACAGCCTTCTGGTGTGTCTACCACACCTCCCAGCTTGGTGTCATCAGCAAACTTGCTGAGGGTACATTCTAACTCTTCATCCAGGTCACTGACCTTTCAAAACAAATGCTTCATCAGGCACTACAACAGCATGGACTTCTCCTTATCTTACTCGAACTCTGTGTGCGTTCAGCCATACCCCACACTTTTGACGTAAAGCGAGTTGCAGCAGTCTCACTGCCACCACCACGCACAAGCCTGACTGCAACCCAGCACGGGCATCGGCGTCAGCCAAGCTTCAGGCGCCGCGCCTCCATCCTCTGCGCTACGCCAGAAGTTTTGGGGTAGTTTTAACCTGCAGAGCTGCAACAGTAACCTGAAAGCCATCCATCACAAGGACACAACTCCACTGCAACACACAAATTTTCAACTAGACTCAACTTCCCAACGTAGAACCACGCTAAGATTCGTTTGGCTAATTTCCTACATTCTTCAGAAAAAGGAGGCAGGGAACACATTTTGTATCGCTCCTGCATTTGTTGCATTATGCGCTCAAGCCCTGGTAAGCTGGTGTTCAGCCTGCAGCAGATGCTTCTCTGGTCTTGTTTCACACTGTGCCTTCCAGGACAGGAAAAAGACACAGGGCAGACCTGGAGCTGTGGGAGCGGGGCCAGAGGAGGCACCAGCAATGATCCGAGGGCTGGAACCCCTCTGCTGGGAGGAAAGGCTGGAAGAGCTGGGGCTGCTCAGCTTGGGGAAGAGAAGGCTGCAGGGAGACCTTAGAGCAGCCTGCCAGTACCTGAAGGGGCCTCCAAGAAAGCTGGAGAAGACCTTTAACAAGGGCATGGAGTGACAGGACAAGGGGTGATGGCTTCAAGCTGAAAGAGGGGAGATTTAGATCAGATACAAGCAATAAATTCTGTACTGTGAGGGTGGTGAGGCCCTGGCCCAGGTTGCCCAGAGAAGCTGTGGCTGCCCTCTCCCTGGCAGCATTCAAGGCCAGGTTGGACAGGGCTTTGAGCACCCTGGTCTGGTGGAAGCTGTCCTTGCCCACTCAGGGGGGTTGGAACGAGATGGTCTGTAAGGTTCCTTCCAACCCAAACCATTCTATGATTCCATGGGCATCAAACTACTGATGGATCAAACGCCACGATGCTGATTCCAGCGTGTGCTCAGGTCTAGCAGAGGATGCAGCTCGCAGACTAGACCTCAGAAAAGCTTACAAAGCCAAATAATAATAGCATGAGATATTTAGTCTTCACATATTGTGGTTTATTCATTCCTCTCCATCTGATGCTTATGCCCACCTATAAAATAATCGGCATCAAATTTAAGTCCACATAAAATTTTTAGAAGGAAAACCAAATACTTCAAAAGGAACAGCCAGGAAATTCCTTATATCAGCTCCTCAAGAGCTGGCCTATATACAGTAATGACAGGCATGACTGCTTTCCAGTGGCTTCAGTGACATCACTGCATGCCTACGTAGAAGAATTCCCCAAAACTAAGGCTTAAGAGCAGTTGAACAAGGTCGACTAACAGTCTGTTTAACTCAGCAACTCCAAATGACCAAACAGTATTAGATGTCCAGAGAAAAGTTCTGGATAAGAGGAATGTGACTGCCACAGAACAAATCCTCGCCTGCAGAAATTTTCTGGCAAGGCAGTTGCTCATTCCCGTGCATCACTGCAAAGGGGAACACACGAGGGCTGGAGCGCAGCTATAGATGGTCAGACAAAGAGATGGCACAGGGAGATCGCCTGAAACCTGCAGCAGGTTGTTCAGAAGAAGGAACCAAACACAGCTCTCCAAAGCCAAATACCTTTGTCATCCACATAGCCCAATTTTGCCAAAAAATGAACACAAGCCTGTTGACAGAAACCAGGATACACAGCTACTTCTTACAGAAGCAAGTACTTTATGGAGCTAGCACGGCTCCGCCAACGCAACCCTAGAAAGCCAAGCATGGAGAAGAGCCTGTGTGATTTCACCCACCTCTCGATACATTTGTGAATCCTCCTCCACTGGGGATAGTGCGCTTCTTGTTCAAAGCCCCCTCCTTTGGCCCTGGCCTGCTGGGCAACATTCAAGGACCTCGTGTCAATGATGTAGCCACGCTTGCCAGGCCGTAGTGTGGCGTTAATAAGCTTCTCGTCTTCTTTACACCGTCTTCCATTCGTACCTGTAAGAGGCTGGCTACTTCTCATCATGACCTGCAGAGACAAGAAGAACCATGAATTAAGGTGCTGGAAACAGAGAAACTTAATACTGAAAGCCACCGACTGCTCCAAGCCGAGAATGGAGGGTTAAACTCACTAAGCAAAGGAGATCCCTTGACTTGGGGATTTCTTAGGGGTCTGTAAACGGAAGACTGCCAGCTTGATGCATCAGATTGCTGGGTCTCAATGCCAGGCACGGCGAACAGCTCTCCCGAGGAGCGTGCTGCTGAAATTCACACAAGATCCTCCTGTTCTCCTTTACAACTCGGGTCATTGTAACAATGCTTATAGGAGCGAGAGCTCAACCTCAAAAAAGCTTCCTCTATCAGTTCAGGGGTCAAATTCGAGTGCGGCCCTCCTGGACCTCCAGCTCTGCTCTGTGGAGTTACACCAGCAAATGCAGCTCTCACCCCACCGCACTTTCCACTTCCATCTGCCTCCAGTTCAACCCACCACACCTGGACACGGAAAAGCAAATGCCCTGATCTGCACTGCCTGATGCACAGAAACGTCTCTCCAGTTCCTCCTACAACCGCTGCTCTCCCTCGCCCTGAATCCTTCAGTTCTCAGTGCAATCCCTTGCAGGGACTGAACTTTTTTAAAAAACAAACTAGAAATCCTTCAACTGAGCAATCAATTTTGGAGGTGGCTTTCTAAATTAGAGATGTCTTCTCAGAGGCTTTATCCTTTCAATTATTCCTGTAGTACCATCTTTGTGAGCCATTGAACTGGCTTCCTGCTGATGGCTCCTTTATAAAACAACATTTTCAGGATTGTCATCTCTAAGGTCTCTTGCAAACTCTGTTTTTTAAACATTAAAATCATTCATGTGTTAAAGATGCCTATTAGGTACAGTTTTACCCAGTGGCTAGACTGATAAACCTTAGGTCCACAGGTTTATTAGCTGAGACTTCTCTTTAGTAAATGCCTTTCAATTCAGAAAGCATCCCAGCAGCTCAAACGATAACTGAAGTGCGAGGGCAGCCAGTCAGCCACCCCAGCCACACTCGAGAACTCGGAGTCAGGGGAGCAGCGTGACAGACAGCATTACTGTCACCAGTTCAAGCACTCCGAGCCAAATGCTACAGTCCTCACACTTGAAACACGCACAATTCAGAGAGAATTGAACAAATCTTCCTTCAACGGTTTTCAGTCAAGCTGAGAAAAAGCAGAAAGCACGACTGCTATGAAGTTGGTGGATGGCTGATTCTAAAGCAAGGCAAAAATACACAGAGGTACTACAAAGTCAGATTAGACATCCTCCAACTCACAGCTCACAAATCTTGGCAATGGGAGGTGAGAACACATTAGAGCTTTTGACTCAGAAGCCTGGATCAGGTTTACAAGCTGCAGGTTGGACGTCCCAACATCCTCAGAACTGGTTACATCAGCAAGAGATACACAGAATTACTCAACTATTTCATAAAGCGTGTTTCTTAATTATAGCGTATCAGTCACTCCATCAGCTTTTGGCTCGTGGAGAGGCGGTAATGTCTGTGCAACACCACGAATTCGCTACTCCTGAAACATGTTCCACTGCCAGGCTCAGAGAACAGATTGTTCCGATCGCTCCTTCGACAGTTACACAGCAGAAGCTGTGCTGGCTCTGGGCACGCTTGCTGTCATCATGGCTCCATTACGAAGGCGACAGCCCGCCACCCAGAGATGGGACAACCTGGTTTCTGCCATCCTTTCAGCATGAAGCCTCTTGGCAGACAAAGCAAGTAAGGGTGCCAGCGGTGGCTTTACAAGCCTCCTCTTGCTCTTAGCGCTGTGAGCAAGCCCGTGGCACATACGCTCCCAAACAAGCGGATTAATGGCTATTTCTAGGAAGGAGATTACTCATTCCATCACCCAGAAATAGTTTCATCACATACACTTAGTAAGTGGGAAAATAAAAAGAGCAAATGTCTCATGAACTGTATTAAGCATAGAGCACAAGTTGCTTTTTCACTAAATGAACAGATTCACACGCTTCCTTCAGGTGCAACCATTACTCCAGTGCAGCTTACCATCCCATTCTTCTTATGATAATAGCTGAGGACTGGGAAGCGACTGCCATGGCGAAACATGGCAACTTTCCGAAGTGCATCGTCGTCGATGGATTTGGGGACAATGACAACCGGCGGGTAAGAGGGACAGACAGAGAATTCCTTGTTGATGCAGCTTAGACGCCATTCATCTGTCTGAAAAAGATCAGAACATACAGGCTGTGGGTCAGAAAACAGATTTCTACTGGTACAGTATAACATAGTAGGGAAGAGGAACGTCCATATTCAGGATAAAGCGCGCACAGAGTAATATTTGTGATCTATTCCATTTGCAGCACAGATGAAAGCTCAGTTGTCATTATCAGCATAATTACTTTTGTCCATCCGGGCATCTTGTTCCCCGGTAACAGCACAGCTACACTAACTGGTCAGATCAAACACAGCACCGCATCTTGGCTCCAGCAAAAACACAGCAAAAGAGACGCTATTCAAGAATAAACAAGCCTGGCCGCTCTCTGCGGCGCACTGCTCATCCCCTACCTCTCAGACGTTGTTTTACAAATATCAGCAGGTATATCCCTGCCTATCCCTTTTCGTATCCATTTACAGGTCTGTTGACTGATCATTTTTCCCCCCAACACCCCTTGACGCTGCCTGCAATCATAATGTCTTGTTGCAGCAGCTCCCAGCAGCTCATTACCCAGCGTGCAGCTAACGCTCACAGGCAACAGAAGAAATTATCAGATGACTCTGGTTCTTGAGGTGCAGGGCTCGCTGAACAATGGTTCCCTGTCTGGTTTATCCAAATCCTCAAACAACAGCACAAAATAAGCCCACGTGGACAGACGTGGGTGATCGTGGCTTTTAATTATTTTGCAGGCACAGCAGACTGCATGTCTGCAGTACCCACTACAACACAGCTTACTGCATTTGCAGACAGCTTCGATCTTACAGGAAGAGCAAGCATGACATGTTGCTCTCTCTGGGAGACCCCAGAACAGAAATGTATTCCTACATCAGCAGACTTGGAAGAAAAAAAAAAAAAAATGTTGATTTAGATGCATGTAACATGGGCTCAAACCTCTATCTGTGCTAAGAGCAGAGTTTGTAACACTGTCTGCACGACAAAGGCAGCCAAGAACATCCACCAGCTACACACAGTGAAGCCGCTTTGAGGTTAAAATTGCAATTTAATATTTCCTGCTTGGATCTTTTTAGGGGCTCTGCTTTACAAAAACCACCACAGCTGTTCCTCCAAAAGCACCTCCTGGACCCAGCACAGCACCTAAATACAAAGATCTCATCGTGAACTCCTCTGTATAATTATTCAGCTTCCAACAGCCAAACACTTGTGAAAGAAGTGTTGAATATTGGCACCCTGCACCCTTGCAGGCACTTGGCATGAGAACGCAGGCTAGCAGATACCCAGGGCAAAACCAAAGGCCAACAAGTGGCCTCACTGACGAGGAGTCCTCACTTACTGAAGTCCAGGCTGGAAGAGCCAACACCACCCTAACCGCAGCCTCAGAGAAGCCCAGCCTTCATGGAGGGCTTGCTGCTTCTGGGCCAGAACCACACCACTCTGATGTACCTGGATGGTGTCCTTAACACAGCAAATGGCCATGAGGCATATATTTTCCCCAAGGGCACAGAGCAGAACCTTGTCTGAAGTTTGGAAGGGATCTCCTTGGTTCTCATGGTCCTTGACAGCAGGACGGTGGCTTGGCTGGGCTGCCTCTTCAGTCGGTGCATCCTTAAAATTAAAAGCTTGCAAGCCTTGGTGGGCAAAACAACTGAAAAGCCTCTACAACATGTTTTGATTTGAACAGCAGCATTAAATTTTTAGAAGTAGCAGAAGAATGGCAGTCAAATTTGCTCCAAGAGCTCCAGACGCAAGGAAATTAAAACGAAATATAAAAACCTTTTGAAGAGAACAGGCAGCTACTATCAAGGTATTTTTTTTTCTTTTTTTTTCCCAGTTCCAGTGCACTGATGCAACATGGGTATGAGCCAGCAAAAGAAGACCCTAAGTAACTCCCCAGCTGAGGTGTTTTCGGTACAGACTGGGAAGCATTTGCGTGCCACTACAGCAGGCAGAGACCTCACACAGGTGCCATAAAAACCTCTGCTCATTAGTGCTCAAAAAGTTTCAGCTAGACAATAAGTAGGAGGCTACAGCAGGTATCACAGAAAGTAAAAGAAGAGCATGACAGTTAAATTATACAGTAATGGAATACACAAAACCCCACGTCAATTCAGGAAGGTTGGTTTAGCGTACATTAATTACACAGCTCTGATCAGAAGTAGGTGTCTCTTCCTCCTCCTTTTCCTCAAGAGGCTTACTCCCTCTTGCCTTGCACCTCCTGACTGGTACCTGGTTATACACCTCAATCTGGCTCACTGGACCAACGGAAAACAAGGATTGATTCAGACAGATTTTTTTCTGGCACTGAAGCCTTTCCATCAGATGAACAAGCTGAACTGATTCACAATGGTATTTCATCACTGGCAGATCCAAGGCATAGGATGTCTGGCACAGGAGAGAGCAAAATTGTCCCTTTTGGTGGCAGCCTATGAAAAAGATGCTGGGAAAGGCGCACGCTGTGTGCATTATGATCATCAAGAACAGCAATTGTGACCTGCGTTCGGCAGCCTACGCTGACAGCCTCACGCCATCCCTGTTGTGAGCTTACTTCATTATTCATTATCAAAACAGCTTCTCTGAACTTCTACACTTTATAAAAAGCAGAGGTTCTCCCAGATGAGAAGTTGCACTGCCTCTGGCAAGCACGTCACAGGCAGAGATGAAGGAAGTTCTGGATCACGTAAGGTCGCAGCTCATGCTTTTAACGCACCAACAATTATATTGTTTATAACTTTTTGGGGTGTTTATGTCAAATTACTGCAGATTTCATATGATGGTGTGCGATTCATTTACAATGAAAAAATATGGATGGATATAGAAGAGAACTGATAAATGCCTTACTGCCACACAGGATGTGGAGAAGGCAAAACCAGAACGCTGTGGTATGCTTTTTGAGAGACTGGCTGTCACCAATATCACCAGTGTGAAAAGGAATTTATCTCCCGCTTTGGTAATTTAACTCTGCCCATTGGACTAGATGACCCACAGAGGTCCCTTCCAACCCCTACTATTCTGTGATTCTGTGATTAGCTCCTCTCCTCACCATTTAGAACCCGGGACAGATGATACTGTTATGTCACCCAGTTACAATTTGCTGTTACATGGGAAGGAGGAAGCAAGTGGCAGCAATCAGCACCCTTTGTCCTCTGTAGCACGGCTACTTCTGCAGAGAGCTGGTAAACCTCTGCAATGCCAACTTCAGACTGCTAAAATACACTACAACATGGACCAGATGACAGGGAAACCCAACAGACCAAGTCTCTTCTTGGATTTTGCTTGGGGTATGTCTGGAAGAGCGAGGGAAGGGCAATTCAACTACGTGCAGCAGTAGATGCTGATACAGGAAGCCTTAAGGACTGCAATGAAAGAGGAGAGCTGGACTTCATCTTCAGACACCACCAACTAAGCATGCTGCATGAAACTCAGAGAGGGTACAAAGTTAACATTTACTTCTCCCAGCACGAGAGCTGTACTTTAGGGAATCGGAAAAAGATGAGTTCGGGTGGAAGCCAGAAGCAGCAAAGGACTGGGGGCTGAGCAGAAAAGAGAGAGGACTCCAAAGTGGGGGGGGGGGGGGAAAGTCATCAGAAGTACTTTTCTAAACACAGTACAGGATTAACTCTGATATTTCTACTTTTCTTGTCCTAGTACTTGCTTAGAGATACTGATCTTCAAGTGTTACTGAAAGGCCAAAACAACAGTTATCCTTCCTCCTAAAACTTGTAATTGCTAGGAAAGGTCATTTTCCACAAAATAGCATGAAACAATCCAAGCTCTACTAATAAGCCTTAAAAAGAAAGTCAAGAAACCACCAGAGAGCCTGAAGGATCCTGCAAAGCAGCAGTGACAGAGGCCATTCCCAAGGAACAGGCAGAAGGCAGCAAGTCTTCTTAGTAACAGATTGTGCGTGGACAAAAAGCGTAACAACAGATGCAAGCAAAGATTGATGCTTGTCTGGTAAGAGAAAAGCATAGGCTATCCACACCATTGCAAACTGAGCCCCAAACCAGATAATTCAGGGTTTTAAGCAACTCCTAGACAGCAGACAAAGCACAGCCAGCTGAGCTGTCCAGAGCTCCGAGCTCTTTCCTACAAGAAAATGGAAAGGAAAAAAAAGAGGGAACAAAGAAAGTGAATTTGGTGGCAATGAAATACCTACATGTTAATTATACTGTTATTGTATAAACTTCACTTTTAAGAAACTGATTTTCCAAAGTTACAGCTTGCAGTATCCTGCAGTTGTAGAAGCTGGCAAAAGAGAAACTGCTCCACTCTGACTCCTCAGAAAAATACCAACCCCCTGGTGCAGACTCCAATTCCATTCAGCCACTCACGACTTAGGCAGTAATACAGCAAAGAACACAAATTATTTTACACCTTTCACCTGACATGCCTACAACCAATCCAGATGTCATGTACTACCCAGTGCTTCGAGCAAAACCCCAGTCCCCATAACCAAAAGCTGGATGAGCAAACATTAACCGCCCTGTGCATCTTGTACCCCATCCATATATTTGTCTATACTATCACTAAAGTCTCATCCCACAGTACAGTAATTTGGAGCCTATAGGTACTGTGGACTTTTTGCAGTGAAGCTTAGTGAAAACTTGAGCTGATTGCTTCACACGACTGAATTCTCAGCTGAACCACTCTGTTGCCCTGTGGGGTTTATCACAACAACAGTTCACAAAACACACATTCGACAAAAGCCCTGCTGACCAGTCCCGAGAAAATAAACAGCGCACACAACAGCGGCCATCAGCAAATGACAGCCCAGCAAAATGTTAACGGCTGTTAACAGCTCCATCTTCTTTAGAGCAAATGAAATAATCTGCCTTAACTGTTTTTCCCTTAACACCTTCACCGACTAAATGCAAGAACGTCATGACTGTACAGCAGCCTCCTCAGATACGTTATTATTCTACGGTATATACCATATTAAACTTTTTCTGATCTTAACTTTCATAGCTTTACTTTGCCATTTTAGAATGTGTCAGAGCTTTAAAACAACTCTGCTGTAGCAGACAAATGTGGAATTAATAGATTACTAGAGCCGCAGTGTGGGCGAAAGGCAGTTTTTGACAAGCCGTTACCGTACTGGCAAAGGTGAGGCAGAACAGATCCAGATGGATGATTTACCAGAGAGGGAGGTAACCTTCTGAATTCCACTCATTTGATTTGTGGGAGAAAAAAAAAAAATGAACCAGGCATTTACTTGTTCTAGCCTGTCATACAAGAAAGTTTAATTACAGAACAAGAAATATTTGGTCAACAATATTTTTATCTGTCCTTCAGGAGAAGTAAGCCATTTGAACACAGCTTTTGTCACCATTTCTATTAACGGGAGTTAAAACCGAAGTTTTGGGTTAAAAGCCAAGAATTAACACTGTTAGACATGCATATTTTCAAGAAATGAATTATTGCCCTTGAAATGCAATGCTATAAAATAATTAGGTTTTTAAATGTAAGGAGCATATGTTCAGAAAGCCGAGAGCCACAAAAAAAAGCCATCAATGCATTTTTAACACTTCTGAAAGAAAAAAAAGCAGCATATTAATGGATCCATGTTAGCACCTGCGCGCCGGCAAACACAACCAGCAGAAGTGATTTGATTTCCAAAGTCTGAGAAGGATTTCAGCTACACGTCGAAAGCAAATCATGAGCAGAAGCAGCACCACCTCCTGCAATCTTTCACTGAGCAATGAGGGATTTCCTTCTGCTGCCTTCAATCCTGCTCTCACACATCCTCCCTTCTCACCAGACAGCACTTCAGCTTCTGGCCTTTTGATTCTCATTGAAACGCCCGCAAGCTTCCCCTGCTGAGCTGGGAAAGCATCTGCTGCTTTGCCTCCAAACAGGAGAACACTCTGACCACGTGTTTGACTTCCCCGGCTGAAAATAAGACCAAAGCTGTGGTGCTAGTTATTGTAACAGGTCAGCTCACAGGTCTTTTGACAGGAGATGAAGATGGGACATGAGAAAGTACTCCAATTACAAGACAAAAATAGCAAGATCCCTGAACTCCTTTA
Organism: Opisthocomus hoazin; assembly: GCF_030867145.1. NCBI lineage: Eukaryota > Metazoa > Chordata > Aves > Opisthocomiformes > Opisthocomidae > Opisthocomus > Opisthocomus hoazin. The sequence goes on from NC_134415.1 coordinate 129,005,846, forward strand.
ATTTTCTAGTGATTTCGTCATATGAATCTGGTCGAGCTAATAATATTCTTCAGTTATTAGTCATAGACAGAAAGTGATAAATGCTGCAGACAAGCTGGGTTGCAGATAAAATTAAAAAAAAAAAAAAATCAATGTTCTCTGATGCTGTACTAATGGATGTGGTCTCAGAAACCCAAGATGATGTTTCTGACATCAAACAAAGACATGGACACAGAGACACTAACCAAGGCACTAACAAAACAGGTAGGCTCCGGCAACTCAGCCAGTTCCCACTATATTCAAACTTCATTTCAGAATGCTGAATTTGGTAAAAGATACAAACAGGCAATGCCACAAGAACAATTCCTACCCTACAGGTACCAAAATACCAACACGTGCTCATTGCACCTGGAAGAATACAACTGGAAATGCCCTGCTGTCTGAACACTCCAGTATCTCCCCAGCATGGACTAGAGTGAAGAGCATTTCAGATTGGGTATTTTTATCTATTTTCATCTTCCCAGAGAGCTAAGAAATCCTTAGCAGTTTCAAATTTGTTCTTACAATAAGAAGAGCCATCCCCAGAGGACTAAAACATTTCCTACCTTCATGTCCTCCCAGGTAACTTCCAAACAGGCCTCAACACCCAATTTGTAGAAGGTAAAATGGAAGCACTAAATAGGAATATTTAGCACATAAACCAAAAAGCCTGATGTTTGCAGAGTGAATATTTGAACAACGCTCAATTTCCACCCAGGCATGGAACAGGATTTCCGCTCCAGACGCTACTGGGCGAAGTACTCGACAAACTACTTGCACAAACACATCCGAGTGCCTGTGCAAATCCTTGAGATCCAACTCACCACGGAGCTGAGGAGCTCAAACTCTTGGTCGGGCAGAAAAGCGCGCCAGCCGTCTTCAACGACTTCAAACATGGGCCGGTAGAAGAAGGGATACATGAGAGTGACAGAATCCAAAGTGGAAAGCGCCTGTGTGGGCGAGAGAAATAAACAGCTACTGAATTCATCCAAACTGCTATTTTATTCCGAAAAAGTATACAGCAAATAGTGTTTTCCTCTAATATTGGTGATGCAGACTTAAGCCACCCGGAAGTAAACAGCCATTAAGCTTGAAATGCTGAGTTACTGCAGGATAGTTTAACATCGTGACAAGCAGCAGCACAAACAGAAGCAGATGCTAACTGATGACAGTCTAACCCCAGCTGGGGATCTGTACACCCAGCATCGTTTCTGCAGGCTACACCGGGTAACAGTGCACCAAAGAACGAGAAGGACACACACTGAACAGGTATGACTGACAGGACACATCCTACATGACATTTACCAGATTACTAACAACAGAGCTTCAAATCAGACCGAGTTTCACGTGTCTCAAATGACATTAAGTGACTGAGTTTGTTTCGCCTCCTCATGCTCCAGCATAACAAAGCTGAGCTTCGTTTCCCAGACGCTACTGCAAGGTATTTGATCAAGATAAGATGTAGAGGGGTTATTTGTTTTATTTAAAAACACCTACAAGCAACACACAACAACTGAAACGTGAAAATTCTCATTTGCCTTCCAGAACAGCAATGAAAACCTTTATAACTGGGGAAAAGAAAAAAAGCTGTGAAGGTTGAAGTCAAATCAAGACCCAAGAACATAAGTGTTACATATCATTATGAATTCTCACCTCGATAGAGCTAGCAATGTTTAAACACTCCTCCATTCCAGGTATATCCAGCTGAATGATTCGCAGATCTTTGCATTTTATAACGATGGTACCCAATGAGCCCACAAACCTACACCAAGACATGAAGAAAAAGTCTCTTAGGAACCGGATCTTCCAAGGTAGGATGAGGTATTACAGCTCTTCCCACAACACATGCCTAAAAGATAGAATTCCTTCAGTAATAATTTGTCTGCAATATCATCTTTCAAAAAAAATAAACTAACAAAGCAACCTCTCTATTTGGTGCTTGCAAATTGTGCTCCTTTTCTTTGAATTCCATCCTTGTGAATCCATTCCATCCATTCATCCAGCAGTGAGTAGAAGTATTACAAGATAAAGAAGAGGTTTTCCTCCCAGCTTTGCTTTAAAACATGAAAGAAAAGGTATGCTCACTTATTTTCTGATAGTACCAGAAGCTTCCACTGCAAGGTTCCAGTTTCATTATGGTAATGTGTTGAAACTTCGAGGATTGCTGAAGACATTCGAGTTGACTTTAATTAACAAAACAACTTTTCAGTCTGGCTACATTACACTCCTTTGTTTTCAACAAGAAAGTTTGGTTTCCGATACCTGCAGTCCCAGGGAGACATTTGCCCTGCAGACCTCAGAGAAGTTAAGGCCTGATCACTTCTTACCGTACGACTCGGAAAATCCCTCTGCATTCCAACACGGCACACAGACGCCCTCTCCAGTCCTCCTCACCCACCTGAGAGGAGGAGGAGGACGCCTGAGCCAAAACCCAGTGTTTGCTTCACGTTAGCTAGCCGCTACCGTTCACAGAAACGCTGCAGATTTTAACCCACAACGCAGCGAACTAGTGAAAAGCAGCCGAGTCTCCTCAAACACCACAGCAGCGCTTGCAGCAGCCACGGGCGACGCAAGAAGCAGCAGCAGGCACGACCTGAAGGACCAAGTTTTGGTCCCTCGTGGCCCAACCCTCAGCGAGACCACACATGCCCAAGGGCAGAGCTGCACACGCTCCAAGAGGAGACCACTCGCCGAGCTCTGGGTTGCTTCACCCGCGTTCCAGAAGGTGCCTGGGATTTTTTAGAGTTATTATTACAGCTGAAAGGTCGTTATCTATTTCTTCCATACAGACAGAGGTCAACACGCAGAACCAACTCCAGCTTGGGTAGCGCCGAAGGAAGAACCACAGGCGTTTCGACAGAACAGTTCTGCAGCTCCGGCATCGTTTGCTTCCCAGCTCAGTAACACAGCGTGGCGACGACATCTCCAGGGCCACGCTCCCTCTCCACGCTTCTCCCGAGCAAAAGCACCACAGGAGATCACTGGAGACAGTTCTGCTCCTCGACAAACCCTACGGGGCATACTGACGTCGCTTAAAAAGCCACAAAAATTTCAGCAGCAGTTTGATGACCATCCGATAATTAGGGAAAACACTGTTTTGTACAAAAGACTCTCATGTCATGAAAGTGGGAGAGCAGATCTTATGAACCTGGTACAGCATCACAGCTGTCACGCACTAATCTCAGAATCACAGCATGGTCGGGGTTGGAAGGGACCTCGGTGGGTCACCCAGTCCAACCCCCTGTTGAAGCAGGGTCACCCAGAGCAGGCTGCACAGGACCTTGTCCAGGCGGGTCTGGAATATCTCCAGAGAAGGAGACTCCACAGCCTCCCTGGGCAGCCTGTTCCAGTGCTCCGTCAACCTCAGAGGGAAGAAGTTCTTCCTCGTGTTCAGACGGAACTTCCCAGGCTTCAGTTTGTGCCCATTGCCCCTTGTCCTGTCTCTGGGCACCACTGAAAAGAGTCTGGCCCCATCCTCCTGACCCCCACCCTGCAGATATTTAGAGGCATTTCTGAGGTCCCCTCTCAGCCTTCTCTTCTCCAGGCTAAACCAACCCAGCTCCCTCATCCTTTCCTCGTAATGACCTGAAGTAGCTCCAAAACAGGCCTTTCTACAACCTTTAGTGGTTTAAAGGCTGTGTTATTCCATTCTCTCCAGTGCTGAGAGGAACACACCGTTATCCTTCGGTACAGCAGAGTCTCAGGGCAGTTACCTTCACGCAAAGCCACTCCCAGGGAGGGAAATGTCCACTCTGGAGACCTTGTAGCAACTGGGGCTGGCAGTAAAGGCTGCAAGTATCTGCAGACGTAGCTACCTCTGCTGTAAGTCACAGACTGAGCTGGCAGCACACTACTCCCTTGCCGTAACTTAATACCAAATAAGCAAGGAATGCTTTAACTTACATTGTAACTGCAACTAAGCTCATAAAAAGACAAAAAAAAAAAAAGCATGTCTGTAATAATTTTTAAACCAGAGCTACAGCTGGTTTAGTGCAAGCAGCAAGGAGGACAAGGCCCAGCTGCCCCGATGACTGAGCGGTGCTGGACAGGAACAGATTTCCTCAGGCCAAGCCGCAGCATTTCTCAGAAATGCTCAGAGAAGCCAGGGATGCGGGAACAAACCTAATCAGCGCCCAGAACTTCACCCGTTCTCGGATTCTGAGGCAACCTGATATTTTTAATTGATGCTGCTTGATTTTTTTTTTTCCAGTCTTGCTGGCAGAAGGGAAATCCATTCTTCCAGATTTCCTTAAAAGGCAAGGAAAACAGGGGATGGACTTCATAACTAACAAAAAAAATGAAATATTATGAGCAAACTGAAAAAAAGGACTGAGGTGAGGGAGCAGAAGGCAACGACCAGATGAGATGGGACCGCTGCTCAGAAGGAAGCATGACGTGGCAACGGCAGATGTAGAGCAGCCAGAAATGATGGTTAAAAAGATCAATCTCTGAAGTCCTTGCAACAAAGGAGCATGGGTAAGAATAAAATGGAGCGCTGCAGTTACAATTCAGCTCTACCATGTCTCTCCCACAAGGAGCACGCTGCCAAAGCGTTACCGATTTCCACAAGCAGTGGGAGGAGGAAGGGGTCGACACCGCCGAGCGGCAGGAGACTGATCTGGGGCCGAGAAAGCCCGGAGCCCACTCGTGGCACCAGGTTCGCTGGCTGATTCAAGACAAACCACTTCATCAGTGCCTCAGCTTCCACCTCCGTGGAACGGCGGTACAGATCCATCCTTTATCAAGTGTTTCCAGAGCTACTGATGAAATCCAGTGAGCAATTAACACAGGGCACTGCTGACAAAGGCGCTTAAACATACAAATTCCAACTCTATGCACAGGAAAAAAAATAACAACCAACCTTAAGATGCAACAGTCAAATTTCCAAACAGAGTGAGAATCAACCCGCTTGTGCCAATACTCTGCCCCGTGTTCTGACCGTCCTTTCTCCTCTCTCCGAGGCAGCTGAGGCGTCTCGACAACCACTCCTCAACCCGCAGCGAGACCCAAGCCATGAGGCACAGGCAGTGAAGCCCGCGGGCGTACCTTTTCTCGATGGAGTCGATGTTGGAGTGCAGCAGCCACAGCTCCTCGGCGTTATCTTGCCGCCGCGAAGAAAAAATGAGGTGATGGCCGGTCAGGCAGAGCGTCCCCTCCACCGCCGGGTAGAACGGCCGGTGCAGGGCCACGTTGTCCGCCCGAGGGGTCTTGATCAGCTCCGCGAACTCCATGATCGCTCGTGGAGAGGCAACGGGCCCGGGGAGGCCTTCGCCAAAGACGGTCCTCTGGGGAAAAGAGGGGTCAAACCTCGGTGGCACCAGCGGGGAGGGGGCCCCACAGGCCGGGGACGGGGCCCACAGGCCGGGGCCCACAGGCCGGGGAGGCGGAGGGGCGCCTGCTCAGATAAGGCCGCAGCCCTCACAGGGCCGCCCCCCCGCCCCGAGTCCCAGCCCGGTGCCCGGCCGAGGGGGCGGCTGACGGAGGGCCCGGCGGGAAGGGGTCCGGAGGAGGCCGGGGAGGGGACCCCGGGCGGCGGAGGGGGGGGAGGGTGGAGGGGCAGAGACCCCCTGGCCCCGGCGCTGCCTGCGGGCGCCCGGCGGAGCGGGACCGGCCGGAAGCTGGAGGGCCCTGCCCCGGATGTTGGGCGCTCACGTGATCTGCTAGGCTCCCCCTCCAATCCCCTCCCGCGCTTTCCCTTACCGGAAACGGTGACGCCGCAAGGGACTCCGGCTCGCCCCGCGGACCTACGACAACGGTTCCGCCGCCTCACGGGGATTTTTAAGGGAGTTGGGCGGGGTCAGAGGAAGGGCGGTGCCGAAAGGGGCGGGGCCTTGCCGAAGGGGAGCCAATAGGGAAGGGAAACGGCGAGGGGGCGGGGACGGCGTGGGGGCAGCTTGAGGGAGGGGGCGGGGTTTGGCGAAGGGGCGGGGCGATGGGGCGGGCCTTAGAGCGGGCAGGGAGCGGGCAAGAGGGCGGAGCCTCAGGCTGGAGCAGGCGGGGGGGCGGAGCCACGGGGCGGGCAGGCAGCAGTGCTGGCAGCCAGCAGTGCTGGCAGCGAGCAGGCAGGACCTGAGAGCCCCAGGATGGAGCAGGCAGGGAGCAGGCAGGCGCTCGGGGATGGGCAGGGAGCAGGCAGCGGGGCAGGCAGGGAGCGGGCAGGAACTTAGAGCCCCAGGCTGGAGCAAGCAGGAGCTTAGGGATGGGCAAGGAGCAGGCAGAAGGGCAGGCAGGTAGCAGGCAGGAGCTCAGAGCCCCATGCTGGAGCAGGTAGGAGCCCTGGGGCAGGCAGGGAGCAGGCAGGAGCCCCAGGGCAGGCAGGGAACAGGCAGCAGGGCAGGCAGGGAGCAGGCAGGAGCTCAGGGATGGGCAGGGAGCAGGCAGCAGGGCAGGCACGAGCTCAGAGTCCCAGGCTGGGGCAGGCAGGCGCCCTGGGGCAGGCAGGGAGCGGGCAGGAGCCCTGGGGTGGTCAGGGAACAGGTAGAAGGGCAGGCAGGGAGCAGGCAGGAGCTCAGAGCCCCAGGCTGGAGCAGGCAAGAGCTCAGGAGTGGGCAGGGAGCAGGCAGCGGGGGGGGCAGGGAGCAGGCAGGAGCTCAGATCCCCAGGCTGGAGCAGGCAGGAGCTCAGGGGATGCCAAGGGCACTGGTGGTCCCCCTCGAGCTGCCCACTCCACAGGTTCTCCTCTGTGCTGGGTCAGCACTCAGTGGTTTTGCTTTGCCAGAGAGCGGTGGGTGCAGGCAGGCAGCCCGGACCCGAGGGGGCTCAGCCCCACACCGGGGAGCCGAATTGCCCTTTCTCTGCACCGGAGCAGCTCCGTGTCCCTTCCGTCAGGTCCAGTCTTGAGGTCAGCACCTTCCCCACACCTCTCAGGATCTCCAGCCCCATCTCCTCACCAGCTCACATCCCCACCTCTAGCGGCATCGATGTTGGGTTGCGTCATGCGCCGTTACGTGGCAGGTTTGGACGTTTCCGAGGCTGCACGTCCCCGTTACCCAGCGCGGGAGGGAGGTTTCACAGCCCCTCCAGCCCTCCGACAGCCCCCCCACAACTGACACCTCCTCTGTCATCTGCTGATTTACTATTCCCGCTCTCCGGTTCCCCGGTGCTTTGTCTGCACCTCTGGGATAATTCGGGCTCCTGATTTCCAGGCTCCGCTGCTGCACGGAGGAGAGGGCAGAAGCAAAGACGCTGGTTTGGGCTATATCCGTTTTTTCTTCCAAGCATGAGCCCCAACCTGTGCTGCAATCTCACCTTTCCTGAGAATCAAAGAATCATGGAATGGTTTGGGTGGGAAGGGACCTTTCAAGGCCATCCAGTCCAACCCCCCTGCAATGAGCAGGGACATCTTCAACCAGCCCAGGTTGCTCAGAGCCCCGTCCAACCTGGCCTTGAATGTTTCCAGGGATGGGGCATCTCCCACCTCTCAGGGCAACCTGGGCCATGGATTCACCACCCTCATCATAAAAAGTATTTTCCTTCTACCCAGTCAAATCTGCCCTCTTCCGGTTTAAAGCCATTACCCCTTGTGCTATTACTACAGGCCCTTGTCAAAAGTCCCCCTCCAGCTTTCTTAGAAGCCCCCTTTAAGTACTGGCAGCTGCTCTAAGGTCTCCCCGGAGCCTTCTCTTCCCCCAGCTGAGCAGCCCCAGCTCTCCCAGCCTTTCCTCCCAGCAGAGGGGTTCCAGCCCTCGGATCATTGCTGGGGCCTCCTCTGGCCCCGTTCCCACAGCTCCAGCTCTGTCCTGAGCTGAGGGCTCCAGAGCTGGACACAGGACTCCTGGGGGGGTCTGAGCAGAGCAGGGCAGAATCCCCTCCGTTGCCCTGTGCCCACGCTGCTGGGGATGCAGCCCAGGGCACGGCTGGCCGCCTGGGCTGCCAGCGCACATTGCTGGGTCATGTCCTTACGCCTACACTCTGGACAGGGCAGACCCCTCCCGTTATATCATCCTTTGCATCATCCCAAAACTTTTGGGCAACGGGCACAAACTGAAGCAGAGGAAGTTCCATCTGAACACGAGGAAGAACTTCTTCCCTCTGAGGGTGACGGAGCACTGGCCCAGGCTGCCCAGAGGGGCTGTGGAGTCTCCTTCTCTGGAGATATTCAAACACCCCCTGGACAAGGTCCTGTGCAGCCTGCTCTGGGTGACCCTGCTTTGGTAGAGGGGTTGGACGAGATGATCCCCAGAGGTCGCTTCCAACCCCTACCATGCTGTGAGTCTGTGATTCTGTGACTATTCCCACTATTCTGACTATTTTGGAGGCCAAGAAAGCCTTAACATTGATGTGGCCAGAGGAGGTCCAGAGGAGAGGTCCTGGCACGGGGTGGTTCACTAGCAAGGGGGTTTCACCAAACCCAGTAAGTTAGCAAGGTTCAAGCCCAAATAAAATCTTGGTAACACTGAAATCCAGCATTTACCCTGAGAGTATTTGTGAGACAGAGAAGGGCTGTCTACAAAGCCTTGTGCCACCACGCAAAAGCGAACTTCTAAGCATTGGTAAGAAGGTGAAAGACTCTTCATGCTGACAGCAAACACCAGCCATCTCCCAAAGAGGGGCTCTGCGTTGGCCATAGCTGCTCCCTGAAAGGGGACGCTGGACCGGGCGGCTGGATGCGGGCTCTGATGCAGAACCACGGGTCTCGCTCACCTGGAGAAACTCCCAGTTCCTTGGCCTCCACCTGCTTTATCTCTGAAGAAGAACAAAGCCTGAAAATCAGGTCATCGGATGTTTCTGGGGCTCTCTTTGGAGGGGCTGAATAGCTGTTTGGTCCCATTCTGCCCGTGATCACTGCGGCGGTGCCAAGTTCAAGGTTGTTCAGTCCCTGCATGATGGAAACAGCCTGGAACTATCTGTGCAGATGCAAACAGGCAGCGTTTGATGACAGCCTGTTCTAGGCAATCGCACATGAGAAGGATTGCATAGGTGTTTGGATACCGTGACCTGCATTTTTTCTACTCACCTCTGGTGGCGAGTTCATTCTGAGTTTGTCCTGGCTGCTACTTGCACGTCTTATTAATGCTGGCAGTTTAGGTGATTTCAATGTCTGAGAATGATTTGAAAGTCTAATTAATGGCATTTTCTTCTCATAGGTATATGCGAAGATTCACAATAAGGAAGATTAATTCTGCCTTTACGGCGGTTGGCACTGATCCACACCATCAACCCCTCCGAAAGAGAAGAGGGGTCTCTCCTAGGTCTGGAGTCCCACGTGTAACTTAAAATAAAAACACATCTACACTGCTGCTTTCAGCCCAGTGCTGAGATGACCTGGAAGCAGCACAGGACTAGTCCTCTCCACGTTTTACTGGGCAGACTGGGAAGCCTTTGGTATAAATCCAGAGCTCAACACAAACTCCCACCTTCGGGCATGAGCAGGACTCTTACAGTGCTGCTCCCCTGTGCGGTTTGTCCTGGCTGAAGATGAAAAGTTTTTTGCTGGCCCTCGCCGTGCACAGTGGTGCTGGAGACCCCCCTGCCATTGCATGGGGAGGGTTGGTGTTCTGGGGGTATCCTCAGCTTCAGGAGAGGGGCGTGGGGTCTCCATACATCTCCCTTGCAATTAGCTCACGGTTATTAATTATGGGGTTGTTCAGCCTGGAGAAGAGAAGGCACCGGGGAGACCTTAGAGCAGCCTTCCAGTACCTGAAAGAGGGGCTATAGGAAAGATGGGGAAAATCTTTTTAGCAAGGCCTGTTGTGACAGGACAAGGAGTAATGGTTTTAAACTAAGGGAGGGTAGATTTAGACTGGATATAAGGAAGAAATTTTTTACAATGAGGGTGGTAAAACACTGGAGCAGATTGCCCAGAGAGGTAGTGGAGGCCCCATCCCTGGAAACCTTGCAGGCCAGGTTGGACGGGGCTCTGAGCAACCTGGTCTGGTTGAAGATGTCCCTGCTCACTGCAGAGGGGTTGGACTAGATGACCTCTAAAGGTCCCTTCCAACCCAAAGCATTCTATGATTCTGTTCTATGATTTTATGATTAACCATCCGGGACCTCCTAGGAGACGCTGCCTGGGCTCTCACATGCTCACCCCATCTGTCCCCATGGCCCCCATCCTCACGAAGCACCACCAGACCCCACAGACCAAGGCACAGCTGCTTTCTCGATGGGGTGGCCTCCATATACTGAAGGTTTTGTGGGGAGTTGTATTTATTAATAGCATCCTCAACAGAACCATAGAATCATGGAATGGTTTGAGTGGGAAGGGACCTTTAAAAGCCATCTAGTCTGACCCCCATGTCATGAGCAGGGACATCTTCAACCAGATCAGGGTGCTCAGAGCCCTGTCCAACCTGACCTGGAGTGCTTCCAGGGATGGGGCATACTCTGCAGATGAGTGGCCACAAAGGAAAGCAAAGGCTTCAGCCCCACGGGCAGCAAGGGAACAGCGCTGTCACCCCACTGAAGAAAAGGAAAATTTGGGCAGTGGCTGCACACCCTGGGACTAATTATAAACCCAGCGCTTCCCCCACGTTGCTCCTGACGACCCCGCAATCCCCAGGTGATGCGTGGAAGTGGATCGCTTCTCTCCCAGCTCAGAGAAAAAAAAAACCCACATGAAGTATAGTCCCTAAATTGAGGGCATATCAGATATTACACTGACAGAAAGGACCAAGAGGTGCTTTAGAAACGCGCCTAAGAAGAGGAGCGACTGGCACTCCGACGGGTTTCGCTTCCTGCCGCCTTCTGTCTTTTTGCCATATGCTGTGTGGCAAAGCTGAAAGAGTTGTACTCAAAAAAAATTGTCCCAAACCTCATCTCTTTCAGAGGAACATGTGAATATCGCGGTGAGAGTCATCCTGCTCTTTTGGACTCATTTTTCCTCCTGTGAAATAAGGATCAGTAACGTTTGGAGCAGGCTCCTTCCTTTCCAGTATTTCGACACTGCTTGGCGCGATGCAGCCCTGATACCGGTCAGCAAACGTTACTGCAATCTCCTGAAGAATGGAAGACGTACGGGACATCATGAAGAGTACAACATGTCTCTTATGCAATAAAACCCCACCGGCCTGACAACTTTTTCTGTTGGTCCTGCACAAATTATCCTGTCCTGCCTTCCCCGATCCACATAGCTGCTGCTCCTCGCTCGAGGAGAAATAACCCAACCCACGGGCTGGGCTCTGCGCACCGACATTTTGAACACAACCTCATGGCAAGCAGGTACAGCCTTCCCTGCATGAGGGAGAGAACTTGTACAGGTATTTGTGAGGAGGCATTTGGTTCATAATAAGAGGCGATGGGTTAATCAGGGCTCACCAGCTGCCACGCACCGTAAGCTCTGATAAAGCCTCTTGAGAAACAGCATCCCTATCAAGCAGCAGTAGCAGGCACATCTAGAAAGTGTCAGAGCAGAAGGAAATGCAGCTAAATCAGAACTTTTTGCCAAATGCCCCGAGATTCCTTCTGCCAGAGCCCATAAACACCCAGCCATCTGCTCCCTTCTGCCCCATAACATGTCTTGAAGAGGTTCCCCAAGAGGCTTCTCTGGCCTCGGCAGTAGAAGGGGCTTTTCCTACGTCTTCCTTTCCCAGCTGGAGAGCAGGAGAAGGAACGGTCCAGGTCTCCGGCCGCTCTTCCTGCATCTCCCCAACAAAGCCCAGTGCATGGGGCAGACCCCAGGGAGCCGAGATTCCTCTCCCTGGTTGCACGCAGTTGGTCTGGATTCACCAGTGAGACCACATCTCCCAAATCAGAGGCAATTATCGTGATTTTTAGGCTTTTCGGTGAGCGAGCTCTCCTCCACTACGTGCACTCACACCAGCAGGGTTTTGCCTGTGAAATCCAAGAAGTAATTGGCTGCAGAACAGCAGAGAATCACCCTCCATATGCTGCAGTCCCATGACCATTTGCCACTTGGATGAGCACTAGTATTTTTTAGGGCTCTCTATTTGCTTGTTTTCATTCCTGAAATAGATTGTGATCTTATTATCCCCAAACCAAGCCGCTTCACCCTCTGATATTTTCCAAGGAAGGGGAGTGAAAGAGCAGCAAGCACAAAGTAAAGGATGTTTGTGGCCGAAAATCATCTGTGATTGCCGTGACCGCATCCACAGCGGTAAATCCAAGGCAGCCGTGAGGCCAGCTGGCACGGCCAAGCCAGATGCAAGGTATTAAGGCCTCCTGGCTTCCCAAGAAGCGATCTGCAGTGGGCGGTTTGCTGGATATTTGTCCCTGTGCTAACTCTTGAGCTCTGCCTAGCAGCCAGTTTGCCCAGACCAGAAGCGTGCCAGGGGCTGTGCTAAATTTCATGTCTTCGCCTGGTCCTGGCACTGCTTCGTGTACTACTGTGGATGTAGTGAGGGGGTCTGGAAAAGAAAGAGGTGGGGAGCAAAACCCTGCCATAAAGAAGTAGATAAATTATTCTATTTATACAAAATTTGCTGCGATAGTGAGAGAGTTGGCTGAAGCTGATTTATATGTGGTTTTCACAGAATCACAGAATGGTCGGGGTTGGAAGGGACCTCTGTGGGTCATCTAGTCCAACCCCCCTGCCGAAGCAGGGTCACCTACAGCAGGCTGCACAGGACCTTGTCCAGGCGGGTCTTGAATATCTCCAGAGAAGGAGACTCCACAACCTCCCTGGGCAGCCTGTTCCAGTGCTCCGTCACCCTCAGAGGGAAGAAGTTCTTCCTCATGTTCAGACGGAACTTCCTGTGCCTCAGTTTGTGCCCATTGCCCCTTGTCCTGTCACTGGACACCACTGAAAAGAGTCTGGCCCCATCCTCCTGACACCCACCCTGCAGATATTTAGAGGCATTTCTAAGGTGCCCTCTCAGCCTTCTCTTCTTCAGGCTGAACAAGCCCAGCTCCCTCAGCCTTTCCTCATAGGAGAGATGCTCCACTCCCCTCACCATCCTTGTAGCCCTCCGCTGGACTCTCTCCAGTAGCTACTCATCTTTCTTGAACTGGGGAGTCCAGAACTGGACAGAGTACTCCAGATGAGGCCTCACCAGGGCAGTGTAAAGGGGAAGGAGAACCTCCCTCGTCCTGCTGCCCACACTCTTCTTGATGCACCCCAGGATCCCATTGGCTTTCTTGGCAGCCAGGGCACACTGCTGGCTCATGGTTAACCTGTCGTCCACCAGGACACCCAGGTCCCTCTCCGCAGAGCTGCTCTCCAGCAGGTCCACCCCAAACCTGTACTGATGCATGGGGTTGTTCCTCCCCAGGTGCAGGACCCTGCATGTGCCTTTGTTGAACCTCATCAGGTTCCTCTCTGCCCAACTTTCCAGCCTGTCCAGGTCTCTCTGAATGGCAGCACAGCCTTCTGGTGTGTCTACCACACCTCCCAGTTTGGTGTCATCAGCAAACTTCCTGAGGGTACATTCTAACTCTTCATCCAGGTTGTTGATGAAGAAGTTAAACAAGGCTGGGCCCAGTACTGACCCCTGAGGGACACCACTAGTTACCAGCCTCCAACTAGACTCAGCGCCGCTGATGACAACCCTCTGAGTTCTGCCATTCAACCAGTTCTCAATCCACCTCACCGACCACTCATCCAGCCCACACTTCCTGAGCTTCCCTAGGAGGATGTTATGGGAGACACTTAATATCCATCAGTACGTCTGCACAGCACTTCTCAAGAGCTCCTGTCCACACTTCTTCAGTAAACCCTGTCTGAAATATATGGTTTCCCACGAAGTGGGTCCATCCTCTTGACAGCTGGGCGTAGGGGAGCATGCAGGTGTGGGAGAGCTTCCCAGGTAGCTCTGCTGAAACCACAACAGCATCAAACTGGGGATTTGGCAACCAGACAGTGAGTGGGCAAGTCTGAAGTCAAACCACAGGAGGAAGGAGGCTGGCAGGAGGCGACAGAGCAGACATATGTACCCGACACCACAGACACGAGTGTTCCTCAGGTCTCAGTTCCCATAATACATCATTTCTAGCAGAATATAATACTTTTTTTTTTTTTTTTCAGTTTCTGGTGAAGCTCTCCCATTTTGTCATAAAGAATCCTGGGACACTGCATGATGTCCAGAAATTTAACATTTTTTGCAAAGCTTTCTGTCTTTTCCATCTCAAGATTTCTTTTAGTTTTCCTCTGTCAGCCTAGGAAGTGTCTGGGCAATGGCAAGGGAACTCTGGGGTTTTTTTCTCCTCACTTTGGGAGAATCCTTTCTTCTCATGGAGTTAGCCAGGCACTCACCAAGGACAAACCTACAGGTCTCTACGCTCCTGCAGTATCTTTAGGGCTGACCATCCGAAACACACGGACAGCTCGATGCCAAAGTTGCATGCAATTATTCTGAGTGAGTGAGAACAATTGCTCGGGTACAAATTGTCCCAAAAACATTCCCCAGTGCTCGTTACTACCCATGTGGGAAGGGTAGGATATCTGATATCATCTGCATTTGGCTTTTTCAGAAATTGTAGGGGGGAAAACCCCAACCTTTTTCATAGACTCAAAACATAGAATCATAGAATGACAAGTGTTGGAAGGGATCTTAAAGATCATCTAGTTCCAACCCCCCTGCCATCAGCAGTGACATCTTCCACCAGACCAGGTTGCTCAGAGATCCATCCAACCTGGCCTTGAACACTGCCAGGGAGGGGGCAGCCACAGCTTCTCTGGGCAACCTGGCCCAGAGCCTCACCACCCTCATGGGGAAGAGTTTCTTCCAAATATCTGATCTCAATCTGCCCTCTTTTAGTTTAGAGCCGTTCCCCCTTGTCCTATCACTACACACCCTTGTGAAAAGCCCCTCTCCATCCTTCCTGTAGCCCCTCCAGGCACTGGCAGGCTGCTCTATGGTCACCCCGGAGCCTTCTCTTCCCCAGGCTGAACAGCCCCAACTCCCTCAGCCTGTCCTCGGAGGAGAGGTGCTCCAGCCCTTGGATCATCTTCGTGGCCTCCTCTGGCCCGACTCCAACACATCCATGTCCTTCCTATGTTGGGGACTCCAGAGCTGGACACAGGACTCCAGGTGGGGTCTGACGAGAGCGCAGTAAAGGGGCAGAATCCCCTCCCTCGCCCTGCTGGCCACGCTTCTCTTGATGCAGCCCAGGACACGGTCGGCTTTCTGGGCTGCAAGCGCACATTGCCAGCTCATGTTGAGCTTCTCATCCACCAGTACCCCCAAGTCCTTCTCCTCAGGGCTGCTCTCGAGGCACTCTCTGCCCAGCCTGTACTTGTGTTTGGGATTACCCCGACCGACTTGCAGGACCTTGTTGGCCTTGTTGAACTTCATGTGGTTCACGCAGGCCCACCTCTCCAACATATTGCATTCTGAAGAAAACATTGACTTAGGCCACTGCATTGGGGTCTGAGAAATATCTCATGTGTTGATGTGCCATGGCCTGATTCATGAGGTGGATGTTTTTGAGAGATTAGCTCTGGATGCGATTTAACATTTGCGGGATGCCGAAATCTCTCAGTGTGGAGGGAGAGAAACAGAGAGAAGGAGAATTTGGTGGCAGGGAAGAGAAACCCCTGCGGTTGTAAAGGTTTTCCATTAGGCAGCAGCATGAAAAAAAAGGAGCATTAATGAAACGATCGTGACCTGCACATGGTTTTAAGTGGAAAGATAATTAAACAGACATTTATGCAGTGATTACAGTTTGTAGTAGAGACAACTATAGTTTCTCCGGAGCCCACAAGAAAGCATTTTTTCATTCAAGTGAACAGAGCTCTTCTTCCACCTGTTTCTGAAAGGGCAAATGAGGATAACAACAGATGATAAAACAAATTGTCTATGAACTGATTTTTTTATTACTATTTAAAGGCTGTAGTGCTTTGAAAACTTATTTCTGGGTGCTTTTCCCTAGGATATGGGTCTGGTTCTCTATTTCACAGGAGTTGCATATGCTGGGGTAATTCTTCATGTCTTCAAAGATGGGTTCTTGGGGTCTGACCAAATCTACGAAATTACCAGATAATTCGTGAGAAAGCTGAATCATGAATTGCAATTTGAAGAGTATAAATAAATATATCTTCAAAACCAAACCCTCCTGGACTGTATGGAGACTTGATGAGGGCTTCTGCTTGAAAAAAACCAAAGGGTTTTGTGCAGGAAGGTCAGAACTGGTGAAACCTGCCAAGTTGCCCCATAAGAAACTGCAGCCTGTTTAACTGTTAGTTCATCCCTGCGAAGTGAACAGGCTTGTGATGGTTATGTTAAGGGACTTCAGGATTAATTTCTCCCCCCTGTATATTCTCTGTGTGTCCAAACACTGTGGTTATGCCACAAATAGATCTGATACAGCTGTGGTCCTTCATCACAGCCCTGATGCACAGGGAGGAAAGCCTCCAGCTGAAGTATTTTCTGAAGGCCACGTTTCACAGCAGGTTAAACAGGCAACACCAGTCGGACCTGAGGAACCATTTAATCAACTCCAGGGTGCCCTTTTGATGCTCAAACCCACCAGCGTGGAAGTTGATTCAAAGGCTTAGAAATTTCTGCTTGAGTAGGCAGGGGGACTTGAGGAGATACAGGATTCATAGACCAAGTATGAGCCTCCCCAAAGAGAGGACACAGGACAGCGAAGTCAGCTCATGTCTCATGCAGAAAGAGCAGTGAACAACCTGTTTTGGAAAACAGCACAGGAGCAGCAGCAGGAGCTGACCACCTTCTTCCTCTACAGACCCCTCCTTGGTCACCAAGTCAGCCTGAGGCAACAGCTCTAAGCAGCAGCCATCCTTCCCATGGCTGCATTTTCCTACAGATAGCCTTAGATTTGTGCATATTGGGTTATGGTAGGCACCTCTGCGCATTTCACTGTGGGTCTACAGGTCCCACGAACTTCACAACCCGGGAAAACGGTTTTAAATGTTGAGAGCTTGAACCACACGCCGGTGTTGTCAGTTCAGCACTAACTGCTTAGATTGTGCTGAGTTTTTAAGATCAAACATGAATAGGCTGAATTAGGGTTTGTTAGGCTGAGTGTCTAGAGTAGCTTGAAGCTATGTTTGAAGCATCGCTCGTCAGGGAAAAAAGGGTGCTCAGCGTGGGTGAAAATGTTCTCTCTAGTGGATGTTCAGAAGTGAAAACCTTTTCCTTCAGAATCCAATTAACGGTTCCAGTTAATAAAGAACTAATGTCCAGAGTACCCACGCTTATATGTGACAAAGAGATTAGAGATAGGGTAACCCAGTAGGGTCAGGCATGCTCCTATAAGCTGAAATGCCTTTTTGTTCCACTCCCTGTTGTAGGGAGCAGGATAAATTTAGAGCAATGACTTGTCATTTTGGAAATCAGAAAGGGCACAGAGAAAGTGAGCACTGGAGAAAAGTCAAGCTGTGTTGTAACTCGCCTACAGTGCTGAAGCAGAGTAGAAGTCTCTTAGCTGTAAAATCAGAGACAAAGCGGAGCTGCTGTTGTAGCACGATGGATTTGCGGAGAGCATCGGCACTGCCGACAGATGAGTGTTTTGCTGTGGTGTTCAGGAAGAACTGGGGACAGAAAATCAAAAAATAATTAGGCATGGCCTCAGTGGAAGCCAGTCCCACAGAAGGCGAGAGCCTTGTTCAATGCTGTCCTTCCCCAAATTCAGAAAAGTGGCTCATGAAACCAGGGTGAAGCAACAAGAACTCCTCAGGAGTCTTTTCAGTCTGTGACTCCACTGTAGAATTTGAGAACAGCAAACACAGAGTTACAGTTCAGAGCGAGAATTAAAAAAAACATCCAGGTGAGCGTGATCTGATCTCAGTATTTGGCAAGGCTTTGAGAACAAAAGAAAATGCATCGTGAGTTCGCTGCTGGATAGATTTCAACAGTCCGACCTGATGAAATAGGGTTTGTGAGTAAAGAGAAGGCATCAGACCTCATCAAATGTGCTTTAGTGAAGAGCATTAGTAAAATGTCCATGAAAAACTACTTTAGGTGAAGTGGAAGGGATTAATAAAGGCACTGTAAATCGGCTGAAGTATAAACTTGAAAGGGAAAAGTGTCAGGCAGGAGGGAGGTGACTGAGAAATTTTCTCCAGGGTCATTCTTAGAACAAAAATTCAAGCGT
The DNA here is from genome assembly GCF_030867145.1 of Opisthocomus hoazin. Taxonomy (NCBI): domain Eukaryota; kingdom Metazoa; phylum Chordata; class Aves; order Opisthocomiformes; family Opisthocomidae; genus Opisthocomus; species Opisthocomus hoazin. The sequence continues at coordinate 129,023,819 of NC_134415.1, forward strand.
GAAAAAGTAACATGCTGGGCCCAAAGCTGGCGTGTGCCATCGATACAGGAAAAGGCAAAGGTAACACACAGGAAGAACTGGGTTGTCATGAAGACTGGAGTTATAGAAATGAGATTCACAGTGTAAAAAACCACGAGATTCATAGTGTAAGGTTGTTCACAGTGTGAAGTTGTTGCTCATGTGCCAGAAGACTAAAACCAAGACTCTGTTGTTGCAAATACCTTGCCACAGGTAAAAAGAAGAGCTGTATTAGTCTGCTCAGAGCAGAGCGCTGGGCCAATAATTTAATGTAGCTGTGGAGAAGGCAAATGCAACAGAGGCATCGAACTCTGGATAGAAACAGAGCAGAACTCATGCCTTTACTGATATCTTTCTCATACTGAGGAGCCCGAAACTGGGCATGGGACTCCAGATGCAGTCCCATAAGTGCCAAGCAGAGGGAAATAATCACCTGCCTTGACCTTCTGGCCATGCTTTTGCTGATACAGTCCAGTACACGGGTGGCCTTCACTGCTCAAGGATACCCTGCTGAATCACATCGAACTGAATGTTTGTCGTTGGTGACACTGCTGGAAAGAACATGTTTTGGAAAAAGGATGTGGATTTATATAGGGAAATGGAGGAAATGTCACATTGAGGAAACAGGCGAAGCAGTGTGACTTATCAAAGCTTTGCGCTGGGGAGTGACTCAGTTTCAGGGTACAAGTATCTTCACAGGGAGAATACACAAAAAAATAAATACAGCTGTTTAACTGACCAGAGGAAGGCACAACCTCCTGATGACTCTTCTTATTCAGACAAACTAAACTTAGAAAGAAAGCTTAGTTCTTAAGAGTGAGAGTAATTAGTAATAGAAGCGATGATGTCTTCATTTCCCGGAGATCTTCAACTCACAACTGGGTACTCTTCACCAGGGAAAATTTTCACCAAGAGTGCAACTCCATAGCTTGTGAAATCCAGAAGATCTGAATATATTACTCGTGCTAAGAAGGACATCTCTAATACTTAGAAATGTTGTGATCTTGAGCTACCCTAGGCTGCGCCCATACTCTAATTTAAATAGTGCTGTACTCCTAAATGGTTGGCACAATCCTAGGTGCTGATGTGTCCCAGAACAACAAGTGCCAGTTTCACCAAGTCCCAAGTGCAAGTTCAGGAGTTACCATGGACCAAGGACCATGCCCAATAGACACTTTGGGCAGAATCACACTGTTTTGGAAGCTGATAGGGTTTAATATCATGGTGATAGCCAAACAAGGCCAGCTGGTCTATGGATCAGGAGACAGGCCCTGATGCCGTTTCATTTGCAATAAATCAAAATGTTTGAGCAGCTCATCAGAAAAGCAGGCGGCAAGATGAACCAAGGCTGCAAACATCCTTGCCTCTACAGCTGAGCTGAGTTATCCTTTTGACATCTGCTTGCTACACAGCAGAAGGTTCAGCTTAGACATGCCAAGGACTTAGCTTCAAATTTCCAACTGTAAAGAGACAGAGGAGTCAAGAGGCCCCAGGTCCCTTTGCTGTCTCACTATCTGAGCCATTCACCCCCTCATCTTTCCCTTTTCTGGATTAAATGAACAGAGAGCCGTGGAAAAGGGAGGTCCGCTGGACACCATGAGCCACAGAAACCAACTAGATCTTGTTGGAAGAACTAGGTGCGGATTTCTATCTGCTTGTATGAAAATTTACAATGGAAGGATTTCACAGATAGCTTCAATGTGTCTGACACCCTTGAAAGGTGATAGGATACAACAGGATGGGATGCGATAGGGCAGTGCAGTTTTCTTACTGCCTTACGTCCTCCTGGAAAATGTGCCCAAAGTAGTTTGTTTATAGGTGAAAAACAAGGGGTCTAGCTTAAAACCAGCAAAGACCATCATTATTTAATTTTCTGGGCAGTTCATCTCTAATTTTAAAGAGCTGTGAAGGTACCCACTTCCTTCAACTGCATCCATTGCACCTGCCTTTCCAGGAACATTTAATCAGCAGTATCATATGGGTCTAATTAACCTGGCAATTACCTCTGCTGCACAGTGAAAATCTTCAGTACTTAATACTCTGAAGCAGACTAGACCAAGTCTATATTCACTGCTAAGCATTTTGGGAAAGATTTGCAAAAACTGGTAATTGCAAGGTAACGAAGAAAGGGAAAATAAGCCCAGATTTATATCATGATGATGGACTATGCATTTCTTGCTACCACTCTGGAAAATATTTAATTTACTGGTACAGAGGCAGCCTGTGTAAACAGCACAAGGATCACAGAGGTCACTACTCTTACCAGTAAAAAAGTAGGAAACAAATAAGCCCCATGAAAATCTCTGTGCAAGGTGACAGATCTGCCTGGGGACAATCGGTTCTAGAATTTCTGGGGAAAAAAAAATGAATTACATCAAGGCTAGATCATATCCAATTCAAAAATACAGTGAAATACATGTTTTGTGAAGAAATGTAAAGGATACTTCCCCTCCTCTGCTGGTCTTTCTCCAGCTCTGCTGTTTCTCCTGTGGTGCAGACCACTTCAGCATCCCCCAGCAGTGGCTTCTTTCATGTATTTGTAGACTCATCCAGACTCATCCTTTCTGGTCCTTATGCCTTAACGCAAAGGAGGAAATTATAGCTGTTGGTTTTGCATCCAGAAAAGATGAATCCACACAAATGCTGCAGCTCTGCGTGCTGAGCCAACATTAGCAATGAGTGGTGGTGTTTGTTTGAATTCAGATGTGAATAGCTTGAATGAGGGATTCCCTGCTGAACATTTATAGGAACAAACACATTCAATATCTGTAAAATAAACCCTGCATCTGAAAAAAACCCAGTTGCTTGTCAAGAAAAACAGAAGCTGCTTAGTATAAGAGTATGATATCTTTTCCTTCAAAATTCCAGTAAATGGAATTATTCATTTTAAAATGTTATGAATGAGCAGCTGCAGAAACTAGTGTAGTTGTTTCTCTCTAGTGGCTATGGGAAACAGGAAAAACATAGAGAGAAGAGAAGAGAAAAGGGAAAAAACAAAGAATGAAAGAGGGGGCAAGGAGGGTATGAACGTGTACAGGGAAATAGTTGGGGGGAGGCATGAAAAAAAGAGCAGGCATGGAGAAATCTGTAATAGGGGTAAATGAGTGACAGGTGAGAGACTGGGAAGTCTTTCTGCAGTTTGCTCTTCAGCAATGTAAACATACAAAAGTTATGGTCATTGGAGTCTGTACTCAAAATTGTCCCACTGCAGGTTGCCCAGACAAGAAGACTCTGAGGGAGGTAGTTCCTAATTTTGACCTTCCAGCTCTCTCTGTCCTCTGTAGCTTCCTAGCTGCTGTGTTACCTGGGTGGGCATGGAGAAAAACAAGACAACAGCAAGGCCAGGGGAGATTTGGGTGTGCTGGGAGCAAAGAACAATACTCACCAAAAACAAAGATAGAGACATTGGTGCTTGGAGATGGACTCTTGCCATGAACGGTGCAGCAAGAGGAGAAACTTGAGCAAACCCATCTCCAAAGACGAGTTATTTGCTTGCCGGCATGTGCAATGTCACCCCGACCTGCTGGTCCCACTCACAAAGGCACCTGGCAGCCAGGTCCATGCTCCAGTGGGGTTCTTCTTGCTGCTCGCCAGCCGCTTTCACCAACCCGGACACGCGGGGGCAATTCCCCCTGCTCCAGATCCGGCTGCCAGGACTCTGCCGCCAGCACACACGGAGCTGCTGGGCACAGCTCTGCTCAACCCAGCGCCCGCTGAGGCCGCCAACAGCAGAGATGCTCCCCAGAGGTGCAAGAATTAAGTCTGGGTGCCTTTCTGATAAGCTCTGGAGACTGTCTGCAAGGCACAGACACAATGGACAATACTGGGGCATCAGATCCATCATGGGGAATAGTTTTCAGGGTGCATTCATCCCCAACCGGTGCATCGGCAGTGAGGTTCCTCAAGAGTCTCCTCTAAATATGGTGCTCTACAACATTTTCATCACATTCATTTGGCTGAGTATTTTGTCTCAATTTTACGTTTGTGGGGTTTTTTTCAATATTGATCATGGCCTAAAGGAAATGGAGGAAAAATGGTTTATGAACAGAAGTTAACAAATTTCCAGTTACCATGGTGATGGTAGGAGGACATCTCAGAAGGCTGTTCTGAGTCTCGAACTATCCAGGGTCTTCATTAACAAATTGCATAACGGAATAAAGATTGTGCTTACTGAATTTGCAGATAGCAAGCTGAAAAGGACTGCAGCATGTTGGAGGACGCTGGAGATTGACACTTTTTTTGCAGAAGACAGGAACAATTGGTGGAGAAGGTGGAATGAGCAATATCTGGCAATGCAGCAATTCTGCAGAGCCGGTGTGGGGCTGCAGCAGGCAAAAAGGTGCACATAACAGTACAAAGTCATACTGTTACGGAATAGACAAAAATCATTCTTTCTTAAAAAAAAACAACAGGGTTATAACTTGTCAGGAACTTGAATTAATCCATTTATCACCCCAAACTGCTAGACTTTCAGGTAGTGTGCTGTTTACAGCTTAGGGCACCACAGTTCACAAGCATAGAATCACAGAAAGGTTTGGGTTGGAAGGGACCTTGAAGATCATCTGGTTCCAACCCCCTGCCATGAGCAGGGACATCTTCCACTAAACCAGGTTGCACAGAGCTCCATCCAACCTGGCCTTGAACACTGCCAGGGAGGGGGCAGCCACAGCTTCTCTGGGCAACCTGGGCCAGGGCCTCACCACCCTCACAGTGAATTTCTTCCTTGTATCTAATCTGAATCTCCCCTCTTTCAGCTTGAAGCCATTACCCCTTGTCCTCTTGCAACAGGCCCTTGCAAAAAGTCTGTGCCCATCTTACTTATAAGCCCCCTTTAAATACTGGAAGGCTGCTCTGAGGTCTCCCTGCAGCCTTCTCTTCTCCAGGCTGAACAGCCCCAGCTCTCCCAGCCTTTCCTCATAGCGCAGGTGCTCCAGCCCTCGGATCATTGCTGGGGCCTCCCCTGGACCCGTTCCAACAGGTCCAAGATGAGGTGGAATAGTGGGAGACAGCCTAGAGCTGAGATGGCTCAGGGACCAAGAAAGTATGATTTATAACAGAAAAAACGAAATTCAGATCATGATGATGGAGAAAAAAATTGGGAGCCGTGATGCCCCACAAATCTCGAATAAAGAGTACCTGGGAAGGGAATAATATGTTCCCCATGACTAGAGTGGTCCAGATGAGAAACAGTGGGCTGAAACTGCAGCGGTGGCAGTTCAGTGTTGTACGAAGGACAGCATTTCTAGTCGGATGGAGAATGGTGTCCTGAAGGGGGAGAAAAGATGAGGGAGATTTCGCCTATAGGTGGCATTCACAGAATCACAGAATCACAGAATGGTAGGGGTTGGAAGGGGGTCATCTAGTCCAACCCTCCTGCCGAAGCAGGGTCACCCAGAGCAGGCTGCACAGGACCTTGTCCAGGCAGGTCTTGAATATCTCCAGAGAAGGAGACTCCACACCCTCCCGAAGATGCTGGACACCTTTCTGAGAGGGATGATTTAGGGTTGTAAGGATCTCTGCCTGGGGAATGTGGCTCTGAGGACATCTGCAGTTCCATGCATTGTTGGTAACAAAACACAATAAATCATCATGATTGCATCTTTGTTGGTCAACTGAACAGTGCCAGGGCCCACTGTACGGTCTTGAGCCCAGTGGGCATACCGTGGCCACATCCATAGTATTGAACTCTTTCACTCAAAGCAGAATGACCACATCGCAGTCATCTTGAAAGCAGCCCTGAGGAGAAGGACTTGGGGATGCTCGCTGATTAGAAGCTCAGTGTGACCCACCAATGTGCGCTGGCAGCCCAGAAGGCCAGCTGTACCCTGGGCTGCATCCCCAGCAGCGTGGGCACAGGGCGAGGGAGGGGATCCTGCCCCTCTGCCCCACTCTGCTGAGACCCCCCCCGGGAGTCCTGCGTCCAGCTCTGGAGCCCTCAGCACAGGACAGAGCTGGAGCTGTGGGAGCGGGGCCAGAGGAGGCCCCAGCAATGATCCGAGGGCTGGAACCCCTCTGCTGGGAGGAAAGGCTGGGAGAGTTGGGGCTGCTCAGCCTGGGGAGGAGAAGGCTGCGGGGAGATGTTAGAGCAGCTGCCAGTGCCTGGAGGGGCTGCGAGAGAGCTGGAGAGGGGCTTTTTACAAGGGCATGGAGAGATAGGACAAGGGGTGATGGCTTCGAGCTGAAAGAGGGGAGATTTAGATTAGATCTAAGGATGTGAGGGTGGTGAGGCCCTGGCCCAGGTTGCCCAGAGAAGCTGTGACTGCCCCCTCCCTGGCAGTGTTCAAGGCCAGGTTGGACGGGGCTCTGAGCACCCTGGGCTGGTGGAAGATGTCCCTGCTCATGGCAGGGGGGTTGGAATGAGATGATCTGTAAGGTCCCTTCCAATTCAAGCCATTCCGTGATTCTGTGATCTGCTCTCACCTGGCCCTTGAAGCACCATGAGCTGAAGCACTGGGCTTCAATGCTACCGCCTGCAGAGCATGACCTCTTGGGACTCCTTACATAAGGGAGGCACCCCATGTTCTAGCTGAAAAGCAGAAGCTATTTCTGGGCAACAGCATCACTTTGTTTCTTTTGCCTGTGCAGCCCACAAGTCTGACCCCCACCTCACTACAACCTCCTTTCAGACAGTTGTAGAGAGTGATGAGGTCTCTCCTGAGCCCCCTTTTCTCTAGACTAAACAACCCCACTTCCCTCAGCCGCTCCTCACAGGACTTGTGCTCTGGACCCTTCTCAAGCTCCATTTCTCCCCGTGCAGCAGGGACCCCTCTAGCCAAGTGTCTTCCGCCTGACAGTGGCGAATAGCTGATGCTTAGAAGAGTGGAAGAAGATGACAGACACACAGTAGCATGTGCTTGTAAGTCCATCCAATTCAACCAGTCCGAGGTTTCAGGGTGGTTGAGTTGGATATGGATCCATATCATTGTGCTGAATGCCCCTCAATGGATTTTATGGATTTCATGGAAGTAATGCAGGGTGGAAGGGAGCTCTGGAGGTCATCTGGTCCAGCCAGCTGTTCAGAGCAGAGCAAGCTTCAAAGTTGGATTGACTGTCCTACTTGCTTTCTGAACACATTTACAGTTTCTACCCCCATATTATCCATGGCCATGAGTGGCAGCATCCCTCTGTATGCAGTGTGAAAGAAGAGTTTCTTCAGTGCATCATGCTTTTACATGTCATCTCATACTTCTCTGGTTGTAAGAAATAACCATATTTCTGTCTTTGTTAGGACACTTACAGTTTTGACACTGCTGTCACATATCCCTACATACTTGTCTTCTCCTGGAGTGGAAGAGTCCAAGTATAGTTCCTATCTCACAGTTCACTGTCTGAAAATAAGTCCCCAGCTTTCACCATCCTTGCTACCTTCCTTTGGACCTCTTCTTGTCCTACTCTACATATGCAGCAGCAACATACGCAGTATGCAGCATGAAGTACCCTGGAAACTGTTACAGGGACACACCAATTTTTGTCAGTGTCCATTCTAGCAAATCCTAACACTCAGTTTTCCTTTCTGAATGCTTCCAGACACTGAGATGACTGTTTTTTTTCTGAAGTGCTCTTTGGGAGCACCTCTTTCCTGGAAGGTGAAAGTGAGTTTGCCATCACTGAGTCTTGTTTGCCATCTGCTTACGCTGCCACTCAGTGCTGAGATCCTCCTGCCTTGCAGAGTCCTCGCAGCCAGGTTTTGTTTCACTGCTCTGAATAACCTTCTGTCTGCATCAGAGCTCCCCTGGCAGCAGGGATCAGGCAATCTCCCTCCCAGAAATCAAGCACGCTTGAGACCCCAGAGCTGTCTGGAGGGTTTGTGAGGAAGAGGTGTTGACTGAAGTGTCTGCAAGTGGTCGGCTCATCCAGGCTCCTGGGAAAAGGCTCGGAGCTCCAGTGCTGCTCCCCATCAGTGGGGTTGAGAGGGGACAATAGAACAGGCTACACTGAACATGGTGCTTCATAACTTCATCAGAGGGATTTTACAATCGTGGTTCCCAAGAGGGTGATACATGGACATCAGGTCCTTCCCAAGGCTGCTCACACCAGGGCCCCTCTCAGCTTGTCCAGCCCCTCACGGTGACAGGTCTAGATGATGGAGGGAGAGTTATCAGTGCATCGTGGCCATGGCTCAGCCCTATTGCATGCAGTTGCATCCCTGCCAAAGGTTGAGAAAGGCCTGAAGCCCTTTGATATTGATCTCGCTTCCGATGAGGTCCCTCTGCCCCAGCAGATCTGTTCTATCTACTTATCATTCGCTCCTGTCACACTCAATGGTTTTCATTTGAATTGGATATTGATACCAGATCTGGGGAGAGCAGAGTTTTGCCAAGATGCCCAGGTGCAGGGTGGAGGGGCCAGCGGTTGTGCTGTGCGGTGAACCATGAGAGGTCCCGTGAGCAGCAGAACCTCCCCCACAACCCTCCTCTCTGCTCAGAAACGCACTATAAATATGAGGATCCCCAGCCTTGCCACTCAGCAGCGTCCAGCTGAGGCTCTCTCCAACCCTCCTCTCTCCAGCCTTGCTGAGATCCCAGCTCGACTCCAGCCATGAGGTTCCTCTACCTTGTCTTCGCTGTCTTCCTGCTGGTCTCCCTGGCCACCCCAGGTAAGAGGGTGAATTGCGTTGGAAGGTGAGCTGGACAACGGTGGGAGAACCAAGAGGGATGAGGGTCAGAGTGGACCATGCTTGATAGGCAGCTTGAGCAAACATGGTTTCTGTTGGCTTTAAAGGCTGTGATTTTGTTGCCCACATAAATGCGTCTAGTGATTTTAGTACACAAATGGGTGCTGGCCTCCTGCAAATGCACAGATAACTTCATTAACCAAGGTTATCTTAAATGGGACTCTATAGTCATGTGCAGAAAAATGAGTCTGTAAAGAAAAAATCACTTTAAAATACAGTAAGAGGCACATTTAGGACGTTTTAGATGTTTTTGACGCCTTCAAGATAAGCTGGGTCCTGGTATAATTGTTTTAGCCATGGAGCACCAAGTGAGTGCTGGATGTCTTTCTCAGAGACACCAGCCTCCTGGATGTTTCCTTTGCTCAGATGGTGCCACCTTTTGTGTCAAACCAGTTCTGAGTGCATCTTCAGGGTCCAGTTCCCTCACATTTTTAATGTGCAGTGCTGACAGATATCCCTCCAGTTCTGGTTCTCAGCACCTTCTTCAGTGAACAAAAGGCAGATTTGGGGCTCAAAAGGGTTCCCAGCCCAATATTTATTCACACTTGACATCACTTCCCAGCTATTTTAGGCCAACAGTCTCCCACCCTGGTGCCTAGGGTTTTGCACTTAAGCCTCTTTTAACATGCTCAGGTCAGATTTCAGGTTATCACAGGAACTGCCACATGAAAAACTCTCCATATTTTTTGGAACAGCAATTCAGTTTTTTTAAAACTACTTTGGTGTTGCTTTTGCTGTTTTGCTCTGAGCACTCTGATCCTGCCCCTTTAAGAGTGGTGCAAGATGTCTCTGCAGTCTTGCACAGATGAGCATCTTTATGAACTTTGCTTTTGGGCTGTCTCTCGTGAAGGGAATGAATGTGCTCTCCTGGGGAGCATCTCTTTCCCAAACTGCACCTGTGTCATCAGCTGGCCCCGTAGTCACCAGCTGGGTGGAGAGGGATGCACAAGGACTTTCCTAGGCTTGTGCCCTTCAGGGTCCCTTCCTGCTTTGGGGCTGGGACTGAGCAGGAGCGTGGACATGTGGGAGGATGGAGCAGGACCTCCCTACGAGCAAGGTCTCATCCTGCTGACCATTGCCATGCTTCTGCCTGGAGGTGATGGGAGGGCATAAGAGCGGGGCACAGAGGCACCCATCCTGACCCAAGCACTCTCCTCTGTCTTTCCCTTGCAGGCTACGGGCAGATAAGGAAGAACTGCCCCAAGGTGGGGTACTGCTCCAGCAAGTGCAGCAAGGCAGACCTGTGGTCCTTCTCTGCTGACTGCAAGTTCTACTGCTGCATCCCACACGGCTGGAAGGGGAAATAGGAGCAAAAGAGGAAGCACCTGGGAAAGAGGAGGCACCGTGGTGGCTTTGGGAGCGGCTTCTCAACTGTCTAACCCACTTGTCATCCCCTCCTCTCAATAATTAAAAAGAGAAAAAAAAGGAGATGTAACTCTGGTGTATGTGGAGTGGTAACTTGTATCCCCATGATCCCACATAAAGCATTAGGACAGGTTGTCCAGGCCCTGCTCAAAAGGCTCATTAGCAGCCTGTCTCATTGGTCATTTTTCACAAAATTTGTAACAGAAGTGCTAAACATACGTAGTTTTCCTCTCTGTTTCCCACAGTGAATTCAGTCAACGGTGGGTGAAAAAGTTCTGCTTGGAAGAATACCCTCCTGGGTGCCCCTTTCCTCACTGAGCCTCACAGCAAAACTCGTGGGTCTCATGTGCTTGAGGGAGCCTGGTTTAGTCCTGGAGCTGAAAAAGTCAGCATCCATCTGAGATCCTGGCAAGATGTTGTTACCATGGCTGGGTAACAAGCAGGAAAGGATGCGTGCAGTATTTCACACTCCCTTCGGCAACTTCCAGAGACCTTGTCTAGAAGGATCTTTGGGAGAGCATCGTTCCTTCCCCCTGGTTCCCAAAGGCTTCTCTGCTGAGACCACCCACAAGAGCATCTGTTGGAGTCATTCACAGGTGCCTGCTGTGGGCCTACAGCAGCCCTAGCAGGGTCTGTACAGGGGCTATTTGCAGCAGCCTTTTCTGCTGTGATGACTGTGTCTATCCTCATCCATCTCAGCCTGTGGAGTCACCATAGGTACCTTTCATACAGAAAACTGGGTCATTGTCTTTTCAATCCTGTCCCATTTCATGTTCCCGTGTCCCAGCTGTGGTTTTGCGAGTGCTGGTAACGATCAGGTCTAGTGAAATCGTGTAGCATCTGAAGGTGTCCTTGGACTGTGGGGAGAAAGAGCCACATGGTTGGAGAAACTCAAGCATTGCAAGGGAACACAACGAAACAAAGCAGGGATTGGTGAAAATGAAAAATGTAGATGGAGAGATCTAAAAGTGAGCATTGAGAGACTCGCTGGGGTCCTGGGGGCTCTGTTGGGGTCCTGGAGGCTTCATTGCGGTCCTGGGGGGTTCGCTGGGGTCCTGGGGGCTCTGTTGGGATCCTGGGGGCTCTGTTGGGGTCCTGGGGTGCTCACTGGGGTCCTGGGGGCCAGTAATGACCAGCAGTTGCTGAAGGCCTTGATGGAGCTACCTGCAAGCATGATAAACCCACAATGGCCTGTGGCAAGCTTCCACCTCCTTCTCTTCCATTAAATACATAGCCAGCTTGAATAAAGCCAATACCATTTCCGATGACCTCTGTGAACCTTGGATAGGGAATGGATAAATGGAAAGGTGAAGAGAAACACATAGGCAAAATCTCTGCAGCAGATCAGAAAAGGGGCTGCAAACTGCCTGGTTTGTTTTCCCACTCGGTCATTCGCAGAAGATGAACAGTTTGTGTAGCCTAAGACATCTCTGACAGCATCAGCTCTGACCTCCCAGTGAACTTTGGTGTTGTCAAAATACCTTCTCACCAACTCTGGTGAAACTATAGTTCTCTATATTGTAAAATTAGGCCACTGTTAATAATCCCTTCTAGGATGTTCTCTGTGCCACTGATCCAGGACTTGATTTGGTGTATGTGAGCCCAAGTATTTTACAAGCCTTGAATCACCCATGTGGCTTGAAGTCATTGTGGAAATTCTCACTATTTCAGCAGAGGATCCTTCTTCAGTCATCATCTGTATTTCCCTTCGAATACGTTTTCTTTGACAAGTGAATTTAACAATAAAGCAAAAAAAGTGAGGGGCCTTAAGACTTGGGGTTCACGGGGGTCCAGACAAATCTGAAAAAGAAATCATATTGTTCAGTGAGAAAGCAGAGATACCCTCATATTTATAGACTACAACAGAACATGTGCAGAAGTGGAATAACGAACTGCTCATGAATTGCTGCTGGCTTTCATCTAAAACCACACCTCTTCAATGCAGTCATTTATTCACCCCTCTCATGTGAAGCTTTCATGGTGTTCCACGTCTTGAAAGGACAGGTATTTTGGGAAAAAACTCTTTGTCTTTCATATCTGGCAGCTAGAGCAACTTGAGAAATTATGGTAAATGCCAATTAAAAGAGCACCATAAAATGCAGCTCCAGAAGACAGGGTGTTTTCCTGAGCCCTCCTTCTGGGAGCTGCAGAGTGATAATAGCTTGGATCCTGGTTGTAACATGGGATTTTTTCCCACTGCTTTCCTCTACATCTTATTTTCGACGAAATATAATGACTTCTGCAGAAACATTTTAAAGGAAACAAGCTGCATAAAGCAGCAAAAAACACTTTCCACACAAATCTGGAGTTACCATATTGTCTGGTGCTATACATTTTAAAGATCTCTCATTTCTCGTAGCGACAGTCAGTACATCTGCCCTGGAAGAAAGAGGAATGCCAGGCATAATGAAAACGTCTGGCCCAGTGATTCGTGTTAATACGCCCATCTGCTTCTCTGTCACTCGTCCCTACGTATGGTGGCAGGCAGCAATCGGGGCAGAGTCTGCACCGGCTTTTTTGCGTTGGGACGTGGACCTTCCTGGCTGAGTGCGGTTTGTGTAAATAGCAAAGTGATGACCCGTCAGGGCTTTTTCTAGTTGATGCCTCCCCAATAAGAGGGAGGCTGAAGGTTCGCCAGATCTCAGATTTTGCTCTCTGAATGGCACATACAAACCTCGGTGCCTCCAACTCTTCCCTCTTATCGCACGAGGATATTAACTGTCATCTAAAGGAGGTAAAAACTTTCGCCCTGAAATAGGGAAAGCAAAAAAAAGAGCAAATAAAGGGTGCCAAAATTTCTGGCTAAAATTCCCAAGATTTATCAAGCAATACAGTGTAATGATGCTGTTCCCTGATCTTTCTTCCTCTCCTAATTACTCGCATTCCTGGTCTCTACTGGGCAATGAAATAACCAGCATAGAGCCATTCATTTGACATATAAAATATTTGATTTTTCCTGTGTGCATCACTCTACATAAATCTGCACTGAATTTCATCATCCAGTTTACGAGTCAGCCACTCAGACCAGCGGGGTCCTTCCGCAGCCGTCACCTCGCGCAGCCTGGAGAAGAGCAGACTCCAGGGAGACCTTATCGTGACCTTCCAGTACTTAAACGGGCCTGCAAGAAAGCTGGAGAGGGGCCTTTTGCAGGGGCATATAGTGACAGGACAAGGGGTGATGGCTTCAAGCTGAAAGAGGGCAGATTTAGATTAGATACAAGGAAGAAATTCTTCACCATGAGGGTTGTGAGACCCTGGCACGGGTTGCCCAGAGAAGCTGTGGCTGCTCCCTCCCTGGCAGTGTTCAAGGCCAGGTTGGATGGAGCTCTGAGCAACCTGGTGTGGTGGAAGATGTCCCTGCTCATGGCAGGGGGGTTGGAACCAGATGATCTTTAAGGTCCCTTCCAACCCAAACCGTTCCATGATTCTGTCCTGTGATGATTACCCTGAACAATGCAGCACCAAGAGCAAATTTTTCCACCTTTCTGTTCAGCCCCTTTTTCAGATCTTTTATGATCAAATTCACCACGGTAGCCCCAACAGTGACGCCCCCTCAACTCTGCCCATGACCTCCCTCTCTTGCAGCTCAGCCCCGTATCGAAAGTCCCTGCCTCCTGCATCCCAGTCTCTCTAGTCCTCAAGTCCAGTGCCTCCTTCAGGGAGATCCAGCAAGTTTGTAGGACAGGATTGTCCTGATTTTTTTCCCATGTTATTATATTTATAACTGGTACAATCCTGGCTTGCAATCCTCTAGGACCTTTTAAGTAGGGTTTGGGGTTTTTTTCCCCCGTAACGTTAGCATCACCCCACCTTCACACAGTAAATCTTCACTGAGAGATAGATCACATGCTGCAGTCGGGAGGGCAGCGATTTCATCCTTGAATTCCCTTAGGAATTTTGGGGGGAAAAGATCTGGAAGCTGGCGATTTGTTGCTGCTTATTTCCTCTCTTCCACGTCCTTTACATTTAAGAGAAGTCCTTTGATGAGTCTCCACAAAGGAGAGTTCAACGTGAAGACCTCCCTTGTTTCTTGTGAGGTGAACGCGGCGGCAGATATTTCATTTATCTCCCATGGAGTGGCCTGAGCTTTTATTAGCTTTACTGCTCCGACCATCTCCTGCCCTACACGCTCTTCATCAGGCTTCCTGTTCCTGATGTGTTTGGGAAAAAAAGGGTTTATGTTAGAAGGATTCTTTGCCTTTTGCAAGTTCTTCCTGTGATTCTCTGTTGAGTTGCCTTATTGTGTTTTACACTTTGTCAGGCACAATTTATTATATATTCTGTTTTCTGCATTTGGACACCATTTCAGCTTCTTCTTTCTAACAACCTTCTTCATCCCACTGTTCTGCTATGACCTTTTCCTTTTTGCTCTTTCTCAGGGCTTTTTTTAATAGGTGTCATACATTTTCTCTCAGTCTCCGATACAGAGGCCTTTAATAGCTCCCACGGTGCTCGCAAAAAATCTATTTGCAAGGATTTAACTCTTTTAGCTGTCCCTTTCGTCTTCTTTTTAACAATTTCCCCATTTTTATGTATCTCTTTTATTGAAATTAAGCACAAAAGTAGTGGCTTTCGTCCCTTGTTGCTCCTGCAAAGATGTGGAGTGTAAGTACCGTATGATCTGTGCTGCAGAGTGGTTCTCCCAGGGTAAAACTTTAAACCGAGCCCAGTATGTTAGTCAGAGCTGAGTGCTGTTTCTCTGTTATTTAGCGTGCCAAAGGCAGCACTGAGCAATCGCTTGTTGTGTCTTTGTCTCCTACTGCTAGGTCAGTGAGCCCGTAGCTGGTGTTTTCTCGCTGTAAACACAGGAAAACCCTGTAATCCAGTAATTTGTCAGTACTGGCTTCCAAAAGTATGAATATTCAGCTACTTCTCCAATAAATGGTGCTTTCCAGGACGTAAATCTGCTTCTTGGCGCAGCTAGAATTTAGAATGTGAACAGACTCAAATGAAAAAGAGACCACATTTTTAGCAGTAATGGTGACTGACCACACTGGGGAAGATATGTTTTCTGTTTTTCTTGGACGTCTGTTCACACCTGGATACATTTGGCCTCTGTCATCGCAAGAGGAGATGAGTCACCCAGTGAGGTTTTGGACATTTCCTGGCTGTCAGGACAGGGCAAACACAGCTTCTTTTTCCTTCGAGTGTCTTTCACTGGGGAAAAGTTAGGTGGCTGCACTGCTGTTTTAAAAGAGGTGAAAAAGCAAGAAAACATGTTTAATATAAGCACAAAGTGTGTCCCTGTTTCGCTGGTCAGTGGAGGGAAGAGCCAGCTGCAGTGGGTGACCCCCTAAATTGCAACATGTGCAACTTCTGCAGCTGGGAAATGCAGGGCTACCATTCCGGGCACCCAGGCAGAAGAGGCCAGGCCATTTCCTTCTGCCTCTTCTTCAGGAAAACCCCACATTTCTGTGTGTTGAGGGCTTCTCTGTTGCAGGGAGCGCTGGGTTCCTCTGGGGGATCCCGGGTCTAATCTTCTGCCAATAACAGAGGTGGGATCACAGAATCACAGAATCACAGAATGTTTGGGGTTGGAAGGGATCTCTGTGGGTCATCCAGCCCAACCCCCTGCCGAAGCAGGGTCACCCAGAGCAGGCTGCACAGCACCGCATCCAGGCGGGGCTGGAATATCTCCAGAGAAGGAGACTCCACAGCCCCTCTGGGCAGCCTGTTCCAGGGCTCCATCACCCTCAGAGGGAAGAAGTTCTTCCTCGTGTTGAGCTGGAACTTCCCAGGCTTCAGTTTGTGCCCATTGCCCCTTGTCCTGTCACTGGGCACCACTGGAAAGAGTCTGGCCCCATTCTCCTGACACCCACCCTTGAGACATTTATAGGCATTTCTAAGGTCCCCTTGTAGCCTTCTCTTCTCCAGGCTGAACAAGCCCAGCTCCCTCAGCCTCTCCTCGTAGGAGAGATGCTCCAGTCCCCTCCTCATCCTCGTAGCCCTCCGCCGGACTCTCTCCAGTAGCTCCTCATCTTTCTTGAACTGGGGAGCCCAGCACTGGATGCAGTACTGCAGATGGGGCCTCACTAGGGCAGTGTAGAGGGGGAGGAGAACCTCCCTCTGATCTGAAGATGAAGAAAGCCTGTCTCCCCCCTCTCCTTGCACTACACCCACATCAAATTCCAGGCTGAAACCCTGGGAAGAGGACCCACACCTTCCGTCCTGTTATTCGGTGTGGTTGGAGGGTCCCTCTGCTCCCCGGGAGCCTGTGACGAGGTGCCCCAGGAGGTCACACAGCTGCAGGTGATAGGGGCAGTGACAGCGGGTAACTGTCATTCTCCAGCAGCAGAAATTCGAAATAAACTACTGGTGTCGGAAATTTTCTTTAGTTGCAGAAAACATTTTGAAAGCTGGAGATGCAGCGGAGCAAAAGACATCAAAAGACTTCAAAAATCCATTTTGCAGTTCATTCACTCTCACGTGGCTTTTCTTTTCACTCTCCTCACACCATTCTTATTTTTTTCTTGGGGAAAAAAGTGAAAGAAACAGCAAAGGTTTTGAGGGTTTTTTACTGTTCAGTGGTTCCTTGTGCAATTTTTATTATTTTGTCAAACTTTCAACCTCATGTGTCTGTGAAGTCTTCTCACCAGCACATGGCTGGTTTAGGTGAATTTTCCTTCTTTCATATCCTGCTGTCTGGGGTCAGGTGAAGCTTGACAAATTACTGCTTCAAAGATGACTTCTTCTCGTACTAAATCCAAAACACAGCAGCTACTGGGAGGACAATTAACTCTATCCCAGCTGAAACCAGGGCATTATCCCTGCCTTGATCTCAGCCTCTGTAGACTAGACTCTAACCCCTCACACTCAGTATCTCACAGTATGCACCTAGTTTGGAAAGAGACTTATGAAGAAAAATATCATGAGAAATCCCACGGCTTTATCAGGATTCCTGTATCCCTGGTCACTCTTTAAACTGATAAAGATTTAAAGTTACCAGATTTCATATTTGTTGTATGTCTAAGGGTTAAAAAATGATCCTAAGGCTGGACAGGATAACCAGGTTATTTCTGTTTGCCCCGAAATTGCCCGGCACGCAGTCGTTTGGATCTCGTGGCTGGCAGCGAGCCCTTTGGAGCATCTTGCGTTGCACAGACAGACACGAAGGCTGGATTCACCTCTCGGTCGGCAGCAGAGACACGTCTGCAGGCACCGCGTGTTCAGACTTCCCTGTCAGTCGGAGGACTTTTGGAAAAACACTGAAATTAGCCCTAGGAAATTACTCTTTTTCCAACTCCGTGTACTGGTTGTAGTGCCAAGATCTCTGCTGACCCCAGAGGATGCTGCAGAAGAGAGGAGACATGAACCTTCCCCTTGCAGAAATTAAGCAATCTCTTTGTAAGGGAGAGGTCTGTATCTCCTCTCTTCTCTTGCAGCATCCTTCAGTCTGACAAATACCAGTGCAATAGCCTTTTTCTGGGTTTGAAAGGCCCCATGGTTGGAAACAACTTCTTTTTCCTGGAGGGTTTCAGAGAAACAGGGCTGTTTTCTGTCCCACGAGCCGGTCTGGGAGCTGACCATTTTTGACACAGACATCTCACCCTCCGATATTGCTCCTGGGGCTTGTCTGGCTGCCCTTTGCCAGGATGCTCTGAGCCACCCAACACCAGATCTCTCCCTGTCTCCCTGCAGAAAGCCTGGGGTGGGTGGTTTAACACGCAGTGGAGGTGGTAGGGAAGGGGACACTGAAGAAATTCTCCTTGTCCTCCGTGCCATTAATGGTGATCCCCGAGGAGTCACAGTTAATATAATAATCTGGTCTCAGGCTCCTTTGAAAAGTCACCTGCTTTGTGCAAGGATGTCCAGGACAGCCACGGGACCATGAAACCTGAGTGGTTGCACTGGGGTGAGGATGTTCTGTAGGCACCCCAGGAGGGGGAATTCAGGGGTGCAAGGGGAAAGTGGTGGCTGTCGGCCTCCGGTCTCTACCCCCATTACGGGACTGAGTTTCCCAGTGCAGAGGCTGAACGGGACTGATGGGGCATTGGGGGCTGCTGTGTTCTCTAACATTAAACTGGGATTTAATGTGTGGAGGAGGGAGGTACAATATTAGGCAGTCAGTCCTCTCCCAGCCTTTGCCACCACCCTGCTTTGAAGCAATGGGAAAATACCAAAGCCTTTTCTCTTCCCATATGTCACTTTGGTGTCACATGTCTGGGGGTGTCAGAAATGTCTGGGGCTGTCAGAGGTGTGTCGTGATCACAGCCGAGGGAGGTCTGGCTGCAGAGCCTCTCCTGGCTCTGCCCTCTCGGGAGGTGAATGAACCACAAGGTACACAGACATCATATCTGCCCATCTTTACTTCAAAGCAAGGAACACGGTCTCGGTCACACAGTGAATACAGCGCTGGGAGCCCCGGTGCAAGTGCTGCTCTTCCTCCTCGGCTGGACTCTTTCACCATCATTTTCCCTTTTTGGGTGGGGGGATGCAGCAGTACATCTTCCCACAGGACCGGCTGAAAGTCCACTCGTCCCTCTTGGCACACATGTAGGAACAGTACCCGTCACAACTGCCCTTAGACTGACCGTACCCTGCAAACGGAGGGAGGGAGAGATGGGTTATAAGAGAAAATATCAGACACTGTAGGAGGGCAGAGCTACAAAAGTTATCTCCTCGCTGGCTCCAGGGTGGTACTGATGCACAGGGTAACTTTGGGTTGAAACACATATAAGATAGGGCCCATGCCTTCTGTCCCCATTGGGCTGAGGGACGGCTGGACTCTTAAAAGTCATCCCCTACACGTATCAGTACTGCAGCTTGCTGGGAAGATCCCTTTCCATGAGCATGAGAGACAGGCATTTGCAGCGTAGCGTTCATCTCATCCCGAGTCGGCTGTGTGAGCAAGGTTGGGTCAATCATCAGCCAGAGACAGCTGCAGGTAGCTGAGCTCCACTGCCAAGGTGGGGGGAGACCAACCACCTCCCTCCACCCCAAGGCACAGAGGCCAGGGAGGTCACAGACACCCGTTACCCCCAGGCTCTGGGATCAGCCCCCCTTTCTCCCCTCCGTCTTACCTGGGGTGGCCAAGGAGAAAAGCAGGAGCACAGCAAAGACCACGCAGAGCACCCTCATGCCTGGAGGCCAGCAGATATCTCAGCACACCAAGAGCAAAGTGGGTCTGAGATAGCCACGGTGGAGGACTTTGGAGGCCCTGGGTTTTATAGAGGGACTTCAGCCATGAGCGAGCCTTGGGAGGAGAAACTTGAGCAAACCCATCTCCAAAGACGAGTTGTTTGTTTGCTGGTGTGTGCAATGTCACCCCGACCTGCTGGTCCCACTCACAAAGGCACCTGGCAGCCAGGTCCACGCTTCAGTGGGATTCTCCTAACTGCTTGCCGGCCACTTTCACCAACCCGGACAAGCGGGGACAATTCCCCCTCCTCCAGATCCGGCTGCCAGGACTCTGCTGCCAGCACACACGGAGCTGCTGGGCACAGCTCTGCTCGACCCAGCGCCCGCTGAGGCTGCCAACAGCAGAGCTGCTCCCCAGAGGTGCAGGAATTAAGCCTGGGTGCATTTCTGATGAGGCACCAGCACCGGACACTGTCTGCATGGCACGGACGCAATGCAGAACATTCGGGCATCAGACCGATCACGGGGGACAGTTTTCAGGGTGCATCCATCCCCGACCGATGCATTGGCAGTGAGATTCATCAAGGTTCTCCCTCAAATGTGCAAACTCTGCAACATTTTCATATAATCATAGAATCACAGAATGCTTTGGGTTGGAAGGGACTTTTAGAGGTCATCTCCTCCAACCACCCTGCAGTGAGCATCTTCAACCAGATCAGGCTGCTCAGAGTCCCATCCAATCTGACCTTGAATGTTCCCAGGGATGGGGTATCTCCCACCTCTATGGGCAATCTGGGCCACGGTTTCATCACCCCCTCTGTAAAATATGTCTTCCTTCTAGCCACTCTAAATCTACCCACTTTCAGTTAAAAACCCTTGTCCTGTCGCAACAGGCCCTACTGAAAATCCTGTCCCCTTTAAGTACTGGGGGGCTGCTCTAAGGTCTCCCCGCAACCTTCTCTTCTCCAGGCTGACCAGCCCCTGCTCTCCCAGCCTGTCCTCCCAGCAGAAGTGTTCCAGCCCTCGGGTTATTGCTGGGGCCTCCTCTGGACCTGCTCCACCAGGTCCAGGTCTGTCCTGTGCTGAGGGCCAGAGCTGGACACAGGACTCCCGGGGGGGTCTCAGCAGAGTGGGGTAGAGGGGCAGAATCCCCTCCCTCACCCTGTGCCCACGCTGCTGGGGATGCAGCCCAGGGCACGGTTGACTTTCTGGTCTGTGAGTGCACACTGCTGGGTCATGTCCAGCTTCTCATCCCCCAGTACCCCCAAGTCCTTCTCCTCGGGGCTGCTCTCCGTCCCTTCATCTCCAGCCTGTATTGATATCAGGGGTTGCCACGACCCAGGTGCAGGACCTTGCACTTGGTCTGATTTTCATCACATTCATTTGGCCCGACACCTATTTGAGTATTTTGCCTGAAATCTTTCAAAAAGGACTATGGTGCTGATTAAAGGGGATGTAGGCAAATATGCAAATTAAGGTAAAGTAATGAATTGCCATGCCACATGTGATCTGTTGTGAGTCCAGTGCTATCCTGGCTAATAATTTTCATGGCTGTCTAAAAAGTGTGCTTACTAAATTCAGAAATAAGAAGTTTAAAGGGACTGCAAAGCCTTAGAGGTCAGGATTAGTATTCCAGTGGATCTTCTCATGCTAAAGAGACAATGAAAAAAGAGTAATTAAGTAATAGGGAAAGCTACCTTGTCTATACAAGCAAGAAAAATTAGCTGGAGAATGCAGAACAAGGTGTTTCTGGCTGCATGCAGTTCAGCAGGGAAAATCTGGGTTGCAGTAGATCACAGGTAGGCACATATGAGCAGTGTCACGGTGTTGTGAAACCAGCACCAATTGTCCTACTAGTTTAAACAAAAGCTGAGTTTGTAAAACACAGGACGTACCCACGGCACCGTGCACCCCTTAAAGGTGCATCCATCCAGTTTCGTACACCGTGCTTCGAGAAAGCAGTGGCAGGGCTGGAGGGAGCTCAGAAAATGACAGGAGCTCAAGAGCACGTGACCTATAAGAGAAGACTGAAGGAAGTGGAATAATGTTGATGCAGGAATTAAGTCTGAGACTAAGACAAATGTCCCAAAATACAGAAAATACAATGCATTGGAAAGGTCTGTTCTTGGTGGCCAGGGTGAGAACTGAGTGACTCCGGTTGCAATGAGAAGTCCTCACCTGAGATCTAGGAAAGCCTTTGAAAGGACAGGATTGTACAGCAGCAGGAAGGATTGAACGGGGGAGTGGAGAAACACCATCGCTGGAGGTCTTAAACAAAAAAATGGACAAACTCATGAGAACAACACTCAGAAAGAGCGGTGATGATGCAGACGAGGTGCACAGTCCCCTCACCCTTAACTTTACTCAGTTTCTGTACTCAGAGAAGATCACAGAGAGGAACGTTAAGGCTGAGGCAAGTTGGAGCGCAGAGGGTGGTTCGGGCAGAAGCAAGTGCCTGGGAAGGAGTCCAAGAACATGTGTTTTCATTCGGTAAAACTCCTCACCCTCCAGTAACGTGAAATTTGCTGACTTCCTCAAGAAGGTTTTACATGTAATCTTTTATTTTGTACTTGCTTCATTAGCTTATAAATTGCTTTTTCAATGCATTTGTCATTTTGACCCCTTGAAAAACTTGAGGCAACAAGTTCCAGGTTTCTTCTATGCTCAGTTTGAAAGAGGACTTTTTTTGTCACTTTTTCAACAAATGCGTGATTTATCATTTCATCTCACCTGTTTCTTGGGTTATGAAAATTGGAGAACCACAGTTCTCTCTTCCTTAGACCTCTAAAATGTTTACAGCCTTGTGATACATCTTCAGTAACTGTTTCTTCCCTGAGCTGATGAGTGCCAGTATGTTTAATTTTACGAAAGCAAGTCCCTAGATCTGCCACCTTTCTTTTAGCCTCTTCTTGCCCTGCTGTAGCCCACCAGGGCTGGGGAGATGAGCAGTGCACACACCACAGCGTGATACCCACAGATTGATGCAGTGAGACAACATTTTCTTTCGTCTTAATAGCTTTCTTAACATTTCTTAATGTGCAATTTTCCATTTTTTAGTTCTTATCTGCTGTTTTCAGACCACTTTCTTGAGGGGCTCCCAGCCCTCCTTCCTAAATGGCTTTAGGTAAATTAGACCCATCATTTCACAGAATCACAGAATCACAGAATAGTAGGGGTTGGAAGGGACCTCTGTGGGTCATCTAGTCCAACCCCCTGCTGAAGCAGGGTCACCTACAGCAGGCTGCACAGGACTGTGTCCAGGTGGGTCTTGAATATCTCCAGAGAAGGAGACTCCACAACCTCCCTGGGCAGCCTGTTCCAGTGCTCCATCACCATCAGAGGGAAGAAGTTCTTCCTCATGTTCAGACGGAACTTCCTGTGCTTCAGTTTGTGCCCGTTGCCCCTTGTCCTGTCCACTGGGCACCACTGAAAAGAGCTTGGCCCATTTGTACAGAGATTATATATTTTTCAAGTTTCACAACCTTTAACTGACATTGAATCAGCATTTGACATTTTGCTGCCCTGTTACTCAGCGTTGCAAGACCCTTCTGCCGCCCTTTGCAGATTTAGGTTTGGTGGTATTCAGTAATTTAGCAGCTGCAGCAGCTTCTGTCCCTTCACCAGTCGCCTCTTTTTCTGGCTGTTGGTGAAGCTATTAAACAGACCAATGAACTGAGGTTGGAACAGTTCCTTTGCAGAGCTCTGCTCATGTTTGAAACCCCACGTCTGTCTGGAGGGTTTGTGAAGAAGGGGTGATGATCAAAGTGTCTGCAAGCAGTTGGCCCATCAGGCTCCTTGGAGCTCTCAGCCCATCCATCAGAGGGGACAACAAAAGAGACTACATTGAACGTGATGTTTGCTAAATTTATCAGAGAGATTTCGCAGACATGGTTCCCTTCACAAGTGGAGATGGGAACATGGGTGCTTTCCAAGCCAACAGCCCCACATGGTGACCAGTCTGAACAATGGAGGGAGAGTTATCGGTGCATCGTGGCCACAACTCAGCCATATTGCATGCAGTCACATCTGTGCCAGAGGTTGGGAAAGGCCTGAAACCCCATGATACTGATCTTGTTCTCCCCTCATCATTGTACCTGCAGATCTCCATCAGGTCCCTCTGACCCATCATCACTGTCCTAACAACTCTGCTATTGACAGCCCCTATTCATTTGTGCTCTCATCAAAACCAGTGTGCTGAAATCATATCTGATATTGAGTAACCAGACCTGGCAGAAGGAGGTGGCTGCTGGCACACTTGGGCGCACGTGGGAAGTGCCACAGCTGCACATTCAGACACAAAGAGCCCGACTTGGACGAATTCACATCTCCCCAGCATCCTTCGCTCTATAAAAACCGGCAGCCGCAGCCTCCCTGTATACCACCTCCTCCCTTCGAGCTCTCTCGACTCTCCTCTCCAGACTTGCAGAGATCCCAGCGCATCTCCAGCCATGAGGTTCCTCTACCTTGTATTTGCTGTCTTCCTGCTGGTCTCCCTGGCCACCCCAGGTAAGACAGAGAGAGATGAACTGATACTAGCTTGTACTGATACTAGCTGATACTACCCAGGATTATTTTAAAGTAACTTTAGCTCTTGAAAATATAGTTATTAACAACTGAGGTGACTGCTATAACCTGGCCAGGTACTTTAATGACTTCTTTCAAGGGATACTGAAATAAGGACTACCCCAGAGAGATTTGTATAGCAATAACTGAGGTTAAAACTTCAGTACCCAGTCTGGGAGCGAGCCCAGGCCGGACA
Organism: Opisthocomus hoazin; assembly: GCF_030867145.1. Taxonomy (NCBI): domain Eukaryota; kingdom Metazoa; phylum Chordata; class Aves; order Opisthocomiformes; family Opisthocomidae; genus Opisthocomus; species Opisthocomus hoazin. The sequence continues at coordinate 129,047,713 of NC_134415.1, forward strand.
ATTGCCAGACAAGAGTCTGGATGTGGTCACTTCTCTTGGGGACTCAGAGAGTTTCATAGTACCAGAGAGCACTCTTCTGTGCACCTCAATTTCTCTCTCAGTCCGGGGTACATTTGATTTACTGATGTGATGTAGCTATTGCTGCTAATGCCTGCTTCTGAGACTCTAAGGCTTCTGGTCCCTCTACAGGAGTCAAAAGGGGATTCTGGGCTGAGGTCTCCCAGAGAGGCATTAGAAACCCCCTTCAGATATCAATTCCCATCCATCTGGGCCAAGTCTTTCACTTGGCCCACCCTTAACCACCACGGTGAATATTTGGTGCAAGGGTGCTGTGGGGCCAATTTCAAGACATTTGCAGCATCCTCTCAGCCATTTCTGAGTAAGAGGGCAACTTTTAAAAGCATGATATATGTACAGAGACCTGAGTGGACAGCTAAGTTTTGAAATAAGCTGGATGTGGCTTTTGCTGTTTTGCTCTGAGAACACTGATCCTGCCCCTTAAGAAGAGGTTCAAGACAGAGATAACATCTTTATGAACTTCGCTTTTGGGCTGTTTCTCATGAAGGGAATGAATGTGGGAGCATCTCTTTCCCAAACTGCACCTGTGTCATCAGCTGGCCCCGTAGTCACCAGCTGGGGGGAGAGGGATGCACAAGGACTTTCCTAGGCTTGTGCCCTTCAGGGGCCCTTCCTGCTTTGGGGCTGGGACTGAGCAGGAGCATGGATGTGTGGAAGGATGGAGCAGGACCTCCCTACAAGCAAGGTCTCATCCTGGTGGCCATTGCCATGCTTCTGCCTGGAGGTGATGGGAGGGCATGAGAGAGGGGCACAGGGGCACCCGTCCTGACCCAAGCACTCTCCTCTATTTCTCCCTTGCAGGCTACGGGCAGAAGATAAGGAAGCACTGCCCCAAGGTGGGGTACTGCTCCAGCAAGTGCAGCAAGGCAGATGTGTGGTCCTTCTCCGCCGACTGCAAGTACTACTGCTGCCTCCCACCCAGCTGGAAGGGGAAATAGGAGCAGAAGAGGAAGCACCTGGGGAAGAGGAGGCACCGTGGTGGCTTTGGGAGCGGCTTCTCAACTGTCTAACCCACTTGTCATCCCCTCCTCTCAACAATTAAAAAGAGAAAAAAAAGGAGATGTAACTCTGGTGTGTGTGGAGTGGTAACTTGTGTCCCCATGATCCCACATAAAGCATTACGACAGGTTCTCCAAACCCAGCCCAAAGGCTCATCAGCACCAAAAATCCTGAACAGCCACTGTGACACGGCTGCAGAGCTGCCAGTGGTCTTCTGGGGGAGGGATTTGCGAAGAAGGTATGATTTTCCCTCTTGCCTTCTCTACGGCCCTGAACACAGCCCTCTGGAGACAAGAGAGAATCTTTCAGTTCCTTACTGCTTTTTCAGGCTACAGGTTATCTGCAGATGTCTTTAAAAATGTGGGTAGTTCAGCAATGTCTCCTCTAAGCATAAGACAGCCCTCTTTCCATGAAAATTTCAGCAGACCCCCAGAGGTGGGCAACAGAGAAACAAACAGGCCATCACAGACCTGGTGGAATGGATTTTATGTCCCGTTTGTGCCAAAGTCCCGAGACAGCTCAGTCAGTGCTTCTCTCTTATCTGCAGATCAATATTGTACTTAGCGTTTAGTTTCTGCTCTCCCAAGCTCAAACTGGGTGTGCTGGAGCAGAAAAAGCTACGGAGGAGAGCCACGAAGGCGATCAGAGGTGTGTGGAAGCTCTGTAGGAGGAGTAGTCATGCAACTCTGCATACACACAGTGTTTAGAGACTCTCACCACTGGACTGGTGGTCTCACACTTTTACAGCAGTCTAGAGGAGGCAACACAGTTTTTAGGCTTCTCAGCAAGAAATTTAATTCTTCCTAGCACACAGCTATAGGTCTGAAGGTGCAGGTACAGTATGGGTATATGGATGTAAGCAGGGGATGAGAGTCTGTGGTGGGTTGACTCTGGCTGGATGCCAGGTGCCCACCAAGCCGCTCTGCCACTCTCCCTCCTCAACTTGGCAGAGCAGAGAAAATACGACGAAAGGCTCGTGGGCCAAGATAAGGACAGGGAGAGATCACCCAGCAGCTACTGTCATGGGCAAAACAGACTCAACTTGGGGAAATTAGTTTAATTTATTGCAAATCAAAGTCAGGGTGGGATAGTGAGAAAACAAATCTTAAACTGACTCCCTCCCACCTCCTTCTTCCTGGGCTTAACTTTACTCCCAAATTCTCCACCTCCTCCCCCCGAGTGGCACAGGGGATGGGGAATGGGAGTTATGGTCAGTTCATCACATGTTGTCTCTGCCGCTCCTTCCTCCTCAGGGGAGGACTCCTCACACTCTGCCCTGCTCCAGAGTGGGGTCCCTCCCATGGGAGACAGTTCTCCACAAACTGCTCCAATGTGAGTCCTTCCTACCAGCCGCAGCTCTTCATGAACTGCCCCAGCCTGGGTCCCCCCCATGGGGTGCAGTCCTTCAGGAACAGGCTGCTCCAGCGTGGGTTCTCATGGGGTCAAAAGCCCTGCCAGCAAACCTGCTCCAGCATGTGCTCCTCTCTCCACGGGTCACCAGGTCCAGCCAGGAGCCTGCTCCAGCGTGGGCTTCCCACGGGGTGACAGCCTCCTTCGGGCATCCCCGTGCTCCAACATGGTGTCTCCTTGAACTGCAGAGGGATAGCCTGCCTCACCATGGTCTGCTCCATGGGCTGCAGAGGAACATCTGCTCTGGCACCTGGAGCACCTCCTCCCCCTCCTTCTGCACTGACCGTGGGCTCTGCAGAGTTGTTTCTCTCACATAGTCTCGCTCCTCTCTCCACCTGCTGTCGTGTAGCAGTTTTTTCCCCTTCTTAAATATGTTATCACAGAGGTGCTACTACCGTCGCTGATTCGCTTGGCCTTGGCCAGCAGTAGGTCCATCTTGGAGCCAGCTGGCATTCGTTCTTTCGGACAGAGGGGAAGTTTCTGGCATCTCCTCATAGAAGCTGCCCCTGTAGCCTCCTCCACTAACAAAACCCAATACGGAGTCCAACTGTGAAACAGCTTCTGCAAGGAAAAGCTGCTACAACCAGCTCTGCTCTCACTTGTCTGAGGGGGGTTCTATATGACATTACCCATCACCAATGGCCGTTTGCAGGTTTGCTGGGTGGTATTTTTCCAGAAGGAATTTGTTCTGAGCACATGGCAAGCATCACTGAACTATCTAATGGACACAGTGGCTGTTGTTATTTGTAGAAGAGTCAAGGACCCGAAGAGCTGCAGTGATCAGTTTCCCTCGAAAGAGAAGCCAGCTAAAGGGATGCACTGGGAAAATCTGGGGCAGTTTAATCCTTCTTCTGCCTTATCTTTTCCTCTGCTTCTCTCCTGCTTTCTTACCTTGCAATGCAATGGACACACTTGGTGCAGAACGACTCCAAATGGAACACAGGGACTGGGATCTGCTCAGCATTTTAGAAGTGTGCTGTCCAAGTTGGGCGGGAAGGACAGAGTGGGAAAGACCCGTTGGTCCAAGTCCTTTCGTGTCTTTGTCCACCTGGCACTCTCTGTGTAAGATTAAAATGGAAATTAGGGAGAACTAAACTGAGGTGTTTACATGGAAGGATTTACAGATATGCTAGTCGTTGATTGAATCGCCTACATGAAGATGTCTAGTGTCATTTAAGGTGCCAGTGAGTGCCTAGGACATCTGTATGTGGCTGGCAGATATGACATGAGAGCTATGGGAGACCATTACCCTCTAGAGACATAGCTGGAGACCAGGTGGGGCATCTCAAATACGCACCTGAGATATCTGAGTCACTGGGAATCATCAGTCCAGTCAATCATGTTGAGAGAGTTCAGAGCATGGTTCAACTCACCCTGGATTAAAACCTCCGGGCCAGCAAACCAAAAGACTCCCGCAGCTCCATGGATTATATTGAGTAGATCTGCATTGACTATCAAAGGAGTGTAGACACCCAGAATGAAAGGAGACACCCACATGAGAAATCAAAATACAGGTGTATTCATCTCTGAATTAATCCTACTCAAAGTGGAGAGACTTGGAGTGAGTGCTTCTTCAATTTTTACTCTCCAGGGCAGGTAGCCCCAGCCTGCTCTCAGGCAGTTCTGGGGGAATGGTGTAATGAAATGTACATATTGTTCAGTCTCAAACATTCACTTATTGCCAGGGAACACGACCTACAGTGTGTCTGCTTCCGTTCGGTCTCTTCTTGGACTGGAGGAGCTCTGGTATTTCTTTCGTTTCTCCACAAGAGAGAAGGAAATGAGGGAAGAAACACATCAATAACAATCTGATATAAATGTAAATCATAGAACCATAGACTCGTAGAATGGTTTGGGTTGGAAGGGACCTTTAAAGATCATCTAGTCCTGCCATGTGCAGGGACATCTTCAACCAGATCAGGTTGCTCAGAGCCCTGTGCAACCTGGCTTTGAATATTTCCAGGGATGGGGCATCTATCACCTCTCTGGGCAACCTGACCAATGCTAGGACTTCTTCCCATCTTGTGGTGAAGGAGACTTTCGGCAGGCAACAGAGGCATAAGCTACTTGCTGCTCTTCTTTGGTCATCTCTGCACTTAGTGCTTTGCTATATTCTGTTCATTTATGTTTACAAAGTCCAACACTCAGAGACCAGAAATCAGTTGCCATTTATCCCATCTGCAGAAAGTGGCTTCCAAATCTCTTGGACATGATTGATGGAAGAGGGTAGGGGAAACCTGGGAAATTTCAGGAGGTCTCAAATCGAGCTGGCTGTGTTTAGGCAACTGAATTGAGCCCCGGATGATTAGCTTAGACTGGTGACCTCACCTTCAGACAGCTGGAGTTTTTTTGCAGAAAAGATATTTCAAGTTTAGAACAACTTGCATGTCCATTTCCACTGCACTTCGGATTCTAGTGGAGGGTCTAGGTCTTGACATACAGTTGGGAATGCACATGATGGCATTGGCTAGTGTAGTACCAGTCCTCTCAGCTCTCTGTTTGGAAGGGACAAAGAAGGGTCTCAAAATTGTTGCTGTAATACTGTCCACCACAACCATTCCTACAAGTCAGCGCAAAGTCCCCTGACCAGGGACTGATAGTCCCAACTGTGTGTGCTAAAAGCTTTGGCAGGCAGATTGTGAGGAGTCCAGCTCCCAAAGGAGAGATGACTTCAGAGGCCACATGAGATGCCTTCAAAGAGCCAGTGACAAATGGGCACAGAGCGGACGTCTCATTGTCAGATGGCCACTGGGTTGGAGTGACATAATATCTTGCTAAGCAGCAAACAATGTGTCCTTGGACAACAGTGAAGTCATGCTCCTCCTTAACACTGTCCTCTCCGTCAAGAAATGTCTATAAATATCAGGACCTCCAGCCTTTTTGTTAGCAACTGATTCAAAATCTCTCTGCAAGGCTACATCCCGGACCTGCCGTGGTCCTGGTGGATACCCAGTCATGAGGATCATCTATGTTGTGTTTGCTGTCTTTCTAATGGCCTTGATGGCCACACCAGGTAAGGTGGGAAATTCTGTGGAGCAGAAATGAGCGATAATAGTGAACCATAAAGGAATTCAGATTAAACCCAGACTTTTCCAGGAAGGTCGGTGTGGGTGGTGAGTCTTGTATCGGGATTTTGATTGTGTTCGGCTCACGAGACTGCTGGAGAGGAGTTCTGCTCCAGAATCACACCATCCTAGAATTTGACATCCACCATCTAGGGGTCTCTATGTGTGAACTGGGTCCCATCACGGTCATTGGACACAAGTCGGTAGGGTCAGAGCAATTCAGTCCATCTCAAGCTAAATATCCAGGGGGTGACTATAATGATAAATCCAGCAGTGCCAGGGCTGAAGTCTCAGTTTGACACTTGAACTAAGTTTCCACACCATTTAATTGACAGCACTGTCGCTGGCTCAGTTTTACTCTTGGCCAAATAACATGGACTCAAACCATTCCCGAGACAAGGGCTGACAGTGGCCAGGGTCCATTTCCAAGTATCAGTGTGGATGTGGACACTTTGTTTTAAGGAGATAGTTTACTATGTGGTGGGACTTATGTGCTGTTGACCATGATGAATTAGTCAACGCAGACATAGCTCTCTTTCTTTCTTTCTACAGGCAAAAGCCAGTCAAAAAAGAGCTGCAATGGGCACTGTTCCAAGACATGTGCTAAAGGAGAGAAGGAGGAGCATACTGAAGACTGCAGGAGGATGTACTGCTGCCTGAGACACAGGAAAAAGAAGTAGAGCAGAGACTTTCAGTGCTGAGAGGAGGAGGAGGGAAACAGTGATCTTTGCATTAGTTTCTTCTTGTTTGATGGAAATGGAGTTTGCTCCTCTCATTAAAAGAAAGAGACCAGTTTCTCAGCCTGAAGTGTGCTGTGTTCTTCATTGTCTTCCAAAAACTTGTGTGCAGAGGATCAGGAAAGATCTGGTAAGTCTTGCCAGATAAGTTCATGTTTATGGAGATGGCCACAGGTTGGATGGGGCTTTGAGCAACCTAGTCTAGTGGGAGGTGTCCCTCCCCATAGCAGGGGGGATGGAACTAGATGATCTTTAAGGTCGTTTCTAACCCAAATCATTCTATGATTCCATGATTCTATAATTGTATGATTCTATGATTCTGTGATTCTATGATATGGTTAAATGCAGATACTGCATTTCTTATGCCAGCCTCATCACAACAGGAGTCCTAAGTGTGTTTCTTAGTACCCTATTCACGTGAATTTGTGCCTTTGTGTGGTTCAAATCCTGCAGCGATGCTCGGGACCAGAAATGGTGGGGTTGTATCAGAGAGAAATCCACTGCATGCCCCATCACTGTTCTCCAGAGGTCCATCCCATGCTTGGGCTGAGATGATCAGCAATGACCATCACCAAGACTTTTCATGTTCACTATATCCATCACCAAACATGCCCACATTGATAGCTCTGAGTCATGTCCTCTAAGCTCAGACTTGCTCACTGCCCAAGTTGCGGTACCAGTCAGCAGAACTCAGCAGGTCCCACAAAACCACTGAGCACTATTCTCTGAGAGGTTAGCCAGCACCGGCTGAAAGCTATGATCCTCACCACAGACAGCATGCTGCAAACACCAGCTTCACCTTGTGGGACCAGAGACCACTACACAGGTTTTCACTAGCTCTTCTTCTGGTCCAAAAAATCTGAACCAGCAGCCCGGACATAATCCTATGAAGGTGATGGTTTCTGTTCCCAAAGCCCTTTCGGATTTCTTCAGAAGATGTCTTCAACATCTAAGTAATCTTATAGTCATCTGGGATGTCCTAGCTCCAACCCTCACCCCCCTGCACTACCAATATTTTGGAACCAATTCTTTAAATCATTTGTATCCCGTGATGTTGATGTTTCTTCCCGTTCTCCCCACACCATTTGTCCGCAGGGAGCTCAGAGCCTACCTGCTCAAAAGAAGAGTCATGTGAAGGCAGCGAATTCCTGCTAAAGCCTTCAGTTTGGACAGTGGTAGGGCCTTGATCTTGGAGTCAATGTTTCATGAGCAAAGCTGTCACCAACTTAGATGGTGCAAGATCAGGACTAGAATGAGAGGGGGAACGCAGTAATGACCATTGCTTTGTGAACAGCTCGTTCTGTGTGGCAGAGGCACTTTTTAAGCACAGGCTCCTTGGGTCTGAGCAGCTGCAGAAGTAAGCAGGAGGAGAGAGACACAACCTGTCACATCTCAGATAACAGATTGGACCTAGCTAGGGCTGGTGCAGCCTGAAATTTGTGCTGCAGTTTCTGAATCTTCAGATGGCCTCCAGCAAGAAAATATTGTCCCCAAATGGACTTTGTTTTTTTCCTTTGGTGGTCTTGTGTCATTAGCCCCTGTTTTCTCCAAAACTGGGTATCTCTCTCAATGAGTTTGCATGATGGGGTCAATAGCCCATGGCATCCACACTGAGTCACGAGGAGACAGTGCATGGAACTTGCCCTCCAACTGCTCATTCTCAGCCAAGGCAGCATTTCTCGGCATCACTGGGTCCACTTGAAGGAGAAAAATCTGGTGAGTGTGAAAGCAATCCGTGGCCCACTGGTGAGAGCAGAGCTGCAGCCATGGACAGCAGCAAAGAGCCCAACCTTGTGCAGTGCAGATCTTAGAAAACATAAGGAATAGTCGGTGAAACACATCCCAACCCCCAGAAGTTGTCCATCAGGAAAGATTTTGGAGACCCATGGGTTGGGCATGTGTTACCAAGATGCTAAATAACAGCCCTGAGGCACTTGCCTTCCTGACACTCATTTATATCTCAGCCTGCTGAAGAAATCCAAGCAGGAATGTGCAGGGAACGCAACAGCTTGAACCTGCCTACCGCAAGGCACATCCGTGGTTGTTTCTGCACAAGCCGGGCATCTTCTGTCACGTCTCACAGCTTCTCCCTCCCGTGTCAGAGCAGCAGAGCTTCCTCCTGTCTCACACGTTCCCCATGAATTATCCAGCCTCACTGCTGTGGAACCATGCTGGATGAATCAGGCAGTACTCCGCACAGCCTCTTACCTTCCACTTTTTGTCCTGTGCTTTTATTTAAACAAGAATTTAAAATGCCCAGACATGAAAGAAAACATTTTGCCTGGTCTCAGAGGAATCCTTTCTTCTTTCTTTTTTTTTTGGGGGGGGACAAACTGAAAAGGCAAAAATTTCATTTCTTTTTAGATCAAAGTCAATTTTCTTTCAATTCTTGGGGCTTGCCAATGAACCAGAAAATCCCCTGCATGCCACGCTCCAGTTTGGAGAACGGGGGCACGCACCAGTGCTGCAGTGGGAAGCAGAGCACACAAGCTAGATGAGAAGGAAATATCCAGGGCTGTTCTTTGCTCACCATTTTCTCAGAAGACAAAGTATAAAGCAACCCAAATCAGCTTCCTGCATTGCTGACCCTAGCTCCCATTCATCACTCTGATCTTCTCTCCTTTTCTAGTAAAGCCTCCAGTAGGAGCGCTTAGAAATCCCTGCTGCAGCGTACTGTGGATGCTGAGACTTCACCTTGGTTCAGAGGGACACTGGGTGGGTTTCCTGGAGAGGAATTTACCATTGGCTCGGGGTATTGTCTTCTGCAAATGTCTGAGGCCAGTTTTTCCTTTCACTCCCTTGTCCTCAGCTGCGGACTCCAGTGTCACCTCCTTCAAGGCACAGGGGAGTTATCCTAAGCAGAAGGGAAAAAGGGATTCCCCGTCTCTCTTTGGGAGGAAGGAAATCATGGTTTTAGTCAGTTTTAATGTACAGCAGAGAAAAAGAATTTAAAAGCTCAAAGTAAAAACATATCACCACAGTTTTATCTGAGAAAGTACTTCAGCTGGACCCAATTCTTTTCCTTTCCCCAATCCGTCTTCCACCAATCCCAATTTCACCTTGTGGGATGCTTACTTAAAAAAATTCTTTTATTCCTGTGGAAAAATACCTATGGAAAAATAGAAGTTACACTGCTAGCACAGTGCCATTTCGCCCTTGCCCTCATTTTTTTCCCCCTGTCTGTGTTCCCAGGGCTGTAGGGAGGCCCTTTAGGATGGGCAGGAACATCTCCTCAGAGCACTGGAAGTGGGAGCCATGCCCGCCACTTGTGCATTGCCCAGCTTGCTGGTTCCTGCTTCCCACTTGCCTTGAGGTAACATGAAATACACTGCGGGTAATCATAATTTCATCTTTTAGAGAGACTGGAGTCGACAGGGGTCACCACAGCCTATTGCAGGTCTAACTTGGATGCAGGTATTAGTGATGAGCTTTTCTCCTTGTCTGAGATGTGCCAGTTCACTTTGCTGTTTGGAAATACCTCGGGATGCTCACAAAGGCAATTCCCAGCCCACCCAGCACTGCTGCAAAGCAGCCTGGCAGGATTCCCCACACGTCCTGGCCACCACAAGGGCCAAGTGCTGCAGCTGACCACGCTCAGTGCTTATTTCCAGGGTTTTCACTATTATCATTGCTGCAGTTATTGCTTTTATCACTGTGGGAGCTCTCAGAAATTCTCCCCATCCCTGTGCCCTTGTTACACTGGGTGTTGGACAGTCAGGGAGCAGAAGACAGCAGAAATCACCAAGAGCTGAAGATTTATCATCTTCATCACTGCAGCCAGCTGAGCAGAAAGCCAATGACTTTACTTCCCAAAGTTTTGCTTGCTTCCGAAAGTTTAAGCCCACAGCTGCCTGTCTGTGGGAGAGGAAGGCTCCCTGGTTACTCAGCAGAGACATCTCCTGTCTGTCAGGGAGGCTGCAAGGCCAGGTGAGGACACCAGCCAAGCTGCCCACCGGTGAGGGATGGGGACGGGGCAGGGATGGGGCACCGCTCACACACCAGTCACTCTGGACATGGCCAGGTTGTGTCACTTGGCCTCTGGACCAGAAAACAGGTCCTGGAACTGTATCACAGAATCACAGAATGGCAGGGGTTGGAAGGGACCTCTGTGGGTCATCTAGTCCAACCCCCCTGCCGAAGCAGGGTCACAGAATCACAGAATCACAGAATGGTAGGGGTTGGAAGGGACCTCTGTGGGTCATCTAGTCCAACCCTCCTGCCGAAGCAGGGTCACCCACAGCAGGCTGCACAGGACCTTGTCCAGGCGGGTCTTGAATATCTCCAGAGAAGGAGACTCCACAACCTCCCTGGGCAGCCTGGGCCAGTGCTCCATCACCCTCAGAGTGAGGAAGTTCTTCCTCATGTTCAGGTGGAACTTCCCAGGCTTCAGTTTGTGCCCGTTGCCCCTTGTCCTGTCACTGGGCACCACTGGAAAGAGTCTGGCCCCATCCGCCTGACACCACCCTTCAGATATTTATAAGCATTTATTAGGTCCCCTCGCAGCCTTCTCTTCTTCAGGCTGAACAAGCCCAGCTCCCTCAGCCTCTCCTCGTAGGGGAGATGTTCCAGTCCCCTCATCATCCTTGTAGCCCTCCGCTGGACTCTGTCCAGTAGCTCCTCGTCTTTCTTGAACTGGGGAGCCCAGAACTGGACACAGTACTCCAGATGGGGCCTCACCAGGGCAGTGTAGAGGGGAAGGAGAACCTCCCTCGTCCTGCTGGCTACACTCTTCTTGATGCACCCCAGGATTCCATTTGCTTTCTTGGCAGCCAGGGCACACTGCTGGCTCGTGGTTAACCTGTCGTCCACCAGGACGCCCAGGTCCCTCTCCACAGAGCTGCTCTCCAGCAGGTCCACCCCAAGCCTGTACTGGTGCATGAGGTTGTTCCTCCCCAGCTGCAGGACCCTGCATTTGCCTTTGTTGAACCTCATCAGGTTCCTCTCTGCCCAGCTTTCCAGCCTATCTAGGTCACGCTGAATGGCAGCACAGCCTGCTGGTGTATCTACCACTCCTCCCAGTTTGGTGTCATCAGCAAACTTGCTGAGGGTACATTCTAACTCTTCATCCATGTCTTTGATGAAGAAGTTAAACAAGAATGGGCCCAGTACTGACCCCTGGGGGACACCACTAGTTACCAGCCTCCAACTAGACTCAGCGCCGCTGATGACAACCCTCTGAGCACCCAGAGCAGGCTGCACAGGACCGCGTCCAGGCGGGTCTTGAATATCTCCAGAGAAGGAGACTCCACAACCTCCCTGGGCAGCCTGTTCCAGGGCTCCATCACCCTCAGAGGGAAGAAGTTCTTCCTCATGTTCATCTGGAACTTCCCAGGCTTCAGTGTGTTCCCGTTGCCCCTTGTGCTGTCGCTGGGCAGCACTGGAATGAGTTTGACCCCATCCTCCTGACCCCCACCCTGCAGATATTTATAAGCATTTATTAGGTCCCCTCTCAACCTTCTCTTCTCCAGGCTGAACAAGCCCAGCTCCCTCAGCCTTTCCTCGTAGGAGAGATGCTCCAGCCCCTTCATCATCTTTGTAGCCCTCCACTGGACTCTCACCAGTTTAACTGACTGGAAGAGATGTCTCCCATGTGTCCAAGGCCACGGGAGCAGAGCCAGGAATATGCTGCATGACTTCTTTCTCTCAGACTGGTGGACTCAGAGAAACAGAGGTGGGGGCAATAGAGCCGAGGATGTTGGTTTGTATTTGCGTCTGCCTGTAGATTTCCATAGGCTGCAAATATAATGTGGAGAGAAGGGTGACCTGATAAAAGGGATGCTCGGAAAAGAATGGATTTTATGTTTGCATTCCAGCCTTCCACTTCCAAAGACAAAGCCTGGAGAACAGAGATGTAGAGGAGGGGGACACGGAGGGGACCTTGTTTCCAATCCCAAGGAGCTCCTGCAATGAAAACTGAGGCAGAGGAAAGCTCTGGGAGGGGAGGTGGGGGTTTGTTGAGGGGACACACTGGTCTCTTGTGGGTCAGTGACCAGTAGCACAGTGTGCTCTGACACACGACGAGGGCACTAGGTGGTAGACCTCACCCCACCATTTTACTGTGTCCTTCTGCAAAGAAGGACAATTTGGGAATAGAGACCACAGAGAGATGAGACCGCAAGCCAGTGTATTCCTGGCTCCTACAGCCTCTTCCCCTCCCCTCCCCAACTTCCCAGTCCAACCACCCTCTCCCAAAGGAGCTGCTTTGGGCTCCATGGGTGGTGAGGAAATGCTGCAGGAGCAACCCAAGCCACTGGGTCTGCCAGCAGAAAGGCAACTTGGTTCACATAAAGCCAAGAGGAAATCCAAATCCCTCTTCCAGGAGGAGGCAGGTGTGATCACTTTTACCAGCGCTAGCAAAATATCGAAAGCATGGCTAGAGACATGGCTTTAAGCAGCTTTGGAGCTCTGTCTCCCATGGGCCATGCCAACTGCAGTGTCAGTAGTCAAGCTGAGGCACGTATCTCCTGGTCAACACGTATCTCCTGGTCAGAGTCCAGCCAGCTGGCGAGGAGGAAGATTTGGGGAAGGCTGCCATCTTTTGGATAACTGCAAAATAACGGCACCTGCTTGGGAAATGCGGCTCACCAACCCGAGAGATGCCAGCTCCAGCCTTTTTCTTGGAGGACGAGGTGCAGTTGTGGATGACTGAAGTTATTCCTGCTCTTGCCTCCCGCAGACTGTTCCAGATCTTTATTTAGGGCAAACTAGGATCAGATCTGGAAATGATCTGGCAGGTTTTCTGTCTCGCCCTTCGTGCCCTTCAGCAGGCTGCCTCTGCAAGGAAGGAGCTGCACATCTGGAGAGCAATACTTGAAGCCACCTTCCACCTGGCTGGCTCAGGCCCTGCAAGCAACACAGAGGATGCAGGTGGAAGAGGTGCAACTGGGTTTGGTGCGTTAGTTTTGAGGTTCTCTCTGCCTATCCCTGCTTCTGTTAGGTGATTTCAGGGTTTCCTTTCACTTTTCCACAGAAATGTTTTTGGCGTTTGCAATTGCTATACCTGCTCTCTCCATCCCCAGGGTGTAAGCTTCAACACTGAACACCTCGGTCCCATGCTCCTCTGATAACCTGTCCCCTGGGTCCCCTCTGCTGCTCTCTCTCACAGGCCCAGCTGCTCCATGGCCTTAAATGCATCAGAGCACCTGCCCTCCTGGTGGCCCACTTTCCTGCAGATTAAACATTCGTCTAATGGCCGTAAGCTGCTTAAATATGTCTAGGGCAAAGCCCCTTTGTTGAGCACTCTGAGAACAAATGGTGTCCTGCTGGGACCACTGCTATGCCCCCCACACCAAAGCATTTCGTATGGGTGCGTCATCTGTTTTCTTTCCCTTTTGTGCATCCAATCTGCCCATCTCCTTTCCACGGGCATAAAGGAGTGAAAAATTTGCCCCATGACGGACAAAGGGAGATCGTCTTCTTCACATGGCCAAAGAGGCTCTGCAAGCCTGCATCCCTTTTCCACCCTGCCCCATCTCTCCAGCATGTCCCAATGCAAGCCTCTTCTCCTGATCCCATGCTGTCTTCATCTAGCAAGCCAATATCACAGCGTTTAGGATCTGTCACTGCGTGAGCGTACAGCACTTTTTAATCTGCCTGACAAAACACAAATAAAATCAGAGCCAAAACATCCATTGTTTCCAGGATTTTCACACAGAATCACAGAATGGTGATTTTCCACCCCCACAAGCCTGGCAGCTCTACTTCTCCATTGCCTGACCTCCCTTGCCATCTCTGACCAAGCTGAAACCTTTAGCCTATCCCCCAAAAAGCACCAAACGCAAATAAAGCAAGAATGCGCTGAAGCCAGTTAGTTAAAGCAGCTTGTTTGACCGTACGTGGCATGGAAAGATGATCAAGCTGACCGATGCTGGGAATATCTGGCCCAGGTAGTCATCATTGTGACTTATGTCTGGGGGAACTTTTTATCTTGATGACTTTAACCTGTTACACAAATATTGCCTCCAGAGGATGCATGATATAGACCACTGCCCCTCTGCTGCATCCCAGCTTTGTTATCTATATAGAAAGCAAATACTGCCCTTAGAATCTAAACAATAATAATAATAATAACATAATAATAATAACATAATAATAATAATTACACTTACAAATATCTGAAGGGTGGGTGTCAGGAGGATGGGGCCAGACTCTTTTCAGTGGTGCCCAGTGACAGGACAAGGGGCAACGGGCACAAACTGAAGCACAGGAAGTTCTGTCTGAACACGAGGAAGAACTTCTTCCCTCTGAGGGTGACAGAGCACTGGAACAGGCTGCCCAGAGGGGCTGTGGATTCTTCTTCTCTGGAGATATTCAAGACCCGCCTGGACAAGGTCCTGTGCAGCCTGCTGTAGATGACCCTGCTTCGGCAGGAGGGTGGGACTAGATGACCCACAGAGGTCCCTTCCAACCCCGAACATTCTGTGATTCTGTGATTCTGTGAATACATCTTACCATGCTCTGAATACCCAGAAAATACATAATAGAAAAGACCCAATACAGCACTGAAAGCAGCAGAAATAAGGCAAGGAATTCCAGTGATGCTCTCTGCCCTAAAACCAACGGGATTCATGCAGGGCTTATGCTATAGAGGGGGACAATGGGACATCACACGAGGCTAAGCTAGGGCTCCTAAGCCCTGGCTCCTTGAGGATTAGAGAAGGAAAGTGTGTGGGGGAGGTGGCTGGAACGGAGGAACGGGGAATGGCTTAGCACTGCCAGGTTTTAGAGTGTCATGGCGGTTGATGGCAGTGATCCCCTTCAGGAGACGGTGACCTGACAAAAGGGAAGGACTTGTGGACTGCATGGGAAAAAGAGATGAAGTGGTGCTGTTGCCCAGAAATAGCTTCTGCTTTTCAGCTAGGACATGGGGTGCCTCCCTTGTGTAAGGAGTCCCAAGAGGTCGTGCTGTGCAGGCGGTAGCGTTGGAGCCCAGTCCTTCAGCCCCCACTGCTCATGGTGCTGCAAGGGCCAGGTGAGAGCAGATCACAGAATCACAGAATGGCTTGAGTTGGAAGGGACCTTACAGACCATCTCATTTCAAGCCCCCCGACACGAGGAAGGACCCCTTCCACCAGCCCAGGTTGCTCAGAGCTCCATCCAACCTGGCCTTGAACACTTCCAGGGAGGGGGCAGCCACAGCTTCTCTGGGCAACCTGGGTCAGGGCCTCACCATCCTCACAGTAAAGAATTTCTTCCTTATATCTAAGTCTGCCCTCTTTCAGTTTAAAGCCGTTACCCCTTGCCCTGTCACTCTATGCCCTTGTAAAAAGCTCCTCTCAAGCTCTCTCGCAGGCTCTTTCAGGCACTGAAAGGCTCTCTAAGGTCTCCCTGCAGCCTTCTCTTCCCCAGGCTGAGCAGCCCCAGCTCTCCCAGCCTTTCCTCCCAGCAGAGGGGTTCCAGCTCTCAGATCATTGCTGCGGCCTCCTCTGGCCCTGCTCCAGCAGCTCCAGGTCTGTCCTGCATCCCCAGCAGCGTGGGCACAACGCGAGGGAGGGTGTTCTGCCCCTCTGCCCTGCTCTGATGAGACCCCCCTGGGAGTTCTGCGTCCAGCTCTGGAGCCCTCAGCACAGGACAGGTCTGAGTTGCTCAGAAAGGCAGATGTACCCTG
Organism: Opisthocomus hoazin; assembly: GCF_030867145.1. Lineage (NCBI taxonomy): Eukaryota > Metazoa > Chordata > Aves > Opisthocomiformes > Opisthocomidae > Opisthocomus > Opisthocomus hoazin. The sequence continues at coordinate 129,063,609 of NC_134415.1, forward strand.
GGTAAGAAAGTATCCTGCCTCACCAGCTCTGATCAGTCTGATGGAAGGCATGGCCCAGCACAGACATGTTCAGTCCTCCCTAAGGACCTCTCTGTGGTGGGAGTCCCAGGCCCACTTGGACAGACCCGTTCACAGCTGTGCTGCAGGCACTACTGGTGTCCCTCTAGCATGCCCTTGTGATGTCCACACACTTTGCCTTGGGGCATCTCTCAGGCCAACATGCAGCCAAACAGCCCCTCCAGCATCCTTGGAAAGGCTCTTACAGCATTTGCCTTGAGCTTGACTTGGAGCATCTGTCACTGGGTTCACCAGTCAGACACCCATGTACTGCTATAACCTTGGAGAGTAGATTCAGGCGTCCAGTCCTATCTTGGAGATGGATCTCCCTTTGGAGGCATTTGTTGGCTACACAGCGCAGGATGACAAGGTCCGGGGAAGATGCTCCCATACTCACGGGCGACGTCATGCAAGCCAACTTGAGGGACAACAGCCTGGGCTATGCCAATATCTTACAGAAAAGGATGGTGAACAGGGATAAAGGGCTAAACCTCAAGGCTATCTGCTTTCCTCTCTGCTCCCCCTGGACCACACCAACCTGTTTGGTCCATTTGTCCCAGGTTTGTTCATGCCCGCAGACATAGCTGCTTCTTCAGAGGTGACCCAGCTAGGAAGATGGACAGGACCAAACAAGCTGTAGGGCAGAAACCCAAGGAGCAGTATGGTGGCATCAAGGCTGTGTGTTGTGTCTGTCTCATGCCCTGTGCACTTGTGAAGCTTATTGCTAGGTGGATCACCTGGCTCTCCAAGTATCCTGGGTTCTTGTGCTAAGCACAGAGGCAGAGACCAGACATGTGGATGCTGTGGCTGTGCTAGTCTACAGAGACCCCTCCAGAAAGGCTGAGGTGAGAAATTACCCCAGTCACAGCCAAGTATATAGGGCAAGAGCACCTCACCAGACTCTCCTCAGATATTTATAAATGTCTCAAGAAATGTGTAATTTAAACATGGTCTCACGCATGTACCAAAGCCAAGACAGAGTGGGTAGTTAGCCAGGCCTGTTCTCTAGTCCTGAGGCTCTTTGGCACAGCCTGGACATGTCCATGTTATTAAACTTTCTCAGTTTTCAAAACAGGGTCCTCTCTCCAGATGGACTATTGGGAATCGTCTGTACTAACTCCTGAGCTTCCCGGGGTTGTCTGGGTCAGCGCTTGTTCATCTGTGCTGAAACTGGCAATTTAGCAGTACAGGTGACCATCTGCACCCCAGATTGCTTAATTCCTAGGTATAGACATAGTCCCAGGGAGTTTAGCTTCAAGTATGGCAGAGTAGGACAGTGGCCATGTGGCCGTTATGACCGGGACAGGAGCAAACCAGAAGGACTGCAAAGACCTTCACCAACAGTGTCAGCTCATGAAAATTGTAACTCATGCAAGGAAAAGAAGCCTCCTTTTCTCTGTAAAAGTGAAAACACTGCAACTGAGTAATTACGCCAGCCCTGGCGATCCAGTCAGAAAGCATCAGGCATTTCTGAGCAGCGCTGAATGAGGGACCGGCGGGGCTGGCTGGCATTTCATTCCAGCTTCCTCTCACTTGAGCAATCCACTCTTGAGACTCTTGCTTTAGTCACTTTTACAGCTTCTTGCACTCAAGGCTGCTGCAGCCTGTGCTTGAAGAAATGCTAAAGGGTTTTTGTGGCATTGTTTCTCTTAAAACTAACATTTTTTCCTTCTCCCTGAACAACTGTTCTTCTGTTGCTTGTGATACCTGGTATACTTTAATTGTGAAATGTGATCTCTGGCCAAATCATTCTTTGAATCATTGAGTTTCTTCTTGTCCATAAATTTCCCCTGAAAGTTTAACTGGGTACACTCCTCATCTGAAAGGAGGTTGCAGTGAGGTGGGTGCTGGTCTATTTTCCCAAGTAACAAGTGATAGGACAAGAGGAAATGGCCTCAAGTTGCACCATGGGAGGTTTAGATTGGATATTAGGAAAAATTACTTCACTGAAAGTGTTATCAAGCATTGGAACAGGCTGCCCAGGGAAGTGGTGGATTCACCATCCCTGGAGGTATTTAGAAGACATGTAAATGTGATGCTTAGGGACGTGGTTCAGTGGTGGACTTGGCAGCATTAGTTTAATGGTTGGACTCAATGACCTTAAGGGTCTTTTCAACCTAAATGATTCTATGATTCTGTCTTCCTTCTTCTTTTGGGTCTCCAGTGGTGTCCACCCTTGAAATGACCTTCTTTCTTGCATTTGTATAATAGTCATGCTCTTTTCCCAGAAATACCCAAGAACTTTACCCAGAGAAGCCAAAGGATGTGTTGGACATTTCATAGCTGGTATTCACCTTTGCTCCAATGTGCTGGAAAAGCCTGAAGAGCAGCACAAGTATGTTATTGTTTGAGGAAAGAAAATGGTCAAAACCCCAGAAATGTTCTGTAAAGACAAAAGAAGAGTTTGGGGATATTCAAATGAAAAAAGGGAACAACAGGCCTGAAACTCTCTTTCCATTTCACTCTGGCATGTATAGCATAAGTCACTGGATGTCACTCGTTGAACGTAAAGTTCAATGGAGGTGCAGCAAATCAGAGGTGCTTCTGCCTTCTATGGCAAATTTATGGACTTCACTGCCAAAGAAGGTCACTGAGTCAACTGCTCTGACTGGATAATTGCATGACCATGAACATTTGTAGCTCTGCATGCGAAGATCCTGTAATAAAAGTAATCAAATCTCGTGCTTCATCACATAAGTGGATCTTCTCTGGCAGCCAGGAAAGAGGTTTTCCACCCACACACCCAGAACTGTGCAGTTAGTTTGGTATGCTGTGGAGGTAACCTCTGAAGCCTCCGGTTTTGGCCATTGCTGGAGGCAGGAAGCAGGATTTGATGAGCTGGTGGTCTAACCGGGTATGGCAACTCCTGTGCAAGAGCTGGGGAGATCACGAAAGGGGAAGTGTGCGATTAATGCGCTACAGTGAACCATTTTGCTGCCACATTTGCAAATATATTTGGTTCAGGAGATAGCCTCAAAAGCAGAACATAGTCTGAAACATCGAGAAAGCACCAGAGGGCACTTAAGTAATGGAGTATGAAATATCCTAGGAGACTGCAGGTGGCACTTTGCCCGGTTCAGGAATGAGGGAAGAAGCCCTCACCCCTCAGTGACCACTGAAACACTGAACCGTCCTCCCATGACAAGACATTGGTATTCATGTTAACGAAAAGTCCAGCCACGGTGCTACCACTACTGCAAAACAGAGAAGAAACTTCATGCCCTGGTGGGTACCATGCTGGGGGTCAAAGATTGTAGTCTACATGCATTTATGGGGATAAATCTTGTAGATCAGAATCTGCACAGGCCTATCGCAACTAAAATTTCCACTATATGCAGGAGAAAAAAAGCAATGTGGCAATAAGACAACTCTTTGACATTGCAATGTGAACAAGGCACTGTAGAGCGCTGGATGTTTGGAGGTAAGAAGATGGTACAGACAAGCAGCATCTTGGAGAAAATGGCATCATCCAGTAGTGTGAGCATTGGTCAGACAAAAATGCCCACTGTGGCCGGTGCAGTGGACACTGAATTCGTGCTCTTCAAACCTAAATGTGTGAGTGGCTGCATCTTTGATTGCAGGACCCAAGCTCTGCATCAGGAGGCTGTGAAAGCCTGTAACTGCTGCGGGTCAGCACAGGCTGGAGCAGAAATGGATGTTTCCCAGTAAGCAGAGAGCTGTGAAAAATTCTATTGAAAACCGGAGCCAGGAAACTGTTCCCATCTGATACACAGTAATTTTGCACAGTGGTGAAGGTTTTCACACATAGCAACAAAGAGTGATTTTGGAAGGCAAAGAGCTGAAAGAGCAATTGCACCTGAAAATGAAGGTATCACCTCCGGTCATGATTGCAGCTCCCTGACGTAGCAAGCCAACATGAGCCAGGCCCAGGATTTCCCACCGGGGTACCAGCCGCCAGACTGTTACACCGCCTTCACACTGTCAAGTGCACTCGGCTTCGCAGTTCGCTGAGCACTGGGCTAAAGTACACACGGCTTTAAAGAAAACAAGCTTTGCTGCAGTGCTGGCAGTCAGCTGCAATATTCACCAAACATTTCTGTTCATAGACTATTTGGTTTATGAAGCATCCTTCACTGGTGCAAGTTTTCTGTTGACACACCCAAGCTCTTCTGAAGGAAAAAAGATGGATCCTGGAAAACTATGATGGTATAACAACAAGGGTGGACAAGGGAAAACCAATGGATGTCATCTATCTGGATTTTTGTAAAGCCTTTGACACGGTCCCCCACAACATCCTTCTCTCCAAATTGGAGAGCCATGGATTTGATGGGTGGACCGTTCGGTGGATAAGGAATTGGTTGGATGGTCACAGCCAAAGGGTAGTGGTCAACGGCTCCATGTCCGGATGGAGACCAGTGACAAGTGGAGTCCCTCAGGGGTCCATACTGGGACCGGTGCTGTTCAATATATTTATCAATGACATGGACAGCGACATCGAGTGTACCCTCAGCAAGTTTGCAGATGACACCAAGCTGAGTGGTACGGTTGAGACACCAGAAGGACGGGATGCCATCCAGAGGGACCTGGACAAGCTGGAGAGGTGGGCCTGTGTGAACCTCATGAGGTTCAACAAGGCCAAATGCAAGGTCCTACACCTGGGTCGGGGTAATCCCCACTATCAATACAGCCTGGGGGATGAAAGGATCGAGAGCAGCCCTGCCGAGAGGGACTTGGGGGTGCTGACAGACGAAAGGCTGGACATGAGCCGGCAATGTGCGCTGGCAGCCCAGAGGGCCAACCGTGTCCTGGGCTGCATCAAGAGAAGCGTGGCCAGCAGGTCGAGAAAGGTGATTCTGCCCCTCTACTCTGCTCTGGTGAGACCTCACCTGGAGTACTGCGTTCAGCTCTGGAGCCCTCAGCACAAGAAGGACATGGAACTGTTGGAGCGGGTCCAAAGGAGGGCTACAAAAATGATCCGAGGGCTGGAGCACCTCTCCTATGAGGACAGGCTGAGAGAGTTGGGCTTGTTCAGCCTGGAGAAGAGAAGGCTGCAGGGAGACCTGATTGCAGCCTTTCAGTACTTAAAGGGAGCCTATAGGAAAGATGGGGACAATCTTTTTAGTAGAGACAGCAGTGACAGGACGAGGGGTAATGGTTTTAAACTAAAACAGGGTAGGTTTAGGCTAGATATAAGGAAGAAATTCTTTACAATGAGGGTGGTGAAACACTGGAACGGGTTACCCAGAGAGCTAGTGGAGGCCCCATCCCTGGAAACATTCAAGACCAGGTTGGACAGGGCTCTGAGCAACCTGATCTAGTTAGTGGTGTCCCTGCTCGCTGCAGGGGGGTTGGACTAGATGACCTCTAGGGGTCCCTTCCAACCCAAAACTTTCTATGATTCTATGATTCTAAAACAGTCAGGAAGCCACAAGTTATTCGATAACATTTGCTGTTGAACAACAAATTGAACTTGATCAAAGAGGCATTAGATGGAGCCATCTTGCCCTGGTGAAGGGAAGATCTGGAGCTCATTAAGGCTCAAGATTATCCCACTGATGTTTCATTAGTTTCAACTGATCTATGCATACATGTTGCTGTGAAGAAGCTGCAAGCACCTACACCTAGGTCCCTGCTTATTTAAAGCCTTGCCACAGCAGAGCTCTGCACTCTCCACACTCTGCAAGAGGTCAGTCCTCAGCAGACACCAGTAACAGGCTGGGTGGGAGAGCCCTCATCCATGTTTCCCAGCAGTGATGCTCCCAAAGGAGTTTGTGGCAACAGTCACCTGTTGAGTCCCAAGCTGTGATTCACATGCTTTAAATGGGAAAGTTAGCAATGAATCCGACCCATCCATCAGGAAAAATCCAAGGAGTGGATGTACTGAGGCCAATGTACCACCTGGCTGAATGAACAACAGGGATGGAAAATATGTGTGTTGCAGGACTGAAAGCACTGAGATCCCTCCTCAAGTTGAATGTATATATGGCTTTGACTCTTGGGTGAAGTCTAATTACCAAGTCATCCTTTATCATAACCTCTATTAACCATTTCAAGATAGTTTTGAAGGCTCAGGAGGAAACTTTGAGGGCCTTCCACCCACATCTGTTCCTGTAAAGTCAGTGTTAGAATCACAGACTCACAGAATGGTAGGGGTTGGAAGGGACCTCTGTGGGTCACCCAGTCCAACCCTCCTGCCCAAGCAGGGTCACCTACAGCAGGCTGCACAGGACCTTGTCCAGGAGTGTCTTGAATATCTCCAGAGAAGGAGACTCCACAACCTCCCTGGGCAACCTGTTCCAGGGCTTCATCACCCTCAGAGTGAAGAAGTTCTTCCTCATGTTCAGACGGAACTTCCTCTGCTTCAGTTTGTGCCCATTGCCCCTTGTCCTGTCGCCGGGCACCACTGAAAAGAGTCTGGCCCCGTCCTCCTGACACCCACCCTTGAGATATTTGTAAGCATTTCTAAGGTCCCCTCTCAGCCTTCTCTTCTCCAGGCTAAAGAAGCCCAGCTCCCTCAGCCTCTCCTCGTAGGAGAGATGCTCCAGTCCCCTCACCATCCTTATAGCCCTCCACTGGACTCTCTCCAGTAGCTCTTCTTCTTAGCTTGCGTCTTCTGCAACAAACGGGATGTCTTCTTGCACTGCACTTCTCTGTACCTAGATGGCTGTCCTTTGCACTGCAGAAGGCAAGGTCCTGATTCAGCAAAGCATGACACCCAAAATTAATGTGAAGCCCGTCTGTGCTCTTTGAAGCAAGTGGCACTGAAATCTAGAAATATTCTGCCACACAGACATGTCTCAGGCACGTGCTTAAATAGGGATAAGGATTTAAATGTTTTGTTCAGTCAAGCCCTGATAAAAGATCTGTCGACAAAGAGGTGGAAACTGTGGTGTGCATTTATGCACCGAAAGCACATGCGAGCAAGGCGACAGCATTGCATTCCCTGCGAGGAATGTGGGCAAGGAACGGCGTGTGTGCCAGTCCCTGGTGTGTCGCGACACTGCCACGGCTCCTGAAAAGAAGATTTTGCTGTCTTGCATCCAGGCAGCCCAGCCCAGCTGCCGTCTTGCCCCGAATGCCCCCTGGCAGCCGCAAGCTGCAGCACACTGCGCACAGAGAAACTCACTCGCACAAGTGGAACCGGCGGCTTCTCTCCTGAATGTTAATTAGTGAACAGCTAGCACAACAGACGTGTTGCATCTTCACAGCACCTCGCGAAGGAGTGAGAAGAATGCCATTCCTCATGAAGAATGTGTTTTCTCTAATGTCAAGATTTCTTGGTGGGACTTTCTGACCTGTCTTATGCAGGATCAGCAGAACTATTCTTAGCATTCAGGTCTATGAATTAAGTCTCTGTGTCTCAGGGGAACAGGAATTCCTTCCTCTCTTCCAGTTGAATTACTGGAGAAGCTGAGGAGCGACTAGTCAAGGCTGCACAACCTCCACTGGAGCTAGAAAGACAATTAAGAACTTTTTGGGTCAAGGTAGGTCTCATCCAACAGGCCCAGTTTTGCAGTCCTTACCTGGAAGGTTGCCCCATTGGATTCATTGCAAGTACAGTGGTCTATAAGATTTAGAGCAAGAGTTATTGTTTGCTGCTGTTTCAGCTTCTTTTTTTTCTTTTCATTCTGCCCTAAAAATGCCAGAGCTTGTTATCCTTTCAGAGATTCAACCTGAGCATTTGTGCTGCAGAATCCCCTGTGCCCCTTTTTATCAGCCTAACTAGCAGATAACGGAGTTCCTCACGCTTCTCTTTGAGGAGTCCTTGCTATCATAGAATCACAGAATGGTTTGGGTTGCAAGGGACTCTATAGATCATCTCATTCCAACGTCCCTGCCCTGGGCAGGGACACCTTCCACTAGACCATGTTGCCCAAAGCCCCATCCAACCTGGCCTTGAACACTTCCAGGGAGCGGGCTATCCTCCAGCTTTGCTTGACCTCTCCAGGTTTCCCTCTGTATTGCACTGACCACCACCTGAGAAGAGCAGGAGGAGCAGGAGGGTGGCTTTCTTTCAGAAGATGCAGCAAGGAGCACTTTGTGAAAATTGCCCAAAGACCAAGCACATCATTCATGGCTCTCAGGATCTGGCAACCCAAGAAGCAAGACTCAAAGCGTCACCTAATCAAAACATTCAGAGTTGCTGGGAAGCAGCTCCATCTCTGACCATGGCTTTGCTCACTTCGCCTAGTCTGGGTTGCTCTTGCTTTACTTCAGCCCTCTAAAAGTTACATTTCTTGTGCAATGCTCTGCACTCTCTCCGCAGTCAGCAGGAAGAGAACGGGCATCTCCAGTGTGTGGTTCATCCTGTCCCAAGCTGCATGCCTAAAACTGAACTGCCTTATGGATGTGCTGGCATCCTCTCCAAGTCCTGCAGAGGAACTCTAAAGGACCAGCTTGAACAAGGTGTCCAACTTTTAGATGTCTAAAACAAGGTGAGACAAATTCCCATGCCTGGCTTAGCATTTAGGGACCTTATAGGGAAGAAAAATTCTTCCACTGCTTTATTAAGCAATCTTCAAGCTTATTTATCTCTTCCTTCCAGTCTCTTTAAATGCCACTGAAGTTGCTGTCATCACAAATCAGAGTCATCAGAACTGCCTTTCAAAGCAAAACTTCTAACGGAGAAGACACCACTGCGAAGCAACCACCAATGGATTATATATTGCAGAGACAGTAGCATGGGGGCCACTCCAACCTCAGCTCACAGTGGGCCAAACTGATGGACATGTGGTGTGCATCCTCCCAGGGAGCGGTCTGCCCTGAGAGCATTATAACAGCTGGACTGGTTCAAACCAAGGATGCAGCTAACATTTTCTCCCTGGTTTAGGCCATTAACAGGTCCTTATAATAAAAATAAGAACAGGGCAAGCATATATGTTACATACCTCTACTAATTTCCCACTTTCTGGTAATTTTCAGCTCAGGGGATTCCTTGAACCTGTTGCTATTTTCCTGCAATGGGCTTTTCTCCCTTGTTCTCATTCTGGAAGAGACGGATGAACAATTCTGAAGTCCTCCAGGATTTTGCAGTCTCTGCTGCCCAGAGTTCCAGGACAGTCCATGCAGAACATGTCACGAGTCCCACTAGAGAGGTTTGTCACTGTCCAACCTCCGCAACTGAGTGTCCCAGAGGCTCTCACACTCCAGCAGTTTTGCATGCAGTGACCTGTTTCCAAGCACTGGCATGACCGGTGATCAACTGGCGGTCCCCAGTGATGACTGCTCAGCTGACAAATGAAGCTTTTCTCTGAAGGAAATGTGCACCAGCCCCAAGGTGACTCTGCAGGCTGTATTGACTTTGAGTCCCGAGCTCACAGTGGACAGTGAGACTTGGGGATGGTGCTTTATAAAACAGCTTGAAGCAGGGAAGCAGAAAAATCAAAGGCAATAAAGGCTCTTTTATGTCTTGCTGGTTTCTTGAGGAAACAAGGCTTGGGAAATCACACCCTCAGAGTGCCCATCTCTGGTTTTCTGTGTCCTTATCATTCCTACCGCCTCCAACAACTCCTTCATCCCTTGTCCAGTTTCTACTAGATCCCAAGGAGAGGAGAGACACCCTGTTATCGTCTTCTCCTAGTCGAGGCTACAGATGACAGGCACAGCTCCGAAGCAAGGGAGTTCTTAAAGCTACTCCTTGTTCAAAGATGTTTGGTTTCACTTTATTTGTTTGGATTTTTTTTTCGCAGTCAGTAATTTTGTTTGATTAAAAACAAACAACATCACTTTTATGCATTTTAATTATCACCATATAGTATTTCTCTGCTCCTGGATTTGATATAACTAAATAACATTATGACATTCCCAAACTATTTGCCATGCGTCGGTTAACTCCTATACCATGTGTTGGTTAACTACCATACCTAGCCATTTGGGGAAGAAGTTGGAACAGGTTGGAGTAGGGACACATTCATACCTGAAAACGCTATTTGAAAATTAGTTTCAACGGCTATTCAGATGTTTGAGCAAAAACCTCACTCTATAAATTCCAGAGCTGAATACAATTAAATTGAAATTCACTTTCAGCATCAAAGAAACATTACCATGAATCCTACCATGAATTCAATGGTAGCAATACCTCATATCTCCGCAGCACGCATCCTTGGAGGGCTTTCTAGATGTTGACTTGTGTGTATCATGAACAACCTGTGAAATTACTTTATTGGCCATTGCTAGGACTCTCTAGGCTTGGTCTTTTCCACCTTAGTGTGGAATTCATAGAATCATACAATCACAGAACGGTTTGGCTTGGAAGGAACCTTAAAGACCATCTGGTTCCAACCCTCCTGCCATGGGCAGGGACACCTTCTACCAGATCAGATTGCTCAAAGCCCCGTCCAACCTGGCCTTGAACACTGACAGGTTCTGTCTAAACAGACAGAACTAACAAGACAGACACTGTCTAAATCTCCCCTCTCCCAGTTTAAAGGCGTTACCCCTTGTCCTGTCACTCCATACCCTTGTAAGAAGCCCCTCTCCAGCTCTCTTGCAGGTTCTTTCAGGTACTGGAAGGCTGCTATAAGGTCTCCCCGCAGCCTTCTCCTCCCCAGGCGGAGCAGCCCCAGCTCTCCCAGCCTTTCCTCCCAGCAGAGGGGTTCCAGCCCTCGGATCATTGCTGGGGCCTCCTCTGGCCCCGCTCCAACAGCTCCAGGTCTGTCCTGTGCTGAGGGCTCCAGAGTTGGACGCAGGACTCCCGGGGGGGTCTCAGCAGACTGGAGGAGAGGAGCAGAATTAGGCTTTTCTTTTCTTAACATCAACAGAAGATGTTTCTTTCAAGGGCATGAAACAAAGTCCAGTTTGTTTCCCGCAGCAGAATTTCATTTACCACTGGTACTTCAAAAAGAGGTCTATGAACAGAGCAACTAATGCTGCTTGGCAAAGGTAAATTTCCCCCACCAGTGCATCACTGCTCTGTGAGGGTGGCCTGATGAATCCATTCACATGACATAAGGCAAGACTTAGGAGTGGTTTGGGAGCATAAATGAATCCCCTGTTGAGTCGACTATACGTTCCTTGGCTCTATCAAGTAATCAGATTAAGCCCTCTGGATTACTTGAGACAAATGCCTGTCTGCACAACAAATCACCGCAGATTGCTTATGACAGCCAAATGAGACGTCCTCTCAGAGCATCACCCAGCAAGTCTCACACAGCTCTGGACCACATTATGAAGCGGGAGTTAAGAAATTTAAAAACTACATCAGCTTTTCTGGGTTTTCTTTCCTAGGATAAGGACAAGTGACTTCAAGTGTGTGTGGGAATATGTGGTTTTGCAGGGCAGTTTGGCCGAACGTCTTCTACAAGGCATTAGTGCTTTTCCATTGTCTTTGACATTTCAGGTTACTAAAGGATTATTTCTACAGACTGTGGTAATCCCTGAATATTTATTAAATATATGCACGACTCTCCAAACATCAGACATCTGCCCCATGGTGCTGCACATCTGCCATTCCTGTGGATTTCTGAACAATTTCCTTTGATGAGCAGGTTTATTTCAATGGAAATCTACAAAAGAGAAAGCTCCCACTCCCTCCGTGGCTGTGTCGAGTCGGCAGTTTTATAGCTTAACATTTTTATCCCAGACAAAACAGGCAGTCAGTCTCTTTGGACATGACACAAACATGCATAAATGCAGAAAGATAAATGGGTTGAACACACACATGCACACACATACACACGCGGAAATCTACTTTGCTAAAAAGCTGGCTCTGAAATAAATATATATTTTTTAAATTAACATTTTTTAGAGACACTAACTGCATCTTCAGTGCAGAGAACACATTATTTTGTAGGCGTTTTCAGCAGCACAATACCAACCCCTATTTTTAACTATTGACTAATTACCAGTAGATCTTAATTACATGGTGTGTGGAGGCACTAATAAGTTTACAAATCTGCCAACAACACTAAACACATATGTCTTTTCAAGCATTAGCCTCCCTCATTTTTTTAAAAAAACCTTTCTCTTTTTTCCCCCTCCAATTTGGCAGCAGAAGATACTGGAAAAGGCTGTAATTGTGGCTGATTAGAAGGCGAGCATCTAAACACCCACCCTGGAAGAGAGGAGAATGGCTCAAAGCATGAGGAGGAAAGAGAAGTCAGCAGAGCCTGGAGAACCTGTATTTTCAGCGGGGTGAGAGAAGGGTTGCCTTTGGAGTGGTTTACTTTTGTCTTCTGTGCAAGCTTCATGGAGCCATGTGCAGGTTTTATATTATCAGCTCTGTTTAAGAAACAACGGCACATTATGTCCCACATTTTGTGATGGGACTGAAAACCAGTATGAAGGGGGGCAATGCAGAAGGAACTGCTAGATCTGCCCACGCTATGTGTCTATGGCAGCCCCTGGGAGCCTCCCAGACCCGGCGCGCACACAACAGCTCTACTGCAAAGCCAACAGCACCAGGATCTTCCTCTGGCCCCAGCCAGCCTGCCATGGTCACATCCACAAAATCAGAAACTCCAAAAAACTCAGAAAACTCTTGCAAAAAACCCTCAGCCACCTATTTGCTATACTAAGATATATAAAAACGCTGAGAAGCAGCATGGTGTTATTTATGCAGCTACTTTTGAGCTTCTTATGCAAAAACTTCTGGCGCTTCCAAAAATGAGTAACTTTCTGGGTGTTTTCCCCCTCTGTTCTGCTTTGCTGTGTTATGGCACAATGCAGCCAAATCCATCCCAGGGTGATTTTCTGACAGTATTTTCCCCTCTTGTTTGAGGATTTTAACACAGTTTTGGCACTCTCGGCTCCCCATAGATGTATTACACAGCAGCTGGACCCTCACGTCTACCAAAACACATTTTAGACCCAGGTCCCACAGAGATCATAGAATCATAGAATCATTGAATGGTTTGGGTTGGAAGGGACCTTAAAGATCATCTGGTTCCAACCCCTCTGCCATCAGCAGGGACATCTTCCACCAGACCAGGTTGCTCAGAGATCCATCCAACCTGGCCATGAACACTGCCCCAGGGAGGGGGCAGTCACAGCTTCTCTGGGCAACCTGTGCCAGTGTTTCACCATCCTCATGGGGAAGAACTTCTCTCTAACATCTAATCTAAATCTCCCCTCTTTTAGTTTACAGCCGTTCCCCCTTGTCCTACCACTACACACCGTTGTGAAAAGCCCCTCTCCATCCTTCCTGCAGCCCCTTCAGGTACTGGCAGCTGCTCTAAGGTCACTCCGCAGCCTTCTCTTCTCCAGGCTGAACAGCCCCAAATCTCTTAGCCTGTCCTCGGAGGAGATGCCCTCCTGTGCAGACACTTCCTACAGCCCTGAATGGGGCTGAGCGAAGCTGTGAGCTGTGGAGATGCTCCTCTCAAACAGAGCGAGGGGAAGGGGGCTGTGGGTCCTGCCGCAATCCCATTAAATCCACACTGGCATTGCCATTTTGGGGGAGGTTTGCTCTATCCCAGTGAGAGGATTCATGGATATCTAGGAGACAAAGAGCTTGTTGCAGCTAGCTGATTCTCTGGAAGTCACAGACTTCCCCAGTCCCCTTCAAAATTTCTTCTGCCTCCATCTGAAGCCAGGTAGATGCTTTTGCTTGTGAATGGAAGACATGCACATGACCAAAGAAATGTGCATTTGATAATTGGAGTTATATCTCTTATAGTATACCTAACAATCACACCACATTTTATCATGCAGTCTTCCAAGCTCTTCACGAACTTTCATCCTCTTGAACTCATGTTGGTGACCACACTGTCACATACGAACCTCTGCTCACTCATCCTGCTCCCTGAGGACACATATCCACTTGCTATCCTGGCTAAGGACTGCAGAGTCTAGCATTAGTCAGGATTTAAGATCTTGAAAGTGGTTTTCTGTGGTAGGTCAGGGATTTCTTTTTAATCAATGTGCGATTAAAAGCTCCCTTTTGTGTTCCCAAGAGCGAATGCTCCCATATTCCGCAAAAGGCACCAACACACTTGTATGTGGTCCTTCCATTTCAAACCACCAAGTTGATCACTGTGCTCCACGTTAGCATATGAAGACACTCTTCCAGGAAAAAGGAATGGGAGAAGGTGCATTTTTGGCATCAGGCACAGAAATTATCCCAGAGCTACTGAAGAAGCCTTCAAGTAAGTGTTTCCGAAGGGACAACTCAAGTACCGATGACTACTTACTGTGCAGAACTGCACATCTAGAAGTCTGATGGCAAAGGTTTCCACATGCTCTTCCCAGCAGCTGTGTCCAACAAAAGCCTTCTCACTGGACCACCACCCTGAGCCCACCCTCACCACAAGTCTCTGCACAGCCGACAGCACTTCTTACAAGAGGTGATAACTTGTGGGCGGTTTAATGTTGCTTTAGAAGCTCTACAGAGTCTAGCAATAATATCAAAGAGCTACCAAAAGCAGGAATTTATGGCAGAGTTGCTGTATGGGATGATTTTTAGTATAAATGACTTCAATAATTAAACAAGAAAAAAAACTAATCTTCTATGTTGAAGTGCAAGTATAACCAAAGAGTGAGGAACGTGCATATCCTTGGGAAAAATGCTGGGGACACTTTCAGTCTGAGTCCACCCTGCTGTTGATCTCCTGAAGTATTTGCCACGGAATCACTAGATAAACTTGAGTTTTACAACTCCATAAATGAGAGCAGGTGTCGCCTTTCCATATCCATATTTCTAAACGCAGAAGGTTATTTCTGTCGAGGATGATTCAATGTTTATTTTTACGTGGTGGAGGAGAGCAGATTATTGTCATTTGCATTCATGAAGGAGGTAGTTGTCACCTTCCCATTTTTCCATATTGAATCTTTGTTAGCAAATAACATGTCTTGAGTAAAATGAGAGTAGGAGATAATTTAAATGGGCGCCACACTTAGCCTCGGCAATGAAATTACAAAAGTGAATCAACATGAAAGCAGAATCATTTTTCTCAACAATTTAGGTAATTATGGACAAGGCAAGCATTAGTTTATGCTGCGAAGAAACTAAACCAGTTACTCTGGTATCTTAGGGCAAAACTTCACTTCCTTAATTAACAGATTCAGAAATATCCTGTGCGCTGGCAGATGGAAGAAATAAGAGCACTTGCCAAAGCTGGATACGCTGGTGATGTGCACATAACGGAAAGCACAGTGTGTGCCTGAACCAAGACTCCATAATAGCAATACTTAATTTTTAGACATAGTTTGAAATAGACACATGATCATTTTTTGCCATAGAGATGAGACTTTCAGGGTCCATTTCAAGTTGGGCAAATCTCATCTGTCCCCTGAGATATTAAATGACCTGTGTGAGGCCAAATTAATTAAAAGCATTCAAAAAATAGAGAAAGGGAAATGGTGATGCTTTTAATATGGTGAGAGAATCGAAGGAAGTAAGAAACAGTGATATCCTACAAAAGAGACCTTTGCTCAGTTACAGAATAAACAATATTTATGCCCCATCTCCTTACATTACTTAATGCCCAGTGGCAAAGCCAGATGAATGGGTCTCTTCAAAACAGGTACAAAGTCCATGCTGCTGCATGAAACTAGAGCCTGCTTCTGCCAAGAGAAGATGAGTCAGAAGGAGACAGGCGCATGGGGTAGGAAGACCCTTGGAGAAGCCAGCTGGAATACCTCTCCTACGAGGACAGGCTGAGGGAGTTGGGGCTGTGCAGCCTGGAGAAGAGAAGGCTCCGAGGTGACCTTAGAGCAGCTGCCAGTACCTGAAGGGGCTACAGGAAGGATGGAGAGGGGCTTTTCACAGGGGGTGTAGTGATAGGACAAGGGGCAACGGCTCTAAACTAAAAGAGGGCAGATTTAGATCAGATATTAGGAAGAAATTCTTCACCATGAGGGTGGTGAAACACTGGCACAGGTTGCTCAGAGAAGATTTGGCTGCCTCCTCCCTGGCAGTGTTCATGGCCAGGTTGGATGGATCTCTGAGCAACCTGGTCTGGTGGAAGATGTCCCTGCTGATGGCAGGGGGGTTGGAACCAGATGATCTTTAAGGTCCCTTCCAACCCAAACCATTCTATGATTCTATGGTTCTGCTGTTAAGAAGCTGACAGCCCTCCAGGAGAACAAATTGTATCTGTGTCTAGAACCATCATCAGTAACAGGTACACATGGATGTGCACTGGGGGGCTAGCCCTGCTCCTACCAAAACTAAGGGCAGAATACTGTGGGCTAGGTGCAGTTTCTAGGTGCCTTCTGCCACCTGAGATGCCCCACGGTGGCTGGGACATCTTCTCCAAGACTGACAGATATGATGTAGAAGGTATGGGAGACCCAAGTCCTTTTGGAGCATCAGGAGGCCAGGTGAGATTCCCTGGGATCTTTCAAATGCCACTAGATGTCTGCATGTGTGCAACTGAACAGAGCCATGGGTGAGCTCCTTCTTGACTGTGATGGGAACCCAGACACTCAACTCACTCATGGATGCATACACTTAGAAGTTTTAGTTTGGAGCTGAATCCAGCTCCCACTGACTTAGGACAGGGGCTCTACCAGATCAACACATTTTATTCAGGACCAAAGTGGTAGAAATGGTGGTTGTAGTGAAGCCAAGGCAGGGGGAAGCAGATTTCCTGAGTGCAAAAGGACACGTAAGTGAGAAAACCCGCGTGGTTCATGGTGAGAAGAGAAGGGCTGCAACAGTGTAACCAATATAAATAATAGGAATAAAAAAGGTATGGAAATTCTGTCCTTGGGAGGAAAAAGGAGGGAAAACCAAGGAGACCTGGGGTGGACAGAGCTTTAGTAAAAAGGTCCATGGAGGATCTCACAACCTCAGTGGGGAATCAGGGGAAGACGATTTCTCTGCAGCACCTTGACTAAAGGAAGGACCATGAAGAGAGGAAACAGACACCCTGAAGTGTAATAACCCACATCAGAAACAGGCAATGCCTGGGCTGATGTTTCAGCTAAAGGGAGATGGAAGAAGCAACACTCACCAGAGCAGCTACCATCAGCAGCCTTTTCCTTGTTGTTTTCCAAGGGGAAACCCGGGCAGGTTGGGATTAGTGCAACAATTTTTCTTTGGTTTGATAGAAAAGGTCATATATTTAATTACCAGCTCTGTAGTGACAGCATTAATTACAGGAAAATACTTAATTCTGTTATGCACATGGGTTTGGATGAAGTTTACAGCATTATCAGGCATGAAAATAAGCATCGGGGGTGTGTCTGGAAAGGGAGGTCATGTTACAGGGAGTATATCTTACCTTAATTAAGGTGTGAAATCCAGCTCCACTTCCTCCCACGGCCCATGGCTTTCCCTGTGACCTACAAGAACAGAAAAGCTACACGCTACGTACAGTTCCCACTGGCCCAGTGGCCAACCTTCGCACGCACCCAGCTCAGAAGGGGAAGCTTCACTTGGTAACTTCATTTATCAGTGAGCTCCAAAGAGCAGTGTGGCACGCTGACGACAGCAGCCAGTGACTCTGTGAGATATGTCCCTGCCCTTTGTAGCCAATTAAATCATTGGAGCCCCATGGGGGGAACTAGGAAATGCTGCGTAGTTGCTTTTCCTAAATCCCAGCTTGGAAAAGCACCAAGCAAGCCCATCAAACTGGAGGTCTTGGCTGTTATAGCTTTTCCAAGGGGAGGAACATAAACTTCCCCGCACCGCTCACCACCTTTTTTAGCTGATGAAGTCATGTTGCTTCTTCCTGCTGGATAACCGGTACCTTGAAGAGGACGACCAAGGGGATTAGGCCATGCTTGGTTTAACGAGAAAGCTGCAAGTACTGCCAGGCTTTGCAAAGGAAAGGCAGGCGGGTCAGAAAGCTTCTTGCAGTCACTCTCTTCTGCACAGGCCAGTCCCCAGGGTGGCCCTAGGATCACGCGTCCGATGTCACTGGTTTGGCTGACGGCATCTGAAAGGTGTCCCGCAAGCAGACAGGCTCCTTCAGATGCGCAGTAATAAATGAAAACTGTTGCTGCTCTCAGGAGGTCAAAGGAAGCCTGAGGAGAGCTGAATAAACCATGCCACCGCAGGTAAGTTCTAGATAATAGGAACTATGAAGTTTGCTGGTGCACACCTCCCAAGACCATACTAATTCTTAAATTTGTCAGGAGGTGTAAAGTGATTTAAATGTAGTATTACTGTCCAATAGAGAGAAAATTGGGATTCATGTAATTATATCTTTAGTAGAGAATCGTTATACAGCTTTTATCATGCAACACCTGGGGACCTGAACAAGTTTTAGGCACGTTAATCAAGATTCACAACCTCTCTAGGTTATATCAGTGATTCCATTTTGCCAAAAACATAGCCAGAAAGAGGAGTTTGTTTTTAAGGAATCGCCTCTTGTTTAAGATTCCCTCTTCTGCGACAGCCCCATCCTGCGCAAACCTCAGTGAGCACAACCAGGGTGGCTCGCAGGGTGATTTACATGGGACAAGAACCTGCCCCTGGTTGGACTACCACAGCCTAAGCATATTCTTTGAATGTATTTCCTGGAAAGCGTAAGCCATTCAAAACTACTCAGTTGCACGTGAAATTATAGAGTTGTAAGGAAATGGGATTAGAAGTGAAGCCCCTGGTCCAGCGGTGAGAACACAGCACGTTCAGTTGTTTTCGGATATCGGTAGGGACTAACACATACGGGCAATCGCCGGTAACGCTTATCACTCCTTTGCATTGCTAAACTGACAGCTCAAACACTAAGTCCTCGAATAAAAAAAAGAAGTGCTACAATTGGAAAGCTTCACCAAATATTCCTCGCGTTCTCTAGGATGACTGAGCTGGCTTTTTCATACCTAACATTTGGCACCTTCTGCACCTTTCCTAGAGAGCCTAATGTCACAAAGTGCTATCACAGGGAAACAAATAACAGCAAAAGCAGCATCATGTTAATCCTCCCCCGATACATACACGCAGCCTTCAAAAAGTCTAATAGAAAGTACAGAATTTGATCAGCAGAAGGACTGACCTCAGCGTGCCTTCTAAGTCCAGCTCACGCAGTAACTATTAAGTTTACCAACACATCCAACTTCTTAAAACTGCAGAGACTTTAATGTCGTGGCGAAGGAAGCCGGAGTTTTTTCTGCCTCATGCATGAATAACAAAGCCACCTGCTATATTCCAGCGGTGGATGCTTTATTGTTAGTGATGATGCATGAGGCAGAAATAATGCAGTTTGATTTTCAGAGACAATACCAAGTTGAGCTTGCAAGGCTGTCAGCCCACACTCGTTCGACTTGGCAACTGAGCAAACAACACAGAAGTAATTGTTGGAAAGTCATGACATAATAAGATGTCGTTTTTCTGACCTACTTTGCTTAAAGTAAATCCCCATTAATTGTAATTGTCCGTGCTGGTAGCAGAGTACTCCACATGCACCAAACGCTCAGCTGGATCCATCCCCCAGTTATTTAAATGAGGTAGTTCCAGATTTACACAACTCTGATTCTGGCTTGCGTACCTCTCTATATATAGTGTTTGTTCCCCTGATCTGAATAAATGCCTGGAAGATGGAAGACCACACAGCTCAATTAGCGTATCGATCTGGACGAAAAAAGCCTTTAACCACCCATCGTGAGAAGGTTATGAGCCCACGCCTCGGTTTGCTGGGTGCTGCTGGAGTTCCAAACAAGTCTTCCCTTCCCGGTGTCTCGCTGGTGCTTCTGAAGGACAGAAAAATCATGAGATGCAAGGCACAGACAGATCAGCTCCGAGTGCTGCAAGGGAAAACCCCTTGCTAAACATCACCCGAAGATCTAAGGGTCACCCAGAGTTTACCTGGACCTCTGGACACCAGTGCCTACAGCGTGATGGAAGCGTGGGTCTCCACTTTCTCCTTTCAAACATATGAGTTGAGAGATCTCCACACAGTTGCGATCGACACTCACAGCTTCCAAAAAAAAACCTTAAAAATACATAGTGCTGGCTAATAAAAGAAACAGGCTTTGACTACCGACTCTTCTAGCTCTCTGTAAGGGCCAGTGCTACCACTGCAGCTCTGCTTGATGGAAGGGGCACAGCACCTTTCCCATGCCCTTGGCCAAAGCGACCACGTGGCGCTGGCTGTGGGTGCCAGGGGAACAGGGGGTTTGTGGGGTGCCTTGAACGCAGCCGCATCTCTGCTGTGCGCTAAGCGAGTGAGCGGGAGCTGGAGAACATCATGGGATAATCAGGAATTAAGATGTAAGCGGTGGAGATATCGCTTCTGGCCACCCACGGAGTCATGTATCCGTGACTCATCGCCTGAGGCAGGAAGGAACGTCGTGCACCACGTACCAAAATGGACAAGATCTTTCCAAGGAGAGATGGGCTGGAAAACCTTTCAGGGGCTTTCATCCCAACTGTTTATCGTTTCGCGCTGGGATGCAATTTCCTTCCTAAAATTACGAAGCTATGTGTTAAAACTAGTTACTTTTTTTTTCGTCTCTGTTACTCCTACAGGAAGGATCTTCCGATTTCTAGACTAAATATATTTATGGCCAGTTCCTACTCGTTTACTCTTCTGCTGCTGCCCTTCAGTGTCACGACGCCTTTCCCTTCACTCGCATTTACTTTCCGGGATGTATTTATAGGCAGAAAACATATTCCCTCTCCAGTCTCATTTTGCTAAACTAAACAGCCCACAGGAGAAAAGAAAAAAAAAGACAAGACTGTCCTGACCTCTGATCAACGCCTGGCTCTTCCTTGCACGTACTCCAGCCTGAATTCACCCTTCTTGGACAGAGGTGGCCACAACCGCACCGAGAAATTCAGAGGTGGTCTCAGCAGCGTATCGGATCGTGTCATCTATTGCCCAAGCAACTGCTTTTCTCATTTCGCGTGCCAACGCTAAAATCCTTCACTGCTGCGCTCTCCCACCCGTATGTCTCATCGCACAAGTTTGGGTTGTTTTTGTATCAAAACAGATGACTCTTCTGCCCCCTTATTGGTTCACAAAATGCAATGTGCACCTACACGTCTATTTAAATAATCAGACCAAATAGTTTTATTACTTCTGTGCTGTTTTGGTTTGTTTTTTGTTGTTGGTGTTTTTTTCCCTTTCGAATCATATGTGGCAAATCTGCTACATAGAAAAGTTTGAAGAAATGAGGAATGCTTCCATTTATATCTCATCACGCTGCAGAACAAAAGTTTAAGCTTGACACGGGTGATTCTCACTCAAGAATACGGCTCCCAGAGTCCTTGTTTCTTAGTGCTGGGAGAATTAGCACAGACATTTACTGCCTGGATTTCAACATCTCGAACAGGAGAGCAAATTTTGTATCATGTGTATGTTATTATACATGCCTTACGCGCGTGCATTCACTTTGGGCGAGTCGAGGGCTGGCGTTTGGCTCACTTCTCTCTGTATTCTTCTCTCTTGCCGGGTTCACGCCACGGCTTAAGCCGGCAGAAAACGAGGGACTGTTCGCAACATTTGAATTCAGCATGGCGGGGACCAGCGGGATCACGTCCTCTCCGATCCTGTTACACCTGTAGCACCAGCTTTCTCCTGCTGAAGAACTTTGTGCCGGCGTTTCACGCGCTACAAACGCCTCTGATCCGGCCCCACACAGGCGTGCGTCAGAGCGCGTTCGTCCGGACAACGCACAAAGCTTCGCCTTCCGCTCCCTTCCTCCCGCGTCTCCGCGGATCCAACCGTTTCGAAACCAGCGGCGCCTTTCAGGCTTCGCAAAACTTCCGAACCCCCTCGGCATCCCTCGGAAAGGCCAGACGCACGCTTCCCAGACAGCTTGTTCAGCGTACGAGAGTCCTCCCACTCTTCTCAAGATTAGATTAATTTTCCGTCCCTAGAAGAAGCGTTTTATCTGCACTCCTTTCCTCCTGCTTGGGTTGGTTTTTTTTTTGTCCCCGTTGAAAATCAGACTCTGCAAAGCAGCGACTTCGGCGGCCAGTTCTGGAGCCCTGGATCCATCAGTCCTGATATTTTGCCTCAATTTTAAAAAAACAGAAAGATAAAAAAAAACACAGAAAGGGCAGAATTCCAACTCCCAGAGAAAGGGGACGAAGGAAGAGCCCATGGGAGAGTCAAAGAGCTGGAGAAGGAGCACCTGGAAGGAGCACGATTGTAGAATGGGGAAAAGAAAAAAACAACATTAAAGAGGGGAGATTGTAACCTACAGAGGACAGCACAAGCCAGCGCAGAAAAGATGGATGCAATGAATGAGTGGGTGGAAGGTGAAGCAGGGGAGAAGAACACCAGGTTTCGGTTCCCCAGTGGGGTCCTTGGGTGAAACACCTGCCCCGGGGTGCAGCTCAGCCCCACACAGATCCCAACACCAGAGCTGGGAGCCACTTCATCAGCTTGAAGGAGGTTCTTCTCCTCCGGCACGGAGGTGGGCCCACAGAGGGGACCTGGCCGGTTTACCCCAAGAACATGGGGGTTGAAGCAAGGTCCTCCAATGCAGGTGAGGAAGGGACGAGCGTGGAGGGGGACAGAGGACAGGGAATTTTCCAGACTCTTTCCAGTGGCGCCCAGCGACAGGACAAGGGGCAACGGGCACAAATCGAAGCCTGGGAAGTTCCAGCTGAACGTGAGGAAGAACTTCTTCCCTCTGAGGGTGACGGAGCGCTGGAACAGGCTGCACAGAGGGGCTGTGGAGTCTCCTTCTCTGGAGATATTCCAACCCCGCCTGGACGCGGTCCTGTGCAGCCTGCTCTGGGTGACCCTGCTTTGGCAGGGGGTTGGACTGGATGACCCACAGAGGGCCCTTCCAACTCCGACCATGGTGGGATTCTGTGAATGCACCCACGAGTGCTGAGGGAGCTAGCGGATGTCATTGCTGAGCCACTCTCCATCATCTCTGAGAGGTCCTGGAGGACAGGAGAGGTGCCCGAGGACTGGAGAAAGGCCAATGTCACTCCAATCTTCAAAAAGGGCAAGAAGGAGGACCCAGGGAACTACAGGCCGGTCAGCTTCACCTCCATCCCGAGAAAGGTGATGGAGCAGCTTATCCTGGAGGTCATCAACAACCAAGTGGAGGAAAAGAAGGTTATCAGGAGTAGTCAGCATGGATTCACCAAGGGGAAATCATGCCTGACCAATCTGATAGCTTTCTATGATGACATGACTGGCTGGGTAGATGAAGGGAGAGCCGTGGATGTTGTCTACCTCGACTTCAGCAAGGCTTTCGACACAGTCTCCCATGATATCCTCCTAGGGAAGTTCAGGAAGTGTGGGCTGGATGAGTGGTCGGTGAGGTGGATTGAGAACTGGCTGAATGGCAGAACTCAGAGGGTTGTCGTCAGCGGTGCTGAGTCTAGTTGGAGGCTGGTAACTAGTGGTGACCCCAGGGGTCAGTACTGGGCCCAGTCTTGTTTAACTTCTTCATCAAAGACCTGGATGAAGAGTTAGAATGTACCCTCAGCAAGTTTGCTGATGACACCAAACTGGGAGGAGTGGTAGATACACCAGAAGGCTGTGCTGCCATTCAGCGTGACCTGGACAGGCTGGAAAGTTGGGCAGAGAGGAACCTGATGAGGTTCAACAAAGGCACATGCAGGGTCCTGCAGCTGGGGAGGAACAACCCCATGCATCGGTACAGGCTTGGGGCGGATCTGCTGGAGAGCAGCTCTGCGGAGAGGGACCTGGGTGTCCTGGTGGACGACAGGTTAACCATGAGCCAGCAGTGTGCCCTGGCTGCCAAGAAGGTCAATGGCATTCTGGGGTGCATTAGGAGGAGTGTGGGCATCAGGTAGAGGGAGGTTCTCCTCCCCCTCTACACTGCCCTGGTGAGGTCCCATCTGGAGTACTCTGTCCAGTTCTGGGCTCCCCGGTTCAAGAAAGATGAGGAGCTACTGGAGAAAGTCCAGCAGAGGGCTACGAGGATGATTCACGGACTGGAACATCTCTCCTATGAGGAAAGGCTGAGGGAGCTGGGCTTGTTCAGCCTGGAGAAGAGAAGGCTGAGAGGGGACCTTAGAAATGCCTCTAAATATCTGCAGGGTGGGGGTCAGGAGGACGAGGCCAGACTCTTTCCAGTGGTGCCCAGCGACAGGACAAGGGGCAATGGGCACTAACTGAAGCTTGGGAAGTTCCAGCTGAACATGAGGAAGAACTTCTTCCCTCTGAGGGTGATGGAGCCCTGGAACAGGCTGCCCAGAGGGGTTGTGGAATCTCCTTCTGTGGAGATATTCAAGACCCGCCTGGACAAGGTCCTGTGCAGCCTGCTGTAGGTGACCCTGCTTGGGCAGGAGGGTTGGACTGGGTGACCCACAGAGGTCCCTTCTGACCCCTACCGTTCTGTGAATCTGTGAATCCTTGTGTTTAGAAGGAGACGGACATGAGGACACCGTGGTGGGGAATTCGGAAGGGCACCGGGGCCACTTGAGGTCGAGGCACCGAGGTGGGCTTGGAGGCCGGTTCGGTGGGACAGGGGTGGGAGAGGAACCCCCCTTTCCCCAGCACGGCCACCGGGAGGGAGAAGGTCAGAAGAAACCCGGAGAAGGGCCTGGGCCGAGGACAACCCGTGGATCCGGGGGCCAGCAAGTGACAGGGACCGGGATGGGGGCGGCGCAAGGGACCTCTCGGGTGCCAGCGCGAAGGGGACCGCGGGTGGGACCGGAGGGGGGGAGCCGGCGGGGAGCGGCCCGGTCCCCAGCGCGTCCCCACTCGGCCGCTAGGAGGCCCGGCCCCGTCCTGCGCGGGCGCGGAAGCCCCGCCCCCGGAAGCGGCGGGCGGGCAGGCGGGCGGGCGGCGGGTGGGGGGGGTGCCGGGAGCGGGGAGACGGGGTGGGGGGGGGGCAGAGCGAGCGGAGCGCGCCCGGCGAAGGGGCCGGAGACGGCGGCGGCGGCGGCAAGATGGCGGCCAAGTCGGATGGCGGCGGCGGCGGCGGCGGCGTGGGGTTCGCCCAGCTGCACAACCTGGACGAGGCGGCGGCGGCGGCGGCGGCGGCGGCGGGCGTCTGCGGCGGCGGCGGCGGCGTCGGGGCAGCGGCGGCCGAGGTGGCGGAGGAGCCGGGCGGCAGCAGCTCCTTGCACATCTGCCACTGCTGCAACACGTCGTCGTGCTACTGGGGCTGCCGGTGCGCCTGCCTGCGGAACCTCTTCGGGCGGCCGGCCGCCGCCGCCGAGCCGCTGGCCCCGCGCCCCGCCGCCGAGGGACCGCCGCCGGCGCCGGAGGCCGTCGAGGCGGCCGAGCGGCCGTGGCTGGACTGCCTGTGGATCGTGCTGGCTCTGCTGGTGCTGGTGGGGGACGTGGGCACGGACCTGTGGCTAGCGCTGCACCACTACGGCCGGCGGGACTACGTCTGGTGCGGCCTGACGCTGGCCTTCGTGCTGCTGCCCTCGGTGCTGGTGCAGATCCTCAGCTTCCGCTGGTTCGTGCAGGACTACACGGGCGGCGGGCTGGGGGCCGTGCAGGGCCTGACCAGCCGCGGGCCGCCCATGATGGGGGCCGCCGGCCGGCGGGGGGGACCCGGCGGCGGGGTCGGAGGAGTCGCCGGCACCGCCACCCCCGGGGCGCAGCGGCTCTGCAGGATCTCCGTCTGGGTCTGGCAGTCCGTCATCCACCTGCTGCAGATGGGGCAGGTCTGGAGGTAAGGGGAGCGGCGGGGGGGGTGCGTGTCCTCTGTGCGTGTCCCGGCGGGGCGGCGCGGTGCCGCTGCCCGACATGGCGGCGGGGCCCGGGCGCGGGTCGGCGTCCGCGGGCTGGGGCGGGGGGGGGGGGGGGGGTTCGCTGTCGCGGCGTGGTCTGAGGTGGACGTGGGTCGGTGTCACCTCGGGGTCTGAGGTGGACGTGGGTCGGTGTCCGCTGGTTGAGGTGGGGTGGATGGTGGCTGCTGGCACCTCGGGGTTTGGGGTGGACGTGGCTCGGTGTCACCTCACAGTTTGGGGTGGACGTGGGTCAGTGTCACCTCATGGTTTGAGGTGGATGGCAGCTGTTGGCGCCTCACAGTTTGGGGTGGACGTGAGTGTGACCTCATGGTTCAAGGTGGACATGGGTCAGTGTCACCTCACGGTTTGGGGTGGACGTGGGTCAGTGTCACCTCATGGTTTGAGGTGGATGGCAGCTGTTGGCACCTCACAGTTTGGGGTGGACATGGGTCAGTGTCACCTCACGGTTTGGGGTGGGTGTGGGTCAGTGTCACCTCATGGTTTAAGGTGGATGGCAGCCGTTGGTACTTCATGGTTTGGGGTGGACAAGGGTCAGTGTCACCTCATGGTTCAAGGTGGATGTGGGTCAGTGTTACCTCATGGTCTGAGGTGGATGGCAGCCATTGGCATCTCATGGTTCAAGGTGGACATGGGTCAGTGTCATCTCATGGTCTGAGGTGGGTCACTGTCATGTGGCTGAGGTGGGGCAAATGGGGATCGCCGTCACCTCAGGGTCTGAGGTGGACATGGGTCAGTGTCACCTCAGGGTCTGAGGTGGATGGCAGCCGTTGGCACCTTGCAGTTTGGGGTGGATGTGGGTCAGTGTCACCTCAGGCTTTGAGGTGGACATGGGTCAGTGTCACTTCATGGTTCAAGGTGGACATGGGTCAGTGTCACCTCATGGTTCAAGGTGGACGTGGGCCACTGTCACATGGTGATCCAAGGTGGGTGTGGGTCAGTGTCACCTCAGGGTTTGAGGTGGATGGCAGCTGTTGGCTCCTCATGGTTTGGGGTGGACGTGGGTCACTATCACCTCATGGTTCAAGGTGGACATGGGTCACTGTCACTGCACAGTCTGAAGTGTACGTGGGTCAGTGTCACCTCGGGGTTTGAGATGGGTTGCTGGCCCCTTGCCGAGGCAGGGGAGGTGGGCATTGCTGTCACCTCGTGGTCTGAGGTGAGTCAATGTCTTCTGTCTGAGGTGGGGCAGATGTGGGTCAGTGTCACCTCATGGTCCAAGGTGGGCATGGGTCAGTGTCACCTCATGATCTGAGGTGTGTCAGTGTCACCTGGCTGAGGCGGGGCAGGATGAGCGTCACTGTTACCTCGTGGTCTGAGGTGAGTCAGTGTCCCCTGGCCGAGGTGGGGCAGACATGGGTCAGTATCACCTCGTGGTCCAAGGTGGGCATGGGTCAGTGTCACCTCATAGTCCAAGGTGGACATGGGTCAGTGTCACCTCATGGTTTGAGGTGGGTCACTGTCACCTGTCTGAGGTGTGGTAGACGTGTGTCAGTGTCACATCATGATTCAAGGTGGACATTGGTCAGTGTCACCTCATGGTTTGAGGTGGGTCACTGTCACCTGGCTGAGGTGGGTTAGACGTGGGTCAGTGTCACATCATGATCCAAGGTGGACATGGGTCAGTGTCACTTCGTGGTTTGAGGTGGGTCACTGTCACCTGGCTGAGGATGGGCAGATGGGGATTGCTGTCACCTCATGGTTTGAGGCAGAGGTGGATCACTGTCCCCTGGCTGAGGTGGGGGCAAATGGGGGTCACTGTCACCTTATGGTCTGAGGTGGACATGGGTCAGTGTCCCCTCCAAGTTTGAGGCAGAGGTGGGTCACTGTCCTCTGGCTGAGGTGGGGTGGATGGGGGTCGCTGGCAGCTCGTGGTCTGAGGTGGATGTGGGTCAGTGTCACCTCGTGGTCTGAGGTGGTTGTGGTCAGTGCAGAGTCCCCCACATGGAGATGGAGAGGAGATTTGGGGGTTAATCCCACTTTGAGTGAGAAAAGACCCAAAGCGAGGAGATATTCCTACAAAATGAGCCTGGGGGACTGAGGTGGAGGACATGGGGGTCATCACCTCATGATCTGAGGTGGACAGGGTCAGTGTTCCCCTGGGTGGAAGAGGTGTGAGGACCCCCCTTGTGCTGAGGGGACATCCGAGGGGAAGAGGACTTCCCCCAAAACGTGTCTGTGGGATTGAGGTGGGAGCAGTGGGGTTCATTGCTCCAAGCAGCATGTGGGTTGGTGGCCTCCATGAGATTTGGGGTGACCCCTGCTTCACCGAGGAGAGCCCTGAAGGGAGGAGAGATGCCCCCTGCATGAGTGTGTGGGGCTGGAGGAACGGGGCTGCTGTCACCTCATGGCATGGAGGGGACACAGGCTGGTGCCCCCCACAGGTGTGGGGGCTGGAAGGGGTTCTAGCTCCGTGGGGCTACAGATGGTGCATCGAGGGATGGGGTGGGCTCTTGCTGCCCCACAGACATGGGGCAGGACGGGGACCGGGGGGCACGGAGCCGCTCTTCCAGACAGGAGCTGGTGGTGGAGGGACACCCCATGGGTGACAGTGTGGGGGCGGGCCCAGGGCTGGGGGTGACCCTTGCACCGGCAGCGCTGCAGAAGGAGGTCCTGTGGCCCTGGGGAGGGCTTGTCCCCCCTTGCTGTCCTTCTGGAGCTGGGGTGGGAGGCAAGGGAGGGGCCCCACGGAAAACGGGGGGCTGCTCCACAGAGGAGCGCCAGGCGATGGACCCCCAGCTGCCGAGTGCTGGGATGTGCTGTTTCCAGAGGGTTGGTGTCCTCCTGGCGTGGATCGAACCCCCCGTAGATGAGGAGGGGTTGAGGGTCGCGTCCGTCCCCGAGAGCCTCTCCCCACCCGGCGCGGGGGGAGACCCCCGGCTCGCTGATCCCCCCGCGCCGAAGGAGCAGGTTGTGGGGGTGGAAAAACGCAGCGTGATGCCTGGGCTGGGGCTTTGGTGAAAGGAGAAACCTTCTCCTCGGTGGAGGAGTGGGGACGGCGTCGAGGTTGTCGGTGTGAGACTGAAGGTCAGGGATGGGGACTGGTCCTGGGGTAGAGGTGTCACTGGCCAGAGGAAGGGTCTGGGAGGTGACCCCAGGCTCAGTGGGAATAATGAAAAAAAAAGCATCCTCCAGAGTGAGCTGGGAATTGCCTTCTCCTCCCCGAAAAGAGATGCGGGAGGAGGCAGGGAGGGATTCTCCGGGATGAAAGCCTGTGGATGCAAACACTTCCACAGAGATGTCGGTCTCACGGAAAGGGGTGTCGTAAGGACAGCCGTAAAGACCCGGCGTCCTCCGAGATGGGACCAGGGTGGATGAGATGGAAGGGGTGGGAGCTGTGGGTGGTGGAGGGAAGTCTCCGGGTTGTGTCACGGGCTGGTGGATGCACCCCTCCACCCCACGGCTGGGTTAGACTCTAGGGGAGAGGCTGCAGGTGGGGGTTTTGTAGCTTTTAAAATAATCCGTAGGGAGAAGAGGCTGAATTTTTGTAAGGGGGGAGACGGTGGCGCGTCGCGGTGAAGCGGTGGGAAGCCCTGGAGGGGCTCGCCGGAAGGGTGAATGTCCCTGCGTTGGTGTTTCCCAGATGAGCTAATGGGGCGAAAATAACCTCACTGGTGGATTTTAGGAATTTTTTTGCAGGGGTACGGATGAGAAAAAAGGTGGAGGGGGAGGCAGAAAGCGGTGATGGATAGAGAGGTCCTTTTTTTTATTCCCCCCCCCCCCCCAGTGTGTGGGTAGCCGAAGGGGTTAACTCTGCTGCCTAATGAAAGCGGGGAAGAAGTGGCTGGAGTTAAGATGGAGACAGCATGGTTGAGCCTGGGGGAGGGAGAGATGCGTGGGTGGAGGCAGGGGAGGGCCTTGACACCTCTGCTGAGGACACCGCTCTCTCCAGATAAAATGAATATACACATCAAAGATTTTTTTTTTTTTTTAATTTTTTTTTTTTTTTGAGAGAAGCCGAGGGGGTGGAGAGGAGGGGATCTGTGTGGGAAGGGTGCGGGCAGCGTATACCTAGGAAATAAGCCCATGGAATCTTGCAGTGCAACAACAAACACATACCTCTTGCATCTTCAATGTCATTCGTGTAGCGTTCAAAGCACATTTGTTCTCAACTTCGGCTTGGGGGTTTATTCTATTTTTTTTAATTTATTTTTTTATGGCTGAGATTTGGGCTGGGGGGTGGCAGGAGGGGGGATGTCTGTGTGTGATGCATACGAGGGTGATGAATTGGTACGAGACCCTCTCTCCTGCATTCCCTGCTGCTCCCGAGTGCTGATCCCAACAGCTAAAGCGGTTCTGGATGCAGATGCTCTGCTGGCGGGTTGGATTTTTCCCCTCTCGGAGCCAGGCAAAAAGAAATGATTGTGTATGAGCCGTGGCGAAAGCCGGCGTTCGCAAAAACGCTCCACGCCCCGGCACGCTGGAGTGAGCAGATGGGGAGGGGGACACGCAAGCGGTGCCGGCAGAGACAGCAGGGATGCGTGCGGAGGGGTGATTTTTTTGTTTGGTAGTAGGAAGCAGCAAAGCTCAGGTCGCCCAGACTTCTCCCCGTGCTGTTAATGCAGAGGAAAAACGTTTGCTGCCGAGGTTGTGCAGGGCTGGGACTGCCGAAAGGGGCTGGGAAGGAGCTCTGCAGACCGGCTCGCGTTGGGTGAAGGAAGGGAGCTTTCTCTCCTGTTGATCTCCAATCCCGCTAGCGCACGGCTCCTGCTTGCCACGGCGCGCTGAGCAGCGTGGGCGGCGTGGAGCTGACCCCCGATGTCTGACCGGAGCGGGAATTAATTTCGTGGGATCTGCGGGCTAGCCCCCACGAGGGTGTCTTTTTACATTCCCGCTATAGCGATTGCAAACGCCATTAAAATTAATCTTGAATGCGGCGATGGGACTAATGCTGGAAAGCGCTGTTTTAGCGGTGTTTGCCTGCAGCTAAATCGCTTTCTGCTGGTGAGAAGTTTATGCGTGGGGATGGAGGAGGAAGACCTGGGAGGATGTAAGTTCAGTGCGTAACGCACGGAGCCCGGTTTCCTGCGTAATCACGGATACGTGCTGCGGCTGCCTGTAGCGTAAGCGGGGTTGTGCGGTGTGTACAGGCTGCCGTCGCTGTTGCTCAGCAGCTGGAAGCGAAGTCGTGGAGAGTAGAGGGGGCATGTGGGAGCTGTACTGAAATCCTCGTCCTGCACACGGGGTTTTGATTTGGGGGGGTAACGCAATTCCTGTAGACACTTCTTTTCCTAAACATCGGGGGAAGGCTTGCCAGTGAGGTGATGAATAAACACCATTTTACGGCAGAAATACAGACATATATCGGGCTCTTTAGCAAGATTGTCTCCTCATTTTGTTGGGATTATGGGAGAAGTAGCTGGTTGGTTTTGAGCATCTGGGCCAGGGCTTTGACTTCTGTTCATGTCCTGTTCAGAGAGTGAATGGTGACCGGGCAGGAGAGAAGTGCAAGTACTGAGGGGGGGCTTAATGATACTCCTGGGGTTTTTGTGGTTGTTCTTTTCCTTAGCTGAGAACCGAAGGTGGTGTTAATACTGCCTGCCTTCAGTGGCTGCTGGAAAGAAAGTATACATACACACTGTAAAAACATGCGTGTGTGTGTACATGTGTGTATGTATGTATAGATTTTTAATTGTCGCTCAAAGCAGTAAGATCTCAAATGGCATTGCCACTGATAAAGCCCAGGTCCTGGTATTTTTACCTTTATAAATCTACAATTTTCACCTTTCATCTCAAACCTCCTAGATTATCTTCAGGACTCGAACAATTCAGCCGGACTGTCCGAGAAGTGAAGGATGCCAGTCGGGGCGCGCTACGCTCGCTGCTGAGCTGCTGCGCCGCAAGCTGCAGAAGGGCTGCTCATTGAGGAGCGATGCTGCAGGGCTGTGGTTTTGCTGGAAATAGGCTGAAGGCGGGTCCGTCCTCAGAGCTTGCCAGGGCTGGTGCTTTAGCCGAAGCCATTCAGCTGCGTAAATTCAGGAGACAGAGTTTTGACTTGAAAGGTTTTCCCATCTTGGGTCGTTGCACAGGTTGTATTAATGACAATTAAGAGTGTAACTGCTGTGTCAGATGTAACTTTCTTTAACCTCGAAGTGGGTTAGTGGGTCACGATCGCTATCCTGGAGTACAAGGTTTAGAGTAGAAAGTATGATGCTTTCGCGTTGCGGCGTGCTATCAAAGAAAACATTATTAGATTCCATTGGATTAACAGTATGTGGAGTTTGAGCTAAAATGAATGCTGATCAGCTGGAAATCGCTCTGTGCCTGGTAAACTGTCAGTAGTGGTAAGTTTCGTGACTTGAATGTACCATGTTGGTGGGTCTTGTTTTTGAAACTGATTTGAGTACATATTTAGAAGAAAAAACATTCTGTAAAAAAAACAACCAAACAGAACAAGTCTTGTCACTGTTTTGACATTATAAACACATTATGTATGTGTGTGATTAAAAGAAAAAATTCTAAAATTTGGGCGAAGAATTGACGTCTTTTTTATTAGTGGAAAGACCAAATCTGTGAGCTGTTCATCTTTCGGCGTGCCCGGAGGTGGAAGCATGAATCAATGGGTTTAAATGGTATATGTGGTATTTAGTGACTGTGTGGTGAGTGGGTGTAGGCTCTACTAAAATACTTTGTTCAGGGATGAACTGTGAGTTGGATCCATGCTACTTCGTGTAGTTTAGATATACGGGCAGCTACAACTCTTAAGATATCTGCCCAAGTCCCTGTAAGTGGGAGACATCTGCTTGTCAAATGGCAGAGGAACGAGAAGCCGCTGACCTAATACTGCCTCGATGTCCTGGTTTGGGATGTTCAGCTCTGTGGAGCCTGTCTGTAAATTTACTGCCTGCCCTGGCACACCGGAATATTTTTTTCAGCGTTTTCTGGTTAGCTCGTCTGGCAGCTAAGTTTTTCCCTTTAGCCAAGTTTTAACAGCTTGCTTTTATAGTATGGAGTTTTGTCAGCTTTTGACAAGTTGGCAGAGGGAAGACATTCTGGGATAGATGATAAATATGTTCTCCCTACAAAATCAGGTCTGGGGTAGAACTGGACTTTTTTTCCAGCATGGTGCTTCTTCCTTCCAAAAACCTTACCTGCTCTGCCCCCATTTCTAAGAGTTTTCCACGGAATCTCCATAAGTGCCAGGCTGCGGGTGTAGAGGTCCAAAGACGTTGAATCTGAAGTGCAAGGCGGGTAGGTTGTGTGTGTGGGAGAATAATAGCCATCATAATAATCAAGAAAAAAGTCTTTATTGCTTGAGTAGGGTCTCCATTGGTTTCGTGGTGGTGGCAAGGCTCCGTGTCTTGTTGGGTGCTACCCACTAGAGGGGGGTCAAACCACAGATGTTGGAGCAGATCTGCTGTTGCCAGCCTTGGGAGGGCAGGGTTTGCTCCAGACCTTCTCTTGGGAGAAGTAACGTGCTGCCCTGTCCTGGGGGGAACTCGCCTTCCTGGGCAGTCCAGTGTTTCTGCAGTGACAGCATGGCGTGGGTAGGCAGGTGAGTGGGATCTGGAGGAGATAATGGAGTTTGGTTTCCTCTTGGATGTGGGGATGCTGTTGAGGAAGAGCCACGTGGGCATGAGGTGCCCGGTGAGTAAGGTGGTCCTGCAGTGACAACAGCTCGTCACCTCTGGTGTGTGAGGTAGAAGAAAGGCAAGCAGAAATGCTTTGGTGACCTGACTTTGTTCTTACTGGAACCAGCACAGAATTTCCATGACTTTCAGGGCGAGGTATGTTTGAGAGACCGTCTCCAGGAGTCCGAAAACTATGAGGGAAGACAGCTGCTTTGAAGTTGGGTTGCAGGCTGTTTTCCTAAACTCTCCTACCGGTGTGGTCTTTGACCAGAACATCCCTTCAGCTTCATGCTGAACTCTAGGACAGTCGTGCCTTGTTTTCCAGTTGCCTGGTGGCTTTGTCTCTGAACGCCAGTGGCAACCTGAAAGTGCCTTTCCTGGTGGAGGGGAGGCGGGGTGCCGAGGGAAGGAGGAAAGATGGCGCGCCTTGTTTTTGTATGTTAAAATTATAAGCTCTTTGTTTTCCACCTTTCTAGACACTTCCATTTTGTTTTTAGCTGCATTGAGCTAGCTTTATTCCTTGCAGTGGTTCTCCTCTCAGTACAAATGTAGGTTATTCAGGGAGCATTTCTTGTAATGAAAAGGATGGAGGTGGAACTGATGGTGATAAAGCATCTCTTTGGAGGAGAGCTGCTTTCGCTGTCTTGAGACTGCAAGGAACAGAAATTGGATGTCAAAGGTGTAATTTTCCTTGGGGAATGAAGGTGAGCCTATGGAGAAGTCTAGATCCCTCACAAAACTTGTCCCTGTACTTTCATTTTGCTTTATTTCCCTCGAATCCTGACTTGATTTTTAGCACCTCACTGTCAGGAAAATCAGTGGTAGCAGAAGCCAGTGTTTTAACACCTGAAAGCTTTTAGGCAGGAGGAACTGTGAATCGGAGTAATGCTTTGCTGTAGCTAGAGATAAAATTAAGTTATAATTAAAGGTACAAGCAAAGAACATGTGCCAAATACTGTTACTTCATGGATCCACCCTCTTCTGATGTGCTGGGATTCAGGCTGCTGCCCTAGTCTGCTATGACTGCTTTAGGGCACTGAGATGCTTTTCCAAACTGGATCCCAAGAAAATGGGGAAAGAGCCTTCCTGGGGAGAAGGATGTTTAGAAAATCCTCAAACCTAGCAGCAGTCTGGCGGTGGGAGGAACAGCTTGCATTTCGAACCTCATGGAGCAGAACAGCCTGACCTTTGCAGGCTGATCAACAGGCACATCCCGTGTCCTTGGGGACCGGTCGTGCCCGCAGTGTCAAGGATGCTCCAAACGTCTCCTGGGTTGTGGGGCTGAGCATTCGGCTTCATCCTGAATTGTTCAGCCTGAAGAAGAGAAGGCTGAGAGGGGACCTTAGAAATGCTTATAAATATCTGAAGGGTGGGTGTCAGGAGGATGGGGCCAAGCTCTTTTCAGTGGTGCCCAGTGACAGGACAAGGGGCAATGGGCACAAACTGAGGCACAGGAAGTTCCGTCTGAACATGAGGAAGAACTTCTTCCCTCTGAGGGTGACGGAGCACTGGAACAGGCTGCCCAGGGAGGTTGTGGAGTCTCCTTCTCTGGAGATATTCAAGACCCGCCTGGACAAGGTCCTCTACAGCCTACTGTAGGTGACCCTGCTTCGGCAGGAGGGTTGGACTAGATGACCCACAGAGGTCCCTTCCAACCCCTACCATGCTGGGATTCTGGGATCCCAGGGCAGCTGGCAGCAGCCCTCTGCGGCTCCCCATGGCTGGATTTTTGTTTTTTAATTTTTTTTGCAACTCCCTCCACTCTGGGAATTCGTATTGCCTGCCACCCTATATTCCAGTTTCAGCCTACGTTTGGTTACATCTAACTGCTGTCGCATAGGAGCCACGTTTGCGTTGCTCGGGAGGAGTCTCAGGAGCTGCCGTTTGTCCGCCCTTGGGCAACTCTGACCCATGGGCTGGGTTTTCCATTTAAAGCATGCACGTGCTTGCACGGCTAAGCTGTGTGTCTGTGTCTGCTGCCGTTGTTTCAGTATAAATGGGTGAGTTATTCCTTCCGTCAGCGTCTCGAAGCCTAGCTGAACCAGCAGCCGTGTTAGAGCAAAATCGGATCTTGGCCAAGAGACAAAAAATAGAGCGAAAGGCAATCTGAAATGTGTCCCCCAGACTATAATGGGACCTGAAGCCCGTGCTGCTCCTCACGTCTCCTTTCTTCTGAAATCTGTGAGAGCTCGGGTTCAGCCATGAAATATTCACGGTCTGTCCTTAGGTGACTTCAGCTGCGCAGAAGATCTTTTGCAGAATTGGCAGCTTCGCTGAAACCTCCTGTATCCAAGCCCAGAACCTTTATCACGAGGACCTCCTCTTCCTCCGCTCTGCTCCGCCTGGGTGCTTGCACGCTATGACGATTCGGTTGCCTGCTGCAGAGGCGGCTGAGCATTTTTGCATCCCAAATACCTGTGTATTGTATCCCTTTTCACACAGGATGGGTTGAGGGAATAGGTGTGTTCTCACCTGTCCCTAAAGCCGGTGGGAAATAGGACTAAGCCAGGAGTGCTTCATAAACGCTGCCGTAGATGGCCTGCAATCGGGGACTTAGAAAAACAAGCCTGTTGTGAACAGGATTAAATTAACACTGCGGAGGTCTGCACTTATTGCTGGAAGAACTCAGTAGGCTGTTGTGCTATATCACCCTTTCTACCTTTGCAGGTCATCCTGACGTAGGAAAAATTTGCCGTAAAACCCCCACCAATTTGGCAGAACTCTTATTAAAAACTCTTCAGGAGCCACAATGCAAAAGGCGCTGGCACCTGGAGCTGCCTTCATCACCTTTCTAATTAAACCTGCGGAAAAAGCAAATCAAACCCGAGCGGCAGAGAAGCGTGGCCGGCTGCCGGAGCCGCTGTCAGCTCGTGGGTCTCGCTCGGTGGGGTTTCTGTAGGGCAGCAGTGGGGCAGGGGTGCCGGGCCGTGCTTCTGCTTGCACGGTGGGCGCCGGACTTCACAGCTGTCTGCAAAAATAGAGGAGTGATGGGTTTCCCTGTCCTTTTAGTGGGGTGGCTCAGGCTTGTCTGCTAAAGCAGGGGGATGACGAGTATCCCTGTGAGTTTGCAGAGAATTCCAGTGTCTGGGAAAGTCACCATTTCCCCGGTTTCTATTGTAAAAGAGGAACAGTTTAACTCTTTGTGCTTGGTTCCCACACACAGGCAGTCCTGGGTGGTAGGACTGGCAGAAATGCGTTGCCTGATGTACCGAACACAGAAGACAGCAGTAAAGCACCAGGAGTGGTTTTGAGTTTGGGATTGGAATTCATCCCAGTTATGTCTAAGTGAGGGAAAAAAGAGCAACGGAGGCCGATGTTGTTGAAGTAAAAATTGCAAAGAGTGGTATAAGCAGAAGGCATTTAAATAATGTAAACAGTCTGGCATGGGAGGAAGGATGGGAGGCATTCCAGAAACAAAGGGAAAATAGTTTTAAAACATGGCTAAAAATACACCAACTCTTGAATTCCAGAGATTATCTCAATTAGCGCTTTTTCAGCATATCTTTACAACGGAATTGTAGGAGTTCACAAAAGATAATAGAGGCTGTGAGATACGGAGAAGTGATATTAATTTGTTTAATTAAAAGGATGAAGGGCTCCCTAAAATAAGCTTCACTTATCTTCTGTCGCAGGGAGGAACGAGGTTATGCTCAGAAAACCACGGCTTGTGGCATCGTAGTGCGGAGAAAGCGTGGCGAGAGCCAGGGCTGGGAGAAAGAGCCCCCTTCTTCCGCCTCGGCAGTTGCTTGCCGGGTGACTTTCGATAGCAAATCCCTTCCCACGGGATTCGTGTGCCGTTAGAGCAAAATGGGACGATTTTACATTTCCAAGAGGATTTTGCTTGATGTTCGGGGAACAGAAGTTGGACATTTTCCTCCAATTAAAAAAAAAAAAACGAATAAAATTCAGACATCAGAGCTTTCAGGTGCAGGCAAACACACTTTTAACTGGGCATCTGCGTGTGTGGAGCTGTGCATGTGTGTGCTCGATGTCCTCTTCGGCTTTGGAGATGTGCTAGGATGTGTCAGGATTTATGTCCAGCCTCAGCCCTGCGTATACATCCCTCGGCGTGGGGGAGAAGCATGCATTTGTATTCAGCCGTATTTTAAGAAGTGTAGGAGGAGGCAATAGGGGCCAGGGTGGAGAGAAGACCCTCATGCAGATCTAAATTAAATTAGGCCCCCCTTTAACATATTAAAATGCTAAGTAGCACTAAGCTCTGTATCCCAGCTCAGCAATATTTCGAGGCACTTTATTGCTTTAATGGAGGGATAAAATAGAACCTGCAATTATAGTAATTTTTTCTAATTGAATATTTTGCTTTATTCTTTCCCTTTCAAAGCATGACTGTAAGTACTAGCCTTCATAAAGCTTTGGAAATATTTATACTTTCCCTTTCTGGCAATGGGTGTAAATACGCTTTTTCTTGGGCAGACCGTTTCAGTCCCTCGTGGTTGGGGAGCAGAACGGCTCTGGGAAGCAGCGGGCAATAAACATATCTCCCCTTGTTTTAACCGTCTTGCCGTGGTCACTGGGAAATACTGGCTTCCCATCTGGTGGAGAGGGGAGAATGTGGTGTTACAAACTCTGTCACCGTTTGTGGGCTTGACGTGATTATCAGGTGTCTTCGTAAAGAATTTATTGTCCATGCAGGACTAGTGCTCGAGAGCTGCGGCCGCTCTCTTTTCCCCAGCCCACGTCCTGCGCGGGAGGACGAGATCCTTGGATTTCTCCTGCTTAGGCTGGGTTTGGGGAAGAAGGTGGGAAAAAGCACCTTCTGGATCTCGCTTGAGGGAGATGTAAATGGCAGGAAAAAGCAAAAGCTGAAGGGCAGGGTCTTTGCCCATAAGCGTTAGAGACTGGTGGGGCAGCGATGCCGGTGATGGTGACGGGGAGTTAAGCTTGAATCGCCGGTTGTATAATTGGGCGTCAGTTGAGGTTTTTGAAGTAGCCATTTTCGGTGACACAAAATGCCAGCTTTTCAAAGAGAAGTTCCTACCTCCAGCTCACGCCTCAAGCAGGCGGAAAAGTGCAGATAAATTAACATAATAATTGCGTTGTGCATTCTCTGTGCTGAATCTCTGGTTTAAAGAGGGAGATTTGCTGATACTTCCTCCGCGCGTACACCTGCGATGGGATACTATCAGTTGTACCCTGTTGCAATAGCTGTCTTCTTGTCTAAAGGGGACTTTTGATCCAATAAACTGCTTATCTCGTGTAGTTGTCCTTTCATCTAGTGTGGGTGGTGTGTGATGGCTGATTGAATGTGCAGCATTGTGGTTTGTTTATGAATATTCATTAGGAATGGAAATAATTTGGAATGGTGTGCACCAGAGATTCTGGGATGCATTAGGAGGAGTGTGGCCAGCAGGTCGAGGGAGGTTCTCCTTCCCCTCTACACTGCCCTGGTGAGGCCTCATCTAGAGTACTGTGTCCAGTTCTGGGCTCCCCAGTTCAAGAAAGATGAGGAGCTACTGGAGAGAGTCCAGCGGAGGGCTATGAGGATGAGGAGGGGACTGGAGCATCTCCCCTACGAGGAGAGGCTGAGGGAGCTGGGCTTGTTCAGCCTGAAGAAGAGAAGGCTGAGAGGGGACCTTAGAAATGCCTCTAAATATCTGCAGAGTGGGGGTCAGGAGGATGGGGCCAGACTCTTTCCAGTGGTGCCCAGAGACAGGACAAGGGGCAACGGGCACAAACTGAAGCACAGGAAGTTCCGTCTGAACCTGTGGAAGAACTTCTTCCCTCTGAGGGTGCCGGAGCCCTGGCCCAGGCTGCCCAGAGGGGCTGTGGAGTCTCCTTCTCTGGAGATATTCCAGACCCGCCTGGACAAGGTCCTGTGCAGCCTGCTCTGGGTGACCCTGCTTTGGCAGGGGGTTGGACTGGATGACCCACAGAGGTCCCTTCCAACCCCAAACACTCTGTGTGTGATTCTGTGTGATTCTGTGTGTGACTCGTCGAAGCACTGACTGCAGAAACGCATCTGTTCCTCCCTCATGGGAGGCTCACGGCTACGAGTCCAGGGAAGATGTGAACTCACGCTGGGGTCTGAAGTCACCATGTGCAGGCTGTCACGCTGCCCCGTTGACTGCGCCGTTGACTTGGTGATACAGTGAAGGGTAATGCTTGGTTTCCCAGCGTTTGGTACGACTGGGCTGGGGAAGAAATGGGTTTTTTGGGGGGGGAAAGCTGCAGCAGCGCCTTGCCAAGTCATGTGCATCAGACCCAGAGTGGGGGCTGGAGGTTGAGGCTTTCACATCGGCACATGGCTGTGTTCAGTTTTGGACCCCTCAATCTAAGAAGGACATTGAGGTGCTGGAGCATGTCCAGAGAAGGGCAGTGAGGCTAGTGAGGGGTCTGGAGAACAAGTCTGATGAGGAGTGGCTGAGGGAGCTGGGGCTGTTTAGTCTGGAGAAGAGGAGGCTGAGGGGGACCTCATTGCTCTCTACAACTACCTGACAGGAGAGTGTAGTGAGGTGGGTGTTGGTCTCTTCTCCGAGGTAACTAGCAATAGGATGAGAGGCCGTTGTGTCAAGGGAGGTTTAGATCAGATATTAGGAAAAATTTCTTTACTGCAGGAGTGGTCAGGCATGGGACCAGGCTGCCCAGGGAAGTGGTTGAGTCCCCATCCCTGGAGGTTTTCAAAAACCGTGTAGATGTGGCACTTCGGACGTGGTTTACCAGCCGTGGTGGTGTTGGGGTGAGGTTGGACTTGATGATCTTAGAGGTCTATTCCAACCTTAACAATTCTGTGATTCTGTGGAAGGCAGCGCGGTGGACTTTCGCACCCTTGTTTTTGTGAAGGACGTGCTTTTCTCTTGAACGCCCAATCTTACCTTAGTCCAGATCAGTCCGGTTCTGTTGTCACACATCAATGTAGGCACATCGTACCACCGACACCAGGAAAGGCTCCAGCCCAAAGTCTGCTGCAGCTCGCTGTTGGATGATACGGGAGCCCCTTCGTGGGTCCATCTCATTGCTTTCCTCTGCTTCAAGTTGCTCCCTTGAATAAGAGAGCCACAAAATCCTATCATGTGCACTCACTAAGTGTCGAGCCCTCCTCGTCTCGCCTCCTGGGAGCTCGCCTTCGACGGCTGCGTCTCTCTTGTGAGCTAAGTGGTGGCAGAACTTGTCCTCTGGCCCTGTGAAGGGCTGGCACAGCGTGGCTGTTCTGCCATGTGAAGCTTTCTTGGCTTGCAGGAGAGCGTGGCTGCCTCCAGGCTACCCACTGGGAGAGGTTTCTTGGCCATGCTGGCTCGTGAGTGGTCCCGAGGAGCTGCTGGGGTGAGGGCTGGTAGGTCCTGGCAAAAGCTGTGCCAGGGGCAGTCCTGTAGTGGTTGAGCTGCAAAGGCTGCAGCATCCTTAATGTACAAGAAAGAGCCCAGAAGGATGCTGGAAGTGAAATATTCCCCTTACCTAAGGTTAATTTTTATTTTCTTTTAAGAATATGTGGGGTTTTTTTCCCAGCTGATGAAGTTGTAGCCAACCTGTCAGAGTCTCAAGCAAAATCGTTAAACCCTGGCACAGGTTGCCCAGACAGGTGGGAGATGCCCCATTCCTGGAAGCCTTCAAGGTCAGGTTGGACGGGGCTCTGAGCAACCTGGTCTGGTTGAAGATGTCATGAAGGACTGGAGTACCTCTCCTCGAGGACAGGCTGAGGGAGCTGGGACTGTTCAGCCTGGAGAAGAGAAGGCTCCGGGGTGACCTTAGAGCAGCTGCCAGTACCTGAAGGGGCCTATAGGAAGGATGGAGAGGGGTTTTTCACAGGGGGTGTAGTGATAGGACAAGGGGGAACGGCTGTAAACTAAAAGAGGGCAGATTTAGATTAGAGATTAGAGAGAAATTCTTCCCCATGAGGGTGGTGAAACCCTGGCCCAGGTTGCCCAGAGAAGCTGTGGCTGCCCCCTCCCTGGCAGTGTTCATGGCCAGGTTGGATGGAGCTCTGAGCAACCTGGTCTGGTGGAAGATGTCCCTGCTGATGGCAGGGGGGTTGGAACCAGATGATCTTTAAGGTCCCTTCCAACCCAAACCATTCTGTGATTCTATGTCCCAGCTCATTGCAGGAGGGGGGCTGGACTAGATGGCCGTTAAAGGTCCCTTCCCACCCAAACCATTTCATGATTCTGTGAAAGCCCAGATCCCTGCGTTGGCCCAAACTGTAAATATCATCTGTGGGAGATTTATATTCAGTGGATAACTTTAGTGTGAATGCTTAAGGGTGAAAGCCAGGTGAGCAATGGAGAAGAGAGAATTGCGTAGGCATGTCCATCTGTCTGAGACCCAGACACTCGTGTAGCTGTGAACCTGTCCAGCTCAGACGCTGGTGGGGGAGGACGTGGTGCATCGCTCTTTGGTGCTTTGCCCTGCCGTGAGGACACTGTGGGGTTAAGCTGGGACCGTCCTGGGAGCGCAGGACAGGCAGCAAGCAAGAAATGCGCACTTTGGGGGTCACCCATCTTCACCCACACCCAGCTGAACTTATCTGTGTGTCAAATTTTTTTTTTTTTTAGAGCAAGCTGAGCAAATAGCTGATTTACTTCAAAACCACTCAGAGCCATTCAAAACATTGGGTTAAAAATGAGTTGGTTATTCCGTTTTCTTCAAAGTGGGGCGTTGGGAAGAGTCATCTCTCGCAGTCGTGTTCCTCTCGCAGCCCCCGGGCACCCCAGGGTCCCACGTCCCTCGCTGTGCCGGCCGCTTGCTCGAAGCGGGGCGCGACGGCTCGCAGGGGGCCATCAGCTTCATCTGCAGGTTCAGCTTCGGCGTTCGCTGCCTTCCCGGCGTGGCTGGGTTAGGTCTTTGAACCGGCACGCGCTTTGCTTTCCGGTTGT
Organism: Opisthocomus hoazin; assembly: GCF_030867145.1. NCBI lineage: Eukaryota > Metazoa > Chordata > Aves > Opisthocomiformes > Opisthocomidae > Opisthocomus > Opisthocomus hoazin. The sequence goes on from NC_134415.1 coordinate 129,105,551, forward strand.
GCGCTTCAGATCTGGGATAATAAAACATCAAAGTAAACTGTACTGTTGTGGATACGGAAAAATCAGGACACTCAGTAGGACTTCAGGGAGTAATAAATTTGTTCTATATTTAATCTCATATTTATCGCAGTGTCAGTATGAGACCACTTCATTTTACTACTTTAACTGTACCTAAGAATAACTGAATACTTGAAATATTGAGAAAGTGGCTAATACCTGGTGGTAGCTGATGGGATCCAGCTTTAATAGTTATTGATTGGTTTCAAAGAGCTCCTAGTAATATCACATCTTAGCTACTGTACATTGGGAGTTAAAATCCTATCAGTTATTTAAGAAAATCTTATCAGTTAAAATGCTATCAGTTATTTAAGATCAGAAGTAATTGTAGATTTTGAACTTAATCATCCTTTGGTAGATGAATACAGCCAGGACTTCAGGCGTCATTTACAATTTTGCAAAAATATTGTGGTTGATCTGCTGCAGTTTTACTGTGTGGAAAGCTTGGTTCTTCAAGTGTTCTCGAGCATTTCCTCAGCTGCTCTAAAATTGGTGTGGCTTCTCTGAGGGGGATGCAAACACCGGGTTGAAATCTGCTTGCAGGCGATGAGCGCAAATGAACCCTGTAGGGTTGGTCGCATCGCTTCGTCCTTGCTGATAATGCCCCGTTGTCTCAGAACGTGCAGGAGAGTCTGCAGAGGTGGGCTGGAAAAACCCACGTATTCTCCTAAGAAAATGAAAATTAACCCTAAGTAAGGGGACTGCTTTCCTTCCAAAAATTGAGGAGGGCAAGAAGTTAGATTAAACACTGCTTTTTAGTACTAAAACTCTTGCCTGGGTAACCTAACACTTACTCGAATAACCCCTCCATCGGTGTTCTTCCAAACACCTTGACTGATGCTTTATTACCGTTTGTGCAGAGTGTGTTTTTAGTCTTTGTTTTACTGCTCTGGAGTTTAATAATTCCATTTATAAAAACTTTTTTTTTTTCTTCCGGTATGGCATATTGCACAATTAGAGCTTCGTTAAAGGCTCTCATTATTTTTGCTTGTTGTGATCAAACTCTGCCTGGAATGAAGCACTGAATTTTCTGTTTGAACACTCAGATCTTGCTGTAATTCCCTGCTGCTCCTTAAACCAGGGACCGGCTCTTTGTGGTTCCTGGGAAGTGACCAGTTTTTTAGCAGCGAGGGCAAATTATTTCTGACCCTTACATTTTTCTTGTTGGTATTTAGCTGTGTCCTCGGAGCAAAAAAAGCTACTACAATTATTGGGAGCAACGTAATTGCAGCAGAGAGTTTGAATTCAGGGTTTAATTTCGGACGGCTTTGCTGACTCCTTTGCCTGGGACTGGATTATTTTCCCCTTTCTTTCAGGGGATTAGTGGATTTGTAAACCAGCACGCCTAAAAAAGGTGTCTGAAAAAATGGGCAGGTCACATCTCTTTCATTTGCTTCGAATGATTCGCTGTTACGGTCCTGAAAGCGCGTTTTGGGGGAAGCGGAGAGGAAAGGCGAGATCATACTTTTATTTTGGAGGGGAGCTGCCGAAGTGTCAAACCTGGGAATTGGTGAACGAGGATGCACTGCTTGAAAATTCATTAGTTAGTGCCATGCCAGGAGCATCTCTCCTGCGAGGAAAGGCTGAGGGAGCTGGGCTTCTTTAGCCTGGAGAAGAGAAGGCTGAGCGGGGACCTTAGAAATGCCTCTAAATATCTGCAGGGTGGGGGTCAGGAGGATGGGGCCAGACTCTTTCTAGTGGTGCCCAGCGACAGGACAAGGGGCAATGGGCACAAACTGAAGCCTGGGAAGTTCCAGCTGAACATAAGGAAGAACTTCTTCCCTCTGAAGGTGACAGAGCCTTGGCCCAGGCTGCCCACGGAGGTTGTGGAGTCTCCTCTGGAGATATTCAAGCCCCGCCTGGACGTGGTCCTGTGCAGCCTGCTCTGGGTGACCCTGCTTCAGCAGGGGGTTGGACTAGATGACCCACAGAGGAGCCTGCCAACCCCTACCATGCTGTGATTCTGTGATTTCCCACACTGGGAGTTGGACTCACTGGACCAGAAAGCTGTTTAAGCCTCCTGACTGCTCGGGGAGCCGGGCTGGAATCGGGGTGCGGTGCTGGGCTCTTGTGCGCTGCAGTAAAGTTACTGCCCGTGACGGACCACAGCACTCTAACAGCACCCTCACTCTTCCCTAACAAAGAATGAAAATGCACGTGTGTAGACTGGATATTTTGCCTAGCCTTGACCCTTATGGTCAATAAAAGGGTTCTTGCCTTGATAATGCTTTCCTTTGGGTGTAGTATCCGTTGGTTGTGTGAATTAACTGAAGACTAAACTTCATTAGGCTGCCATTAACATTGCATTTGTATTCTTCCTGTCCTAAATCCTCAGTGAAAACATCTGTTAGTCACTCAAAATAGAAGTCTGCATTCTTAGGAGCAATTTCACCATTGTAAAACTGGTGAAAAATTGGATTTATACTGATTAGGCTTAAAGAGCAGTCACCTTTAAAGAGATACATTCTTCTTCCAATCACTATTCCAAGAGGAAAACTTTCAGTAAAACATTTAATCTGTGTTAACTGTAACTGCAAGTTGGCATTCATGTTTGCACGGCAGGTGCCGTTCTCTGATATCTATCAAGAGCTCTGAGATGAGCAATGTCCTCCTCCCTTGCCATTGCCCATCTGCTGTTTTCTGCTCTTTACCGATTTTTGTTCTGTGGGAGCACATTCAGCTTTTGGCTGGGAAGGTGGTGGCATTTTCTTCAGCAGTACTGCTAAGGAAGGACAAAGGTTTTATTTGGACTCTTACCTGTTTTCAGGTCTGAGGTTTCTGTGTAATCCATGCATTCAGTTGCTGTTGTCCTTTATTTTTTTAAAAACCGAATGTCTCCAGGGTCGGGCCACTTGCTGTATTTATAGAACCGAGTGGCAGAAACCAGTGAACAGCAACGTTTTTTCATTTATTTATTAGTTGCAGTATTTCCTTTTTCCATGCAGACTTTGTTGGGTCACCGAAGAAGTCTGCTAGGGATGCTCCCAGCTGTCCCAGGCTGACTCTGCCTGCTCTTCGAGCATCATCTGCTGGGGTTACATCCAGCCGTTGACCCTCATGAAGTTTCAGGGGTCTGGAGCTTGGGTACCTTGGCCTTATTTGCCTGCAATGCAGAGGCAGCGCCTGGCAGCTGCCCGTACCCCCATAGCCCATCTGGGCCCAGCCAGCTCCTCCAGCAGACAGCCGGGCATAACGGGTGAGAACTGGTGGTGACTGGAGGAAGAAAAACCAAACATCATCATTCCTTAGCTGAGGAGTCTTCGAACTCTCGAACAGAGGCTTGAACACCAGCAGACTGTGATGCAGCCCTGCTACCTGAAGTTTTCCACCCTAGCTAGTCCCAGCTTGGGTCTTCAGCGGGCAGCCTTCCTGCTCGGGGCCCTTAACATTAACCCAAAGCTGGGGGAGTGGGACTCTGCAGGTGGTAAGCTTTGAAAAGTGTCGGAGGCTGAGAAGCTAATAGTGATTTAAGTTAAAGAGGCATTCATTGCTGGAGAAGTCATTTAGGATCGTCTTCCTACCAATAATGAAGGACTAGCTGAGAAGAGAGCAACAGAAGAGAAGGTTCGTAATAGAAATGCAACTTAAAAGCCTGACAGATTAAGATGGATTTTACCGAAAGCGTTGTTATGCACTATATTAGATTTCGGAAAGCACATTCGAAGAAGCAGGGAATGACCATGAAAATTTACCATCCCCAACATAAAATTTGCTCATGCATCCTTTGCTCCGTGATTCTAATGATAACGCTGAAAGGACTTTATTTGCCCATTAAAGGATATATATTACTCTTCCTAATCACATCAGTAGAATTATAAGACGAAATTTCTGCTTTGAATTAGGCTGTTTACCCAGCCCTGTGGAGTAGCTGTTCTTTTCCTCTGTACACCGTCTCCCATTCTGCAATGTCTCCGCAGCGACGCAGACCACGGCAATGGAGCTGATGTGCAGATGTGAAGAGTCAGATACATCTGAAACCTCTGGATTCAGTCAGCAAAGGCAGCTTTTGTCAGTTTATGATCTCACACCTTTTTTTCCCCCTCACGGGAGTTCTGTTATCTGATGAGATTGTATCACCTTGGGTCAAACCAGCGGGATCAGCTGTTTGCTACCCTGTCCTTCCCGACTCTGCGCTGGGTTTTCTTGCTCGGCGTTGGCTTTGATGGGGGCTGTTCCTGGGGTGTCCTGCAGTCGTTCGATCCTGCCTTTGGTGGATTAAAGAAATAACTCCGTGTCAGGGCTCTGGGTGACGGGTATAACTAGGTATTGTGCAGAGCTCCCTGTGATCCGTAATGACTGCCTGAGTTAAAGCAAGAAACCACAAAGAAGCATCAATGTTTGGTGTTTTTAATGGAGTTCTGATTTGAGCGTAAAATACCTTTTACTATTTTTTTTTGAACGCTACCAGTTATTGAAAATAGTTCACAATGCTTGAAAGGGCTTTTCTGGGAGTACAGGAAAGTGCAGCCGCAGCATTTGTGTCCTCAGAGATCTCAGGCCAAAACGCTGTGCAGCTTCTTACCGTGTTTCTGATGGCGAACGGCAAAGAGCACAGGTGGCCTCGGAAAAGGCCTTGGATCTGGGCAGGTGCATCGTGATTTTCCTCCAGGTCATCGTGCCGTCGTCTGGCATTTGTGGCTGAGAAGGTTCCTGAGCAGGAGGTGGCATTTGTTGAATAGCCCGTGATGAATGCTTTAGTCCTTCAAGGGGTTTTTGAAGTTTGGCAAAGTGTTCCTCAGTGCTGTTTAGAAAATTTTGCTTCGTTTGGCATCTCCTTGCTATTTCGATTAGGGAGATTCCCACGTCGGGGCCTGAGTTCGGAGGGCTTGGAACTGTTCTCCTGCAAAAATCAAGAAGGGGAAAATTACAGCTGTTTTTTTTTCATGCAATTTCATCTGTGCCATGGGGATCTCATTCAATCACTTCAGCTTTAGACCTGTTAACTTATCCTGGCAGAGCAGAAAGCAGCGGGGTGACTTTGTGCCCCATGCGGTGATAGAAAATACCCGTGCAAGAAGTGCCTTTTCATAGATTAACTATGGAGACTCTTATTTTTGAGTGGAGCAAGATACTGGATATTGCAAGGTCGGTTTTCCAGCTTCTCTGTGGTGTAGATGTGGAGAACTAAGTTCTTTCCTGGTGACATGTCAACAGAGTGATGTGAGTTGAGAATTTGTCATACACTGAGAAGACCTGAAGATCCTTGCTGTTTCTAGGGTTTGTATATGCAGTATCTTCTGGCTGGAGTTTGTACCAGGACTACAGTCAGACGAGAAGCTGGGTTGAAGAGCACAGTCAAGAAGATTTGGAAAACTTGTGTTTGTTCTTGATATTTTTATTAGGTAATTAATATGTATAGAGACAGTGCTCTTTCGCTGTTGGGGTTTTTGGTGTGAATGCGTTATTTACTTTGCAATCAAAGTGTGTTTTAGTGTGAAGGATTTCGTAGGTAAGATTGCCTTAAATGCTCGTGCTCTCCGCAACCACTGCGAAGATTGCTGAGCACCTTTCAGGAGGTGGGAAACCCAGCTCTGGAAACAGGACACAGGCGCTGTAATATCATCCCCTGAGGATCCGATACCGTCTCCCACCTGGGACGCACGGGCTAATGAGCAGGGTACCTGGGGTGATTTAACACCCGATACCTTGGCGTGAAACCAGGAATGGCTTCAGCAGCAAAGATGCGTTCTTGGCCAAGTCATTAAGCTGTGGTTTCTCTCGCTTTTCTCTTCTTTTGGCCTTTTAGAGTACTCCCCGCAAGGTCTAGCGAGAATTGGGTCCCTGCTGATTTTGCTGGAGCAGGTTATGATCCCACCTGCAAGATGGCTTGATTCTTTACTGAATTCTTCACCGTGAGGGTGGTGAGGCCCTGGCCCAGGTTGCCCAGAGAAGCTGTGGCTGCCCCCTCCCTGGCAGTGTTCAAGGCCAGGTTGGACGGGGCTGGGAGCACCCTGGCCTGGTAGAAGGGGTCGCTGCTCATGGCAGGGGGGTTGGAGCGAGGTGGTCTATAAGGTCCCTTCCAACCCAAACCATTCCATGATTTGAAGAAAAATCCTGGAAGAGACGTGGTTTAGCAGGCGTGGTGGTGTTGCATCGACGGTTGGACTTGATGATCTTAGAAGTGTTTTCCAAACTTGATGATTCTGTGATTCTAAGAGGTCAAGCAATGAGAAAGGAGCGTGGGATTTGCAAGAAGATACATTGGATAAATACTTTCTGGGAGGCTACCAAGTGGTGTAATAAGTAATCTCAAAGGTGATAGCTGTTTTAAAAAGAAGAGCTCGTTTCTGATTTCAGCTTCTTGATAATGTGGTTTGGCTCACGCCTTGGAGCTGTCAGTGCAGGAGCGGGTCAGGCAGAAGATGAAGGGCTGGTGGATGAGTTGAGGAATATCATTGCTTTAACAAGTGGCAGCGTAAAATCTTGTGCAGGGTTCTTCTGAATTTGAAAGAGCAGGAGACAAAGTGAAAAAGCAGTTGAGGTCAGTATCTCGAGGGCTTTCTGTGATCCTGCCTTATGGGAAGGACAATTCCAAGTAGCTCCAGCCTGTTCATATTCTGCTGTTAGTAGTACTTTCCCATTAAAATAATTTATTTTCTCAAAACAGAAATAAATCTGGAGGATTTTTTGCTGAGGTTTACTCGGTGTAGAGACTTTTGATGTCTCTTCCCACCCCTTCTTCTTTGTTTTTGTCATAAATTACATTTCTGAGTGACCTCCTCTTGCATTTCCCGCGGGGCACTGGCGGTGTTGCTGCTGCTTTCGAGGTTCGCTTGCAGTGAGCACAGGCGAGCAGGCCCCTGCGCTTCTCATCTCAGCTGAAACATTGAATCATCAGCTGCACGATGCCTTCGCAGCCCTGCAGAGAGCACGGCCGTCCCCGGGTACCCCAGCCCACCGCTGCTACTTCGCCTGCTCTGAGCACTAAGCAGGTCTGCGTCCCGCGGAGACTTCCCATCTCCAGCAGGACTGCAGGCCACAGACCTCGTGTTCTCCGGGATGCGAGCAGAGCGTAATATTGATTATAATGCTTACTGTAGTTATTTATTACATTCATTAGCAGGGAAGAGATGAGAGACTATCTTACTGTATTAAGTTGTCCCAGAGACACCTAGATAGTAAATAATAAATAAACAATCGACGATGGAGTAGAACTGCTGGAAAGCTGGGACGGTCAATGTCAGGATCTACCAGCCAGCCTTTTTAAATTAATAATGTGCAGATTCAGTGTGGTTATTACTTTCTGTGGCTGGTAATGCTGTATTAAGGGACCTAAGTGACTGGAGACGTATCTCGACTGAGCTAATTGAGGTCCACCTAGAGATGGACGTCTTCCTCTCTGTTGCACAGCACAGTGACTTTGGAGACATGTCTCCACAGGATTTCACCCAGAGATAAAAACCTCAGAACTGATATTTTGCTGCAAACATACACTTCTTCTAACAAAGCAAAGGTATAGCTAAAATGATTAATATCCCTGAAGTGGTGATTTGTTGAGAAAGGGAGGTAAAAAGCAGAGCAGAGCAAGGGTATTTCCTTGTGCTGCTGATTTCACAGAATCACAGCATGGCAGGGGTTGGAAGGGACCTCTGTGGGTCACCGAGCCCAACCCCCTGCCAAAGCAGGGTCACCCAGAGCAGGCTGCACAGGACTGCGTCCAGGCGGGTCTTGAATATCTCCAGAGAAGGAGACTCCACAGCCTCCCTGGGCAGCCTGGGCCAGGGCTCCATCACCCTCAGAGGGAAGAGGTTCTTCCTCATGTTCAGCTGGAACTTCCTGTGCCTCAGTTTGTGCCTGTTGCCACTTGTCCTGTCGCTGGACACCACTGGAAAGAGTCTGGCCCCGTCCTCCTGACACCCACCCTGCAGATATTTATAGGCATTTCTAAGGTCCCCTCTCAGCCTTCTCTTCTTCAGGCTGAAGAAGCCCAGCTCCCTCAGCCTCTCCTTGTAGGAGAGATGCTCCAGTCCCCTCCTCATCCTTGTAGCCCTCCGCTGGACTCTCTCCAGTAGCTCCTCATCTTTCTTGAACTGGGTAGCCCAGAACTGGACACAGCACTGCAGATGGAGCCTCACTAGGGCAGTGTAGAGGGGAAGGAGAACCTCCCTCGACCTGCTGGCCACACTCCTCCTAATGCACGCCAGGATCCCATTGGCCTTCTTGGCAGCCAGGGCACACTGCTGGCTCATGGTTAACCTGTCGTCCACCAGGACACCCAGGTCCCTCTCCACAGAGCTGCTGTCCAGCAGGTCCACCCCAAGCCGGTCCTGCTGTATGGGGTTGTTCCTCCCCAGGTGCAGGACCCTGCACTTGCCCTTGTTGAATTTGATTTCCTTCTAGTTGATCACACAATGGACCTTTTGTTCTCGCAAGAGAGAGATGAATGTCTGTGCACAGGCATGGGATGGCAGCATTTTCTGACTTTGCTGGTTATCGTGGACGTTCGCCCAACATTCAGCTTTTACTGGAGGCTTTTGAACCCAGAACCAGCCCAGAGCCCAGTACTGCTGCTGTGGTGCCCTATTTCATAAGAAAAATAAAATTCATCATTTGGGCAAAGGAGCTTCAGAAAGAGGTCAGTGGCAGAAGTGGTTGGAGGATGGGTTGAAGGCAGCTGAATTGAAAACATAGAAGAGTGGCCAAACTTTTTTGGCTGCTTTTAGTTGTGTTACCTATTAACAAAAAGTCAAACAAACCTACATTTACGCTTTACCTTATGCATCCGTGACTCGTAAATGAAGTCCTTCAGCTCTGTGTTCGTGGTGTAAATCACTGGAGATGTGTTTAAAGCAATAAACCCTGTAGTTGCGCTTGTCTTTTTGTTTTAAATCCTGTTTGTGTAAGGCTGGTAATTTACACAGGGCTTTACATGCTTTCCCTGCCCAGGTAGCTCATTCGTGGAGGCTCGGGCTTTCCAGATCAGTACTTTGTCCAGGTAGGAGGGCATCCCCGTGCTTCGTTTTGTACCCTGTGCCCAGCATCTGTGAGCGGACCTGGAGCCAGAGCTCAAACAAACTCCGTATGTGTGCGTGTAAATAACGCTGCTGTTGTGACAAACACTGGTTAGGACATCGTGCACCTAATAATGACAATTCTTGGCATTTCTTGTTGTTGTAGATCTGCCCTACTCCTCGACTCGGGGAGGATCCTCTTTACGCTGGAGGCACGGGGCGTTCGGCGCGTCGTCGCACAGGTTGCGTCTCCGGCGCGCTGCCATGCTCTGACGCAGAGCGCGCTTGTTCTCGTGAGGTTTTTCTCTTGCTCGGGATTGCTCCTGGCGTCAAGCACTTCAGACAGGCTGAAAAGCTTGAGTGTTTCCTGCCGGAGCGTGTTGGATTCTCCTGGTGCCAGATGGGTCAGAACCCCTGATGTGGTTGTGGTGAGCTGCAGAGCTGGCAGAAGAACGAAGAAATCGGAGACCGTATCAACCTTATAGGGAGATGATCGTTAACCAGCATTCATGTGTAAAAAGCAGCGTCTAGACATTCAAACACTGCTAATAGCCTTTGATTAACCATTTTTGTTTTGTTCTTGCTCAGTGTGTTAATCACTGTGATTAAAATGCTTAGCCACCATGGAGCTAGACGTTGTATAAATTAGTAAGTAAGCAAATCCAAACAGATGGGGCAGGGAAAATTAGTGTCTCTGGCAAGGCTAGCGTTAGACAAGGCAGGGCCAAGGAAGATTTAGGGGAAGACCCTAAATAATCTAAGAAAAGCAAATTTGCCTGTCCAATGGGCCTGCCAGACCTCCCCGCACTCCTGCTCCTTTAAAGCTTTGCCTCCTCAAGCCTTTTTCCCTGCCGCTAGAGCCCACCGCTGTCCTCACCTGGTCTACCAGATCCCAGGGTGAGCTGGGTCTGTGCCCAGGATGCTGCAGACAAGCCTGGAAACCGCTCTTCCCCAAGCACAAGATGAGTTATTAACATGCCAGCTTCTCCGTGGTGTGGATGCTGTGCCCCACGCCGCAGAGCCTTGCAGATGGAGGATCTGGGGAGAAGGGTCAGCCACAGGCTATTCTGGCTCAATGCCAGTCCACCTTTATAGTTACTTGATTTTTTGTCATTTTTATAGAAATAGCAAAGGAGTACTACCAATGTTCAAACCCTCCACCACCAAATGTGTGTGGATACCGTCCTCCACTGAGAGGACAGACTAATTTAAGCTGTTGGGCTTAGGGCTAAGTCCTCATCTGATGCAGATTTTCAAGGAAGAAGCAGAGCTGGAAGAGGTGGGAGAGGCACCTTGCACTACTTATGAGATCAGGAGCCTTGATAAGTGTCGAAAGGCATCAAAATCTGAACCCAGTCATGGCACCTCTAAGGAGAAATATATAATAATATAATATAGGTATATAATATAGGTAAACGTGGTGGTTTCTCAGTGGTAGTCTTAGACAAAGATAGAATTGCCTGAAGCAGGGAATGTCCATGAAGGTGGTCGTGAGACCACACCAACAGCTCTCTGTTCTTCCTTCTCCTTAATCTGGTTTTCTGTGTAACTCATTTTCTGATAGAGTTGTGAAAAAATTAAACGGGTAGTTTTGGTGACAGCAGGTTTTTGCCTATTGTGTGCTAGGATCTGTAGCTAGGATTTCCAATTTCCCTTCTAATCAAAAGGCTTCCTAAACCTTTCAGAAGTGCTCTCCCGGGATGACTGCACTCACAGAAACGTCAGCGCTTTGTTTCTGCTGGTGTCCGTCTCTTCAAGGGTAGCTGAAACGCGGCGCAGCCACCAACCCGGTCACAGAATCACAGGGTCACAGAATGGTTGGGGTTGGAAGGGACCTCTGTGGGTCACCCAGTCCAACCCCCTGCCAAAGCAGGGTCACCCAGAGCAGGCTGCACAGGACTGCGTCCAGGTTGGTCTTGAATATCTCCAGAGAAGGAGACTCCACAACCTCCCTGGGCAGCCTGGGCCAGTGCTCCATCACCCTCAGAGGGAAGAAGTTCTTCCTCATCTTCAGACGGAACTTCCCGGGCTTCAGTTTGTGCCCATTGCCCCTTGTCCTGTCACTGGGCACTACTGAAAAGAGTCTGGCCCCATCCTCCTGACACCCACCCTGCAGATATTTAGAGGCATTTCTAAGGTGCCCTCTCAGCCTTCTCTTCTTCAGGCTAAAGAAGCCCAGCTCCCTCAGCCTTTCCTCGTAGCAGTCCTGCTGTTGGTGCTGCTGGGCACAAGCATCACAGGGCCAGGGCTATCCAGGGCACAGCTCTTCCTTTTCCTGTTGCTCCAGCCCAGCCCCCTGTATGCGATGTTCCTAGGATATTGCAGAGTGAAAAATTAGAAATTCTTGCAGTTTCCTCACTTAAATAAAACGCTGAATTTAAGCTGAACTGGTGCCGAATCCGTTCAGCGTGCCTGTGTGGTCATTTTCAGGTGAAGTTGAATTTTGTTGTTTTTTGCTGTGCTAGAGGGATTTTTGCTGATAAGGCAGCAGCGTCAGTGTTGGGTGTTGGGCTGATGGGCAGCAGAAGCTTTCGGGTCGTGAGGCTGGATGGGGACAGGCACTTGAGGGAGGAGAACTCTGCTCAGAGCTCAGCAGCGAGGCATCAGCGCGTGCGTGGGGTTCAGGGTAAGGCAGGGCAGCTCAGCCCCTGCAGTGGCAGGAGGCGGAATCCTGACCCCACTGGACTCTGTGGGAGCACTGGTGTTAACTAGAATTTGTCCCTTAGGGTCAGGTCACGAGAAGTCACAGGGAGTCACCTCTGTTGGTCGTGCTTGGGTTAAGCTGGAGGGTTTCTCCATCCACCCAAGTGCAGAAAGCGGCTTCTGTTGTGGTGAACGCGTGCTGCGGGGATGTGTTGCTGATGGGTGCGTGGGCCCGGCGGTCGGCAGCGGATGAATTCCAAAAGCCTCGGAACAGACAGCGACAAGAGCTCCAAGTGAACAGATTTCCAGGCAGAAATCACGTGCTTGGTGAACTCTGAGGGTACATTCCTGGCGCCTGGTACTCTTCTCTGACCCCAGGCGATACTCTGTCTCATTCAAAAGTCACTCCTCTGCTTGTTTGTTTAGGTTCTGGTGTTTTGGTTTTTTTTTTTACTTCCCCATCCCCTTGCTATAGTGTTTTCCTTCCTGTCCTTATATGAACCATCTATCTTTTTCTTAATTTTTCTGATTTCTTGCTTAGCTTGACTAATCACAGCAATTTTCAAGCCTCAGAAAGAGTTTTGTTGCCTGTGTCTCCTTCCTTATGCTGGCCCTCCTTTCTTGCTTTTGTGTCCTGTTCTTTTTCCAACAGGTATATGCCTATATGTGTAGACAGAGCTAAATAAAAATATGTTTCTTTTGTACCTGAAGTACATAAGACGACCTAAGACTCGGCACCGTGTCTGTACTTTAAAAACGTGGGGTTATTCAGAGCTCTTCTCAGGCGATGGAGACGTGTGAGTATACAGCTGAGTCTGCTGAGCTGCACAGTGACCACAATTCCAACTGCATTGCAAATATTTTATTTGCAGTGTGTTAAGGTTTTCAGAAACTACTGTATTGTTATTGCCAGGAAAATGCTGACATATATTTTATGTAACCCATCAGAAGTGATACAGACTCACTTTGCAGAACTGAGTAGCATTGCTACGGCCAATTGTTCAACACAGCGTTTCACTACGTTTTCTGACATGCTTAATAAAGATATTTTCATGATTCTAGATTCAGTCGGAATGCCATTAACTGCTGGCTTTCTGAGAAAGCCGGAATGCAGCTGGTACTGCCAGGCTCTGCAGGTTGTGCTCAGCAGCCATTAGGTACCACTCAGGAGCATCGAAACCCTGGAAATAAAAAGCACCTGCGCTGGTTGGTGTAACCTGGGCTGCTGCTTTCTGTCCATCGGTGTTCTGCAAATTGACTTTGCCCATCAGTTAGGGCAAGGCAGAGCCGGGGGGGTATTTTCTGAGGGATGGGGATAGAGAGTGGTGAATGTTCTGGCACACAGAAGACCTGGCAGAGAGTATAAGGAAAGCATCTGCTGTCAGCCTTTGTTAGGGTCCCCGTGATATCCCTGTGTTGCCTTGGCAGAGTCCGGAGCCCGTAGACTTTCGTATTGTGCAGCCAGAATATGGAATTATTATGTCAGTAGAATGGGAGCTGGGTCTTGTCGTAACGGGTTTAGCTTGGGTTTAGTACTTTTTCACTTGCGTTCTTCTGCAGTGGATTTGTGGGGTGGGGGGAAAGCGGGAAACCTGTTTTGGAATTGTGCCGGGTTTTGCATGTGGTTTTGCTGTGCTGGGAAAAAACAGTCTGCTTGTTGCATTTCAGAGGGTGGTGTTGATTGACGTGGGGTCTGCTTCACTGGACGTCCTTGTGGAGAGGGAATTGGTCTCATATCACATGCCTTCTCAGAGCAGGCATACCTGCTCCTCGGGCTCAGCCAGTTTTCTCCAACTTCTGTGGTTTTGTGCTTAGTGTAGAAAGCAGAGGAGTTTTCACCAGAAAGAAACAGAGGTGTGCATGTCTAACTTTTCCCACTGTGAAGACTGCAGGAGAGGAAAGCAGACTGTGCTGTCATGGTACAGATGTCCTCCGTGACTGTGTGAGTTTTTAGGAAAGCTAACAGTGGAAGAGAAGGGTGGAGACCAGGAGGAGTGCGAAGGAGGATGTGGGATCTTCAATGTTTCTTGCACAAATCCTAAGGATACCCCAGTTTTGTTGCAGAAACTGAAGCTGGGAGTGGCAGAGAGTTGACTTAATATTTTGCATGGATCTGTACAGCTTTTGAGTTGCTTATAATAAGCACTTTGAGGGTATGATGTTCCTGAGGAGGTAAATGGTAAAGTATGTGCAAGTTGGAGCTCTGGAGAAGGATGCATCGCAGAACTGAGACCAAGATGTGGGGGGGACCTGGACTGCGAAAGTCCGGACAGGGTCTGAACTGAGGAATGCGGCAGAGGGGCCAGAAAAAGAGGATGTTGTGGTCGAGTGAAATAAAGGATGGATAAAGTTAGCTGCAGTGTGAAATGGACCCGGCACGCTGGTGAGAGCTGGTGGGAGCTTTGTCACTGCTGCGACGGTGTCACCCTGCTGTCATCAGAGCTTCAGTACACCCGTGTTGTCTTCCAGTACAAGGAGAGAAGTATGGCTAGTCCTTGCCAGTTTTATTTAGTTTCCCTCAAATGTCAGCAAAACAGGGTGACTAATATTTAGAAGAAATAGGGGTTGCATTTATGCTACCTCTTAAAAAACTTCAAAGAAAACCTAATTAGCATTTTCCATAGTGATCTTCAGCTTGTTTTCTTGATGTGCTATTACATTGGCTTTTTTTTAAGGAAAGTGCATGTGAAAAATGAAGAGCGCAGCATAAAACACGTGATCTTTAGTCTTGTTTTGAAATCTGTTGATGCTATTGTGATGATCAACACATATACAAGAGACACAGAGACAGTCCCTGTAGTAACTTTTGAATTTAACCAATTTCAGCCAGATTTTCCAGTGTAGATTTTGAAGATACCAAATTGTTGTTGAACCCGTGAAAGCAAAGGGAGGGAAAAATCTGTGACAGTCGCTAAAAGCTGCCACATGTTATGTCAGAGAGTCTGTGAGTGAGTTCGCCAGGAGATCCTGGGGTGCATTAAGAAGAGTGTGGCCAGCAGGTCGAGGGAGGTTCTCCTCCTTCTCTACTCTACCCTAGTGAGGCCCCATCTGCAGTCCTGTGTCCAGTTCTGGGCTCCCCAGTTCAAGAAAGATGAGGAGCTACTGGAGAGAGTCCAGCGGAGGGCTGCGAGGATGAGGAGGGGACTGGAGCATCTCTCCTATGAGGAAAGGCTGAGGGAGCTGGGCTTGTTCAGCCTGGAGAAGAGAAGGCTGAGAGGGGACCTTCGAAATGCCTCTAAATATCTGCAGGGTGGGTGTCAGGAGGACAGGGCCAGACTCTTTCCAGTGGTGCCCAGCGACAGGACAAGGGGCAACGGGCACAAACTGAAGCCTGGGAAGTTCTAGCTGAACTTGAGGAAGAACTTCTTCTCTCTGAGGGTGATGGAGCCCTGGCCCAGGCTGCCCAGGGAGGTTGTGGATTCTCCTTCTCTGGAGATATTCAAGACCCGCCTGGACAAGGTCCTGTGCAGCCTGCTCTGGGTGACCCTGCTTTGGCAGGGGGTTGGTTTGGGTGACCCACAGAGGTTCCTTCCAACCCCTACTGTTCTGTGATTCTGTGAGATACCAATCCATGATGCGCTGAGCTTCATCACCCTCTACTCTTAGCTCTGGCCATCTCCAAGGAGCATTGCTCTTTTACGAGTCGGTCTTTGGCAGAAGCGATGCCGTAATCCGGGTCCGGAGCTCTGGTTTTCCTGCTGCGGCTGCTGCCAATCCCAGCTCAGGTGCACGGCGTCCGAGGCATCGCAGAGCAAGGCTCTATGGCTGGGTGTGTGATGGGTCTCGACGTGCTTTCTAGATACATGCGAGCTCCGTATGTCAGCCTGGTTACTGAGATTTTCTTCGATTGTGTTGGTTTAACTCAGTGGGAGGTTGTTTGAGAAGGAAATGAAAGGCTCAGTGAACAGTGAATGCTTGAGGAGGTGTTAAGAGGAAACACCAGGCGTATAAACTTTGGGTTCTTTGTTTTATGATTTTTTTCTGTCTCTTCAACCAGCCTGGTTTTGAGCAGCAGAGAAGTAAGCGTGCAAGCACAGGTGAATACGCAACTCCTGTAGTAGGAGTGAGAAAGTCCCTTTTCAGGGAAGAGGAGTTTGTGCAGAGAGGACCTGGGAGTCAAAAGAGCTAAGGATATAATGAAGAAATTGTTTATGATGAGGGTGGTGAAACCGTGGCCCAGATTGCCTGGAGAGGTGGGAGATGCCTCACCCCTGGAAATGTTCAAGGCGAGGTTGGACGGGGCTCTGAGCAACCTGGGCTGGTTGAAGATGTCCCTGCTCGCTGCAGGGAAGTTGGACTGGGTGGCCTTGAAAGGTCCCTTCCAACCCAAACCATTCCATGATTCTATGAAAAGTTTTATCTGCCTCAGTTGCTGGCAGAGGGTGATGAGGCTTTATGGCAGAACTGTTTGTTGGTGGGACAGGATTGTGTAACAAGCAGCCTTGTTCTCACCACGGGGAGAAATATTTCTTTAAAAGTGGTTTTATCACTGAGAAGGGTTCTGGAGGCCAGAATTTGGTCTGACCGGCAGGACGGGTCACAGCCTGGGCTGTCAGGTCCCTGACCCGTGCTCGGGAGAGGAGAGCTGCAGGACAGTAGGGACGGCCAGGTGTGAGCAAGAGCATTCAGAGGGGCACGTAGAGCTCGCTTTGCCGCTCTGTTGGGTACAAGGTCTTCTGCAGATGGAAATAATCAGGAAGCTTGATCCTCTTCAGTGAACAGCAAGAGGTTTTGTCCTTTCAGAAACTCTTTTTTGTGACTTACACTCCATTTATGCTCTTAATTACTGGGAAATCTGAACTATTTTAAATATATCTTCCTAGAAAAGAATTTTTATGTGGGAAAAAATCTGATGGTAGAAATGGATAAGTCTAAAATACTACAGAAAAAGAGGGCAAGATTGGCTGTTCTAAAATCAAAACTTTCCTGACCCTTACAAGTGATCACATCAATTATATTTAGGAAGCCTAGTAGCAGTGAGGTAATGAGAGGGAGATCTGATTGCTGAAGCAAATGTGATTTCCACAGCATTAAGATTTGGCCAAAACTGCATTCTGAGGCAGTGGATTGCGTTCTTAATAGACGACTGATTTTCCCTGTTTTGCCATAGATACACACAGACTTATTACTATTTGTGCCAAGTAGTCAGGGGTACAACATCATCTCACCTACTGCTCGGTGAGGTGTAATTTCTGTGCAAGTTACAACAAAATGTCTGCTTCCAAAACACATAATAATTGTGGCTGCTGATTTTTGCATACTTAGGATCGATACGCTAGAAATAGGCTAAGCTTGGAGAGCTCCGCTTTGCTTGAAGAGATGTGAGAACTTGATCTACGCTTAGGAGGAAAGCGCCGTGTCTGAGCACTCTGCTTTCCCTTTGGGCTGAACTTTTGTGAAAGAGACGTTTCTTTCGCAATATTCTTAATTTTTCCTTCTTGCTAAAGACCTAACAGCAAACCTAAGGCTTCTAGGTCCAGGACTGAAAGGCTGTTTATCTCTGCATGTGGGTTACATCGCTGGTGACTCTTGCTGCGGGTCTAGCATGAGTGCAGTTCTGCGAGCAGCAATGGGGTAAGCGCTCGTGTGCGCAGGCAAGAAGAGCTCTGACACATTTTTACAGCTGTTTCAAGCAAAGTTTTTGTTACCAACAGCGTGGCAGAGGCTGAAAGTGGAAGGCTCCATTGAAGATGTTAAGACCAAGTGTTGACTTCTTTCTCCAGATTTTATGCAGCTGATTTATCAGTCACTTTTCAAAAACTGTCCCTTCTTAGTTATCTCTTTAATTTATTCATCTTTCCTGGAGTTTTTTCACGCAGTTAGTAAAAGATCCCTATCTTCTGTTCTAAGCAAGATGCTGTAATGCTCTTAAACCTAGCATCTGTCTGCATCCTCCACAGTTACCTGCATGTCATTCTCCAGTTCTTGACCATTCCCTGTTGAACATTTCTGCCTGGGTACATGTGAATTTGGACAGTTAATATTATAGCTGAAATATACTGTGAGATCAGGTGATTTATGAAAAGGAGGATAAAAATCCCATTTCATGAAAATAAATCTCGTCAAACCACGTCTAACCTTTAAAGTGAGCAAGGGTGCTTCTGGAGAGGTGTATTCTGTGCAATTACACTGTTAAGAGGCAGAGGGTAGTCTGTCTCTTGGCTCCAGGGCATTAAAACTAACCCCCTGATCTTGACAGCGTCCAAGAGATGACCTGATGGGTCAAGAGCTGGCACATAATTTCAATCCCGTAATGTGTGTGGTGATGGCATTGCGCTGGATTTAGTAGAGCTTTCATTTGCCAGGGCCTGAACCGGTGCACTTGGATGGAGCCTGAGGGTGGGCAACAGTCCAGCATCCAGGGACAATTCCTGAAGTGGTGACGTGTGACTTCTACACCAAGGAAAGCAGCTAGGCCATCTCCAAAGGGCAAAACAGACTGCGGTTCAGCGCTTTCCGTGCTGTTAATGCTGCAGACGGCCTCCAGAGTGGTTTTGGCAAGAGCGAGGTTTGGCACTGGTGCAGCATCACCTGGTAGCACCCTTCCTTGATTAAACGCTGGCACGGCCCGTCTGCGCTGGCTGCTGACTTAGATCTTGCCCCCAAAGTTCCTAATCCAGGACAAACGGCGGTGAATGAGGCTGTAGCACAACGGTGCTGCTTTGTAGGCAGCAGCAGATTTGGGTGAAGTTCAGCCACAGAAGCTTTTCTGAGACAGAGCAGGTAGAAAATGCAAAACCTTGCATCGCTTGGGAAAGGATGTTCTTGCTCTGCTCACCGAGGAGCGTCGCTTGAGAAAGGACGTTCTTGTTCTGCTGACCGAGGAGTATATCAAGCAGTTGCAGAGGAGAAGTTTGTACATGATATCATGGATCCAAATGGGTTACAAAGTCTTTGTGCCTTTGCTTTTAGCATGGGAGCAAGTCAGTAACAAATTCCCCCGGCTCCTCTTCCAGGCTGCAGGCAGCTTCTAGTAATTCTCCTCCATGAAGGAAAGTGGAAGGGGTGGCCTGATGGACTGGTCGCTCTCCCATCTCCTGAAGAGTATGGGTCCCTTATGAAGGCAGGACATCAGCCAAGGTGAACCACCGGTGTAATTTACTTCAATTTAAGCGTGTTGCCTGCAGTGGATGTATTGTGTCACTTGTTGAGGAGAGGTGTGAAAAGTGATTGACCTGGGACCCAAATTAGGGTTATGATTAGAGCCATTTGGGACTAAGAGTTCTGCAAGAGGAAGAAACGGAGCTGGTCTCAACCATTTTCTTCCTTCTTTAGTTCCAGTAAAGTCTGGAAGGTGAATATTAATGGTTTATGAGCAAAATCTTTGATACCAAAAAACTTCAGAGTTTGGGGACAGGTTTTATTCTTGACATTTGTTTTTCTGATATGGATAACATGACACCAAGAAGATGCATCAATTACGTTGAAAAGTCTTTCCATATGACCTCGTCCTCCATGTCATTTAGGTGAAGCGTTGAGGGTAGCAGTAACAGGAGGAGGTTATAAGCCCAAGTACTGAAAAACATAATTTGTTTGGGATGGGGCCAGAGAAGAATGTTGTAGGAACATAGAAAAGGAATGACTAGCAGAGCTTTCCAGCGTCTTGTCTTGGTGTGTTTTTTGGTATTCCACTAAAGTTCCCGGCTCAAGTCGACTCATCAGCTGGTTGTCCAGTTTCTGCTTTTTGCTCTTGCGATTAATCGTGGTGGGATTTGGAGCTGCGTTTCTCCCCGGGAGAGAAGACTAAGGCAAGGCAGCTCTGTGCGAGTGAGAATATGAATGTGCTCATTGAAAGCTTCACTGAGTGTTTATAAAGCATCAGGGATCACAGAAATGCTGCAACTTCAGGTTAGTGATTTTTATTTTTTTTTTAGTACGGTTAATGCACTTTGAGGCTGCTGAAGTAGTGAAGCAAAGAATTGTAGGTTTGTCGGAAATCTGTGTCACACTTGAAAGTTTATAGCTGTGGGTAGGAGGAGAAGTGTCATCTTATCTCCAGGAACTAAAACATCCTGATTGTATCACATAGAATCAACCTCCAAAATTAGTTCCTGCTCAGAGAAACCCAGTCAAATAAAATTGGCCAGTTTTGAAGAAGGACATTGAAGCTTTGTGACCGCTGGCATTTGTGTCAAGGCAGGGTTATTTACAGGCTGCTGTGAAGGAGCTTAACTAATCACTAGCAGCGTTAGCTTGTTTTTCATCTCTTGGAGAGAATAACTGTCAAATCCTTGAGTTTGGAGTGGGGTCAAAGAGGTTTTTCACTTCGAGGCATCATGTTATGACCCCTGGTAGAGGCACAACAGGGCAGTGTGCTTCACTGTGCTTTCAACATGCAGAAAGCAGTACGCAGGAGGTAGAAGCAGCGACTGGCTGGAAGGGTGGAGGTTAGAGACATTGTCCAGGCATGTAGGGTTTGTGTTAGGAAAGGCAGAGCTTGCCTAGAGCTGATGCCTGCAAGGGGATGTCAAGGGCAGCAAGATGGCTGCCGGCCCACTGGCTCGATGCACGCACACGAAGAGTTGCAGTCAATGGCTCAATGTCCAGGTGGAGACCAGTGACAAGCGGTGTGCCTCAGGGGTCGGTACTGGGGCCGGTGCTGTTCAGTATCTTTGTCGGTGACATGGACAGTGGGACTGAGTGCACCCTCAGCCAGTTTGCCGACGACACCAAGCTGTGCGGTGTGGCTGACACGCCGGAGGGAAGGGATCACATTCAGAGGGGCCTGGACAGGCTGGAGAGGTGGGCCTGCGTGAACCGCAGGAAGTTCAACAAGGCCAAGTGCAAGGTCCTGCACGTGGGTCAGGGCAATCCCAAACACACGTACAGGCTGGGCAGGGGGTGGCTCGAGGGCAGCCCTGAGGAGAAGGACTTGGGGGTACTGGTGGATGAGAAGCTCACCATGAGCCGGCAATGTGTGCTTGCAGCCCAGAAAGCCAACCATGTCCTGGGCTGCATCAAGAGAAGCGTGGCCAGCAGGGCGAGGGAGGGGATTCTGCCCCTTTACTCCGCTCTTGGGAGACCCCACCTGGAGTCCCACATCCAGCTCTGGAGCCCCCAACATAGGAAGGACATGGATGTGTTGGAGCGGGTCCAGAGGAGGCCACGAAGATGATCCGAGAGCTGGAGCACCTCTCCTGCGAGGACAGGCTGAGGGAGTTGGGGCTGCTCAGCCTGGAGAAGAGAAGGCTGCGGGGTGACCTTAGAGCAGCTGCCAGTGCCTGAAGGGGCTACAGGAAGGATGGAGAGGGGCTTTTCACAAGGGGGTGTAGTGATAGGACAAGGGGGAACGGCTCTAAACTGAAAGAGGACAGATTGAGATGAGATATTTGGAAGAAATTCTTCCCCATGAGGGTGGTGAGGCGCTGGCCCAGGTTGCCCAGAGAAGCTGTGGCTGCCCCCTCCCTGGCAGTGTTCAAGGCCAGGTTGGATGGAGCTCTGAGCACCCTGGTCTGGTGGAAGCTGTCCCTGCTGATGGCAGGGGGGTTGGAACCAGATGATCTTTAAGGTCCCTTCCAACCCAAACCATTCTATGATTCTATGGTTCTAAGATGATAGTCTACTCTTGCATTGTGGCCCATTGCTGAATGGGGCAAGTGATTTAGCACCAGTGGACACAGATAAGGCTGAGATCCTCGGTGCCTTCTTTGCTTTGGTCTTCACCAGCAAGGTCTCCCAGGGCTCTGTGATCAGCAAAGGGGTGTGAGACGCAGGATCAGTGAACATTAGCAGCGTATAAGGGTTGTGTCAAGGATTATTTGCAAGTCTGTGAGATCTGATGGGCTCCATCTGCGGGTGCTGAGAGAGGTGGCTGACGTTAAAGCAAGGTCACTCTCTATTGTCTCTGAAAATTCATGGAGATGGGGGGAGGCCCTCAGTGATGGGAGAAAGTTGAATATTGCACCCATCTTCCTAAGACCACAAGGATGACCCAAGGAGCTACAGGCCAGTCAGCTCCACTTCTGTCACTGGGGAGACCATGGAGCGAATCCTCTTGGAACAAATTTCTGGGCATGTGCAGGGAAAGAAAGAGTTTGGGAACAGTGAACATGGATTTACCAAAGGTAAATCAAGCTTGACCAACATTATTGTCTTGTACGTTAAAATGACCGGATTTGTGGGTGAGGGGAGAGCGGTGGATGCTGTTTACCTTGACTGTAGCTTTCAGCACTGTCTCCCACAGTACCCTCATATCCAAGCTGGGATGTTATGGTGAGGACAGGTGGACAACTAAACGGTAAAAAATTGATAGGGTAGTCTGGCTCAGAGGGTCATACTCTACCTGGAGGACAGTGTACAAGTGGAGCACCACAGGGTCTATCTTGTGACCTGTCCCATTACCATCTCTGTCAACCTGATGGGGTATGCTCATCAAGTTTGGAGATGGCACAAATTATGTACACCGGAGGGCAGGGCGGTTGTTTGGAGGGTCCTGGTCATGCCAGGGGAAGGAGCCGAGAGAAAGCTCGTGGAAAGTGGACAGGACAAATGCAAAGTCCTACACTTGGGGTCGGGAACCCTTTGCAACAGTCCAGGCTGGTGACAAGCTGGCTGAGGAGCATCTTGCTGCGAAGGACTGGGAGGTCGTGCCCTTGGACGCTGGCAGCAAGGGAAGCCACCAGAATCTCAGGCTCTTTAAACAGCAGCACAACCCGTGGACAGAGGGAGGTGACATGACCCCCTTCGCTCGGCATACACAAAATCCTGCGTCCACTTTTGTGCCCCACAGTGCAAGAAAAACTTCAACAAACCTGAGTGAGGTCATCAGCAGGCCATCAGCATGTTTTTCTTTTGAGACAAAAAGCATTTACTTGGAATGCCTATATATTTTCCATAAGATCTTCCATGCTATGATGAAAAATGAGCTAGATAAGCTGTATCAGTCTTTCTGTGTCCTGCTGTCGTGAGTGGTGCGTGTGCAGGTTGCAAAGCCAGATGAAGAATAAGCGCTAAGCAAGTAGACAACTAACCATTCCCAGAATTATCTGAGGGATTTTTAGCTGCTGAGTTAAGGCTGAGAACAAGAAGCATGTGTTCTCCCCGAGCATAGCTGGGTCTGTTGGCAAAACTGTTACAAAACATCGAACAAAACTAAGAAGTGGGTTGAACTTCCCAGGTTTTACATTTGTAGGAGAGACAGTCAAGATTTTCTTTTCCCACCAGCAGCAGATTGCATCGAATCCGAATTGGGTGGCTACCATCTGCTTTCACACCGGCTTGGAAAGCACGGGCCAACGCTCCACGGCATGGGTGAGGAAGACGGTGGAGAGTGTTTACCAGTCTGTGTTTACGGGATTTGGGATTAATGTGCTGTTTTCTTATTTGAGTCAAACTAAAACGGAATTAGGCTTTGACCGAAACGTTGAGTGCCACTTGCTTTCAGCGCCGCAGTGGAATTTAAAAGATGAGCTTTTAACAGCTTTCTCTACCAAAATAATTTGATCCCACCCAATCCAGTTTGATAGTATAATCCTGGAATATGTATTTTGACATTTTTCCGCTCTCAATCCACTACAGCAGACTCAAATGACATATTCTGGAGTATCAGTGGTGAAGTAGCATCTCTCAGGATTTTGGGAGGAAAAGGAGAGCAAGGTTTTGCAGGCTGTAGGACTGGGTCTAGTGTATGGATGACTGTGCTTTCTGGAGTAGGATGTCCTGACCCAGATGGAAGGGAGACATCCCAGAGTCAGTAAATCACTGAGTGACTTGAACTTGTTGTGCTGCTGTCGGGGCATGTCGTGTTTGAGCCACATAGGTACGTCTTCTATTTTTAGTCTTATGTGTTTAAAAAAATAACAACATGGAAAAACTGAGGTTTGGTTTTGCGATGAAGGTCAGCCAGGTGCTGGGGCGAGCACTGGTGGGAAGACATCGGGGCAAGGTGCTTATTCCAGGCTTCTGGAGCATCTGTCCTATGAGGAAAGGCTGAGGGAGCTGGGCTTGTTCAGCCTGGAGAAGAGAAGGCTGAGAGGGCACCTTCGAAATGCTTATAAATATCTGCAGGGTGGGTGTCAGGAGAATGGGGCCAAGCTCTTTTCAGTGGTGCCCAGCGACAGGACAAGGGGCAATGGGCACAAACTGAAGCACAGGAAGTTCTGTCTGAACATGAGGAAGAACTTCTTCCCTCTGAGGGTGACGGAGCCCTGGAACAGGCTGCCCAGGGAGGTTGTGGAATCTCCTTGTGTGGAGATATTCAAGACCCGCCTGGACGCGGTCCTGTGCAGCCTGCTCTGGGTGACCCTGCTTTGGCAGGTGGTTGGACGAGATGACCCACAGAGGTCCCTTCCAACCCCGAACATTCAGTGATTCTGTGATTCTCCTCCTGCCCGGTCTCCTGCATCCCCATCAGTCCATCGCTGTGAGGCCATGTCTTGTTCGGGGCTTTTGAGGATGACGCGTCGCTGCAAGGGATGAGTTTCGGATGGTGACCCCGGTCAGCGCGAACGACTGGAGGCATCGCTCGGTCTGCAGAGTCCCCTGTGAAGCCGAAGCAATAGCATGCCTGAAATCCAGTGGTGTGACCCATGATGACTAAAGATACACCGGCAAGGAGCAGGGTTCCTCACACATGACACAAGGCCTGGTTATTTCGCTTGACTTGGCCAATTTAGCTGATTTCACCTGATTCCACACGGAGGGGGTTGGCCTAAGCTTTTCTCGGCTGTGTGGGTGAATTGGAGAGCTTTACGGCAGCAGGTGGGCCTGGAGGGAGATTTTTATATCAGTGAAGGTGCAGATGCAGTAAAAGGAGTTTTTGGATGGTTCGTTTATTGGGCATCTGAACATGAGGAAGAACTTTTTCCCTCTGAGGGTGACGGAGCCCTGGCCCAGGCTGCCCAGGGAGGTTGTAGAGTCTCCTTCTCTGGAGATATTCCAGACCCGCCTGGACACGGTGCTGTGCAGCCTGCTGTGGGTGACCCTGCTTGGGCAGGGGGGTTGGACTGGGTGGCCCACAGAGGTCCCTTCCAACCCTGAACATTTTGTGGTTCTGTGGTTCTGTGATTTCTGTGCCTGGTTTTCAGAGTGCCTCACCTGACGCTGCATTTCCCAGGCACCGTTCAGCAGAGAGCTGAAGAACTCTGCCGCACGCTTCTGCACAAGGCACGAGGCAGCAAAACATCTGGCCTCCGTGTTTCCTTTAGCTGTTAACTCGAAACCTTCAGCTGGATCGTCGTTTACATTGCAGCTCATTTGTGCCGCTGTTAGAGGAGGTGTGGGTATAATTTATTCCCGCATTTACGCTGTCGGAGCGGTTTAGAGTGGTGAGAATCAGACCCTGGTATCTGTGGTGGTTTCTTTTTGTTCTAATGAAGGATGCACAGCTGGGTGCAGTAGCCTTTAACCAAGCCCTGGAGCATCTCTTCATTACTCGAATGTACAGTGGTGCCTGGGAGACCTGTTGCAAGGAAGTGAATGGAGGATGAGAAAGGCAAGGCTCGTTACGTCTCAGAGCTGCTTTGTTCTTTGATAATTATAGTTTTGTTTTTAATTATTATTTAGGGTATTTCACTACGTGTTATGTCACCCTGGTTTTGTGCGCTGTTATCAGTGGGAAAGCTCAGGCGGAGAGGAGAGGTTCCTGCTTAAACTGCTCGCGCTCGGATTTACCCGTGTGACCTTTCGACACCGGGGTGGGCTGAGAAATCTTTGCTGACAAGCAGAGAGGCATCGCGGCTTGTGATTTACAAATGCAGAACAGCGGCAATTAGGGCAGAGAGACTTCGTAGCAACCAACACCGCACCACCACCAACACCCATGTGTTGGAGCGGGGCCAGAGGAGGCCACGAAGATGATCCGAGGGCTGGAGCACCTCTCCTCCGAGGACAGGCTGAGGGAGTAGGGGCTGTTCAGCCTGGAGAAGAGAAGGCTCCGGGGTGACCTTAGAGCAGCTGCCAGTGCCTGAAGAGGCTACAGGAAGGGGGGAGAGGGGCTTTTCACAAGGGTGTGTAGTGATAGGACAAGGGGGAATGGCTCTAAACTAAAAGAGGGCAGATTTAGATGAGAAATTAGGAAGAAATTCTTCCCTATGAGGGTGGTGAGGCCCTGGCCCAGGTTGCCCCGAGAAGCTGTGGCTGCCCCCTCCCTGGCAGTGTTCAAGGCCAGGTTGGATGGAGCTCTGAGCAACCTGGTCTGGTGGAAGATGTCCCTGCTGATGGCAGAGGGGTTGGAACCAGATGATGTTTAAGGTCCCTTCCAACCCAAACCATTCTGTGATTCTATGACTCTAGGACTTTATTTAAGAGAAGATGAATTTGGTGCGAGGTGTTGACAAAGAACGTTTTGTTTTTGCCAGGTTCCTGAAAAGCCCTTTTTAATAAATTGCTGATCTTTGGAGGGCTGTAAGAAATACCACAGATTGCCTTTCATCAGTCTATAATGTGCTTTCATCACTCCGGAGAAGTATGTGATAGCGATACTGAGTTGGTCCCCGGAGAAAGCCAAGGAGACATTGCTAACGGCTCCACAGTTACGGCTGCAGCGAGTCCGCGTCGAAATGGAGCTTACGTTTCCTCGTTAGTACAAATATCTCTCCGTCCTTATCACCAAACTGCTGCTGCTCGTTTCTCACACCCGGAATTGCTTTTCTGTAATGGTACAAGTAATTTAGCTCAGTAATACTAGAGTCAAAACCGACTCCTTTTTGAAATGTTATGATTTATTGCTTCGTGAGGCTCTTAACATGGAAATGGCTTTCCAGTCTTGAAACTTGTAAGATATCCAAGTGTTACTCTGCGTTTACCAAGAGGCAAAATCTACTTGGCTTTGGTGGCATGGAGATAATAAAGATGGGATCCTGAATGGCCATTTTGCAAGCATTTTCTGAGAACAGCATTGAAAAGTAACCAGGTGTTAAAATGTTGTAACCCTGCCATGTTTCTTAAGCTGGTTTCTCCGTTTTCTCACAAACCTGGGCTTTCAAACTTCCAACTCTATACTTGTCAAATCCGGTGCAACATGCACCAGTGCTTGGGAAAAAAAAAAAGTAGACAATGATTTCTTGGTTTAATCTTCCATTTGAAAAAAAAATAATAATAGTAACACTAGACTTCTTAAATTGTTCATCTGAGCCTAGCTAGGGATAGCGGTTTATCAGATTATAAATGTGCTTTCATTACCTGGAGGTAGATAATATGTTGGTCT
Organism: Opisthocomus hoazin; assembly: GCF_030867145.1. Lineage (NCBI taxonomy): Eukaryota > Metazoa > Chordata > Aves > Opisthocomiformes > Opisthocomidae > Opisthocomus > Opisthocomus hoazin. The sequence continues at coordinate 129,132,347 of NC_134415.1, forward strand.
GTGAAATACACACTTGGGCAATGAGAAAATGAAGGTCACGGAACTACCGCTGGACCCCTGCCAGTGAGTGTATTAAAATTAAATAAATCCTTGCTGCCTCGTCGACGGCGCACGTACGGATGCTCTCCTCTGCTTCGGAGCAGCGTGGATGCGGCGAACGCTTTTGCCCACCCGCTTCCCGCTGGCGCGGTGCAGCCCAGTTGCAGCTACGCGTCGTTACCTTGGGCTGGTCGAACATTTGCTGTCTGAGCCGTCTTCCAAGACTTTTAATGATTGCATCCAGCTCCCAGGAGACCTGCCGGTGTTTGTACAGGTGAGGATCTGCCAGGATCTCCAGAGGGTTAAGGCTAAGCCGTGAGCAAGGGCGTGTGCTTCGTCGCTCCTGGAGTCTCTCCAGGTCTCGCAGCTGGATAAGGTGACTGGTTTTGGTTTAGACATGGCGTGGTGCCCTGCAATTAGCAGACGTCTCCTCTTCTTCCATCTCTCCCAGATGTCAAAAGCAAGCTTTTGACAGCTCCTGCTGTTCTCCCACGAAACAACTGGAGACCCTCGTGTTGCTCTGTTGGCTGTGTAGCGAGAGGACGCGCTGCAGCCATCCTCCCACCAGCGAACCCCGCGCTTCCCCGTCCTCTGACACGCCAGCTCTCAGGTTTACCAATGTGCACCCGTGGTTTTTTTTCATATTTTAGTTTCGATGTCCGAGTGAAGCTGAACTGGAGTTTGCCTCCGAGGCGAGCTGGTTCTCCTTCTCCTTCCAGCGTACTACTTAACGGGCTTTAAAAACTGCTGACAGTTGTTTTAAGAGCTGATTTTCAGGTCGGGCCTTTTGTAACTCTGCGGAAGGAGGACGGTATTGTTCGAAACCAAAGGAACAGAAGGGTTGCTGTCGCTCGAGGCGGGAGGAATAGGAGAAGAATACTTTCACTGTAAAGTGCTTCTCCTGCCCCTCCTGCTAAGCCACTCGAGTTTGCCTCAGCAGCGCTCCAGCTCTCGGGCTGAGATGTTTTATCGGTAGCACCGCAGCAAAACAGGAGGAGGTTTGGAACAAGGGCTGGGGTCCAGAAGTGACCTGCTTAAATGGTCATGGAGAAACCAAAGATGCTGGGGGAGAAAAAGAAATCATGGAGGTTTTGCCAGGACCTTGGGGAAGGTTTAAGGGGGGCTGTAGATAAGAGTATTGCCACATGCAGCAGGCAGGAGTGATTAGTTTTATTCGCCAAGGTGTAAAAGCAGGTGGTGTGCGAGCACGTTTCAAACACTCCCCTAATTTAACGCCTACCAAAATAGTGCCAAGTCTGTTAAAAATGTGATGTTGCTTAGAATTTTAACGGGCACAAACTGAAGCAGAGGAAGTTCCAGCTGAACCCGAGGAAGAACTTCTTCCCTCTGAGGGTGATGGAGCCCTGGCCCAGGCTGCCCAGAGGGGCTGTGGAGTCTCCTTCTCTGGAGATATTCCAGACCCGCCTGGCCGCGGTGCTGTGCAGCCTGCTGTGGGTGACCCTGCTTGGGCAGGGGGTTGGACTGGGTGACCCACAGTGGTCCCTTCCAACCCCTAACAGTCTGTGATTCTGTGATTTTTATGTTTAAGCACGTTGGAAAAGCAGTGAGTTCTCTTGTTTGTGCATACGCTGAAGAGCCTGAACAACGGAGGGCAGTTACGTGCTGAGTTGCTCCAAGCAGTGAACGAAAATACGTTCCAGGCCAGAAGAAGCAACGATTAATGCCGTGCGTTTATGGAAAAAGAGGGCAAGTGCTCTTGCTTTGTGGTCTGAAGGCCTGTCCTCACGAGGTCACGTCAGGCAAAAGCTGCCAGCGGGTATGAGCACCTCAGGTATGGCTTTTAGAAGGGGTCGCAGCATAAAATAAGCACAAAGGCTGCTTAACCTCTCTCTCTGCCTGGCGAGCAGCAGAGGAACGAAGCAGGAGCAGGGCTCTCACTGTACGAGGGCTGAGGCGAGCTTTGGTTTTGATCTTGGCAACCACAGAAATGCGAAACAGCGTCCGGCTTGCGGCTTCGGCGCTTGCAGGTCAAACCCAGCGCGCTGGAGCGTGGAGCTTGCTCCTGGTCCTACCCTGTGTGGGCTCTGTGCGTGTGCTGTGGTGGGGTCTTTCACTGCCCCCCGTACAAAACTGGGTTGAGTGTTCCGAGACCCTGAACCATTTCCATCCCTTGGCATTGTAACATTTCAGCAAGCACTGATTTTCTTGTGTTTTTTTTTCCTGCAGAGTTGAAATCTGCGGTGAATATATTAACATACATTGAATTATAGAACAGATATTTAGCATTTTTCCTGAAGGATCCTAAAGTGCTTCACGCTTTCACGTATCGCTACACAAACGCAGCCGCTTTTGCTTCATGCTTCGATTTAATTCAAGATGGAGGGAGAGAATTTTGCCCGGGGAGATCAGGTAAAGCAGTATATGCCCCCCAGATCAGTTGCTACGGACGGGTCTTTGTTAGCTCCGGGGTATGCCCTGCCACCCCGAAGGGAGAGCTGTCGGTAACGGAGGCAGATCGGCAGGTGTATGAAGGAGCACGTTGAGCCATCACGACTGCATCCTTCCAGAGAAAGGGGTGGATGCTCTCTTATATCATGAGGGTTTTTTGCAGGACAGATCACGAGCACGAGCAGAGGATTTTATTGCATAAACCCGGGAGATGGGTACCCCTGCACCCATCCCTCTCTGTCCCATCCTCCCCAAAGGAAGGCATCTCGGGATTGCTGGGGGCAGAGGATGGCTTTGGGCTTCGGGGTGACATCTCGCGTGGTTTGCTGTGTCCATGGTCCAGCTGCGCCATCGGGATTCGGAGTTGCCAGACCGGGTCTGCAGCTCTGTTTGAACCAGCTGGGTGCATCACCGAGCCTTCACCGTTGATTTTGCATCCTCCTTTTCTCCCGAAACAAAAAACCCTCCAAATATTCAGGGTGAAAACTGATAAAACATTCATCTATTCTCAGGCTCATTAAGGCAGCGTAATTGGGTGTAGGCGCTTCCCCCGCTCGAACAGTGCTGTCTCGCTCCTGAGCCAAGATTCGTTTCCATGGGCAAGAGGATGCTCTGCGCTCTCTCCTTGCGGAGAACGGATGGGTGAAGGGTCCCTGTAGCTCAGCCCCTCTTGGAAAGCAGCAAACTGTTGCAGCTCCTACCTTGCTTCAGCCCTTCCCAGGGATGGCTTTGCTGCCTGATGCTCCTTTTGCTCCAGCCCTGAGCAGGGGTTGCTAATCAAGGCCGTAATCAGTCTCTTGCAGGTCTTTTTGTTTTTCAGATTGGTGTTCCGTGGTTTCCTTTTCCTGTGGTTTTGGTTTTTTTTTTCCTGTTTCTATCAAAGCTGCATCCATTTGAAGCCTCCTGCTCCATCTTCTCCTTTCTTTAAGAAGTATTCATGTGGGTTTTTTTCCCCTTGTGTACTGGGAACAACCTCCAACCCCTGCTAGGATCAGGATCTCCCTGGGCGCTTTTTTTTGCACGGTGAGACAGATTTTGTCCTAAAGAGACCTAACTTGTAATTTACACTCAGTGGAAGGCCTTCAAATGTGAAAGCTGCTTGCAGCGTCTAGATTAGATGTTAAATAGCATGCATACCAGGCTGGAAAGGGTGGGATACCATTTTTAGAGGCTGGGAGCAGCAGGAATTGCTCTCTGAGTCTAAAAGCACCGGGAGGGTGGCAGCGGCTGGAAAGGCTGCAGCGTGGGGCACACACAACTGCGTGGGGCATTGGCACCCGGCCCCCAACAAACTGACAGTTAAAAATAAGCTTATCATTGGAAAAGCATTCATGTGTTGCCACCACCAGCTCCTCTCACTTGTTTGGTGGCAGAACGAACTCCTGGCTGCGATTAAAGGTGGGTGAGCCTTAAAGAGAACCTGGAGCAGAAAGGCAAAAGGACAAGTTTGTGGTACCCCAGTAGTTTTGAGATAACGCTCAAGTTGAATTATACCAGTTCCGCAGCCCACATCATGCTACAGATGGGCTGGTTCCAGAGGGAAGGAGAAGGGCAGGAAGGAGCTGGACGAGGATCATAGAATCATTAAGGGTGGAAAAGACCTCTAAGATCATCAAGTCCAACCATCCACCCAACACCACCGTGCCTGCTAAACCATATCCCAAAGTGCCACATGTACACATATTTTGAATCCCTCCAGGGATGGGGACTCCAGCACCTCCCTGAGCAGCCTGGTCCAATGCCAACACCTTTGGCTCTGGAGGAGCCAGCAAGCAAACAATTCACGAATTTTTAGCGTGTGTCAGATTTCACTGATTTTGCTGGCTGCTGTATTGAAGGAAAGCTGCCACCGAGCTATTCCAGTTTTATTCACAGCTCCCAAATTTTGTAAACAGTGTCACTACAAAATGCAGAGTTACTGGAAAGGTTTCTTATTAGAAGAAAGTCATCATGTGGGAATTAATTAACATTTAAGGATTTGCATTCATCTTACTTCGTTTAGGCTAACTTTGTGCAAGCGTTTGACTTGCACCCAGTGGGCCAGATCTTGATGGGGTGGTGCCGATTTATCGGCTGAGGCTGTGGCACTGAAGACCAGAAATATAGCTTAAATGCCTCATGCCTGGGATATGGTGACTTTCAGGAGAGGTCTAGCGTTCATGGCCTTTACTGAGCCCTTTTGGGATAGTTTGGATAGTTTGGGATAGTTGGGATAGTTGCTGGAGAGCAGCTCTGCAGAGAGGGACCTGGGTGTCCTGGTGGACGACAGGTTAACCATGAGCCAGCAGTGTGCCCTGGCTGCCAAGAAGGCCAATGGGATCCTGGGGTGCATTAGGAGGAGTGTGGCCAGCAGGTCGAGGGAGGTTCTCCTCCCCCTCTACACTGCCCTAGTGAGGCCCCATCTGGAGTACTCTGTCCAGTTCTGGGCTCCCCAGTTCAAGAAAGATGAGGAGCTACTGGAGAAAGCCCAGTGGAGGGCTACAAGGATGGTGAGGGGACTGGAACATCTTCCCTACGAGGAGAGGCTGAGGGAGCTGGGCTTGTTCAGCCTGGAGAAGAGAAGGCTGAGAGGGGACCTTATAAATGCTTATAAATATCTGCAGGGTGGGTGTCAGGAGGACGGGGCCAGACTCTGTCCAGTGGTGCCCAGCGACAGGACAAGGGGCAACGGGCACAAACTGAAGCCTGGGAAGTTCCAGCTGAACCCGAGGAAGAACTTCTTCCCTCTGAGGGTGACGGAGCCCTGGCCCAGGCTGCCCAGGGAGGTTGTGGAGTCTCCATCTCTGGAGATATTCAAGACCCGCCTGGACGCGGTGCTGTGCCCCCTGCTCTGGGTGACCCTGCTTCGGCAGGTGGGTTGGGCTGGGTGACCCACAGAGGTCCCTTCCAACCCCTGCCATGCTGTGATTCTGTGTGGATGCTTCCACGTCACCGGTTCATTGAAGGCGTGGGTTAGCACTGTAATTATCAGCATCCAGTTACAACACCTTAAGGCAATGTTGCTTTGAGGCTGCAGTTTGCATATTGGAGACAGATGGGTGAAATGCTGAAGATAATCAGAGGTCAGCTGGTTAAGCCTTATTTTCTGAATAGCTTTGTTGGGGTGCGAGAGCGCTTTCTTAAAGCGTATTTGCTGGCTAATCTGTGGAGATGAGTGTAAGAGAGCCTTTGAAGGAATTAGTGAAATTCAGTGGAGACTGCTTTACATGCAGGCAGTAGAGAGCTGCTGCAGAACCCGGCGCTGCCTGGGCGTGAGGGGATCCTCTTCTGCTCTCCCAGCACCCTAACACCATGTTTAAAAACTGCTTTTCCACCTACCAGACTGATCTGCGACTTCACCAGGGCCTGACGAAGTGGCCTTCTCCTGAAACGAGCTCCTGCTTTTGGGAGCGGGGAGTGAAGTAGCCCACCAACACCGTGCGGGGGTGAAGGACGGGGCTGCCGTTCGGTCCTGCCTGGGCTCAGCAAAACTGCGAAATGCATCTTGATTTGAAGCATCCCGACGGCTGGGGCTGCTTCAGCACCTGATAAAGCGTTTCGCTGACATCTTTGGTCCTCAGTGGGGCGAGGGAGGTGAATTCTGCTGCCTCGATTTAAAGATCAACTGCCTTTTTTTTTTTTTTTTTTTTTTTTTTTTAAGAAAAGGCCTAAGGAGTAACACGGGAGGAAATTTTGGGTGCTTGGGGGATGCTCTCCCGGCTGCCAGAGCTGCTGTTGCATGGGTTGGTTGTGCTGTGGGATAACGTCTCTTCATCTCAGGCACCAACAGATCACTTTTTCTCCAGGAGAGTGATACAGAGATCTTGACTCGCCTCATTTTTTGAAGGAAAAATCCACGTCACAGTCTTGGGTGAACAAACGCTGTTTCTGCTCCAGAAGGACAAAGTTAGCTGGGCAGTGAGGAATGTGCTCACGGTAAGAATCTACTTGGAAATGACAGGAGCTTGGAGAAATGGAGCTTGAAAAATAGCTATTTATTGGTAGCGCTCACACAGGTAATGCTGGGCTCGCGGTCCTCTTCACGTGCCGTGGACGTGGAGTGCGGTGTCCCAGCAGGGCAGCACTTGCAGTCGGTCTGTCTAGGAAATCTGTGGCATCTGTCACAAAACTGCAGAGGTGCTGGTTTACTCCTTGCCTCTGCTGGGTGTGAGCAAGTGGCAAATTAACAGGGGCTTGGTGGAGTAGCTTGTGCTCTGTCTGGCTGCGTAGAGGAGAATCTTCCTTTAGGTCATGGTTTCGAGGTCGGACATTTAGGTGTCAGCACTGGCTTGGGAGGAGTATCTTCAGCAGCCGCTGGTGCTCGTTAGATGCAGTGGCCTCTGAGGCCGTCTCTCCTCTGTAACGTGATGTGGGAGGGGACCTTTGCTGTCATGCCTACCCTTTTTCATTCTTCACCCATTGAATACCCATAAAACAGTGCCATAGGGAGAGTGGTTTTAACTTAGGCAAAAAGGTGAACCGTCCCGATCCCGTTTGCGGTGGCCGTGTGGATCTGTGCAAGGGGATGAATCATCTCCCGGTGAAAGCATAGTGATTACGTTGCCACAAACGAGTAGGAAGGATTTAACTTTGCTTTCTTTTGAATGGTGCTGCCAGAGGCACTCGGAAGTGGCAGATGCAGCGAGAGATGTCCAAAGCAGACAGACCCGCAGAGCGGCCGTCTGAAGGCTCCGGTCGGAGCTGCAGAGCTGTCCCCATCTCCGGCCCTAGAGCAAATCTGATAGTCTTGGTGCGTTTTCTTTTCCCACCATGAAAATGGAGCCATCTCCATACATGACAGTAGTGGTGTGGGCATTGGTTTGTTAACATTTGCATTTATTTTTAATTCTGAGACCATTCCTCTGCAAAGCACTATTAGAAAGCTTCAGAGATTTTTCAAAACGTAAGCAGAAGCAGAGGCTTGCTGCTCGTCCGGAGGAAGACCAAACAGTGGGCAGTCATCATCTCGACGCTTGGTGCACAGCTCAGGGTTCCCAGGCCACTTCTGGCCCTCGTTGTTTTCCCCTGCTGCTGGATTTAACTTCTCTGCCTCCTCCGTCCAGAGCAGTGGGTAAGCCGGCTCACACTCCGAGTGAATGAGGACAGTAAGAAATCAGAGATGAGGACGATATTCAAGTATCTTTTAGCTCCATATAAAGCAGATTCTCCAGCACCAGCGTGCTGCACTGTTGCAGGAGGCGTGTGTGTTCTCCCTGACATCCTCAACTGCTTGGCTCACTTCGGGGGCACAAACTGAAGCAGGAATGAGGAGCTGGTGGCGTTCGCAGACTCGTTTGCAGAGGAGCGCCGTTTTGGTAGGGCATCCAGAAATAGGTGTGTTTCCCTGGAAGTTCTCGAGACAGATTTCCTGATTCTCAATCCTCGTAATATCAGTGGCAAATAACCCCACAAAACCATAAGTGCTGTTCTGTTATTACTGTTTATTATCCTGAAATTCACTGGGATGCTGCCTTGAACTCATCAGCAAGGTAATGCCCATGAACTGGAGAAAAATTCTTTTTAGACTAGAAGGATTCAGCCACCAGCAGTATCTGTAAGGCTTTTCTGCTCCTCTCAGGTTACTTTTGGCTTTTGGCTGTCCTAACCACCTGATTTGAAACTTGGGTTAGATTTAGAAGCTCCAGCTGATACGCTGGACATTCTTTACATTCCCATGCCTCAGTTTCCCCCCTCCTTTCCCCAAATGTCTTTCCAACACACTTCACCACCACTCAGCACAAAGTAGTCCTGCTGCTGGATCGCCCTCCGGAAGATGCTGTAATACTAACGCCGAGTAGCTAATACTGACCTTCGTAAATTTAATTAAGACTTTCAGAGGGCTCTCTGTTGACCTCAGGAGTTTAGGGGAAGTTCTTTAGATGAATCTGTTTGCCTGCTTTCCCTGACATGCTTTGTTTTTAGCCCAGGTTTATCGTCAGTCTTTCCCAGAGGTTCATTAAAAGCAGCAGTGCCTCAGTATGTGATATTCTGGTTAAATCCAGCTGCATTAACATCTTATCTGATATCTCATGGAATGTTTTTGCTACTCAGAAGAAAGCAGGCAAATGAGCTCCCTGTAATGTGAGTATTCATACCGTGAGAAGAAAGAAGAGTACGGATTACACTTAAAATCTTACTTATGAACTACCAATCTGGGTTGATGGAATTGGTCTGTTACTGCTCCCCAAGGCATAATAGAAACTTGTAATGGAGGCACTGGACGTAAATAAATGCTTTAAGCAGTTTAGTTGGAAGTCTGCTTCTTCACCTTTCCACTTCTCCCTCTTCAGTCTCCGTTCCTCCCTCCTGCCCGGCCCTGTAATGATTTGAAGGGTTTTGTATCTGTTTTCACGTGGCTGCCTTGGAGATCTCTTCGGCCAACTTCCCTCTGGACTATCTACAAACATTAAAAGATGTTTGAAATTACTCACCCTCAACGGTGCTTGAAATTGAGCCATGCTCTCTTGTGTCAACAGACTGCTTCAAGTGGTGATTGTAGAGGCCAGAAGAAATGTTTCCAGCTATGGTGCTGCCCACAAAACTGCCTTGTTAAGTGGTGTTCCCTCGCCTGGTAGCTTAGACGTGCTGCTTTGGTTGCTTATTTGTCCCATCGTCCTTCCTCTCTTTTATTTGGGTTCTGTAAGCAGTGGGCAAATCAAAACGGTCCCTTCAAGACCTTGCTGCAAGACTTGTTCCTGCTCATTTTCCTTCGCGTGCATGGAACTACTCAGCGGTGATTTGGAGAAGAATCGGGGGCTTCATGGGTGGTTGGATATCCGTGGTGTCACTTGGAGTCTGAAGAATTTCACCATGCCCTGGTTGGCAGGGCTGTGTTTTTTCCTCGAGCAGACTGCCTCTGAAGGCAGCTGGAGCTGCCTCCTCTTCTTCACCCTTGTGCTGCCCATGATGTACGTGGAAGAGGAGCGGTGAAGCGTAATTTGACTTCTTTCAGACTCAGACAGTGTCTTTCGTGAGCAATTCTGCTGACCGATAGACTGGTTGCTGTCTGGGTTGTGAGGACTGTCAAGCTTACACTCTTTGTTTTGGAAACCGTGCATTTCAGTGGGTGCAATACAGTCTCTGGGTCTTCCCTGGCTCAGGTTTTCTTCTTTCCTGCAGCAGCTTTGATATTTTGCAGTAAATACCTGGGGACGGGACACTATCATCTGGTGTCTAAAGGCATCCTTTAAGTGAAAGGTGAGGAATGAGTTCCTTTTTTAGTCCAGAAAGTGTACTTGTGCGTTCGGAGCGTGGGGAGCGCTGCTGACGTTGCATCAGATGTTGAACAAATCCCATCTCTGCAGGTCCCACCTCACAGTGAAAGCAGCAGATGTGTGGCCTCTGTGTGTGAGGTCAAAACACCCAAAGATGTTTGAAGGACCAGCAATTTCACAGTAAAGTCATATGATAGCGTTGGAGTTGAGGATTTTGGAGGGGGGAGGTTGGTAAAGGTCTGTTTTGTTGTCTCCTGGTTTGGATGTCTCACGAGTGGTGCTGGGAGTGCCAGACCTAATGATGCCTGGCGTCCCGGGAGCTTGTGTCTCACGGTCGGCTGCTCTGGAACCCAGGAGGGTACTGCAGGCCTGCGGAAGGTTTTTCTGACATTTATCGGGCTCTGTCCTGCGCAGATCCTTCGGTCCCCAAGACAGGAGAGGTCTTTCCCCAAGGATGACAGCGGAGGACGGTCCACCACCCCCATTCAGCATCAGGGTCATCATCGGTGGGCTCAAAGTGATTTTAAGCCTGTATCTTCCATGGGAACTCAGTGTCTCTGCCCTCTATAAAACCTCTAGAAACACAAATTATCTTGAAGATTGCTTCTGCTGTGTCATATGTGGCACACGTACAATATGGTCAGAGAAGATGTCTAGCCAGAAGAAAGCAACTGAAAAAATCAGAACTTGTGTGACAAGCAGAGCTTACGCATGCCAGCTTGTTCTTCTGCTGTGCGGCTGCCCCCAGGTCGTAGTGCAGCAAAATGCAACTGTTAGGGGAGGAATGAAGATGATGTTGGGCACTTAAAACTGGAGTTACAGCATCGGATTAAACTTTACGTGAATAAATATAAAATTGGATAGATATATAGATGAATACATAGAGAGATGTATAAAATACATGTAAATATATACATATATGAATATATAAAAGTAGTGTATAAATGTATACATACATGAAAATAGATACAGATTGGGATTTTCAAAAGGGGATACCCATGTAGCAACCTTGGAAGTCATCTGTGCTCATCGCACCCTTCCTTGAGGAAAGGGAAAGCAAACAGAATCACAGAATCACAGACTGGTTGGGGTTGGAAGGGACCTCTCTAGGTCATCCAGCCCAACCCCCTGCCGAAGCAAGGTCACCTCCAGTAGGCTGTAGAGGACCTTGTCCAGGCAGGTCTTGAATATGTCCAGAGAAGGAGACTCCACAACCTCCCTGGGCAGCCTGTTCTAGGGCTCCGTCACCCTCACAGTGAAGAAGTTCTTCCTCGTGTTCAGCTGGAACTTCCCAGGCTTCAGTTTGTGCCCGTTGCCCCTTGTCCTGTCGCTGGGCACCACTGCAAAGAGTCTGGCCCCGTCCTCCTGACCCCCACCCTGCAGATATTTAGAGGCATTTCTAAGGTCCCCTCTCAGCCTTCTCTTCTCCAGGCTGAACAAGCCCAGCTGCCTCAGCCTTTCCTCGTAGGAAAGATGCTCCAGCCCCCTCACCATCCTCGTCGCCCTCCGCTGGACTTTCTCCAGTAGCTCCTCATCTTTCTTGAACTGGGGAGCCCAGAACTGGACACAGTACTCCAGATGGGGCCTCACCAGGGCAGAGCAGAGGGGGAGGAGAACCTCCCTCGACCTGCTGGCCACACTCTTCTTGATGCACCCCAGGATCCCATTGGCCTTCTTGGCACCCAGGGCACGCTGCTGGCTCAGTGCTGTGGAGGGTGGGACCGACGATTCAGCAGCCGCACAGGAAGATGGAGCTACTAACTGTGAATATTATCATTGGGGAGATCATTTGTTCTTCCTTTTAGAGCTTCGGCTGTGTGATCACCGGAGGAAAAAAACCTCAGTTCCTACTTAAGAAATGTATGTATTCACTCCTGACTTGAGCTGCAAGAAAGCAGCTGGGAAGTGTGAGTCTGAAATGCTGAAAATCAAGAAGTAAAAATACCACTCCCCCCCCGTGTATGTTAATATATTTTTAATTCCTGCAATTAAGGCGTCTTTTTAGTGTTGTCAGTTCTGGTTAGAAGAAAGCTCCATTCTGGAAGAGGTGGGAGCAGAACCCCCGTGCTGAAGGTTTCAAGCGGGCGGCTCGTCTCGGGGGCGGGTGGAGAGGCCACCCCCCAGCTGCAGCAGAGCAGTGACCATGCTCCGTTTCTGAAGCGCCTTTGAAATTGTGGTGGTAAGAGAAGAAACATGTTCCTGAGGGTCAATGTTTCTGATGATAAAGAAGAACTTCACAGTGATAACAAATTGCATGTTTGGCCCGTAAATTTGGACCACTTGAAGGCAAGGGCAGGGAGGGGGGAAGAGTGGGAGCAAAATGAATAACAAGCACGTAAGAAAAGGGTGGTGTAGCACATAAAGATGAGTAGGAAGGGTCTCAGCTGTAAGGAGGACACAAGGTTGGATTGTCCATGACTGTCTGTAGTGCTTGAAATTGGATCTGGGTGTTAGAGAGCAGAAGGAGGAGGCAGTCCGAAGGTCCATGCTTCTCCTAAAGCTTTGTTGAGGGGGGGAGATGGACTGGAAGCTGGAGAGGGCACGTGTGGATACGGGAAGCTGAATGAAACGGGTGCCTAAGGATGAATGAAAAAAGTGGGTTTCAAGTGAGCCTGTGGGAAGGGATGCTGCAGACAGGGCCTGGTTTTGCTTCGTGAGCAAGTTGCATGTCTTAAGTCTTCAATATTTGAGATCCCAGAGGATGTTTGAGGATACAATAACTGCGAAAGAGAACAGCATGCGAGAGCGTGGTGGCTCAAGGGTGTTACAATAGCTGGTATCACCTACTTCTGAGCACGTGCCATCCTCCCGGAGGAGATGATGCCTGCTGAAAGGAGGGAGGTTTCGAAAAAGGTTCTGTTGTTCGTTGAAGGACAGCAAGACTCACTCTTCTAACAATTGCAGAGATTGGGGAGAAGCTTCCAAATGCATATTTGGAAAGTCGCCAGAATGGTTTAGGAGAGCAAGCCCCAGTCCCCTGGAGGTTTGGGCACTGAAGATCCTCTCGCGTGCGCCCTGAAAGGTCAGATGTAGATCCCAAGAGGTCCCTGTGGATCCCTGCGTGTTTTGAGCATTATGTGCATTTTTAAGGTGGCTTTGATGTGATCGTCACTCTTTAAGAACAGGATGTAAGGAGACTGAAGACCGTAGATATCTTCTGCTACGTGACAGCATCGTTTCGGCCAGGTGGGGCTGGATGGATGCCTGGTGGCCCCGGCAGTCGTAACCTCGTGGCTTCAAAAGAGCTTTGAAAGCTCCCAGCAGCTGAGCTGCCGTGTTTCCTCTGTCGCTGCGAGCTTTCAGCGTGCGATCTCCGCTTTGAACGTGGCATTCATCTGAAGTATTCATTAAGACGGGGAATTATTTGCATATTATTAGCATTATGACATGGAAAGAAAGCTGCTGCTGGTTCTCCCCTCCCTCCATGTATCTTTCATCACCCGCCTTTAGAACTGCTCCGAATCCTGTTTGTTGTGTGACAAACCGGGCTGATAAATCTCGTTACTCACTTGAATGGCTGGGAGACTCATTGCCCATTACCGAATTTTGTGAATTATGTAATAAATGCCTAATTAAAATTAAACCCTGAGCCTCTCGTGAAACCTTACAAAATTCCGTTCATGATGAATTACAGAGAAATGTACGTGCGTGTTAAAATTTAAGCCTAATTTTTTGGATTTATTTTTAATCAATATTTAATATGCTACCTATAAGTTCCTGAGAACCCCCAGCAAATCTGCTGTTGTGGCTTCATTGGAAAGCACTGGAAGTGTGTGTGTGTGTGCAGAGTAAGATGTTTGTTTTCATTGTGCTTCACATTTGAATATTTGATTACAGAAGGGAAAACTCCCCTGTGCACGATGTGCTCAAAATTTTCTTCAAAATTTTCTTATAAATGCTTATAAATATCTGCAGGGTGGGTGTCAGGAGGATGGGGCCAGACTCTGTCCAGTGGTGCCCAGCGACAGGACAAGGGGCACCGGGCACAAACTGAAGCCTGGGAAGTTCCAGCTGAACAGGAGGAAGAACTTCTTCCCTCTGAGGGTGACGGAGCTCTGGCCCAGGCTGCCCAGAGGGGCTGTGGAGTCTCCTTCTCTGGAGATATTCCAGACCCGCCTGGACGTGGTGCTGTGCCCCCTGCTCTGGGTGACCCTGCTTGGGCAGGGGGTTGGGCTGGGTGACCCACAGAGGGCCCTTCCAACCCCTACCATGCTGTGATTCTGGGATTCTGTGATTCAGCCGAGAGAAGTGGCTGCGAGGAGTCTGTTTTGCCCAAGTGTTTCCCCCACTTGATCACCTTCGAATACTGCAGTTGATCAGAGGAAAATTGCAGTCGTAGGAAATAATTTACTCTAATGGATCGTTACTCGGTTGTTCACTCATCGAATTGTCGTTAAAATCCTTCTGAAAATCTTTTCCGTGATGTATTTCTGCGGTCGTGATTCTTATTTGAAGGCAGCTGCCCAAACTGCTGTCAGGTTTAAACTTGAGATGTGCTAAAACCTTCTTGCCTATGTGCTAAAATGGGCTTTAGAGGTATTTTCCAATGCCTTAGAAAGAGAAGCGGTGTTTTTGAGGCGAGCAGTCTGCAAGCCCCCGTTTAATTTTGCAAAGTTTGTCTCTTAAGTACGAAATGGAGTAGAAGGGATTTGATTCCCCTAAATCCCTGATTCTAGAGAAAGCAGCTGGAGATCTCGGTGAGAGAATGAACACGTGGGTTGAACTTACAATAAGCAGCAGCGCTTGGAAAATGCCTATTCAGAGGCTGTTAAGGAAATAATAGGATTAGTTCTTGTCGTGTCAGTGTGGATTCCTCGGGCTGCCGGCTGCGTGCTGACACGCGTGCGTTCCGTGTTGCTGTCCCGGGCGTGAAATTAAGGACAAGGGGAATAAAGATGACTTTCCTTGGAGGCGAGTCGTTTGAATGTTTAAGCCGGTGCTTGCGCGCGCGCATCCGACAGGTAATTCAGTATGACAAATAAGCCACTAATAATCCCTTCCCGATGCTGTTGGTTGGGACCGAGATGAGCTTAATTGCAGCTGTGTGGCTGGGAAAACGCCTTCATCCTAAATCAGGAGGCACCGTGGCAAACGTGTTTTCTGTTCCTGTGAGCAGATTTCTGTTCATTTCTATCATCTGTTAGAAACAAAATACCTTTTTTTTACCTGTCATTTCCACTGTGTGATTTTGATGAGCCATTTGTTGTTCCAATGTGTATATATTTTAATGTATATACATTATATATGTCATTTATACGTCTATTTTAATGTATATACATGATATCCGTCATTTAAGATAAAGCATTTTTTGTCTCTCTTTTTTTTTTTTTTTTACAATTGATAATAATCCAGAATCCTGAAAAAAAAGCCTGATTTTCAGTTTCTTGTGTCTGCCATTTCATAACCATCCGTGTGTATCTTTGTTTTTAGCTTAAGCGAAAAGACGTGAAGCGTTAAGGCTGAGCTGGGGTGGTTTTGACATCATCTGATTCCATCATAGAAGGTGCCGTAGGAGATCGCCGTGCTGAAAAACTCCCAA
Organism: Opisthocomus hoazin; assembly: GCF_030867145.1. Taxonomy (NCBI): domain Eukaryota; kingdom Metazoa; phylum Chordata; class Aves; order Opisthocomiformes; family Opisthocomidae; genus Opisthocomus; species Opisthocomus hoazin. Next base: position 129,147,527 of record NC_134415.1, read on the forward strand.
CAAAATGGTAATGAGGAAAAGAAAGGCTTTCGTTGTGCTGTCCTTCTTCTGTTTCTTGGTCTTCGGACACAGCTGCTGCTTCTTCACGCAGCTTCTCTTCACTTTTCTGCGGGATTTGCTTTTGCGTAGAGTCCTGGGTATCCTGTAACTCCCCCAAAAGCCAGTGCTTTGGGAGCAGAGGGGAGGTTAGGCAGCATTTTACCAAGCAAAAACCCGCCTGAGTAAGAAGGATCTGAAGTTTTGTGTAGACAGACAACTGGCACATGTAGCAAATTTGTCTGTAAACGAACAACAGTGGAGGAGACAACGCAGGCACGTGCTCAGGTTGAGATTTCACTTCATAGCTGAGTGCGTCTGAGAGCACACCCAAGCACTCCTTGAAGCTGGAGCTTAAGAAGGAAGCCAAAAAAAAAAAAAATTGGTTTGTGACAGAGAGTATTTGCTGTGCTTTGGCACAAGATATATTTAGGGGGTGTGCGTGAAGCTTTTGAAAGAGCTTCCTTCACACTCTGAGGTGAGAGACGCGTGCAGCTAACGCTGTCTGGTTGGAGTTGCAGCTAAATAACAGGCTGAGCGTACGTTTTAGCATAGCATTACTCAACGCTCGCTAGAGTAATCTCTTCAAATTGAAAAATCTTACGATTCTGGAGGACAGCAGTATATCCCATTAGGTAGCTTGCAATTCAGGATTATAAAAAAAAAAAAAGCCCTGTAAAAAGGAGTGAGTTTAGAAGAGCAGCACTGAATGCCTGTGAGTATACACAGGTGAGAATTTCATTGTCCGTACCAGAAAGCTGTATGTATCAGGTTGCTGTACCATAGATTTTTCTTGTTCTTGCACTGCTCTTTGCATGAAATGCCTCGTTCTGCTCTCCTCTGTAGCTGTTCCTTGCTTACTCACTAACGGGAGATGCTCTCTTCTAACAAAAAGTAGTTAGCCATATTTTAAGGGTATGTCTTTGTAAATGTGTCCATTTAAATTCATATTTAACAGAGGAAAGATATGTATATGATATGATGTGTCCACTTACGGCTATTTGTTATTTGATGTGATCTAGCCTTTTTGTACTGAATTTTTTTGTGCCTTTTATCTACCAGGATATTTTTTAGGTGATAGTGTAAGAACTTCACAGTAGGCTCTTTCTTTTGGAGTAGTTCTGGGTTTATTAGTTAGAGGTATCCTTTTACCAGCACAACTGATGGTGCACTTACCGTGTGGAAGGATGTCCCATCCCACACTGGATATCCCCATTCCTGTCCCAGTAGAAGATATAGTTACTAATCTGTTTGCACCTACCTGTACTATATATATTTTTTTAAAGGCTTCAGATGGTGACTTTACCCTGCTGGGATTTATTTTTTTCCAGCTGACTTCATTTATCTAAAAGTTAGGTGTCCGGTCTGAGCTACTTGACTTGGCTCTGTCTCAGTCGCCAGTGCTGACACCACAATTTGTCCTCTCCTGGCGTTCCCACCCCTCCGTTGGCTCCAGCTTTGACTGGATGCCCACCCCTCTGCAGCTGCCTGAGAGGAGGTTGTAGTGAGGGGAGTGTCGGTCTCTTCTCCCAAGTAACAAGTGATAGGATGAGAGGAAACGGCCTCAAGTTGCACCAGGAGAGGTTTAGATAGGATATTACAAAAAATTTCTTCACCAACAGGGTTATCAAGCGCTGGAACAGGGTGCCCAGGGATGTAGTGGAGTCCCCATCCCTGGAGGTATTTGAAAAACGTGGAGATGTGGCGCTTAGGGACGTGGTTTAGTGGTGGACTTGGCGGTGTTGGGTTAACGGCTGGACTCGATGATCTGAAAGGTCTTTTCCAACCTCAACGATTCTCTGATTCTACGACAACTGTCATTTGGTGGGATGAACTGTGCCACCCCATCAGCAGGAGCTGATCCCTGACCATCCTCGGGTGCCTTTAGAATTTCTTTCTGGGTGCGTACGCTGCGATATCCCACTGAGAGCTGCGAAACTGCCCGTGCTGCAGCAGGACGGTGTTGGCCACGCAGCAGGGCAGCTGGGACGGTGATTCTCATGCAACACCTTGTCCTGGGTCTGAGCTGTGTGGCCAGCAGTCCTAGCAGGGGGATGTGTGGCGATACTTAACTTTAATCAAAGCCGTCGGCTGGCATCCTGCCTTTGCCAAGGGAGACCTTTGCCAGTCGCAATGAGGGATTTCATTTTTTTCTTTGGGACAAAATTTAATTCTTTTCTTCTCCACGAAAGCCGTGGTTGCAGACATCCTTCAACAGCTTGGGCTCTCCAGGGGCGGGGAGCCCTATGGAAAGCTTTACGTGCCGATGGCAGGAGCACACCCTGTTCGGGGTGAGAGCCCTGCGAGGCTGCGGTCGTACCGTGTGGCATTGCTGCCGTCAGCTGGAGTGGCGGCGAGCAGAGCGTGCTTGAAACCGGCTGGATGGTTCAAGGTGCCGTTTCCAGTCTTCCAGGAACCCCTGTTCCAATAGCCTTACAGAGGGGGAAAAGGGAAAAAAAATAAAATCCTTTTTTAGGGCAAAATCCTCTCTTCACTGAAATTACTGGGAAGACTTTTATCGGTGCCTTCTCTCTCTGTGGCTTATGAGTCTTCTTGATTAAATGCTGTACGCTGTAGAGGGAGGAGGTCTGTACCACCGGGATGCCACACGTGACGGGGTCTGGATTCCCCGAGCTGCTGCTCACCAAGCCCCAAAAGATAAATCAGTTCTGGGCACAGATAAGCTCAGCTTCCAGAGGGACCTGCCCCTTACAGTCGCACTTCTTGCTGTGACAGGTCTGAAACTCATCTCTTCTTGGTTGTATAAAAAGAAATAGTGGGTCTAAATATAAAGCCAAACCCCTACACGGATTGTTGGGATGCCAAGAATTCCCCACGTTTTATTTTGTCAAGAAAATACTGTGTTCCTCCAGTTCTGCTAAATTTTTTCCTCCAATAAATGGGAACGTGAGAGTGCACCAACTGGAAAAAAAATTCCTCTTATACTTAGAAGCAGATTTTTGTGAAATAGTTCTGTTCCTGTAGGTCTAAAGCATTACTTTAATTTTCATTTCACCATTTCAGCTTTATTTATAATGGATTAGTTAATGTTTGAACGTTGCTATTTATTTAATTCTTTTCTTTTCTTTTCTTTTTTTTTAGGTCTGAAAGGTTTTTATGGGTGGTGAGATGTTCCAGTGCTTGGATCAATGTGTTTCAGTTAATGCTGGGAAGGAGTGGATGTTTTTGTTGTTAGGTTGGGGTTTTTTTTAAGCTGCTGTAATTAGAAGTCAGCACATCAGATCCAGGTGAGGTGTGTCTACATATCTAACCACATACAGCTCTGTGTGCACACAGAGCAAAGGAAAGCATCTCGGGGCAGAAAAAGAGCTGCCACAGAGGTCGGTGGCAGCAAGGGGAAAGCTTCCATCTGAACATGACGAAGAACTTCTTCACTCTGAGGGTGACGGAGCCCTGGAATGGGCTGCCCAGGGAGGCTGTGGAGTCTCCTTCTCTGGAGATATTCAAACCCTGCCTGGATGCGGTGCTGTGCAGCCTGCTCTGGGTGACCCTGCTTCGGCAGGGGGTTGGGCTGGGTGACCCACAGAGGTCCCTGCCAGCCCCAAACATTCTGTGATTCTGTGATTCTGTGAGTCTTTCAAACGTGATTGGTACCAGAAGTGCGATGAAATCCATGATACACACATGGACCAAAGGCAGCTTCTTTTAGCAAAGAAACCGATTTCCACGAAAGAAACGGGAATATCGGGGATTTACTTCACCAGCAGTGCTGCGTCAGCTGGAGCTCACCTTAGCCCGAGGTTTAGCGAGATTTCTGCTATGATGTGAACGACGTGGGAGAGGGAAATCTCTCTCCCGTGCTTAGCAGGCGAGGCTGAAGCAGCATCTGCTGGAACGGCGCGATCTCACCCGGCTAAAGGTTGCGAAGCCTCAGATGAGGTCCCGAAGACCACACAGCACAGCGGGGAGCTTTGCTGCTGGCTTCGGTATCGCCGGGATTTCACCCCTCGGCCGGAGAACCGAAGCGTGCTTTTAATTTCCTCCTGCGCTCAGGTCTGTCCCTGTTCAGCAGAGCGCTAAATCCTCTGCCTGAGCGCTCGCAGCGCTCTGCCAGGACGACGTGAGAGTTGTCATGAGCTGTGTTTCGGGGGTTGCATGAGCCAGGCCAGGGAAAAAAAATAGAAATTAATATATATATGTATATATGTATGTAAAAATAAAAGCATCCTGGGATTTCTGCACTGAGATCAGCCATGATGCAATTCGGATGATGACATCCTGTGAGTAACCAAGCGAACAGACCTGTGTGATGGTGCTTTTCCTTCGCTGCAGACCTGCTGTCCCCAGCCATAGGATTCCTTTATAAAAGCCCGTTAAAAACAATTCCGCTCCCTGGGATATTTAGCTTGCTCTGTTTTCAGTTAGCCACTGCTGAACCTTACGAAAGAGAGAGGTTTTTCACTTATAGCCTGGTGTGTATCCAGAGTTCAGCAATCTCCACAGAAGATTAAGCGAGTTAGAGAAATTAGCTTTGATCCCTTTCTGCCAGCATAGGATTATTCCGCATCGTACTGGTTTTGAAGTTCATGTCTAATCCAGTTTTACACGTCTCGGGGGACTGGGCTCCTTACGACTTCTGCGAAGCAGTCGTGTGGCGTAGCCTCTGATTTAGAGGTGCTTACTTGGTGCTGAGATTCAATTTGCATTTCCATTACCGCATCCCATTTCATCCTGCGCCGTATACATAATGTCGCTGCTGCGTGGTACGTGGCTTTCAAAGGCAGATGGATCATTATCGCGCTCTTCCTATTCTATATGCTCGCTGCACACTTAGCCAAGCTATATAGATTTGAACCCCAGTCTTGCAAACAACTGTGCATGACTTGTGTGTAGGTCTTCTTTATATTTACATACAAAAGGGCTTGTAGGGTCCGGTGTGGATCGTAGTGCACGAAAACAACCGGCGCGAAACAAGATTAAAAGAGCCGTGTGTGCAGAAATATTGCGAATCGAGGCAAAGAGGAGGGTCAGGTTACTGTTTTCCAGCAAAGTGGAAGGTTTCAATGGTCAGTCTTGAGGTTTTTTTTTAACACACTGTGTTTTATGCATGAGGAGTTTGTAAAACCATAAATTTTCTTTCTAATAAACATGTATTTCCAGGCTTAAAAAAACGCTTGTCTGTGATCCTTTGAAGTGCCTTTTTACAGGCATTCGGTGTTGGCAGCACGCTCGGAACGTTTTCTCCTTACACGCACCGGGCATGGCGGTAGCAGACCAGCGGAGCATTGAAGCACATGATCTATTTTAAGTAGGCAAGCGATGCACTTAAAAATGACAGCGTGTTTTGCTGGACTGACAAAAGCTTGTTCAGAGCCGTGTTAGGTTAGCACCCAGATCAGTCCCAGGGATGTTTCAGGAACTCCCTTCTTGAGTAGAAAGTACTAGATAGGTCACAAATACAGTTTATACACCAAAAAATGTGTTTTATAGGTTAAGAGTTAAAATTTCAAATTGCCAAGGGTATCCGTACTACAGTGGTAAGCCCGAGAAATGCCAGAATTGAACCCCTGTCTCTGTTGCTGCCCTGTGCCTTCACTCTTGATTCACACCTTGTGGTATTATTTCAGTTTTCTTAAAAAGTGCAGACAGCACCGCAAGGAAAAAATCCTACAGCATTGCTAGAAGGGAGAGAGAGCAAGCAGAAGGATGATAAAGGATGAATACAATAGATAACCTAAATATTACGCTGTGTACACAGAGATGGATTTTTGTTTTCAGATCGTCTACAGGATTAACTATATTACAGTGAAGCAGAATCGTAGAATCATAGGTTGGAAAAGACCTCTAAGATCATGAAGTCCAACCATCCACCCAACACCACCATGCCTACTAAACCATGTCCTGAAGTGCCACATCTACACGTTTTTTAAAACACCTCCAGGGATGGGGACTCCACCACTGCCCTGGGAAACCTGGCCCAATGTCTGACCACCCTTTCAGGAAAGAATTTTTTCCTAATATCCAATCTAAACCTCCCGTGATGCAACTTGAGGCCATTGCCTCTCGTCGTATCGCTGGTTACCTGGGAGAAGAGACCAACACCTGCCTCCCTACTACCTCCTGTCAGGCAGTTGTAGAGAGCGATAAGGTCCCCCCTCAACCTCCTCTTCTCCACAGTAAACAGCCCCAGTTCCTTCAGCTGCTCCTCATCAGACTTGTTCTCCAGACCCCTCACCAGCCTCGCTGCCCTTCTCTGGACACGCTCCAGCCCCTCAATGTCCTTTTTGGAGTGAGGGGCCCAAAGCTGAACACAACACTTGAGGTGCGGCCTCACCAGTGCCCAGTACGATCTCCTCCCTACTCCTGCTGGTCACACCATTGCTGGTACAAGCCAGGATGCCGTTGGCCTTCTTGGCCACCTGGGCACATTGCTGGCTCCTGTTCAGCTGGCTGTCAGCCAGCACCCCAAGGTCCTTTTCCGCCAGGCAGCTCTCCAGCCACTCCTCCCCAAGCCTGTAGCGTTGCATGGGGTTGTTGTGACCCAAGTGCAGGACCCGGCACTTGGCCTTGCTGAACCTCATACAGTTGGCCTCTGCCCATCGATCCAGCCTGTCCAGATCCCTCTGCAGAACCTTGCTACCCTCAAGCAGATCGACACTCCTGCCCAACTTGGTGTCATCTGCAGTTTACTGAGGGAGCACTCAATCCCCTCATCCAGATCATCGATAAAGATGTTAAACAAGACCGGACCCAAAACTGAGCCCTGGGGGACACCACTTGTGACCAGCCACCAGCTGGATGTAACTCCATTCACCACCACTCTCTGGGCTAGGCCATTCAGACAGTTCTTTATCCAGTGAAGGGCACACCCATCCAAACCATGGGCAGCTCGTTTCTCCAGGAGGATGCTGTGGGGAACAGTGTCAAAGGCCTTACTAAAGTCCAGGTAGACTGTGTGTGTAAACACCTGGAAAAATACGTGCATTTCAGAGAGTTTTTGCAGTGTGAAGGATGCACTCTTGCAGCCCAGACGGCAGAGAATATTCTTGCTTTTCTGAGCAGAGTTGCTTGCCAGTTTCTTCACTGGCAACAGCTCGCCCAGCGCAGTTGTGGGGTAGGACCCAAATCCCTCCCGATGCCATTTAATGAACCGTCCTCCTCCCTCAGAGCGGTTTTTGGCAGATAAATGCCATCAATCCTGACGGGAAGGAGCTTATTCAGGGATTTCACATCACCCATGCAGATAAGGTGGGTTTGGAAGTCTCCTTTTCCATCCTGACGTAGCTTTGACCAGACCATTGCGTGCTCCTGCCACCAGGAAGACCTTCTGTGTAAAAATGAAGATGCTTTTAGGTAAATCAGCGCTGGAAGGTTGCAAGGCTGTCAGAGTGACTTGCCTCTTCTCCCTTGGAAATGGCATTTCTGGAAGATCGTGGCAGATGCTGCTTTAGCCGGATGCCACGTGCGCATCCCCGATGAGCAGTTGGGTTGGAATCCTGCAGAAGGTCTTCAAGACATCTGTTGGCTGCCCCACTTAATTTAAAGTGTTTGCCTTTTTTGTTTTGTTTTGTTTTGATCTCATCACTATAGTAAAATTATTTTTACGACCCATTGTGTATTACCTGCTTCTGTAATCTTTCTGTAATTAAATTTACAAATCCACTTTTGAGCTGGTGATGTAGAAAACCTTGCAAACTGGATCCTTTGTGCGTTAACCTATATTTATGTTACTTTTATTCCTTCTGGCAGTAATTATCCTGGCTCTAGGCCTAGGATTAATCCATAAGATGCTGAACATGCTTGAATTTTCCCCTTCTCCGTGGCAAACTCCCTCATCTTACGCAGAGCAGAGCAGGGCATTTTTAAAGCCACTTCCTATGAAGGAGTTTAACTGTTACCCCTCTGAAGTGATCCTCGGGAGGAGCTGTAGCAAAAGTTCATTGATCCCGTGCCATGGATACAGAGAGGAGAAATGATTCAGCCTCCGTCACGGGGAAGGATTTACGGGAGGTGCTGGGCTGGTTTCGAGCCTGGTGACGCAGCTTTCGCCTCCCGGCCAGGAGACCATCACCCACCGCTGCTCTGCGGGAGTTTGGGGTGTCCAGCTGTAAACAGAGGGGGTGCGTTGGAAATGCGGTAAAGGGGCTCCTGTGCTGGTCTGATGGGGCTGGTGCGTCCATGCAGTGGAGCAGAGCTGAGGTTCCATGGTTTTGGAGCTGTTGGGCATGAGGCCATGCATACCACATACTGTAGGTACGAACCTATGGGGCAGGGCAGTCCTCAGTAGGTTAGAGCCATGTAGAGGGCAATCCAGTAGAGTGTCGTGTCTCGCCATCCAAAAATGAAGATCTCTGTGACCTCAGAAGAGGCAGGATTTCACCCAGCTTGATCCTTGGTCTCTTCCCTGGGTGTCCCATGCTGCTGAACATTTTGGTTAAAACCTGCCGCACTCCAAAGCTGCTCTGCCACCAGCAAAAAGTGCGTTCAAGGTGGCTGGAAAGAGTGAGGGAGCAAGTCCCATTGCAAAGGTTGTTCCTTGCCTGGTACATCTTTCTGTCTTGCCGGTGAATGTGTGAGGGATTGCTTCTCATAATCATTACTTTTGCAAGTCCTTTCAGGTTTGCTGAACTTCTAGTAAGCTGGGTTTTGGTCTCAGAATGAAACACACTGAACCCTGTGTTATCATGTGAAGAGAAAAGTAGCATTTCTGGCATCTTCCAGAGAACATAAGAAACACTAAGAGTTTTGTGTCTTGGGTGACGTTGAGCAGAAATTAATCTTACAAGGATGAGAGTTCTGCATTTGACCTCTAAATTGCTGGAGGATGTATTAGCATGTGAAGCCAAGGTCACCTTAGAGAACATAGAGAACACAGCACTTGGACTTCGGGGGTTTTTTGTCTGCATAAAGTTGAGTGTAAGCTCTGATGCCTGGGCCAGCTAGCGCTGACCCAGATGGTTCATGGTTCTGGGTCAAGAGTTGGCCTACTCCAGGAATCATTCCCAAAAGGTGTTTTAGATGCAAGTACTTTCTTTTGGAGGGAAGGCATTTAGCAGTAGGATGTGGCTGTGCCTGTTCGTACCATGACTGGAGAATGGATCCTGGTAGTGTCTGTCCTGCAACACCTACACTGGCAGGTTGTGTTGTGGACCCACCTGCCTTCATGGCTACTGGTCCTCTTCAGACCTGATAAGATCATTATGATCCGAACCATGGTTTTGCGGCCGAATTGATTAAAATTTTATCCAGTCATGTCTGAGAGAGAGAAGTCTTGTGTGTGTTTGTTTGTAGTGGGTTTGTTTGGGTAACTCTTCATAGAGTAGGGAGGAACATTTAAGTATTTCTCAGGTGTTAGTGTTAAAATCCACTATCTGCAGCATGCTGCAAGATCCTTAAAGAAATTGTGGGAGGTATGCATGCACTGTGTACCTGGATGGAACATTTATTTACTGTCCTACCTGAGAAGATTTAGGGGCCATCAAAGAGTGGGGACAAATTTTAGTAGGGCCTGTTGCGATAGGACAAGGCATAATAGTTATAAACTGGAAGAGGTTTGATTGAGACTCGATATAAGGAAGAAATTCTTCACTCTGAGGGTGGTGAGGCCCTGGCCCAGGTTGTCCAGAGAAGCTGTGGCTGCCCCCTCCCTGGCAGTGTTCAAGGCCAGGTTGGACGGGGCTTTGAGCACCCAGGGAAGGTGTCCCTGCTGATGGCAGGGGGGTTGGAACTAGATGATCTTTAAGGTTGCTTCCAACCCAAACCATTCTGTGATTTGATGAAAGAGAGGTTCCAACATTCTGCTTGAAACAGGAGTGGGTGTTGCGTGAAAAATGAGCACAGCCCTTGGCACGGGCAAATCAGAAGCTGCAGATAGCTGTGGAACACTTCTGGAACAGGTTACCCAGAGAGGTGGGAGTTGCCCCATCCCTGGAAATATTCAAGCCCAGGTTGAACGGGGCTCTGAGCAACCTAAGCTGGTTGAAAATGTCCCTGCTTGTCACAGGGGGGGTGGACTAGGTGACCTTCAAAGGTCCCTTCCCACCCAAACCATCCTCTGATTTTATGACACGTGTCCTCTCCTCCTGCTCCTCTGATGCTGGCCCAGTTATTGATCAGACCTGCTCTAGCCCTTTCCAACAGCACATCCTTCTTCCCCTCCATGGGTTGACTACGTTGTGAAAGACTTGGTGCTGTTTCTGGGCTGCTGGTGGAGCATCAGCACTTGGCGATGCTCCTCGTGGCTGAGCTCTTTTTGGAGACTGGCCCGTTGGACAACACACAGCCATCTCCAAATAGTGGTCAAGGTGGCTTCAGCTAGTTTGTAGTTTGTAGCTTGAAGCTTCAGCCTTCCTGGAGCCTCAGACGGATGCAGCGTCGTACTCTTTGCTGCTGTGTCGGGAGAGGTGCCACGTGCCTGGAGCAAACGTTACCCGTTGGGAATTTTTCCTTAGCAAACTTTTCTGGAGCCATTGACTTGCAGCGTGTCTGAGCCAAATTTAAGCATGGAGCCACGCAGATCTGAATTTAGCCACGCTGGCTTTTTTCCCTGGGAGGAGGGATCACGGGGATGGATTTGATTGCCTCGGAAAATTAGTGTTGATTTCAGTGAAGAATATTTTATTACAGTGTTTGCATTGGCATTCTCTTCATAGGATAATGGCTAAGAGTTTCCAGTGTTTCCTGTGCTTGTGTGTGTTTAATGATTTAATCTATTCCTTCTGAATACTGAATTGAAAAAAAAAAAAAGAGGGGCTGGCTGCCTACTCTCAATATCCCATCATAAAATAAAATCACTAATCCCAAAGGTGGAGCTACAATTGAAAAGAAAGATAACCAGTTTGGAAACTATTAAAACTGAATAATATGCCCTAACGTAGACACTGGCCATGGCGTTTACTTCAGTTACAGAAGAGAGTGGAGCCAAGGTGTTTCCAAAAACTGGGATGCTGTCATTTCCATCCCTTAGCACGGATTTAGAAATTTGGGTTTAGGCTCAGTGGTGTGAAGCTGGTTGCTGCTGAGGGAGTTCTCAGTCTTCCCTCTAGCGCATTCTGTGCATTGAACTGCCCACAGTCGTCTGCCCGGGGAAGAAAAGCTGAAAATTTTGCCTGTGTAAAGGCCTTTTTAAGCTGAGGCTTCTGCCGTGATTTTTAGGGTACAAGCACTAACAGCCTCTGGCATTTGCTCATCCAGATGCAGTTTTACAGGGCAGTGCAGTGTTGTCCAATATCTGCCCCGATCATTATTCGCCCAGATGAGCCCTGGTAATAACTGCTGCTCTTTGGAGAGGTGCTGAAACCTCGTTAGGCACCGGCTGGTAACGAAGGATGTGTCTGCAGCACCAGCCCCTCCAGGAGCGGGTGCTCCCTCTCTGTAATTTGTAGAAGCGAGTGTAGAGGTCCCTTTTGCTCTTCTGTTTTAAAAATGCAAAATAATGAGTTACAGAATCACAGAATCACAGAATGTTAGGGGCCAGAAGGGACCTCTGTGGGTCATCCAGTCCAACCCCCTGCCGAAGCAGGGTCACCCAGAGCAGGGGGCACAGCACCGCGTCCAGGCGGGGCTGGAATATCTCCAGAGAAGGAGACTCCACAGCCCCTCTGGGCAGCCTGGGCCAGGGCTCCATCACCCTCAGAGGGAAGAAGTTCTTCCTCGGGTTCAGCTGGAACTTCCCAGGCTTCAGTTTGTGCCCATTGCCCCTTGTCCTGTCACTGGGCACCACTGCAAAGAGTCTGGCCCCATCCTCCTGACACCCACCCTGCAGATATTTAGAGGCATTTCTAAGGTCCCCTCTCAGCCTTCTCTTCTCCAGGCTGAACAAGCCCAGCGCCCTCAGCCTCTCCTCGTAGGAGAGATGCTCCAGTCCCTTCATTATGACCAAGCTCCTGGCCTTTCAACCACATTTTACCTCATGTGGACTCTTAACACTCCCCCTTAAACCCCCCTTAAACCCCCTTAGGCAGCAGCTCAGCACCGTTAAGGTTTCCCAGCGTGAGGACCCAGCCGAGTGCTGCACACGCGGGTCGTGTGCCAGCCGGGGAGCTTGTTCAGTAGCACCAGGCAGTTCAGTCCCCTTCAGTTTGTGCTCTGACTCCCAAAGATCAAGGTGGGTAAGAGTTGCGGCGGCAAGTCGTGTGCTCGGGAGTCTCCCAGATCCCCGCTGGCTGTTTCTAGTGAAGGTGGGGACCTCCAGGACGGGGCAGGCATGCAGCCACCTCGTCACCTGTGCTTTATAACCTGCCTGTGTTTATGACTCGGAGCCTGAAGATTTCCCTCGTCTCCCTTCTCCAGCATCACTCCAGGCCACGGGAAATTTGGGATCGACGGGAAATAGCTTCAGACAGCTCCAGCGAGTGAGGCCGTAGTGGTGCCCAGTGACAGGACAAGGGGCAATGGGCACAAACTGAGGCACAGGAAGTTCCGTCTGAACATGAGGAAGAACTTCTTCCCTCTGAGGGTGACGGAGCACTGGCCCAGGCTGCCCAGGGAGGTTGTGGAGTCTCCTTCTCTGGAGATATTCAAGACCCGCCTGGACAAGGTCCTGTGCTGCCTGCTGTAGGTGACCCTACTTGGGCAGGTGGGTTGGACTAGATGACCCACAGAGGTCCCTTCCAACCCCTACTATTCTGTGATTCTGTGAGAAAGGCTGCGTGGTGCTGAGGCTGGCGTTGGCTGCCCGTAAATTCAGCGCTGTACCTGTTAAACCAGGCTGCCGCGTCTGGCGCCGGTGGGAACAAGCGTAATCAAATCAAGGTATTTCAGGCACGCAAGTTTGGCCAATTAAAATAATGATGATATTCTGGAGCTAACGAGACTGAAGCTGTGCGTTGTGAGGGCCGGGGCATCCGTCCAGGTCTGCTTGCAGAGCTTCTGGTCAAGGATGTCGCTCCTTCTGCTGAGGACTGGGAAAAGAAATAGAGGGACCAGGTGGAGGGCAGGGCTAAGCACCTCTTAAAGGTTATTGCCTGTTTTGTGTAAAACCTGAGCCTTGATTCATGGCATCACTGAGCTGGCGAGGAATCCTGTCTGGGGTTTACAGCAGCGTGTTTCTGGACCAAGAGTACCAGCCAGGCTTTGTTCCCTCTGTGCATCTCCCCTTACGAGAGGAGCAGGGTGGTCGAGAAGCACGAGCAGAGGAGTCCGGATGACCAGTCGCTATCAGACCGACTTCAGAGTCTCCCCGTGGGCAGCAGAAGGGCTTCTTTATGGCATTGTATTTACCGTAGGTGCCTGGAGGAGGTTATTTAAACAGCGGTGGTTTGAACCGTGCTCTTGACATAATTTTTCTCCATCTGCAGCCTAAATACCAGCCTCTTCTCTGAACTCAATGACTCTCGTGGTTAGTCGCATGCTTTTAAGGAGCAGTCTTCCCTCTGTAAGCTCCTTCAGTGGGCACAAACTGAAGCATAGGAAGTTCCAGCTGAACAGGAGGAAGAACTTCTTCCCTCTAAGGGTGATGGAGCACTGGAGCAGGTTGCCCAGGGAGGTTGTGGAGTCTCCTTCTCTGGAGATATTCAAGACCCGCCTGGACGCGGTCCTGTGCAGCCTACTGTAGGTGACCCTGCTTGGGCAGGGGGGTTGGACTGGGTGACCCACAGAGGTCCCTTCCAACCCCGACCATTCTGTGATTCTGTGATTCCTGTGCCATTTAGTGCTGCCTAGCCTGCTGTCTGCAGCAATTCTCCAAGCGTATGCCAGACCCTAGATGAGGAACACAGCATTCGTAGAAGCCTGTGTGGACATTGGGATTCAGGCTGGATCTGCATGAGACAGGGACACACAGAGTAGGGTAGGGATGCTGTGAGGTTGTAGTGCTAAGATTGAAGCTGTTTCCCCACTGATTCTGCTGAAATAAATACATTTATTTTCCTTATGTACAGTCTTGTGCCTCATGTGTGGCTCTGGAGAACGAAAATCCAAGGTACAATAAAAATGGTAGCTTGCAGTGCTGAACATAATTTGATTATTTGGGAAATGTTCATTAAAAGGGACTTATTCATCCAGGCGCCGGTTTCTTTGACTCCTGCGGGCAAGAGCTGGTGCATCCAGATGTGGTGGCTTAAAGTGTCACCGTCCCAGTGCTGTAACCTGTCCTTCTGCCAGAGGTAGTGCCTCAACTCGTTGGCTGTAACGGGTGGAGAGGGAGGTCTGCAAAAGTGCTGCAGGAGGAATCGCAGAAGCAGAGGCTGGAGCACACCGATCCCCAGGAGGTGCAAGAGCTCCAGAAGTTCAGTTCAGCACGTGGCTTTTGGAGGCATCCTGAGCACCTTCTGAGGTTGTGTCTCATCCAAAGACCTTGGTGCAGTTCAGTGGGAATCTGCCCAAAAGTGCATCGTGCTACCTCCCCCTTGGCGGTGGTAGAACTTGGGTCCTGGGAAACTGATCTGGAGCATCTTACTGGAGGGGACAAAACTGAACTCACTTGGTCAGCTTTATATCTCTTGGCTTTCCTGCAGAGCTTTTGGGTGTCATCTGAGTTTGAGGTGCTGTTCTCTACTTGGCCAAGCTCAAGAGATGGCGGTCACTGTAAACATGCCCTTGGCCTGTCAGATTAGCCAAGTGTGCCGTAGTTTTGTCAGCGTTGCGTGTCCATGGGAGGACAGTGGACCAGGCATGAAGCTGTACTGGCTTTTAATAAGTTCAAGCCATCAGGGCATGTTTGTGGTGGGTCAGGGCTTTGACTCAGCAAGCTGTGTGGTAATTCTGATCCAGTTCAAGATAACCTGAAACTGGATTTCTACATTAGAATATTTCCAGTTGGAAGGGACCCACAACAGTCATCTACTCCAGCTGAAACATCCTGTGGCTTGAACACCACTGTCAGCTGGGGCACAGTGCAGATCACAGAGTCGCAGAATAATAGGGGTGGGAAGGGCCCTCTGTGGGTCATCCAGTCCAACCCCCCTGCCAAAGCAGGGTCACCCAGAGCAGGCTGCACAGGACCTTGTCCAGGTGGGTCTGGAATATCTCCAGAGAAGGAGACTCCACAGCCCCTCTGGGCAGCCTCGGCCAGGGCTCGGTCACCCTCAGAGTGAAGAAGTTCTTCCCCATGTTCAGCTGGAACTTCCTCTGCTTCAGTTTGTGCCCATTGCCCCTTGTCCTGTCGCTGGGCACCACTGAAAAGAGTTTGGCCCCATCCTCCTGACACCCACCCTGCAGATATTTAGAGGCATTTCTAAGGTCCCCTCTCAGCCTTCTCTTCTCCAGGCTGAACAAGCCCAGCTCCCTCAGCCTCTCCTCGTAGGAGAGATGCTCCAGTCCCCTCCTCATCCTCGTAGCCCTCCGCTGGACTCTGTCCAGTAGCTCCTCATCTTTCTTGAACTGGGGAGCCCAGCACTGGACACAGCACTGCAGATGGGGCCTCTCCAGGGCTGAGCAGAGGGGGAGAAATACTTGCAGGATGGATTGCGAAATGGCCCTGTAGGGTTGACATTCCCCTTTTCCATGTTCCAGAGCAGAACTTGTCACAGCGATGGGCTATTTTCCCCCAGTTCCTCTGCAAGCCTCAGCCCTGCCAGTCAAATCAGTTTAAAAACACCTTCACTTTTGACTAAAGAGATTATTTGTGTGAAGAAGCACTTGAGTTAACAGCACCAGGAGCCCAAGGTAAGTTTACAGAAAAATCTTGCACTTCAAAAAGGCGGTGCGTCTTTTTCAGCTAGATGAGTCTACTCTCACATAATCCTTCATGGCATGGAGTAAATGGTTCGAGACAAGCAGGTTTTGTGGCAAGGGAAGTGACAAAGTGTTTGCCGAGAAGGGTTTGAGCTGCTTGTGCAAGGGGAGGACTGCAGGACCTGTGGAGGGTGGGCAGCAGCAGTGGGAGCAGCTGCTCTCATGTTGGGTGCAGGCATGGTACTCAGCGATGGTGTTTGGTGTGTGCAGGGCTGGAGTTTCTGGCTGTGTAAGGCTGGTTGTGGTGTTGCAGAGTTGTGAAAGGGAGAGGTGGGACAGCCCAGCTCACGTTAAAAAGTCAGGGGTAGATGTCCACCCCATCCTCTGCTGCATGAAGCTTGTTCTCCTGCGGATGTCGTCTGCTCTGCGTAAAGTGTTCAGCCTTTCTTCATCCTTCAACCCTAACGAGCTGCTTTGCAAACTGGAAATGTGATTATTAAATCAACCTTCTTTTTTGAGTGATTTTGAAACCTTTTGATGTGTGAACAGTCCCGTCGTGTGATTCCGTGGCCACAAAAAAATGTGCTTTTTATTTTCAAAAGGAAAAACTCAAACTGAGGGAGAAATTCCCAGGAGGGAAGTTTAACAGCTTTCAAAGCGTTCTGCAGCACTTTTTCTTTGTGTGTGGGCAGGAAGATTTCTCTCCCTTCAAAAACAGGCAGGCTCCTCTCTGCAAAATCCTTCCGGGCTTTGAGATAGCCTCCAGACCTGTGTTCCCTTCTGATGGTGCTGTGAAGTTGTCTGGACTACGGCAAGCCACCAGTGCTGTGATCCAGCTTGACAAAGCGGCAGCTATCCACTTCGTGTGACTTCCTTAGCCGTGGTGATAGCTGGGGTTTCCCAGTGTGCAGGGATCCCACACACACCGTGCTCAAAGCCCGCCTGGCTGTGCCCAAGAGCTGCAAAGGGTCTAGAGCAGCTCGCGGAGCTGCGTGGCCCCAGCTGAAGCACCTCTCGTGGTGCATGCCACAGCCTGGGGACTTCCAGAGCCTGGTCTAGGCAGCCGTTCCCCAGCGCTTGCCTTTCCGTGTGCTGCCTTTAAAAATAATAATAATAGGGCTTACAAGGATGATGAGGGGACTGGAGCATCTCTCCTACGAGGAGAGGATGAGGGAGCTGGGCTTGTTCAGCCTGAAGAAGAGAAGGCTGAGAGGGGACTTTGTAAATGCCTCTAAATATCTGCAGGGTGGGTGTCAGGAGCATGGGGCCAGACTCTTTCCAGTGGTGCCCAGCGACAGGACAAGGGGCAATGGGCACAAACTGAAGCCTGGGAAGTTCCACCTGTACAGGAGGAAGAACTTCTTCCCTCTGAGGGTGACGGAGCACTGGAACAGGCTGCCCAGAGGGGCTGTGGAGTCTCCTTCTCTGGAGATATTCAAGATCTGCCTGGACAAGGTCCTGTGCAGCCTGCTCTGGGTGACCCTGCTTGGGCAGGGGGGTTGGACTGGATGACCCACAGAGGTCCCTTCCAACCCCGAACATTCTGTGATTCTGTGTGATTCTGTGATAAAGAAATATGTATTCCTGCAGTGAAACTCTCGAAAGCTTCTGGCATATAAAAGAATCAGAATCATATAATCTCAGAACGCTTTGGGTGGGAAGGGACCTTTAAAGCCCATCTAGCCCACCCCTCTTGCCATGAGCTGGGACATCTTCAACCACATCAGGTTGCTCAGAGCCCTGTCCAGCCTGGTGTTGAATGTTACCAGGGATGGGGCATCGCCCACCTCTCTGGGCAACCTGAAAACTAACAGCGAGTACCGGCCAGGGTGGTGGAGGGGAAAACTTCCCAGTGTCATTTTGTGCAGCTGCTTTGATTCGCAGTCCCACGGCTCTAGTCAAGCAGATTAAGACATGAGAGCATGTGGGACTTGGAACTGGTGAAAAAACCAACGTGGTCTCTCGCTGCCAAGAGAAGAGCTGTCCAGATGGTACGTCAAACCCAACTGCGCTGCCTGTGGTAAACCTCGACTGCTTCTGGTACTCCAAAGAGCAGGGCGAGCTGCGGCAGCCGGGCTCCTCTCTGCCTGGCAGCGATGAGTTGGGATGATCAGCTTCTTGGAGGAGAGCAGTAGCAGCTCCTAAGTCCTGCTCACAGCTTGGAAATATCTCCGATTCCTTTGTTAGATGTTGGATTATGTTAGGACTTAGCAGTCTCCAGCTGAGCTTGCAGGAGATGACAGACTGTGCCCCTGTAAGAGCTTGCAGTTGAATGGGAGGCGACGGGCAGACAAGGCGACTTCAGATTTTGCCAGCAGCCCGTCACGAGCACATTTTTGTGTTCTGGAGTGAGACAACAGCATGGAGATTTTCTCCAGCGTTGCCCAAGAAACCACGTGCTTCATCGCAATGCAGTTGTGAGCATCGACACAAGCAGGCACTCGTGGAGCCCAGGCTCCAGCAGCTCTCCCTGGAAGGTGTCACAGCCAGAGCCGACGCCAGAGCAAGCCCAGCTGTCAGTGAGCTGCCGGGTGGATTTTGGTCCCTGTGGTCCCTTCAGTCCCAGGATTTTCTGATTCTGAGGCCTCCAGGGAGAATATCACTAGCTAATGCAATTTGAGACCCATCACTTGGTGAAACCCCGTGGGAACTCGGCACGAACTCGCTCCCAACTTTGCTGAGGCCGTTGCTTTTGCTGCAAGAGGAACTGCTGTGCTCAGGTGTTGATTCCCATCTTTTTCTTAACCAAAATGTTTGTTTTCAGTGAAGAAACGCCATCACGCGTGACAGAGCCCCAGCTGCCCTCACAACCGCCGTGCCACGTGTTTGCCTTGCTGCAAACCCAGGTACTGCCGTGGTCCTGAATGAGACATCGCTGTGGCAGAGGAGTGGATCAGCTGGGGAAAGCTCCTGTAGATCAAGCTGTGTGTGAGTTTAGGGGTCGAGTAAGCATTGAAAAGAGGCACTCAGCCAGCCAGGATGGGATTGTGTTCATCTACCCCTACGCCTACACGTAGGAGTCTGCTCCAGGGAAGGAATCCTCTGCAGCCTTCGCTGGCTGTGTGAAGATGTCTCTGTGAGCTGCAGTGGGAGACTGGGGAGGGGATTTGGACATGGACACCAGCGGTTTGGTGGGCTGCGAGCCTTCCTGGGAATTAGATCTGCTTGCTTAGGTGAAGCCCCATCCACAAAGCACCTCCCATGTCTGATTTAGGTGGCAGAGCGATGTGCCACCACTGAAACGTGGTTTTTGGTGCAAAGGCAGAAGCATTCCACGAGAACCGCACACAACCTGTTAGCTGTGTGCATGGGGCAGAGCCACTGGGGCCTCAGGAATCATCGCCGAGCCTCGCTGAGAGGGCGAGATGTGAAGGAAGCAAGCCCCGAGTGGGAGTCTGTTTTTCTACCAGCTCTGAATTCTAAAGGAGTTGTGAGTGCCGAGACAGCTGAGCAACAGCATGGCCTCCACTTCCCTTCTACACCAGGAATTGCTTTTGCTAGAAGGGCTGTTTTGCATTTTTTTTTTTAATATTAGTTTTCCATTTAACTGTCACTTGTGAAGCTCGGGTACAGCATGTGGCTATTCGTGTCTGAGTGCAAAAATCCAGGCTGGGCATTATGCTCTCGTGCACCAGAAGTTCCTGCTGGGTTAGCTCGCGGGCAGGAATTACCATTTTTCCACGTTGCTGGGAGAATCAGCATTGCATAGAGGATAAAATGTTCCACTGGGTCCTGGGACATAGGGATCCATCGTTCAGCTGCCCAGTAGTCTGCTGCGTTTTTGGGAACAAGATCTATCGCCTGTCAGATATTTGTACTCTGTCTGGCACAGCAGGGCAGTCTGGGTGTTATTTTTATAGCGAGGTTAAATAACTCTTCCTACAGGTTTTTGGAGGTAGGAGGGAAAGAGTTAGCACTTGTCCCTCTTGAGTGTGACTTGGTGAATTATCCATGTTCAGGGTCCTGTAATACAGGAGATGTCATGGAGCTCTGCAGCCTCACGTGTGGCTTCATCCGCCCCCGGTGCTGCCTCTCCCTGGTGGCCCGGTGTTGGGCAGGTCTCCACAGACTTTTTCGGTGACGGATGTCTTCACTGGAAACATTCACATTCGGTTTAGGTGAATCTGACTGAAGAGCTGTGATAGCAACCACTGTCCGTGCTTACAGGAGGGGTCTTAATGGTGTAATGCTTTACCACTTGAGCCTCTTGAGAAAGCTCTTCGGTTACGGTATCTCCTAGGAGAAGGTCCTGCCTGCAGACGGGGGAGAAGACTGTTCCGAACTTGCAGAATTGGACATCCAAGCATGAAGGGTGACACAGCTGGGCAGCCATCTCTCTTTGGAAGTAGGCTCCTGAATAGCTTTGAGGACCTGAACTGAAATTCACGTGACGGGTGTGGTGGCCCAAGCATGAAGAGGGTCTTGGGTGACGTATTTTGATGGGTGGCTTGCACATGGCGATTCCCTGGCATCAGCAAAGCTGCTTTCCTGGGCTGTCCCTACCTGTGCTCTTCTGCTTCCTTACTTACGCAGTACTCGTTGCTGTGACATCAAGCTTTCTTCCTCACTTGAAATAAACTGTTTCCCATCGCAAGGATATGTTGGTCTATTCTTTAATAAAAAGATCTATTTCAAATGGATGTGATCCCCAAAACTTGTGCTCCATCTCAGCGTCGCTTCCCTGTTTGAAGTTACCACAAGTATTTATGAAGCACTCACATTTTTTGCCCCTGGGCTGTGTTTTGTGCCACCCATTCCCTGCAGCCCTTCGCCATTTCTGTGCTTGGAGGCTGTGGAGTCGCAAAGCCCAAGAGCTGGATACTGGGCAGCCGCTGTCCTGCAGCCTGGAGAACCTGTAATCTTGTTTTACTTAAAACCTGCTCTCCTGAATTCAGTCGAGTGTAATCCGAGAAGGAAAATGCATTGGGTTATGTCTCTGCTAGTGAACACATCTGTACACCTATTTAGCAGAGAGAAAGTGGCTTGCAGAGAGTTACTCATCCCACCTTGAGGTGTCCCAGGCCACTTCCATCCACCGACCTTCCTGCTTTCCTGTCCTACTTCACAACTTGGCTCAGACTGGAAATAACAGAGCCTCCGGGCTCTCACGGCCTATTGCCGTACCCCAAACTACGCAACGCTGGAGAGTGGATGTCCAAAAGCGCTTGAAGTGCTGACTTTGTACCGGCTGCTGTTCTGTTTCCGCTGTGAGCTGTCCTGTCACACAGGCTTGGGAAACAAAGCAAGGACAGCCAGGTGCTGGAATGGCTCAAAAGTCTCTTTTGTTCGCTTTTTGCCCTTGAAAGGCAAAATGATGTCACGGAGGAAAGGTGAAGGCACGAGAAAGCTCCTTGTGACATTGACACCCGAGTTTAGGAAGTTAATTACATAACCCGCCTTGCCACACTCCCAAATCTTGTGTCTTGGTAGCCCTCTACCAAAAGGAGGACGTTAAGATTCCAGAGCATCATTCAGAGGTTCTCGCGCTCTACTTGATGGTGTCCCTGTTTGTGCATCACTGTGGTCTCTATCGTGAGGTGTCCAGCACAGGGTCCACAACACCAGTACAGATAAATTAGAATGACTTGAAAAATCAGATCTGCATGAGGAGTCTTGGGGCAAGTCTTGGGGGCAGGTCAGCAAGGAAGCGAGTAGCTTACGGGCTTAATCAAAGAGAAAATTCTAATAAGATGTTGTGTTTTCTGGCTGCTAATGGCTATGGGGATGCAGCCACAAATGAAGAAATGCATCACACGTTTTAAACTTCCTATACAAGAATTTCTGCAGAGAGGATAATAATGGCACAAGCTCAGCAAAGTAGAAGGAGGTACTCTGAGGCAAAGGAACTCCTGCGGACAACAGAGAACAAGGAAAGAAAAAGACGAAGGAAATAAACAGCTGGGTTGGAGCAGAACTGAATCCTGGAAATGCTCCAGGCTTTGGAAATCGGTAGGCTTCTGGTTCTTGATGGATCCCTCATGGAGCTTAACAAAGACTGGAATAGAAAGATATGTTAATACCTTTTCTTTGGGAGTTGTTTGCCTCTGTTGTGGACTACAGGACTTTACTCTCAAGCCTAAAAATAGGGATAATTGATGTCATCCTAAACCAAGGGAACATGCCAGCTGACTGCACAGATTATAAGCCTGTCTCCTCAACACCTGCAGATCGTGGGGTGACATGCAAAGATGGTATTTTTTGGATGCTGCCCCCCTAATCATCACATGTGGTGGAATAACAGCGGGTGATGTGAGCGAGGGATGGATGGACCAATTTAGAAACCCATAGGCCTTCATGAGAGGTGCTCTGGGGATGGATTTCGGGAAGCTGATACCTTCTCTGGAGGTCAGCCTGTGACTGTGGGCTGCTGTAGAAGGTAGCCATACAGAAGGGAATGAGGTGACTTTTCTGTCTGAATTTAAGGTGTCTTAAACTATCTGCTGCTGTCTTCTTGGTAGGGGTTCAACCAGTGCAGACCCCTGCGCTCAAGCTGAAATTCCCTCTTAGTTTTAAAAATGAAGGCTGGCAGCATGCTCTTTGCAAGAGGTATCCAAGTCTGAGGTGCACCTCCACATTAGTCTGAGAGAGGACATCTCCACCAATGTTCTCGCAGTAGGGGTGGCCATTTTGCCTGCTGAGAGCCATCGGGATGGTCCTGAATCCTGTGTTCAAGCTTTTCCCCACAACGACAGGATTAATTTTTCTCTTTAATAATTGCCAGTGAGATCAGAACAAGGACTTTGTGATGTTGAAACAAGTTTTTGCAAAGAGCCTGCATCAAGGAAGTGTAGCTCTGCAGGGTCCTGCTGGTCACCAGTGCCTGACTTCAACCAGGATCTTTAGATATAATCCAAGGTATGTTGAGATCTAGCCGAGAATATACCATGACCTTACCATGTCTATACTAGCATTGCCATCCCAAAGAAATGCTAGGCACATCCAAACTGCCTGTTTGGATGCCCAGTGGGACCAGGGGCCATTCCCAACAGACGGTTTGGATGTGACTACCCTGTTCTGGATGCCAAGACAGTTTAATAGCAGAGACATGCTATATTAGGAAAGGCTGTAGAAAGGTCCCTGGCGCTAGTTTGCTCCTGGTGCTGCAACTGTCTTTACTCATTGGCAGCAAGCAGAGTCAAAAATAAAACCATGTAGTGAAGAGTCCGGACTGGGAGAGGTGGGATGGGTGATGGCTGTCTGATTCATCCTGTGTCCATGCCCTGGCAGGGGCAGCCAGTTTGGGAAAATGAAAATGGGCTGCAAAGTGGATACTGGTCTGCGGCCAGACCATCCTATGGCTGGGATGCAGATCAGCAGTGACCCTAACCAGCACGAGGCTGGAGATTGTAAAGCTCTTCTGGGCAAAGTCCTCATGCGTAGCATAACTGTGTCTTCATTAGGTCTGGTAGATGCTACTGAAAAATTAATGATGCACTTACAGGTCTTAAGGAGTCTGCTCTGGGCAGTGAGTGGATGTCCCTGCTGACGGGGCCTGAAAACCTGGGGAGCTAAGTGTTGGTTGCTATTTATTCCCTTTTATTTAGCATCTATATTTAACGCTTCGCCTCTTTCAGTGGCTTTGCAGATATGAATAAATTAATTGGGAAGTTACTGCAGTGCACATAGCAAGTAGAGCCCTGCTAATTAGTCAGGGTGGGGTGTCGACATGTCTCTGTTCAATAGGCTACTTCAAGTATTCTTGTTTACTTTCTTCCTTCCAGTCCAAATGCTGCTTTCAGCTACACTTCACTGATGGAGGAGATCCAAGATTCAGCAAAACTGCCTTCCGAAGGGTTTTTCTTAGAAAGGAAAAGCAGAACCCCTGTGCTCTGCAAAGAGGAGTTTCACTGATGCATTTAATTTCCTGATTTAAAATGGGTTAAACTTGTCCTTTTTTCTTCCATTCTCCTTATCTTCTTTGAAGATATAACATTAAAAATATACCTGGCTGGGAATGTATCTCTAATTAATTGCGCTGCAGCAAATGAGACCATTTCAATAAATCCTTCATGCACATTTTAGACCTTAATCAAGTGGTAACCTGTTTGACAGTGCATTGCAGTGAGTTAGGTAATTTCACCTCCGTTGGAATAAGGCTTATTCCATAGTAGTGATTAACGAATCATAGAATCATAGAATCACAGGTTGGAAAAGACCTCTAAGATCTTCAAGTCCAAGCATCCACTCATCACCACCATGCCTACTAAACCGGATCCTGAAGTGCCACATCTACACGTTTTTTAAACAATTCCAGGGATGGGGACTCCACCACCTCCCTGGGCAGCCTGGTCCAATGCCTGACCACTCTTTCAGGAAAGAATTTTTTCCTAATATCCAATCTAAACCTCCCTTGATGAAACTTGAGGCCATTGCCTCTCATCCTATCGCTTGTTACTTGGGAGAAGAGACCAACACCCACCTCACTACACCCTCCTTTCAGAGAGTTGTAGAGAGCGATGAGGTCCCCCCTCAGCCTCCTCTTCTCCCGACTAAACAGCCCCAGCTCCCTCAGCTGCTGCTCATCAGACTTGTTCTCTAGACCCCTCACCAGCCTTGCTGCCCTTCTCTGGACACACTCCAGCCCCTCAATGTCCTTCTTGTGGTGAGGGGCCCAAAACTGAACACAGCACTCGAGGTGCGGCCTCACCAGGAGTTGTAGGTCATTTAGGACTGTTACTACAGTCGCTGTGAGGTGTTTCTCTTTTGCATCCGTGCCTAAGAGACAGATTTCTGAGTGTCGTCTTCTGCTGGATAACTTCTTCTCACCTCTCAACCTTATCCATTCCGAATCTCCCTGTAATGTTAGTGGGAACATGGTGGAGCAGGGAATCAATGCAGGGGGAAATTAGGTTGCTTTTGTTGGGTTATCCCAAATTTGTGGCCAGTAGCACCCTCCAGTCATACGAAACTTGCTGGCAACTGAGCTTGCTTTCTCCATCATCGTGGCTTGAACTTGCACCCTGCTTCTGCACTGGTCACCTGTGGATGATTCAGTGAGTTAGCCCTTGAAACAAATGGAACTGGTCAGAATAGTCCATGT
Organism: Opisthocomus hoazin; assembly: GCF_030867145.1. NCBI lineage: Eukaryota > Metazoa > Chordata > Aves > Opisthocomiformes > Opisthocomidae > Opisthocomus > Opisthocomus hoazin. The sequence continues at coordinate 129,172,179 of NC_134415.1, forward strand.
CTCTTTTACCTTTCTGAATGGACACCTCCCACTTTCCCTAGTGACCTTGATGGGAAACCCTACAGCATCCGCCAAAGGAGTCTTCAAAGAGGTAGGGCTGAGAACAGCCCTAGCTTTTCCTTGCTTTGTATGGACTTTGTGTGGGCTGGATGAGTGGTCGGTGAAGTGGATAGAGAACTGGCTGAATGGCAGAACTCAGAGGGTTGTCATCAGCGGCGCTGAGTCTAGTTGGAGGCTGGTAACAAGTGGTGTCCCTCAGGGGTCAGTACTGGGCCCAGTCTTGTTTAACTTCTTCATCAACGACCTGGATGAAGAGTTAGAATGTACCCTCAGCAAGTTTGCTGACGACACCAAACTGGGAGGTGTGGTAGATACACCAGAAGGCTGTGCTGCCATTCAGCGTGACCTGGATAGGCTGGAAAGCTGGGCAGAGAGGAACCTGATGAGGTTCAACAAGGGCAAGTGCAGGGTCCTGCACCTGGGGAGGAACAACCTCATGCATCATTACAGGCTTGGGGTGGACCTGCTGGAGAGCAGCTCTGCGGAGAGGGACCTGGGTGTCCTGGTGGACGACAGGTTAACCATGAGCCAGCAGTGTGCCCTGGCTGCCAAGAAAGCCAATGGGATCCTGGAGTGCATCAAGAAGAGTGTGGCCAGCAGGACGATGGAGGTTCTCCTTCCCCTCTACACTGCCCTGGTGAGGCCCCATCTGCAGTACTGTGTCCAGTTCTGGGCTCCCCAGTTCAAGAAAGATGAAGAGCTACTGGAGAGAGTCCAGCGGAGGGCTACGAGGATGGTGAGGGGACTGGAGCATCTCCACTACGAGGAGAGGTTGAGGGAACTGGGCTTGTTCAGCCTGAAGAAGAGAAGGCTGCGAGGGGACGTAATAAATGCCTCTAAATATCTGCAGGGTGGGTGTCAGGAGGATGGGGCCAAGCTCTTTTCAGTGGTGCCCAGTGACAGGACAAGGGGCAATGGGCACAAACTGAGGCACAGGAAGTTCTGTCTGAACATGAGGAAGAACTTCTTCCCTCTGAGGGTGACGGAGCACTGGCCCAGGCTGCCCAGGGAGGTTGTGGAGTCTCCTTCTCTGGAGATATTCAAGACCCGCCTGGACAAGATCCTGTGCAGCCTACTGTAGGTGACCCTGCTTCGGCAGGGGGGTTGGACTAGATGACCCACAGAGGTCCCTTCCAACCCCTACTATTCTGTGATTCTGTGATTCTGTGATTCTGTATCTCAGGGTGTCATCTGTGGTTAGAGGATGGTGTATAAATTAGCATTGGTGATGTGGTCTTCAATATTGTTTCATTGCTGTGAGAGAGTCCTGTAATCTCTCCTTGTATTGTTGAGCTTCCTGCAGCCCTTTAGTTTCAGATGATACGTTGCCTTCAACTACATGTAGCAGCAGAAATAGGTTTTGAGATGCGTAGTAGCGAAAATGAGCCAAAACAACCAAAAGCAGCTCATAGAAGAAATGAAAGGAAATGCAGAAGTGGTAAAAATGACCCAAATCCTAGTAATTGTCAAGGGTGGGGATTGAGGGGGGCAAGGCTGGTTGGTTGGTTGGTTGGTTGGTTGTATTTTGCTGGGATGGGGGAGAATTTCTCCATGAAGGTCAGGGGAGTGGCTATTCTTTATTCCTTATATCCCCTGGCTTTGCTTGCCTAGCTGAAAGGATGACTTTCCATGATCTTTCTACACAGTCACAGGTTCAGTATGACACTCCTGCTCATTTGTGAACCTGATTGCAAGTCCAAGAGGCTGTAAGTCTTGTCCAGCAATACAGACATCTGTATTTTTGCTGCTTTGCAGACAGAGCCAGCCAACAGTCTGTCTAACTTGGGGTGTGTTATTCATGCCCTAAATCCCAGCTGTGACCTCTAAGGAGAAACGAGTCTCTGGTCCCATCCTTCTTCTTCCTGCATCACCTTCTCTGCTGGCATCCTGGCAGCAGGAATCCCTCTCTGACTCTGCCCTTTTTGCTGTGCAGAGACCACCAGCCTCCTTCCTGAGTGATTCCCCTCCAAAGCCCTGCACAGACCCCTTGGATGCTCCTTTCCCGGCTCTCCTGGTCCTTCCATCCCCTCCTAGTCGCTGCCCCAGCCCGCTGCGTCCAGGATGATGCTGATGCTTTGCAGCCTCCCGGGAACACCGTGGCATCAGGTTTATGCTCGGCACGGAGTTATTTCGACACAGCCGTTACGGAGGTCGGGGAGATGCAGTGCTGGAGGGAAACGTGGCCAGCACACATCAGCTGCTACACAGCCGCCGCCTGATCCGGCATCAGACTCAGATAATCCCCTGTGCCTTTAAACGTGATGCACATCAAAGCCAAACAGTGCAGAGGAATTCCCCCTTCCCGCTCCCGCCTCCCAGCCCTCACTCCCTCCTTTTTCGTTTAAATTTTAGGAACTGGAGAGCGGGTTGCGGCTGACACAGATTTGTAGCCGTCTCCATGGCTACAGAGACGGGCAAGTTGTATGTGGAGCGTGTTCATTGTGAAGTTTCTAATTTCAGCGAGGTCGCTGGATGGCTTTTCTCCCGGTTCTTCCGCAGCTCCAAGATACCCTGGAGAGGGATGAGAGCTGTCGGTGCCCCTGCCTCCCTCTGCTTCGCCAGGCGTGCTCCCTTGCTGCATCCCTGCTATCCTCAGAGCAAAAGCACTGGGACCCAGCCTCCAGTGTTTGAAGCTTCGCTGTTTTTTCCCCATCTGCCCATTCCTTTAGGCATTCGGCTCACGTCCACCTCGGCAATTCCCACCGCTCCTCGGTGCTTTCTGAGGTCTCGTCCCCCCTCCCTGCTGCCTCCTTCTCTCGCTCTTGCTCGCTTGCAGTCACAGACCTCCCTGGGCTCCGACCACTGATGCACCGTCCCGGAGCACAACCAGTGAGATGCTGTGCAAAGGTTAAGGTGCAACAGGCATTGCTGGCCACTCGCGTGGTTGCACCATGAAGGACACCCCAGATGCATCTGTGCTGGCAAATTCTGGCCGAGGAGAAGGGGTGCAGCACTACCCATGTCTTGCACGGGGGAGAAGTGGGACACAGCCACCGGTTTTACGGAGTTTATGGTGTCACTGGTGTTCCAAAAATGTTTGACCTTCCAGTTTGACCTTCTTTTCTCACACCTGCATGCAGACTTGGGTTTTCAAAAAAACTTTGTTTAAAATGAGATTGAATTTGGTGTCCAAATCAGGATTAACACTGCCTCTGCCCTCAGGTCGTCGTCTGATGGGTTGCGGGGAGAGCGGTTGTGTCTCTTTTGTGGATGCTCTGGTGCTCAGGTATTCTGTATTTCCCCGTGACTGTGCGGTCTGCCTCCTTCTTCCCAGAAGACAAGCAGATATTCAATACACAAACTTGACTGCATCCACACAGCACAGTACTAGGCCCTAGGTCTCCTTGATGACAAAGTAGTACCATGATGTGCTGTAATCATCATCTTTGTGGTCTTTTCTATTCAGTGTCTGAAGTAATGGGAGAGCTGTGTTGTAGCCTGCCAGAGTGACGTATCTGTAGGGTGAAGCTGAAGCGCTTGTGTTGCTTCTCCCAGGGAACGTGAAGGTGGCTGGGCTGGTGGTGGAAGACTGTGGTGGATGAGGGGAGGCAACCTGCTGTGATTTGTCTATGCTGTCTACTGGGAATGGTCATTGGGAACTTGGGATAGCTGGTGGCAGAGCGGGATGCCAGGATGCTGGCCACGATTTGCCCATTCTGGCCAAACTGCGTGAACAAGGTCAGATCCCATCAGGGAGTAGATGTGCTCAGGCTGTCCTTCTTAGTGGCTTGGGTTAAGCGGACTCGTAGCGGAGACTTGAGACACTGGTGTCCCTTGCCCATGGCAGGGGGGTACGAACTAGATGATACATGAAGTCCCTTCCAACTCAAACTGTGATGGTTGCATTGTAGGTCCAGAAACAGAGCAAAGAGTGGACACGTGGTATGGTCAAGGTCATGAGTGATCTCATGGATATCACCTTGCCCAACACTTAATGTCTGTCCAGCACAAAACTACTCCCTCAAAGCAAAAAAGCCCCCCTGTGCTTGACCCATGTGAGAACAAGTCTACTACAACCTGCAAAGCAGCTTCTCCAGTGGGTTGTCTGGCAAAGAAGAGGCCATCTGGCCTCTCATTGCCTTTTGACCCCAATACATGATTCTTCCATTGGGTACTCAATGGATTTGACTTTCTCCTTGTTTTGTGAATGCTATGCATCCGTGCTTGAATATACTTTGAAAGCCTGAAGAACAGCAGCCAATTTTTCTTGTCTTTAAAACTGCAAAATCAAATGTTGGGATGTTTTTGCAAGAAATACCACCTCTGCTGGGATCATTGACATCCTTGTTTTGTTTTTTTTTTGGACTGTGAACAGAAAGCAGGGGAAGATGGTACGTTTGAACTCCAGTGTCCTGTGCTACCTTTACATGTCCTACATCAGCGGGTCAGTTGGTAGCCTGGCTGAACACCCCGTGGGTGTGCTAATTGAATTAAATTCCTTCATATAAAGCATTGGACTCTTAAGGTCAATGTGCAATGAAACACATAGCCATAATTGAGATATTCGTTCACTCATGTGCATGCTGGAAGAAAGGCTTGTCTGATTGATGTACCTACTGATGCGCTCCTTGAGTAAGGATTTGCCTGACATTTCAGGCCCAGCTGGTTTGTTTGGGAAGGTCTTCATGCTTCATACACACTGAAATAAGTTTCCTTTTTCTGACCCATTCTCTCTCCATGTAGCTTCATTGAAAAGGTATCTTATCAGATGTGTTTGAAATTGAAATGCAAGTTTTTCCTCGCTAGTGATGTTCAGGGATAAGCCAGTCCCACCACCGCAGCCTCACATCAGTTCCTCACCTTAGCAGTGTGTAGAGGGATGGGTTTTGTGGCAGACCAGCCTGCACTGACCTGCTCTGATTCACCCAAAGGAGCAATTTATCCTCTGGTTTTCAGTGTGTGACCACCTTCTTTTGCTTCTCCACCTTTCATAACAGACAGTGGGTAGTTCCCAGGGCTTTTCTCAGGGGAGGCAAAGGAGCAATTGACTAGAGGAGAGATTAAATCCATTGAGGGGAGTGAGCAAGAAAGCCCCTTGCCGCAGACTGCTGTTCTGGCCAGGGCTTTGGAGGAGATGAAAGACTTTGGGTGGATTAACCTAAGCACTAATGTTTGCATTTTCCAGCTTATCGTGATTCCTTCTGCTTTTGGAGCAAAACACCATTGTGTTTCTGAATGGGATGGGTGTGATTACAGGAGAGGGAATGATGCAACCTTAAGGTTCCTCCCCATCAGGCATGGGAATGGACCCCTCAGAAGAAGTGCAGGAAAGCTGTGGGCATCTGCGGGGAAGCCAGAGGGCTGTGGTGGTGGCCTCTGCTCCTGGAGAGTGAGGAAGGATTGCTCAACTATTGCAAAAAAAGCAAAAACATGTCGGGGACTTGGCCTGGGTTCCCAGCAGCAGCTCTGGAAATGGCAGATCACAGCAGATAAGTGGAGATCACTGCGCACTCATCTGCGGGGCAGCTCGGAGCTGAAGATGGATAAAAACTGACTTTCCACCGGCACAAAGCCAGAGATCTTGTCCATTTGCTGCCAGAGTTTGTCCTTTTCCCACTACTTGTGGGCTATGAAAAGGTCATATCAAAAGGACAAATCCAGTCCCCAGTCTTAGAGAAGGGCTGTTATTACTCTGAAGCAAAAACAATAAAATCAAATAATGCCAGACTTTGCAGTAGTCCCTCTGTAAAGAGAGCTCTAGAGGCTTTGCTCTCTCCCTAGGAAAGAAATTAGAGTCTAGGGGTTAACTCTTCTGCTTTAGTAATTTTTCAGAGTTGATTTTGGCTTTGGTGTGGAATATCTCTTCAGATTTTTTGTTTGCTTGCTGACATTTTAATAAAAATATTTTACTTCATGTCTACAGTACTTAAAAAATAATCAGGAGGGAAGGTAAGGGGATAGCTTTTCATCAAGTATCTCATTTTCCTAAAGACACTTGCTTGGAAAATACATTTTTTCTGAGAAAGTCCGTACTCTCCAGGAGCTAAGGGTGAAGACTCCTGCTTCAGTAGGAGAGAGAAGTGGAAATGCAACATGTCTGCACAAGTTCAGACTCCCCCAAAACAAAGAGGAGAAGGCTCCAGCCCTACTCTACTGTGGAGGCTCCAGAAGGCCCCTCTCAGGAGAGCTGCTGAAAGTGGGTGCTTCCCACAGAGGCTGCTGCCTCTCTTTTTGCTCTTTGGCATCTTCTCACAGAGATTGGCACCATCCACGCTGTGCTGCAAAAAGCATTTGTATTACAAACTAAAAATGATGTGCTGGCTCGAGAGGGGGTATTCTCACACAAAGGCCTCATCTATTGCAAATTTACGTTAATGAAATTACTTCCATTAGCACCACAAACCTCAGATTGGTCTCCAGACCTGGCTTTGGCACTGCCATGACAGGGATGTAGAGAGAGGAGCAGAGGGCCATCAGGTAAACCTGGCCACCCCCGAGGAGCGATGAGTACAGCAGGTAGAGCTGGGCATTCAGACTTCATGGACCCACACACAGGGACACACTCCAGTAATTGCTGCCAAGCTCTGGAGCCCTCAGCACGGGACAGACATGGACCTGTTGGAGTGAGGCCAGAGGAGGCAACAACAATGGTCCGAGGGCTGGAACACCTCTGCTGTGAGGAAAGGCTGAGACAGTTGGGGCTGTTCAGCCCAGAGAAGAGAAGGCTCCAGGAAGACCTTATAGCAGCCTTCCAGTACCTGAAGGGGCTTACAAGAAAGATGGAGAGGGACTTTTGGCAAGGGCATGGAGTGACAGGACAATGGACAATGGGTCTAAACTGAAAGAGAGGAGATATAGTGCAGATCTAAGGAAGAAGTTCTTCACTCTGAGGGTGGTGAAGCACTGGCACAGGGTCCCCAGGGAAGCTGTGGCTGCCCCCTCCCTGTCAGCGTTCAAGGCCACGTTGGATTGGGCTTTGAGCAACCTGGTCTAGTGGAAGGTGTCCCTGCTCATGTCAGGGGGCTTGGAACGAGATGATCTATAAGGTCACTACCAACACAAACTGTTCAACAATTCTATGAAAATGCAAGATCTGGCCTTAAAAAAGGCAGAAGGAAAAAAAAAGTGTGAACTGATCGCAGAGTGCGAAAGATAGCATGGAGGTGGAAGAAGGAGGAGGGATCAGAAGTGTCACTAGTAGAGACCAGCTTGACCCCGTCATATCTCGGAGACCATGGAATCATAGAATCATAGGTTGGAAAAGACTTCAAAGATCATGAAGTCCAGCTGTCACCCCAACACCACCATGTCTACCAAACCATGTCCTGAAGTTCCACATCTGCACGTCTTTTAAACACCTCCAGGGATGGGGACTCCACCACCTCCCTGGGCAGCATGTTCCAATGCCTGACCACCCTTTCACTAAAGAAACTTTTCCTAATATCTAATCTAAATCTCCCCTGATGCAACTTGAGGCCATTGCCTCTTGTCCTATCGCTGGTTACCTGGGAGAAGAGACCAACACCTGCCTCACTACACCCTCCTTTCAGGTAGCTGTAGAGAGCGATAAGGTCTCCCCTCAGCCTCCTCTTCTGCAGACTGAACAGCCCCAGCTCCCTCAGCTGCTGCTCATCAGACTTGTTCTCCAGACCCCTCACCAGCCTCGCTGCCCTTCTCTGGACACACTCCAGCTCCTCAATGTCCTTCTTGTAGTGAGGGGCCCAAAACTGAACACAGCACTCAAGGTGCGGCCTCACCAGTGCCCAGTACAGGGGCACAATCACCTCCCTACTCCTGCTGACCACACCATTGCTGGTACAGACCAGGATGCCGTTGGCCTTCTTGGCCACCTGGGCACACCACTGGTTCATGTTCGGCTGGCTGTCAACCAACACCCCAAGGTCCTTTTCTGCCAGGCAGCTCTCCAGCCACTCCTCCCCAAGCCTGGAGTGTTGCATGGGGTTGTTATGACCAAAGTGCAGGACCCGGCACTTGGCCTTGTTGAACCTCATACAGTTGGCCTCTGCCCATCGATCCAGCCTGTCCAGATCCCTCTGCAGAGCCTTCGTACCCTCGAGCACTTGACACTCCCACCCAATTTGGTGTCATCTGCAAACTTACTGAGGGAGCACTTAATCCAAATCATTGATAAAGATGTTAAACAAGACCATGCTGGAACATGGCACCTATTTCTGGTCTCCCTGGTACACGAAGGGTGAGTCTATGTTGGATTGAGGTAGGGTCCAGAGGACAGATCAAGGTGAGATGGGATACCCAGATCATCCGAAATACATGAGCTTGAAGGACAGTGGAAGGGTTTTGTGGTAACAGCTGAACACAGCCTGCATTTCCCCATGGGTCTGGAGCCACCAGCAAGGAGACCACTGTGCCTTGAGGGACGGGGTCTCTCTTTGCTGGGGCTTTGCAAGGAGTCCTGGGGTGGGTTGAACCCAAGGGTTGGACTTGCTACTCCCCTTGTTCCATATCTGGTGCACAGGCACCAGTTGTGGCTCTGCCCTCCCGGCAGTGGGTCTTTCATCACAGACTGCAATGGTTAAAACTGCACCAGGACAGCCAGCACCTCCAAGCAGTGGAGAGAGAGGAGGGACTAATTAACCTCCCTTATTGGCAGCACACTATAAAAACATTAGCATCCCTGAAAGATTTGCAGAATTAATCACAGTAAACCTGAACATCAAAAGGAAAGCCTGTCCCACACATCGTCTCGACTCCCCAGCACAAGTGTGCCCATTCATGTTTTTGCCTGCTCTCCCTCCCAGAAATGGTGTTGCAACAGTACCCCGAGGCCCCAGCTGAAATTACCCAGGTGCTGAGGGTGCTGCACGTCTTTACTAGATGGTTCCTGCTCTGAAGGAATATTGCTGACCAATAGAAGGATTATTCTTCTATAGAAAGATACACAGGAGTGGCAGACATGACACCGAGCTTATGGAATTGCAGCATTTCTCTGAAACGGCAGCTGAAGGCCAGGAGAAACACCTTGGGGCATCACAGATGCTTCCCTGTGGGCAAGAGACTCGAGCATAGAGGTGCTTGGTGAGAGCAATCCAGCTGTCCTGAAGGAGACACCTGGTTTAGGGAGAGCTGAAATGCTTTCCCAGCCTTGCTGACTGTGTGGGCTAGGACTCCCGTGGCTGTGGTGGAAGTGGAGATGCCTACAGATAGACACGTGCATTTAGATACCCTAACCTGGAGCTGCATCCCAGGCTGGTGGTCTTGGCTGCTGGGTGTACAGATAGTTCCTGTGAAATATTTTAGGAATCGCACCACAATCAATTTGAAAATTAAGCAAGGCTTTTGGAAATGGGGGACTGAGGTCCCTGTTTCCAAGAGTTCAGACCCAAAAGCCAGAGCGTAGCACCCAAACGCCTGAGCAGAGGGAATGGCTCTGCTGGCAGCGAGTGGTGGGTCTGCCTAGGGAGGAGAATCTTATTGTCTCGGGTGATATGAAATTACCTCCACTTCTCCCCTGGCTTATGACCCTCACTCTGCCACGGCCTAGCCACTGCCAGCTAGGTTGGAGGAAAACACACGGGACTTTACAGTCGGTTGTAAGGTAGCTTGGCTGGGGCTGTTTCTCCCCATCATTTAGATGTCCATCAGTTTATATTGCTCACGAGACAGTGCCCTCTGATTTAGAAACGCCTGTTGAAGTGCCTTCAACTCCCTGCTCGGTGCCAGACCTCCTAGATGTCTCACCTCCTCTTGCTATTTCCAGCGCCGTAGGGTTGATAGCACTTCACCGCCAGAAGAAGACCGCGTGCAAAAAGCACCCGTCGCCTTTCTGCACGGGCTGTTTGTCTGCCCCTGAGCTCCTTAACGTGGATGCCATTGCAGGTCTGGATTGCTAGTGTTTTGGCAGCATGCACGGGAGCTTTTCTAGCACCACTGCTCTTAATTAAGTTAATGCAATTGTGCAATTGCGCTCTTGTAGTGTGCGTTCACCTAACACAGTGGGCATGTGCTCCCAGCTCTTAGAAACATCCTCTGAAACCACAGCCTGCGAGGGGGTGGTATTGGAGGCTGAAATTTTGATTTGGGAGGAGGATGCTGTTTGGCTTCTGTACGAGGAAATCCAACCCTTTCCAACCTGAGGATCAGATCAAACACTTGCCAGTCCACTAAATGCACTAAGTGCTAATTTTGTGGGTTTTTTTCATCTGCTTTTTGCACTTAAAATAGTATCCCTCCTCTGGCTATCCTTGGGAACTCTTCGAGGAGGTTAAAAGTACAAATGTGAAAGCTGTAATAATAAATGTCCCCTCAGGATTGATTTGAAGCCTTTCAGATGTGTTGCGGAGCCAGGGCAGAAGACCACAGAACTAAAGCTGTAACGCTCACACAGCTGAAGCTCTCGTTGCAAAGACGTGGAGGGGGTGAAGAAGAAGTTGCGTGATGAAGCATGCAGAACGATGCTTTGTTTCCTAGGAGCTGTTCTGGTCCTGGTCTCGTAGAGCAAGGTGTGCATCTGCGTACACGCATGCACAGCGCTATTCAGTGGGAAGGAAAGCAATCAACTCAAAGAACATAAGGTTGACCCAGGCCAGCTAGCACAGTTCCCAGCCACGCTCAGGGGGTTAGAGCCATGGGCCATTCCCAAGAGGTGGTTGGAGTGGACCCTGCTGCTCTTGGGCAAGAGGGTTTAGCTGCAGCAAGCTCTCAGGACCAGGGAATGGTGCATCTCCTAGTTTATGTACAGCGGTACGCATAGCCACCGAGATGACGACCATCTGTTGGAGTGAGAGAGTTGTGTGGGTGTTCGAGAAGGGATCTGGACATGGATGCCAGCGTCCCCCTGCATGTAAATGTCTTCCTTCAGAGCTGACTGGTTGTGGTTTTGGCTGTAGACTTTGTGCCCAAGTCTGCTTCCCCTGGGGCTGGCCTCCAAACCTTTGAACCTTCTTGTCAGGGTGGTAGCATCCACCCTGGTGACAACCACATTTGTCCCTTTGCTTCCCCTCCTTGCCACTGTTTCATATTCCAGTGGGTCACCTGGGCCCTTCAGGGGAGCACATGGGGCTGGGTGGACCATAACATCCTGAGCCTTTCCACCCACCTCAGCTATCGCCACCTTCCCTGCTCAACAGCCATTACCTCTTGAGCTTACCCCTGCATCCTTTGATGTCCCACAGCATTGTTCTGAGCTTTCCTTGGCCGCCCTCCAGCACTCAGCTGAGCAAACCATGTGAGACCAGACTGGTTGTTTCCTTAACAGCTTGCTTGCTGAAGTCTCTTCCTCACCTGGGGTCTCATTTTCACCCTTTCCCTATGCCATCTTCATGCTCTTTCTGCTCTTCCCATGACAAGGTGGTTGGGAACACCACACCAAGGAGGTTCTCCTCCAGCTCCCACCCCTCTCTTGGGGTGAATCCCTGCTGACACGGGCTCCCTACTTTTTCATACTATCTCCATCCGCTCTTTGAACAGAACAGTTTCCCCTAAGCACCTTGTAATCCCTCTTGCATGCTCTTCTTTTCATCAGCACCAACAAAGCACGGATCTCTATTTCTGTTTCATCTAGCTTCTGCCATTCAGACCACCTTCATCACCTCCTCTGGTGTAGTCACCCACCAGCCAGCCTCCACTGTGGCCCTCAGAGAGCTTGACTGTCTGCAAGCAAGCCATTGGTGACCATACAGAAGTTCTAAGCCAGCTCAACCCACGTGAATTCTCTCAACCACTTACAGTGACCAGGACCATCCTCCATTTGTCCATCACAACCTCTCTAGGTCGTGTCTTTAATGACCTGGGTATTGCACTTGTGTTCTTGGCCACTAACCAGGATCAGGACCTCCACTTGTGAAGTGCAGAAGCATTGTAGGAGGCCGTACCTGCCGTGGTCTTCCAAAAGGAGAGGAGAAAGATGGAAAGGACAGGCATGATGCAGTACAACGGAAGAGCCAGAGATGTTTAGAAAATGCCCATGGGAATTTTTTCCTAAGCAATATGTGTGTGTGTCTACATATGTGTGTGCATTTTAATTACCTGATTAATGTGTGGGTATTTATATCGCTCTCTCTCTCTGTGATCAGCTGGTTCTGAAGGTTTTAAGCCAAAAGTAGACACTTTAACTATCCCCAGCCAAGCCCAAGAAGGGTGGTTTCAGAAGGACATCCAGTCTTCACTTAAACACATCAAGAAACAAGCCATTTACCACATTCCTGGACAAATCATGCCAGTGGTTAATTCTTCTCTCTGTGGAAAATATGCATCCTTTCAACCTATGAATTGGTGAAGTTTTTGATTTCTGAGCAGCAATTGTTGATCCCTCTGAGTGCACTGAGCTTGGAGCCCTCTGCTTGCCCTCCTCTTCCGGGCAGGCTTGCGTGGCTTCAGACGTCCAGAAAGCTGAATCCTCACTAAAACTCTAAATCTCTTGGTGTTAAGGGCATTAATTATCATCATAGAATCTTATAATCGTAGGTTGGGAAGGATCTCTAAGATCATCAAGTTCAGCCATCAACCCAACAGCACCATGCTTGCTAAACCATATCCTGAAGTGCCACATCTACACATTAAGATGCTCCAACATTTTGCAAGAAACCCGAGCAGTGGGCCCTTCTTCAGATAAATTCACGTTTTTCCAGTTGCATTTCTCTGGGATCGAATCACTTGTTCCTGGAGGCACGTCTTCGTGGTGCAAGTAGGTGACCCTGCTTCGGCAGGGGGCTTGGACTAGATGACCCACAGAGGTCCCTTCCAACCCCTACCATTCTGTGATTCTGTGGTTCTGTGATTCTGTGAAGCCTGTTCTAAGGCAGCTGCGCTCATAAGAGCCTTCAGTCAGCGTGGTTAGAGCCAGGGAAGGTCTCACCACAGTACGACATCTTGCAAGACCAGTCTTCTTGAAATGACTGAGGCTTGCAGGCTTGACCATAGCAGGGTTTTGCTTCACAGGCTGGCAGGGTTTCTGTTTCAGCCGGGCACGCTTATGAATAGGAGCTGTCAAAAGGCCATTTCTGAAGTCAATACATCAGGCTGATGTGGGCTATATTTTTCCCCTCCAAATTAATTTTTTTTTCTCTCCAGAACTTTGGCTGTGCAGAGAGGTTACTACTGTCAAAACTATTAAAGGAAAAATCTATTCTTCTTACGAGCTTGCTACTCCCAATTCACAAAATAATGCAGCATTGTAGATAATGGTTAGTAGCTTGGTGGTGAAGGCTAAGACTCAGGCATATTTTTGACTGGTTTTGACAGCAGGAGAAGGAGGAATGTTGCTTGACTCAAATGGAAAGCCACATTTCGGCTCTCTCCCCTCTCCCTGCTCTTCAGTCTTTTGTGCCTATGAGATAATCACAGAATCACAGCATGACAGGGGATGGAAGGGACCTCTGTGGGTCATCTAGTCCAACCCCACTGCCAAAGCAGGGTCACCCAGAGCAGGCTGAACAGGACCGCGTCCAGGCAGGGTTGGAATATCTCCAGAGAAGGAGACTCCACAACCTCCCTGGGCAGCCTGGGCCAGGGCTCCGTCACCCTCAGAGGGAAGAAGTTCTTCCTCATGTTCAGACGGAACTTCCCAGGCTTCAGTTTGTGCCCATTGCCCCTTGTCCTGTCGCTGGGCACCACTGAAAAGAGCTTGGCCCCATCCTCCTGACACCCACCCTTGAGACATTTATAAGAATTTCTAAGGTCCCCTCTCAGCCTTCTCTTCTCCAGTCTAAACAAGCCCAGCTCCCTCGGCCTCTCCTCGTAGGAGAGATGCTCCAGTCCCCTCATCAGCCTCGTAGCCCTCCGCTGGACTCTCTCCAGTAGCTCCTCATCTTTCTTGAACCGGGGAGCCCAGAACTGGACATAGTAGTCCAGGTGGGGCCTCGCTAGGGCAGAGTAGAGGGGAGGAGAACCTCCCTCGACCTGCTGGCCACACTCTTCTTAATGCACCCCAGGATGCCACTGACCTTCTTGGCAATCAGGGCACACTGCTGGCCCATGGGCAACTTGTCATCCATCAGGACACCCAGGTCCCTCTCCGCAGATCTGCTCTCTTGGGTCTTGCAGTGGAGAGGCAGAGACTGGGTCTCCTCCTGCACAGCATTCTGCTGTGGGATCAGCCTAACAGAAACAGGCTTTTGAATACGCTCCAGCTCTGCCGTGTATTCAGTCCTGGTGTATTCCCCTTATTTTGCCATACTTTGCTATTTATTTGGGATTAGGATAGCTTGGAGCGGGAACAGCCCCTGCCCATCTGCGTGGACTGCACGGCTGCTTGCACCTTGTAGGATGCGAGAATGCGTGAGTCTGGTTCCTCAGAGTTTTTCTGGGAAGCAGTGGGCAGGGAGGTGGGCACCTGGAGGATGTACCCAGGTGGATCTGGACTCTGGATGTCAGCTGTCTGTAACGCTTTATTTTAGGTACCTCTGCTGTTCGGCATGCACGGACGTAGCCAGCCAGCCCAGGGCAGAAGGTCCCTGCAGGCATGGTCTGTGTGTGCAGACTGAAAGCTCACCAGGGCCGTGTCTCTGAATTTGCCCTGAAAAACCAACCAGGGGAAGGGCACAAGGCTGACTCCTGGTCCGGGATCATCCATGCCGCTAAATTGTTACCATGATCCCAAGCACAGCTTTGGCCCAGACCAACTATCCTTCTCCCAGACGATATCTGGGCATGCTTGAGGGTTTAGCGTGGATGCTTTCCAACGGGCACGATGCCAGCCTGCTCGGGAGGGTGGGCGAGTTTAGCCATATGGATATGAGCTGTGCCGTGCTGCTTGCCCTCAGAGAACTGGCCCTGACCCATTTTATGTCCTAGCAGGGGTGTGGGACGTGTGTCATGGAGGCTTTGGATTTGTGCACTGCGTTGTCAGACTGTGCAAGCAAAGCTGCCCTTTGCCAGCTGTCTGGAACTTTTAGGGACTGTTAACAAGAAAACTAAGCCCCGCCGGCTGCCACCCTTCCCCGGGAAGCCTGTGATGTACGCCAACATCCAGCGTTTTCTGTGCACACACCCAAGCAGAAGTAGCCCCAGATTTAGAGCATTTAGACTCAAAACTAGAGGGGAAACTGAGGCACGGGACTCCTTTGACTTACTGGGATCCCACAGGTTCTAGATATGGGATCCACATACTCTGGAAACTACCGCCAAAGAGGTGTCACTTGGATGTGGGTGACCTACTGGGATCCCACAGGATCCAGATACGGGATCCACATACTCTGGAAACCACCACCAAAGAGGTGCTGCTTGGATGTGGGTGACCGGTTTGGATTAGGAAAATCGACATAAAACCAGTGTCAGGAACCAAGTTGCTGCATAAATAATAGTGTGTCAGGGCTCAGAAGAGCTCATCTGATCCTGCCGGCTCCTCTCATGTAGGAACTCATGAGAACCCTTAGGGTGGACGAGCATCTGCCTGCCAGCTTTGAACTTGCCCGATTGAAATCACCTCTGGTCTGGGAGCTGGTCAGCAGTATTGATATGACTCCATTTGAGCTCAGACACCTGCCTTCAGCATCCTGCTGCGCACCACATCATCCACAAGTGGCTTGTAGGTCAAGCTGTGGAACTCACTGAAGCATAGAATCATAGGTAGGAAAAGACCTCTAAGATCATCAAGTCCAACCATCCACCCAACACCACCATGCCTGCTAAACCACGTCCTCAATTTCCACATCTACACATTTTTTTGAACACCTCCAGGAATGGGGACTCCACCACTGCCCTGGGCAGCCTGTTCCAATGCCTGACCACTTTTTCTGTAAATAAATTTTTCCTAATATCCAATCTAAACCTCCCCTGATGCAACTTGAGGCCATTGCCTCTCGTCCTGTCGCTAGTTGACTGGGAGAAGAGACCAACACCTGCCTCACTACAACCTCCTTTCAGGTTGCTGTGGATTGCTGTAGATGCTAGAGGCTTACATAGTTTGAAAACTCATTAGAATTAGAAAAAAAACACTTCCATAGGTAATACCTAATATGGAGATTGCTGGAGATTGGGAGTGTTGCAGGAAACTGTCATCTTACCCCATTCTTACGCTCTCCTTCAGAATCTGTTATTGGCTGTTGTTGGAGACAGCAAATGGGTGAGTCTGACCCAGCACGGCAATTCCCGAGATCTTACGCAAGCTGATCCAGCTTGAACAACTCAAGGGAGTTTGGATTTGTGACCCCACTTTGGACATCTCTTTAATGTTTAAACTATGTGCTAGCACGGCAACATATAATGCACAGCATACAAAAGGCTGTATGCAGCCTTGGTGGGAGAAGTGTTTGGGCTCCAAGGGGCTGATGAGAGCCCAGAGACAGCGTCACGACTGCTGTGTGGCTTCAGAACCGTGGTGGAAAATCCACCTCACCACCAAGGTGACAAGCTCCATCTCCGAGGACCCGTCAATGTGAATGCAGCCTGCGCTGTAGGGACCCTGGTTCATTCCTAATGTGTTGCAGACCACACAGCTCCTAAAATGATCCCTTTCACCAGACTTCAGCTTTCTGTGTTAACCAAAATGGCTCTTAGAAGTGGGGGGCTGATTCCCAGTGCTGCTCACAGAAAGTCGGGCATATTTAGATTAGATATTAGGAAGAAATTCTTCCCGATGAGGGTGGTGAAACACTGGCACAGGTTGCCCAGAGAAGCTGTGGCTGCCCTGTCCCTAGCAGTGTTCAAGGCCAGGTTGGATGGGGCGTTGAGCACCCTGGTCTGGTGGAAGATGTCCCTGCTGATGGCAGGGGGGTTGGAACCAGATGATCTTTAAGGTCCCTGCCAACCCAAACCATTCTATGATTCTATGAATGTATTTGGTGTTCATCTGCATAAGGTGGATGAAGAGCCCTGCAGAATTAAGAAAGAGCAGAGCTTTGCTGCTCTAAGTGGCGTTGATGCTAATGTAAAATGGCACAAAGTGGAGCGGGAGGAGCGCACTGGCTTTTTGGAGAAGCTTCACTTGGTGGGAGCAGAGGCGGGAATTGACCTTGAAGAAAACCCCGCTCAGATTTGGACATCTGTGAGTGACCTGAAATGGCCGCATCGCTGTTGAGCGGTGGCGATGGCAATGCACCCAGCGCTGGCGTTGCAGTGGTGTTCCACCGCCTGCACCTGTGCGCACGACGGGATGGTGCTGGCTCAGTCATGGCCCTCTGAAGAAGCAGCTGCCGCCGAGCAGAACGGGTCCCCTGCCGAACATTTCCACTGATTTCTTCCTGCAGAGAGAGAGGCTGTGTAGCACAGCACGTTGCTGTAGTAGGAGGTGTTGGGCTTGGTTTTTTTTTTTTGCATATATGCGGCTTTGGTTTGAGAAGACAAAGCACGAGACTGTCTCTTCGCTTTGAGTGGGAGATGATGTCATTTCTACGAGCCTTTGTTCCTATGAGCATCCTCCTCTGTCCTGCGCCAGCCTCGCAGACCCTGTCTCTTGCCCAGATTTTCTGAACCCTCACTGTGGGTAGCTCTGTTGTGCCAGAGGACGGGGATACCCAGCACAGGGATAGTTTCTTCCTCTCTCCATCAGTCCAAGAGCGTGGTTCCCTCCACCCATCAAAGGAGCGTAGCCTATTCCCTTTCTCCCCCTCGGTCCTGAACTGCTCCTGGCCAGACACTCGTTGCTCGAAGCGGTGTTTGATTTAACCAGAGGCAACTTAACACCGTAGTCATCAGTCAGTTCTTGACACTATCAAGGCCTGGGAGATAAAGGAGCGAATTAAAAGGGAAGGGAATAAAAAAAGACAGAGAGAGAATAATAATAAAAAAAAATCCTCTCCCCTAAGATCTGATTTCATGTTAAATGTTTTCATCTTTGGAGTGAGCATTAGCAGCTGGTCGGCAGTGTCTGCTCTTTTCGCTCCCTCGTAAAATGCAGTTGTTCAAAGAGACGGGGAATATTGTCTCCTGCAGGAGATGAATGGCTGGTAGCTGCCTGGCTCTGGCTGTCACGTAGGCTTCCCAGCCTACCACGGGCTGCAAGAGAGGGCTGGCCTCCTCACTGCCATCGTTGGAGCTTAAAAATCTGCGTGCCTGTCTGGGGTCTTCTTCCTTGGGCTCCTCAGTGAGAGAAAACTACTGTACAGGGGAGCACAAGGGAGTAAAGCCACGCAGGTCTTTCCTGAAGAGGTGTGACAGGCTACCGGTGGGACTGTTTGTCAGGGGGAAGATCCCTGGCGTGTGGCCGGGATTTTATATGGACTGAAATGGGCAGTCGCTACAGACAGGTCAGCCAGAACTTCAGAGGAGTTTGCCAGGGCTTTCTGTGGGCGGGGGTTGGGATGGAGCTGTGCCATCTGCCTTAACATTTCTAAGTATCCCTACCAAAATTGTCATAGTCCCACTTTGAGCCCTGCTGATGCTTGAGCTGGAGTAAAAGCCAGATCTCCTGTGGATGTAAATAAATACAAATTGACCGACCTGGATGGAGTAGCTTTGATTTACAACAGTTGTGGTTGCCTTGAACATCAACATCATGGCCACTCGTTGATCCACAATTGTGGAAATACTCGGACTGATATGACGTTTGCAACCCCTGTGGTGGAGAGCTGGAGTCAAATGTTGCAACCAAGGGACTGTCCTCATGGCACTGCATAGGAGGCAAAGATGTCCACACCACTCAGCCACCTCAGGAGAAGGCAAATGGCTCCTGTTTCCTGAAATAGATGCTAGTCATACATCTCATTTCCACTTGTTGCCACGTGTGCCCAGCAGTGGCCAAGCTGAGAGGCAGGCGAATACTTTTAAAGGTTCATTGAGTGATATCTGGCACCTAAAACAGCTTTCTCCTGGGACTTTTTGACTATGCTGGATAAGTTTCCAGCACAGCAAGCACCTTGCTTCCTGTTTCATAGAACCTTGGATGCTAGAGTTGGGAGAGTTGAGTGCAGTTAGTCTTCGGGAAGCTCTGCCTGCATGGTTCCCTTTTAAGTCAAGTCCTATCCCATGAATTCTGTAATCAGAGAAAAGCTTTGTTTCCTCCAGGTGACTTCAGGACATTTGTGCTGTATTACCCTAAAATTGCTGTTACCCCCAAACCCCTTTTTACGATGGAATGGGATGGTGAGGTAGCTACTGGAGACCCAACTTGTGTGGTCTGAAGGGCATCATCTGAGAAGTGGCTGTGTCAGAAGTGCACAGCCCCTTATTTTCAAAACTGAGGCAGCCGAGGCAGAGTGTGCAGCCTTCCCAAAATGCATCTGTGTCCTCCTGCACCTGTTTCTCCAGTGATCATGGAAATGGAAATATGAATCAGTTAGCAGTATATCTTTAAAACTCTGTATCATTAGGTGTTTATGAGCGGTGACCTGACAGCCTGGGGGTCGGGGTGCTTCATTATCCCTGCTGTGATTAAACGCACCTCTAGAAAGTGTTTGGGGGCTTTTTGTTTGATATTTCTGTATAAAATGGATATGAATTCCAAGCAATGTCATCTGATAGGCATTCAGGCTTCTCTGCTGTGAGGGAACAGCAGTACCTGTCCAAAGGGGGAAGAATGGCAAAGTAGATGGTCTCACCTGGAAGTCACTCCTCTCATCCTTCATCTAAGTACTGCATTTGGCTGTGGTGCCACCAAGGCACAAGCGTTCATCCACACAGTTCCAACGAAGACACACTGGGTTATCTGAACATCCTCATAAGGCTGTTAGATACACCACCAGGCAGGCTGGAGCCACAGCTAGAGGCAGGTGGGACAACCTGAGTCACTGACCCCTTTTCTTCCCTCTGGTGAGGGCCTGGGCACACAGCTCACATGGAGACACCTACTACATGAATGTAGGTTTCTGAATCCAGTCCTGACTCCCATCACTCGGGATTAATTTGATTGCCCACCAGTAACTAGCTGCTGAGGTTTGAGATGCCACCAGCAACCATCTGGCCACTGGGTGTTGCTCTACAAAGGTATGGCAAGAGTGAATGCGGGAGAATCCTCAGGACATCTCAAATGGCAGGAGATGGCTGTGCCTGAGAAAGTGAACTGTGCTGCTAGTGCCGCAGTTGTTCCCATCTGAGAGAACCTCTTTAGACAGCCTTTAAGCAAGACTTTTGCTCTATAGGCACCAAGTGTCTGGGCAAAGCATGAACTCAGTTCATCTAACTTGTTTTAGGTGTCTACATTACAGTGGGTGATCACGTGCAGCACCCTGCACTTGGCCTTGTTGAACCTCATGAGGTTCACACAGGCACATGTCTTGAGCTTGTCCAGGTCTCTCTGGATGGCATCCCATCCCTCAGGCGTGTCGACCGCACCACTCAGCTTGGTGTCATCTGTGATCTTGCTGATGGTGCACTTGATCCCACTGTCTGTGTCATTGATGAACATATTAAGCAGTACTGGTCCCAGCATGGATCCCTGAGGGATACCACTTGTCACCGATCTCCATCTGGACATTGAGCCATTGACCACTACCCTCTGGATGTGACCATCCAATCAATTCCTCATCCACCAAACAGTCCACTCATTAAATCCGTATCTCTCCAATTTAGAGAGAAGGATGTTGTGAGGGACTGTGTCGAAGGCTTTACAGAAGTCCAGTCAGACAACATCCATAGCTCTTCCCTTGTCCACTGATGCAGTCACTCTATCATAGAAAGCCACTAGGTTGATCAGGCAGGACTTGCCCTTGGTGAAGCCATGCTGGCTGTCTCGAATCACCTCCCTATCCTCCATGTGCCTCAGCATAGCTTCGAGGAGGATCTGTTCCATGATTTTCCCAGACACAAGGTGAGGCTGACAGGTCAGTAGTTCCCTGAGTCCTCCTTTCTACCCTTTTTAAAAATGGGCACAAGGTTTCCCTTTTTCCAGTCACCAGGGACTTGGCCTGACTGCCATGACTTTTCAAATATCATGAAGAGCGGCTTTGTATTTGCAGTTTTCCACTGCTCCTAAAACCAGGTTTAAGTCCACATAAAGGTGGTGTGGGAGGTTCAAAGTCACAGTCTGCCCTTGGTCTCCACCGAAGTGTTCTGAAGTGAGGGCTTTTCATGGGAACCCCGTGGAATGGAAGGACATGCTTTTCACTGGTGCCTGTGGAGAAGGGATCTGGCATCCAAGGAAAATTAACTGCATGACCTGCTTCTAGCTGCAACTCCATGAGACTCAGCATTTAGGGCTGAGACGATGTCAAACAGCCCAGCCCTGAACCCACCAGCTGTTTGACAGTGTTAACACAAGAGTCTTCAGATCACCATCAGATCTTCTGTTGAAAGAGGAGGATAGGACCTTATTTGCTGGGTTCGTTAATCTGAGAGCAGTCAGGCTCATGGTTTTTGAGGTCTTTCTACCCCCCTTGCTGAAATTTAATCAAGACTGCCAGACTGGTTTGATACCATCAGGTATCAGACTCTATCTTACGGTAACAGTCACAAAATGTCACTAATATATTAATGTAATAATAGTTCATAGGAGATTTCTGAAGATTGAGTGGTACATAACCCATTCCTGAGGGATTCTGAGCACTCCCAAGAATTCAATGAGTAAATAAATATTAAAATAACTGGGAACTTCCATTTTTTAAAGTCATAATAGTTTTGCTAACAGTATTGTGAGCCAACCACGAGATGTCTCTGTGGCAGTACAGCATTCCCAGACGTGGTCCTTGGTAAACAAGAGAGACAAAGCTGGAGCTGGAGCTGAGTATTTATTCATCAATATCTCTCTTTTTTTTTAAGATACACCTCATGTTTAGCTCAGGATTCTTCTAGCAATGGCAGCTTCCTCAGGGGTGGGTACTCTGCAGCTCTTTGCAGGCACGGTTTTTTTCTAACGTGCGCCTCTCAATTTTTCCTTGTTAAGAACAGCTTTTGGTTTTATTCCTCCTACCACACATTTTTCACAAAGACCCAGTCTGCTACCTAATAAACTCAGCGTGTTGGCAGCCAATCGTCTGATACTTCTGAAGCAAGTGCCTCTGTTTCTACTAACACAGGCAACTTGATTTGTAAACAGATACTTAAGTGGGTGTTTTTAGCGGTATAGCAGATGGTCAATACAGCTGCCTTCTCTCCTTCTCTGCATTTGCTCCCCTCCTCTACAGTTATGGTTTCTTGCCATTTTTCTCTGTAATGTGGATTTGGTTTTTTCTTTTTCTTTTTTTTTTTTTTTAAAAAAGCATTACAAGAGGGAGAAAATTGCTCAGTGAATTTCAAGAGGAAAAACTGGATGGCAACCTCGGATGTTACCTTAAAAGCACTGTGAAAGCTACCCACACATCCTCGCTTTGCTTGACTCTCCCCGCTTGAGTAACGCTGGATCTCAATGGGACTGCGTGTGTGGGTAGAGCACAACACAGGGATCGACTTCCCTCACGCACAGAAACTCGTGACTAATGCTACAATACGCAGCTAAAGTATTAATTTTCCTCTCTGCTTGATGTGGTTAGTCACTAGTACTTCGGCAGTGCTTCCCTGAATTCTGCATCAAGTCTTGGAAGTAACGTGAGGATACGAGGGGATGGTGTAGATCGCTCTCCAAGGGTCTGCTTGCTTTGATCCAGTAGCAGGATCGGGGTCTCTGGAGGTGTTTTGCTCTTGCTGTTGCACGTCTGCCTTGTGTTAGACTCGAGTTTTCTGAAGATACCTTGCTGTCTCCTGTGGGATCGATGATTGGGTACCCAAGTGGGTGGTGGGACTGAATCCCCTTCCCTCCTGGGCACTGTACCGTAGACCAACATCTCTCTCATCAGAAGGGTCTTCGTAAACACTTTAAATTTGCCTTTTGCTTGCTTTCAAGCTATCATTTCTACTTTCCCTTCCAGCACAGCCCCACTGCGTGGTTAACACCTCCAGGAATCAGTGCTTAACCTTTACAGACACATTAAAGCAGTGGAGCGAGACTAATCCAACACTAGTCCGGGGGCTGGACTAAGCCACTGCTGCAGCTTTTAAAGCAAACCAGCTGTCATCTCTCTCTTTCTTACAACAGGTTTGGCTAGGGATCAAAGAGCAGGCGGGGTCATTTTGAATAGTCTTTTGTCCTTGACAGGTTGTCACTCTCTGCAGTTCATCCCTGAGACCTGGAGATGCTATCAGTGAAAACAGGATGAGTTCAGCCTATCCAAGCCTGGGTCCTCCACACGTTGCCTTCCGAAGGAGGATTGTGGTTCAGTTCTTATCCCCACAGCTTAAAATATTACAGGGTTGGCTGTCAGGTTTCCTGACCTGACACTTGAAAAGAAACCAATTGTGAAGTTTCTGTGCTATTGACAGAAGATGGTGCGTTTAGCCCCTGGAACACGACGTGATCGCTTTCTGGTTGCACCTGAGAGGTGAGAAAGGTTCCCCCTGGCAAAGGTAGCCCAACCCTGCTTGAACTGATTGTTTCCTCAGGTCTGTGAGCATCCCTGCATGTGACCGACCTCTTGGGCCAGTCTATCAAAATGTCCTGCGCTTAAAAAAAAACCAGTCCTTCACATATTGAGCTAAGCTGTCCGTTTCGACAGAGTAGGTTGAGAGCAGCTGTGCGCCGAGTTGCACTGGTAGATCTCTGCCTGGAGCAGGAACGCCTGAAGTCCTAGCTGATGGGTCAGAGCAGCCTGTCCAGCACCGCCTGAGGCAGCTGGGAGGGTTTCCTTCCTGCTCAGCCCTTTTCCAAGCAGATTGCACTGAGGCATAGCCGTTCCTTCAGTGACCCTGTTCATGTCGTTTCATGAATCTCCCGAGAAAGCTGTCCAGGAATTTCTCAGGGCAAACTTTCTTTTCCCTGCTAGAAAACACCGGTTCAGCCAAAAAAAAAAAAAATCCCTTTTCTGGGATGGTGCTTGGGAGGGTGCTTGTTTCATTAAAGTCTCCAGCAGAAAGGACCCTTCTGAACTAGTATGCTGCTGGCCGGGGTTCTTACCTAGAGGTTACTATTTACAGGCTTTCCCTCTGTGATGGGTGCCCCCATGGGCGCGATATGCTCTGGTAGCCCGTGGTGAGGTTCATCCACCTAGCCCACACACTGGGAAGAGACTTCTCTCCATGTTGTGCTGTATAAAATTCCCAGCCCTGCAAGGACTGGGCTTGGGGGTTTCATTTGTAAGGGGTGGATGGGCTGGCTGCTCCAGGAGGCTCTTCCTCTCCAGCAGCAATTAGGAGAAGCTGCAAGGAACTGTCACATGTAGTAATAGCTGCAAGGAGTTATCATGTGTAATGCTAGTGCCTCCAGCACTGGAGGCATCTAGGAGAGCTCAAGCAGACACTGAGATGTGACTGCACGAGGGATTGCCCAGGGGATATTGGCAGCCTGGGCATCCCACAGCATCCACGGGCTGCCCCTTCCTTGCCTTTACCTGTCTCGCTGATGGAGTCTCGCTGCTGGCGTGTAGAATCCTAGAATGGTAAGGGTTTGAAGGGACCTTAAAGATCATCTGGTTCCACCCCCCCCTGCCATGAGCAGGGACATCTTCCACTAGACAAGCAGGACAGGAGCTTGGCTCTAAATCCGACTGGGAAATCAGCATTGCTTGTGTTAACAGCACTGGCGGAGGGATTTGCGCATGGGCAGAAGGAAACGACCTTTCCCAGGAACAGGGCTTTGCTGAAGGGTCTGCTGCTCTTCCCCTCCGAGGAGAATTTCTGGCGCAGGACACCGCTGCCTTGCTGTTTTCTGGCTGGAACCTCATTGCGTGGGGATGGCGACGGCTCCCGGCTGCTGCCCGTGCCTCTGGCCTCCATCCACGGCTATCGGAGGGCCCTGTGCAATAGCCAGAGCCGCTCGTGCTTCTGTTCCCTGGACCTCAGCCCAGCCGATTTCCCTCCCCAGCCCTCCTTTCCATGAATGAAGTGGAGGGATTTGGCTGGGTGCCCGAACCCTCCGGGCTTTTATCAATGGGATCAACAGTTTGTCAGATCCGTGATGATGAGTCACAGCGAGATCCCGTTACTGTTCGTTAATACCTCGCGCGGTGCCGGTCAGTCTGCCCTGGCCGCGGCTGCGACTCAGCCCAGCTCTGCAGAGAGCCCGGGATCTGCGTGGAAGTGGGTTCGCTTGGACCTCACGCTCACACGTGGACACTGCTGCGGCTCTGGAGAGCAGACAGACCCGTCACGCTCCGGGCACACGCGCAAGGCTGCGTACACGAGCGCACCTCCCGTTTGCCCGCGTGTGCGTGCACGCGCCGTTCCACGAGCACGCTGTGCACACACTTGCAAAAAGCAGCTTGCACACACCCAGACACGTATGCACGGGTGCAGAAATGGGCGTGCACACACCTGTGCTTGTACGTACATGCATTAACACGCTTAATGCACGCATACACCCAAGCACACATGCGTATGCTCAAGTTTACAAATGTGTAAAGACACAGATTTTTCAGCAGGGCCAGTTGCGATGGGAAAAGGGGTGATGGTTTTAAACTAAAAGAGAGGAGATTTAGACTGGGTATAAGGAAGAAATTCTTTACTCTGAGGGTGGTGAAACACTGGCCCAGGTTGCCCAGAGAGGTGGGAGATGCCCTATCCCTGGAAACGTTCGAGGTCAAGTTGGACAGGTCTCTGAGCAATCTGATCTGGATAAAGATGTCCCTGCTCATTGCAAGGGGGTTGGACTAGATGGCCTTGAAAGGTCCCTTCCAACCCCAAGCATTCTATGATTCTATGACCCAAACATATGTGCATGCTCGGACGAGGTGACATCCTGCATGTCCCCTCTTCCCAAGGGCAGCCATGCAGTGCTGTGGTCCCTTCTTGGAGGAGGACACCAGAACATGGCTCACACACTCACAGAAGGTCCAAAAATTGGATGTGGCTGAGGTTTGCTCCATGCTGCAGCCCGTATTGGCTTTTCCATCGTGGTCTCAGAGACAGGTTGGGGTGACAGGCACAGCGGGGAGAAGACTTGGTCACCACCACCTGGGAGATGAGTGCTGAGCCACCTGGCAGAGTCCCTGTCCCATCAGTAGCTCACACTGATGTGATCAACCAGCTCTTTCCCCCATGGTTTGAAATGTAACAGCTTCACCCGTGGCATTGCTGATCTTGGGCTCTCCAGGATGCATGTCAGGCCCTCAGAAACTAAAACCAGGCAAGTAGAGAAAAAGTCATCAGCATTCAATTTTTTAAGTATTTTTTTTCCCTTAGGTGTTAGAGCCTGGAGGAAAATTTTCAAGTCAAATCTTCTCACCTCAGAGACATTTAAAATGCCTGTCTTCGCGCGAGAGGTGCAAAAATCTGTTTCCAAAGGTTTCACGTTTGGTTTTGTGCAGTGTCTTTCACCAGAGCAACTATCACTTTACTGTGATTTCCTAAGCAAACCAGACCTACGCAGCAATGGAGGGTGGCTGCCAGCAGCTGAGGACCCCTCGCATCTTTTAATACTAATTTAGCAGAGGATAAAGCCTAGAAGCTTCATACAATCAGGCACAGGGATAGAGAGGACGGACCAGTTCATATCCTCGGTGAAGGAAAAAGCAGCCCAGGAGCCTACGCCCTCTTAAATTCCAGCAAAACCACCCATCAGAGAGACTTTATGAATGTCACAGCCTCGGGTAAATCTTTTGTTGGAGTTTGTGCTATATTGGACACTAGAGAACCCACCAACCCTTGGAAACCAACCTTGCTTTGGTCTTTTACTCACAGAGCAATTTGTTTTCTTAGCTGCATCGCAGCACAGGGGGAGGCCCGGTAATGATTTCATGTTAGAGCATGTAAAGAAACACTTTGGGAGACAAATGGGAAAGGTGGGTTTTTTGGAACCCTGGGATACTGCAAGAACATTGAAATTTCCTAACGGCCGTAATAATAGTAAAGCTGATGTTGCCTTGATTGTTTATGGCTTTCATTTTCAATCACCGCTTGTGGATGGCAGAGCGAAACTCAAAGTGTGTTTATGCACAGCGCTGAAAGCGCGGTTATACCAGTGGTGATGGAAGGGAAGTTCGTAGGGAAGGATCACGGTCTTGTTACGCTGGCCAATACAGCCAGAGAAAGACAGCGAGCTTACGGGGTCCAAGCCTGCACATCTGGTCGTCCTTTCTGAACTTCCTTAAGGTCAGGCAGCTTCGAGGGGACCGCGATGGAGCTCTTCTAAACCTGAGGCTCAGCACGTGCCATGCGCTGGGGATCTGCAAGCTCAGACCAGCTCCCAAAAACCCAAGCGTGAGGGACAAGCGGCACCTGCAACACGGTTCTGAATCCTACATATCCTGACAAAAATGTTTGCTCTCGGAGTAAGCGTTTCTTATTTCAACCAGTAAGGATACGTTTTCAGGGAGGGAGCTGAGGTATAGCATTTTGGAAGAGTCATGCCAGGAAAGCTTTCATTTTAGCATGCTGCATGGTTTTCAGGAGAGCTACAAGGACGGCGGCCCTTGCATCTGATCTTCTGAAGGATCTTCTTGCCACCAGATCTGGCCCATCCCTCGTCTGAAAATCATTTTCAAATGGCTTGCAAAGAAGAAAAAAAAAGGTGTGACAGCTGGAAATTCATCAGGTTGGTGGCCCAGAAAATATTCCCTCTTCCAACAGTAGTTGTAGAGCTCTTCAGTTGTGAGGTGGTTGAGACCCCAGGGGCCCTTGGACATCCTCAGAAAATGACAGGTTGAGCATGACTTTGCACAGGGCTTTTGGGGCACGTTGCTTCCAGGTCTACCTGGAGAAAACACGGCCGCTGAATATGGAATCATTAATGGTAAAAGGCAGGTGGAGATTTGTGGATAAAATGGCTCTTCTGCGAGAAGAAACTGGTGTATCAAATCCCAGAGGTGCTACTTCTTTTCGTCTGGAGCAGACTTTCTGGAAGGTCCTATGTAGCATGGTCATCTGCACCATGGAGAAGTAAATGCAGCAGGGATTTGCACCTCGGTCTTCCGCATCCAAGGCACGTCTCACCCACCAGGCTCATCCTGGGCTGGCCTGAGCACCTTTCTATTTTATGAGGAGACCTGAGGAGGTTGTTTTCCATAAGCACTTTGTCCCAGGAACATTTACCCAGGACCGAAAAACCTTTTCCTCCTCCATATGCATAATTTTCCATCATTCCTCAAATAGCCTTCATCAGTCTGTACCCCACCTGCCCCAAAACCCATGTGGGGACCACAGCCAGGGGTGGGATGGTGGATGCCATGAACCTCCACCTTGTCTTGCACACAGCTCCCTCTGAATTTCCTCCGAGATCTTGGGTGCGACCCAGCCCAGCGCAGCGGCAGTTGCGTGTCGGGGAGAGTAATTTCATTTCTAGCTCCCACTCCCTGAGCATCTGGTTCCCCTCCCCTGAGTGCAGTGGGATTGCTTGATCTTCCCACAGCCCTTTCCACCCATCAGACAAAACCAGCCCCCCCCCCCCCCCTTCAGCCCCATTCCCTCCCCCTCCTGCTTTCCCCCGGTGCCTGCTTAGACCCATTAAGTTTTTAATCTGGCTCGTGTTTACAATCTCCATTTGCTGTTGCTCCATTCTTACTTCTTCTGTGTAATTCCTGCATCACTGGTGATTCAGCAGCAGGAAGGCAAAGAGTCCCACTGGGCTTTAGGGTTGTTGGCTTTGGGGGTTTTTTTGAACGTTTTCCAAAAGGTTCATCATTACTGGGGCCTCATCTGCTACTTTTGGGGCTGCTGCCATGTCACTGCAGCTGAAACAGGCTGATGGATGGCACGTGAAGCCTCTCCTGGGAAGGTCTCATCACAGTCATCCCACGGGCAGCTTCTCCTGCCTGTACATCCATGGCAGGAACTTGGTTAAAGTTTCCAAGAGCAGCACATTGAGACTGCGGTCATCTGCAAACCCCTCAGATCAGGACTTGGAAGAGTGTTTGCAACTTGGGCAGCCCAAGCAGAAGACCTCAGGACCTCAGAGAGCAGCCCCTGGTTAATTCACGTATACAGATGTTGCCTTTACATAGGGGCTTTTATAATTCCCCTGTCCAAACATGGGTGCCAAATGCTATCTGAGATGCCCTTCAGCTATGCCCTGGCTGTCAGTTCAGGAGGTCATACATTCTCAGTTCAGAGCTGAACCATATTTTCTTTTCAGTGAGAGAAGCCTCTTCCATCCAACCCAAATTGCTTTGCTTTTCCCTACCTCCAGTTCAGCAGCCACACTGGAAAGCCATGTGTCCCACCACCACACCGTATACACAGCCAGGACGTCCAACAGACATGCTCTCATCCCTGGCTGATAGAACAGATTTGCCCAGTGACAGGACAAGGGGCAACGGGCACAAACTGAAGCATAGGAAGTTCCAGCTGAACACAAGGAAGAACTTCTTTATTCTGAGGGTGATGGAGCACTGGAACATGTTGCCTAGGGAGGTGGTGGAGTCTCCTTCTCTGGAGATATTCAAACCCTGCCTGGACGCGGTCCTGTGTAGCCTGCTGTAGGTGACCCTGCTTTGGCAGCGGGGTTGGACTAGATGACCCACAGAGGTCCATTCCAACCCCTAACATTCTGTGATTCTGTTGATTCTGTGGGCAGGAAACCAAGGCACGGACAGGTCACAGCAAAGACCAAGATCCATCAGACCTGGGGGACTTCCTCAGCTACCAGGTCCCCTTCCCTGTGACCACTCGAGCCTCTAGCAACAGGACCAGTTGTTCTTTCTGCAGGAGTCCTGAACTGGCCCCTGCATAGAGGCACCCATCGTAGCAGGGTGGATGCAGCCACACTGCCTGTGCCCACCAGGACTGTTTTACTGGATTAAAACCGTGCAAGGGGCTGTGCTAGCAGGTAACGGCGGGGATGGTGCAATCCCTGTCCCCGTTTCGTTCACTGGTGCAGACAAACAAAGCCTTTCCGTCCCATCTCTACCTCTGCTGCATCCTCTGTCTTTCAGGCATCTTTCTCTCTACACAACTCCCAGCCCTGCCCAGGCATTTACCCAGCAGAAATACGACTTTTAATTACTATTTTTTATGACTTCCTTTTCATAATTGCACTGGGGGCTCTCTGCTGTTCTGCTTTAATCTGCATCCTGAGAAATCACTTTCTCAGGCATGATCTACTGAATGGGAAAGGGAAACAGGGCTTTCAAAATGCAGCAATGGGCTTGTTGGCAGCAGAGAAATGTGGCACCCGCTTTATTGTTAACCCAGCTAACATCCACGCAGCTAATGTCCTTGTGCTGTTGCTGGTGCCTCCCACCCATCAGCGTGGCCAGACCAGTTTTGCTTCTTGGCAATGATCTCTGTCTTATCCTACCTCCTGAGCTGGGCTTGGGCTTGCCATACCGTCTTGCTCCGACTTCTCTACCAGCTGTACTGGGTTTGCGTAGCAAGGTTTTGGTAGCGGGGGGGGCTACAGGGGTGGCTTCTGTAAGAAGCTCCTAGAAGGTTCCCTCATGTCCAACAGAGCCAATGCCAGCCAGCTCCAAGACAGACCCACTGCTGGCCAAGGCTGATCCCATCAGCAATGGTGGTAGCGCCTCTGGGATAACATATAGAAGGGGGAAGAAACCTGCACAACAGCAACTGCAGCCGGAGAGAGGAGTGAGAATATGTGAGAGAAACAGCCCTGAAGACACCAAAGTCGGGGGAGGAGGTGCTCCAGGTGCAGGAGCAGAGCTTCACCTGCAGCCCGTGGAGCAGACCATGGTGAGGCAGGCTGTCTCTGCAGCCCATGGGGGTCCACAGAGGAGCAGGTTCCACCTGTAGCCCAGGGAGGACCCCACGCCAGAGCAGGTGGATGCCTGAAGGAAGCTGTGACCCCGTGGGGAGCCCACACTGGAGCAGGCTCTTGGCAGGGTGTGTGAACCCATGGAGAGAGGAGCCCACGGCGGAGCAGGTTTGCTGACGGGGCCTGTGACCCCATGGGGGATGCACACTGGAGCAGCCTGTTCCTGAAGGACTGCACCACATGGGAGGGACCCACGCTGGGGTAGTTCATGGGGAACTGTCTCCAGTGGGTGAGAGCCCACACTGGAGCAGGGGCAGAGTGTGAGGAGTCCTCCCCTGAGGAAGAAGGAGCGGCAGAGACTGTGTGATGAACTGACCACAACCCCCATTCCCTGTCCCCCTGTGCCACTCGGAGGGAGGAGGGAGAGAATTCAAGAGTAAATTTGAGCCCAGGAAGAAGGAAAGGGTGGGGGGAAGGTGTTTTGAGATTTACTTTTTATTTTCTCATTATCCTACTCTGCTTTTCATTAGTAATAAATTAAACTAATTTCCCCCAGTCGGATCTGTTGTGCCCGTGACGGTAATTGGTGAGTGATCTCTCCCTGTCCTCTCGACCCACGAGCTTTTCATGGTGTGTTCTCTCCCATGCCCAGCTGAGGAGGGGAGCGACAGAGTGGCTTTGGTGGGCATCTGGCATCCAGCCAGGGTCAACCCACCACACCAGCCCAGTCACCCCCCAACTTGTCCCAAAACAATTTATTTATTTTTTTTTTTTTTTTAATTTTACCTGCCAAGCCATGTTTTGTCAAACTCTTTTTTCCCTGGGAGCCACAGGACAAGGTCTAGCTGGCTTTGCAGTTTTATTTGCTTCTCCCCCCCCCCTCACCTCTGTCCAGTTCTGGGTTCCCCACTTCAAGAAAGATGAGGAGCTGCTGGAGAGAGTCCAGTGGAGGGCTACGAGGATGGTGAGGGGACTGGAGCATCTCACCTGTGAGGAAAGGCTGAGGGAGCTGGGCTTGTTCAGCCTGAAGAAGAGAAGGCTGAGAGGGGACCTAATAAATGCTTATAAATATCTGCAGGGTGGGTGTCAGGAGGATGGGGCCAGACTCATTCCAGTGGTGCCCAGCGACAGGACAAGGGGCAACAAGCACAAACTGAAGCAGAGGAAGTTCCAGCTGAACATGAGGAAGAACTTCTTCCCTCTGAGGGTGACGGAGCCCTGGCCGAGGCTGCCTAGAGGGGCTGTGGATTCTCCTTCTCTGGAGATATTCAAGACCCGCCTGGACGCGGTCCTGTGCAGCCTGCTCTGGGTGACCCTGCTTCGGCAGGGGGTGGGCTGGATGACCCACAGAGGTCCCTTCCAACCCCTGCTATGCTGGGATTCTGTGATTCCCCTAAAAGCATTGAGGGGGTGGATGAAGTCCATGAATGGCCGTTACCCATCCGGCTGCCTTTGCGGCGAGTTTTCCACAAGAGCCACTGTCTTGGTATGCCCAAGGGCACTAATTGGATTAAAATATCAGTGTTAAGACTTTAGTGCAGCAGCCCCTCCCTCCGCCCCATCGCGGCTTAGCATCCCTGTCATTATCTTTTCATTAGACGGCGTCCATTAGGACGCTGGGCTTGTTCGCTGTCTGCCATCCACACAGGAGGGTCTGCGAGTCGTTTAACTGGAAAGCCTTTGGACAATGCAAGCATTTATTCCTCAGCATGGCGATGTGGAAGCCGGCTGGGCTTTTCAGCAGGGCCGGGTCAAAAGCTGCCTGGGGCTGAATGGCTGGAGGCAGGAGCGGGGATGAGGAGCACGCCAAGAATGGAGGAGTTTGTCTCTCTTGTTTTAGTTTTGAAAAGCTGCTCAGCCTTCAGGCATGGTACGCCGGGGGAAAGAGGAGATTTGGGTGGCTGCAAACTTTGGAGGTGGAGCTGTCTCCGCTTTCGGAGGGAGATGGTATGGGGCAAATTCATGGACACGCTGCAGATCTGGGATGTCTTGTGCTTAGACCAAAGTGTCTAAAGGAAGAGACTGTGGTCACCCACAGAATCACAGAATCACAGAATGTTTGGGGTTGGAAGGGACCTCTGTGGGTCATCTAGTCCAACCCCCTGCCAAAGCAGGGTCACCTACAGCAGGCTGCACAGGACCGCGTCCAGGCGGGGACAAGAACCTTCTCTCAGCAGTGGAGACACCTCCAGTCATCCCACCCATGAGAGGTGTCCAAGACACACAGGAACAACCACTTCTGGCTGTAGATGGCATCTTAGGTGAGCAGGTGACTCAGTAAGGTGATCTGGTACCAGTACAATGATAGACTGAGAGCAAGGCTGTCCATGAAGGCCAGGATGCAAAATGACCGCATGGAGGGAGCCCTAAGGCTGGAGACCTGTGGCATAGTGGCCGTACCTGGACAGAGAAGTGAGAGCTTTGCAGAATAACCCCTCTAAAAAATGTAAGATCCAGTCCTGAGCCCCTGTCCTACCCTGGGCATCCCACAGAGGGATCCATAATCCAGCATGACCTGCGTGGAGCTAGTGGAAGCAGTCAGTAAGGGACCTCCTGGGCTGGATATCCCCACCACACCAATATGGGGCTGGGTGAGCAGCAGATGTGAGATGAATCATAAAGCTCCTCAACACAGCCAGCTTCAAACCTTGCTAGAGAGACTCCTCCTCACAGCAGAACCCCCGAGCCATTAGATTTCTTTTAGACTAAAGCAGCGTGTGATATATAATTGATAATGGTTATTGCTGGTACAGTCCTTGTAATGAATTCTTAATACTAAGGACAACTTTGTGTGTGCGTCTGTATAGCTGTGTCTTCATGCTGTTAAGTACAGGTCCTCAGTGTTTGTTCTGGCAACAAAGTGAACCCGAGCTTTTTCTCAATGTCGTTGAGGTCAAGCCCATGTTCTTCTGGTGCCAGTATTCCCACCAAGGCCAAGGGTCCAGGTCTTGAAGTGGACACTGTTCCCAATCCACGTTAGAACGTGACTCCACGTGATATGGAAGAGTTACCCATGCCAGTCCCTCCCTGCGTGCTCTGGCAATTTGGCTGCCTGTGGGTAAAGTCTCCATCACCTTTGGGCCCCGTTAGGAAGAACCTCAGCTGGCAGCAGCAGGTTCTCACCCCCCAGCAAGCTGTCTTTTAATAAGTTGAGCAATTTGGACCCCTGTGGTGTAAAACAGCCTGCCTTCCTCATGACACTGCTAAAGTGGTCTTGCAAACAAATTCCAGCAGCGACAGTATGATGCTTTTTTTGGTTTTTTTCTTTGTTTCCCCCCCCTCCCCCGCCTGGTCTTCCCATTGAATGCTTGGCATTCTCCAAAGAGCACAAAACGCTTGATCTCATGGCAATAATTAGCTGTAGGGGGGCTAATTAACTCTGTCTCCGATGGTTCAAGGTTCACACTGAGCTGTGTTTTCCCCTCCATTGATTTATTTCCATAGGCCAGGGCAGGCAGCAGTATATATAAGTCCCTCATTGCTGGTGTCCAACCCTGAGCCCTAACTGGAAAGCAGAGGGATCTTGCCTCCAGATCAGGTTTGTCCTGGGAATGAGGGAAAGAAGTCATCATACCATCTCCTGTACCCATGTCTTTATGCTGATTACGGATCTCACCTGCCTTTCGACATTTTCTACCCATGTCTTGTTCCTGTGTTTGCTATAGCAGAGTTCAAAATGTTGTCTCAGATTTCTGGCCAGGTCAAGTGAACCAGAAAGTGTGGTTTCCCAGGCTCACTGCGATGAGTTTTTCAAAAGGTGCAAGTTTCAGCTGAAGCGTGGTTAGGACGATCTACCCTACTTGGACTCACTGATGTCTTTGGCGGGGGTAAGACCGTAGGACAGTCTTTTCCTTGGGTAAAGGAGGATGAAATGTGTGCCCTCTCGCTACCTTTGTCTGCCTCCCTTTCTCTTTTCTACCCAGGTGCCTATTTTTGTGATGTTTGTGGGGATGTAAGTTTAGGACCAAATGGGACAACCTGTCTCTGTTCACTCTGTGTAGCAGCTGGTCCTGGGTCCTCTTTAGGACCCCTGTGGTGGGACGATTTGGGACAGCGCTGCTTGGTCTGGGCCAAGACTGTGCCAGGAACTATGCTGGCAAGCAAAGTCCTCCCTAAGCCTTGCCAGTTATCGGTGCCAAGGACTGGGATGGGAAGAAGACCTGCAAGAGTTGGACATTTCCTCGACTCTTCTCTTGTGCTTGAGGTTGCAGGGCTGCCATGTTTACTGATCATTAGCAACACAACTAAACGAGTCATCCTTATTTTGGGGAGTGCGTTCCCTGCTTTCTCCTCCCTGCCCACACTCCTGGTTCACAACTGCTCAGCGGGGATGTGCAGAGCTGGTGATTGCCCCAGACAACTTGCATGTCCTCTGTCTATCCCTAGGCACTTCGTCATGGTGCCTTTTCCACCCGCACTAACTGAAATCCTCCCTGCTCTTTCATCCCACTGTGTGACCGCTTTGCTAGGCACAGCCTTTGCTCACCGCAAGCACTTCTGGCAGTGTCCATAGAGGTGGCTTCATGTCCTTGGTGGCTGTTTAGCCAAAGTAGCTGGCATTTGAATCTGTCCCCTGGAGCAAAGGGCAAGCAACTGAAAGGGTGTTGTGTGAGTCACCATCTAATTTCATTTGTTGATGAAAGTCACTACTACTGCTGGAGCCACCTGCCCTGACATCAGCCGGGGCACCGACGAATTAGAGCACCTCTTCTGTGAGGAAAGGCTGAGAGGGTTGGGGCTGTTCAGTCTGGAGAAGAAAAGGCACCGGGGAGACCTTACTGCAGCCTTCCAGGACCTGGAGGGGTTCTGTAGGAAAGAAGGGGAAGACACTTTTAGCAGGCTTGTTGTAATAGGACAATGAGTAATGGCTTTAAACTAAGGGAGGGTAGTTTTAGACTAGATATAAGGAAGAAATTTTTTACCATAAGGGTGGTGAAACACTGGCACAGGTTGCCCAGAGAGGTAGTGGAGGCCCCATCCCTGGAAACATTCAAGGTCACGTTGGACGGGGCTCTGAGCAGCCTGGTCTAGTTGAAGATGTCCCTGCTCTCTGAAGGGGGTCGGACTAGATGGCCTCTGAATGTCCCTTCCAACCCAAAGCATTCTACGATTCTGTGATTCCAAAAGTGCTACCAGCAGGCAGGAGATGTGTGCAGGTTTGCCCAGGCCCTGCCATGACAGAATGATTGATTATTGTAAGTTGTAAATGAAACGGAGTCAGGAAACGAGGGCTGGGGTTCGATCTTCTCTATCCTTACGCTCCCCCTACCATCCCTAGTGCTGTTTCCACCCTGGCCAACTCAGACTTACCCAAATCACCTTTGGCACAGCTCAGGACTTGGCATGAGCCAGGGACCATCCCCAACAGGTGGCTGGGATGCAGCCACCCTGCTTAGGAGGGTGAGAAAGATGAACAGTGTGGACACGGCCAGGCTTCAAAGCTGGAGAGCAGGCTCCAGCATGGTTTTATTCCATTGTGGAGGTGTGACTTCAGCATCCGCTCTGGCCCCCGAGCACTTTGCCTTTGCTGCATCCCAACTTTTCTCAGCATCCATCTCTGATGACAGCCTTTCCTGGGAGCTGGGTAAAAGAGATGATCCCCAACCTAGCAGGATTCTTTCCGCTCCAAGATCCAACCGCAATTTGGAGCTTCCTCCAAGCACCCAGACCAAGGGCGTTGGCTTGATGGTGGCCTTGCAAAATCCCACATAGGATGCACACTCACCACGGTCTGTGCTTTGCGCTGGGGTGGGTGAGTACTGCGTCTCGGAGAGGCTCATGTGAGCCAACCGTTGTCACGGTAACGAGAGAGTTGGTGCGGAGGCGGAGAGGGGATGCCGAGAGTGCGGAGGATTCGGGGAGGCAGGGGGGCCGAGGGGCTCTCCCGTCATCCCTCAATGCAGAGATTCCCCTGAGGTAGAGGCATCTTGCTGCTGCTTTCCATGCCAGGGTTTGGCAGCTTGCCGGCTCGGCTCCTCCCTGCTGGCGAGGCTGAAGTTGATGGATTTGTCTGCACTGTTCCTTCTCGAAGTCAACCCGTTCCTCCCTGTAGCACCAAAAAAAAATCAAAGAAAAAAAAGATCAGGCTCTTGGTGAGGAAAGAAACAGGATCCAGAAGTGTATGCAGGAGTAATGCCAAATTTCCACTGTCCCCGTGCTCATGATTCCTGCGTTGCAGTGTGGCACTAGAAGGCACCAATGTAATGCCATCATCCATCAACACCTGAGTGCTTCAAGGCAAACATGGTGGCCCCTTGCTCCTCCAGAAAACAGCCTGCTTCCCACCTTGCCCTTCATCAGGGAGTTCTGAGAGGTGGCACCCCATGGAGGTGATGCAGGACCACTGGCATGGTGGGCAGGACACGGCACTGGTGCAGGGGCCTCCATCACTTTTCTATCCTTCCCTGCAACTCTGTTGGCCATTCAAATGCTTGCCATGTCTCCCAGAGGAGAGCACAGGGAGGTCACCAAAGGCCACGACTGGACTCTTACTGCGGTTCAGGGGTGACGATGGTGGGGAGCAGAGCTTTGCATGTGGACGTTGGGGTGTGTGGAGGGAACACTGGAGAGAAGCTGTGGGTGCGGCCATGGGAACCAGACTCTGGGGAGTCCTCTGGGCTATGCTCACTCCCAGGTTGAGCCCTGGCTGGGTCTGGGTCAGTACGAGATGCGCCAAGGACTGTTTTAGCAGTTTTGATGGGGATGGTCAAGTCAAGTCCAATGGTGGCGTGACAGTGTTTGACTTATGGCTCTAGATGAAGCTATGGTGGCCATGGCTCTTGCCACATGGCTGGGGTGGAGGAGCAGGCATCTAAAGGTTGGTGCTACACTCCTCAGCGAGATCCCACACCTTGGCCCAAATTCTCCAGAACTTCCCATTGCCTTGCTAAGGATGTTGCCATTGCTTTCCACAATTTTTTTGGTGCTGGGCACTGAAAGGTGCAAGTGAGCCTTTGCCTACCAAAAGGCAAAGCAAGGGAATTGCATTTATTAGGAGTGTTGACAAGACCACCATGAGGAACTGAAGTTATGTGATCTTACAGTACCGCTGTGAGGTTGAAAGTCCTCACAAGAGGGGCTGGCTGGAGAAGAAGGTGCCTGAGCAGTGGGAGATTTACTGCTGCCTTTTCCTGGCTGCTCCATGAAGAGCAGCACAAGGTCTTACTAGTGGGCTCAACTCAAAATCTCAGCCAACTCAAAGAATGAATCCCCATCTGAGCCTGGGATGAATATTTCACCAGAGCCACGATGAGCCCTGGTTTATCCTACCAAATATTAGGTGCTAACCTGAGCCCTTCGTTGCATGCCTGTACTCGGGTAGGATAAATGCACGCCGAGGCAGTGGGGTCACTAACACAGGATAAAGTCCTTAAATTTGTTAATGCATGAGACCACTGGCTTTGCCCCTCTAGCTTGGTCTACAGCCCAGCACGACCCCAGCTATAGCTGAAGCACAACGCAAGTGACAGGTGAGGAGGAGGAGGAGTAGGGTCAGATGCCAGGAGAGATGAGCGTGGCCAGGAAAGAGATACAGCAGCCCTGGCTTGGAGAAGCGGCTGAAAACATGCCTCCGCTGGGATTGCCAATCAGTCTCCAAATGCAGTGGAAATCACAGGCATATTTATTCGCTTCCAGTTCTTAATCCTGCATTGAACCTGATGGTGGTGATGGATATTAGGGCTGATTGGACATGGCTTATTACGATTATTACTATTATTATTATTTTGCCAGCTGCAGGGTGTATAGCTGGCTCTTGCAGCACTCTGCCTCTTCTCTGCTGCTCAAGTGACTCCTGGGGACCTGCTCCAATTTAGTCCTGGGGACCTGGAATGACTCCGTAGCAGGGTCGTATTCTGTTATTTTGTTAGAGATTTGGATTTGTTCTGCTTGTTTTTTCCTTTTATTTTTTCCTCCCCTTTTTTTAGAGGGGGCGAAAAAACCCTAAAAATTTCCAGGTTTGAGTGTTTGTAGATATATGTACTAGGAGACCTAAATCCTGACTTCAGAGGTGAGGACCCGGTCCAGGCAGTCTGAGAGCTGAAGAGTCTGGATACAGCCCAATGGGGCGAGGTGGGCTCAAGGAAGGGACCCTGGAGATGATTTTTCCTCTGCGCATCTCCTGCACGCAGCAGGTGCTGCCCCTTGCAAAGAGCTGTCCTTGCCCATCCTCTTTTTCTTCTTCTTCTCCTTGTTCTTCTCCTCCTCCTTCTCCTCTTCTTCCTCCTCCTCTTCTTCTTCCTCCTCCTCCTTCTCCTCGTCCTCATCCTCATTCACTCTGACTCACCCACTAAGCATAGAAATGTATATTTATTTATAAATATATTTAAAGAACATCGCCTTGCTAAATTCTTTGCTGAGCTGCAGACAAAAAGGGGGGGGGGGGGGGGGGGGGAAGGTGCTAATGGGGAAATGAATGTAAAGACCAAATCTGAAACACCTGGGGGCTGCAAAGCTTTTGATGACGGAACTTAATTAATAACCCTATCTGGTGCACAGCTTTGGTAAGAATTATGAGGTCATATTTTTAAACTCGAGGTCTTTCATGACTGGTTTCTGGCTGTTTTTTCGATCACGTTAAATTTTTTTTTCAGAAAATTCTCCAAAATACTCTCAGAATAAAATTCTTTTCCCCCAAACCCCAACCATCTCGCCCTGAGCATTTTCTCAGCTTTGGTTTTAAATTTGCAGTTGATTTCTTTCAGCAGAAATAGGTCTTGGACATGTCGCAAACTTCTGGCCGTGTCATCTGACTTCAGTGCTGGGGCTGAGCCTGCGAGAAGCGTGGGGACACTGAGGCATGGAGGGAAACACAGCTTAGAGCTCAGGGCTTTTGGGCACCACGATGGAAAAAATGGGGTTCAAATCAAAGTGTCTGGGAGCAAAAGGTACCGAAATTGCTTGGGTGGATGGGGCTTTTCCATGCAGTGTATTTTTTATTGTGATGATTAGCATTTAGGCACTGTCTGGGTAGACAGGAAACTCACAGCCCCAGGGAAAGTTTCCTCCTAAAGCATAAATAGAGGTAAATTTGTGTCCAGGAGGGTCCTTCTGCAAGGGTGTGTTTGCATGGCAGCATGTTGCATCCATGTGCGTGTGTATATACACGCTTATTTAAAGTCCAGATCCTTTTATCCTCCATACAAACATCATTTTTAGAAGTCAGCTGAGCTTTTAATCCCTTGGGCTTCTGAAGAAACGTTCTATTTAGGAAACACTACAAAGACCCCAAGCTCTTGACCGCTTGTGAGCGCTGAGCAGAAGGAAACCTCGTGCCTCGGGGCTTTGGGGACTTGGGCTTTTGAAGGTGAGGTTTGGAGGGAAATCCTTGCAGCGCAAAGTGCAGCTCCTGCCTGGCTACACAGGCAGCAGAAGAGGTTTTTGCGATGCTGTGGGCTGGTTGGGGCTGGATGCCCTGGGCGGGGGGAGAGGGGAGAAGGGAGGGATGTGGGGACGGGCGGTGGGGGATGTGGTGCTCATGGAGGGGGTGAAGGAGACTTTGTGCCGTGCCCGTGTCTCCTTGCCCAGCGGGCCCTCGGGTTGTGCACGTTTGGCATGGCAAACCGGGCTCTTCATCCCGTAAGAAGGGGACATGGTGTGCCAATAGCCAGGGTGCTGGGGTGGCAGCGAGCAGGGACGCAGGCGCATAGCTTGGGTGAAGCATCCTGGCATCTCCTCGGCTCCAGCCAGTCCTGACGCTCGGCGCTGCAGTGGGGACGGGATTTTTGTGCATGCAAACATTCGCCGTTCCCAAAATGACCCCGTCGCCGCAGGACCGATCCCTTTCTCTGTAGCGGTGCTGCGCTAGAGGAGGGGATGGAGGGAGGAGAGCGACGGAGGGGAGGAGGAGGAGGAGGAGAGGGAAGCTGGGAACTGATTACATGGGAGGGATTTTTTGTCCAGCACCAGCAGCAGCAGAGAGGATGCAGATGAAAAAAGCATCTCGCCCTGGGGGAAACAGCGATGGCGAGCATGGTCTGGTGTGCCCACGGCTGGGGTGGCACGGATGCACCCAGCTCAGCACCCCCCATCCCCGGGCACCCCGGTGAGGCTGTGCGGCTGCCAGGGCTCGGATTAAGATGGATAGATTGGTGAGAACCGTTTGGTGTGACTGGAATAGAAAGCACGGTGGCTTCGTGCTGACTTGAGGGCACGGATCCAGAAAATAGCATGGCTCGGGAGATGATTACTTTACTATTGGAGCTTGTCCTTAAAATAGCAAGCTCTCCTTGCTGCTCCTCCTTCCCCTTCGCCTGTGCATATTCCCAGTGATGGCTGTGAGATTCCTGGGGTGTCCCATCCTCCCCCCCTCAATTTATTCCTTATTTATTTCCTTATTATCCATGACTCGTCATACTCTGTAAAGATGTCCTTGAAGGCCTCCCGGCTGGCGCTTAGCTCACGGAGAGGCAGAGCTCAGCTCTGATCGTCGCATTTGTAGCAGGGGAGGGATTGGAAAGAGCTGGTGCTCCCTGGGGAAAATCACAGCCAGGGCAGCCACAGGGTGACGAATGCAGCGTGGGAGACCCCATGCCTGGGGTGATGCGGGGATGTCACCCAGGAGCATGGCTGTGGAACACCAAAACCCTTCCCTGGACACCTTCTCCTGGGCGAGTGCTGGCTGTGAGCCCTTGGGCAGGGTCCTGCAAGGACATGCTGCAAGCCTTAGTAGGTGGTGCTGGGCAAAACCTCAGCCCCAAGCTGTCCACGCGGTCTGGCTCCGGCCACTGGGTGATTTTTTTTTCACATGGGGAGCAGCAACGAGAAAAACAAAGCCAAAAACAGAGTGGGAAGCAGCCCAGGGCAGTCGCCGATCCCTTGGAGCTGAAGCTTTCAGCACGGGCAGAGCCTCATGCTGTCACCACGGGGGGCACATGAAGTCCACGCCACATCCCATGGGTGCATT
Organism: Opisthocomus hoazin; assembly: GCF_030867145.1. Taxonomy (NCBI): domain Eukaryota; kingdom Metazoa; phylum Chordata; class Aves; order Opisthocomiformes; family Opisthocomidae; genus Opisthocomus; species Opisthocomus hoazin. Next base: position 129,213,545 of record NC_134415.1, read on the forward strand.
AAATGGGCACAAACTGAAGCCTGGGAAGTTCCAGCTGAACAGGAGGAAGAACTTCTTCCCTCTGAGGGTGACAGAGCCCTGGAACAGGCTGCCCAGGGAGGTTGTGGAGTCTTCTTCTCTGGAGATATTCAAGACCCGCCTGGACATGGTCCTCTGCAGCCTGCTCTGGGTGACCCTGCTTCGGCAGGGGGTTGGACTGGGTGACCCACAGAGGTCCCTTCCAACCCCTACCGTTCTGTGATTCTGTGATTTGCTGCTTCTGCTCTGGCATAGAGAAAGCCACCTGTGGCAAAGGAGTCATCGGCGCCGAAGGCTGGAAGAGGAAGCAGCAAACCTCTTCCACTGGCTCAGCTAGGAGACCATGAGTCAGAGACCTCAGCAAGGGGTCTGAGCTCATTTCAGGGCTAAACTTAGTTCAGAGAGTCCCAGCAGCCGCTCGGGAGCGTTGCCACATTGGGATGGATGCCCTGTAGCAGGGTTTTGTAGGCCAGGCCATCCGGTTGTTATTGTTAATGTTAAAAATATTCTCTGCTGAGTTATAAAGGCTTTTGCTCTTGCTAGGCTGTCTCTGTGTTGATGTCTCATGTCTTCCCATGTCCTGAGTTTACACAAAATATGGAGCCCTTGCAAAGGGAAGGGGAGTGAAATTTCTGGAACTGGGGATGTCCTGGGAGAGAAAAAACGGGGTCACAAGGAGAGAGGGGAAGAGCAGTGGGTCATCCAGAGGAAAATGGGGAGAGCCATAGGGTGTCTGTACCAGTAAATGTAGCAGTGCTGGGACCCTGACACAGGGTCTTCTATTTGACTGTCTACAATGCTCATTTATTGTGGCACCAGTTGACCAACAAGCACTGACCCACCTAATTCCCAGGCATGGGGCAGAGACCATGACTGTTCCCACAAAGTGGTCTGGATACGGCCATCCCCCTTCAGAGGACACGAGAATTTATTAATATGGACCTGCACCTAAAGGCTGAGCTTTCCTCTCCCATTTTGCCAGCCTTGGGGCAGCCTCAACCTAACTGGGGCCATGAAATCCCAGACATGTCATTTCCAACTTGGGAGACACCAACCTATGCAGCCATACCAGACATTAACTGGGACCAAGCTGCTTAGGTGTGGTTTCCACTGTGGAAAACCACATGGGGCTATGGTGGTCTTCTGGTATCTCCTGTCCTACCTGAAGGATGGAGATCAGCTGCAGCCTCACCCACATGAGCAAACTTAAAAGTGCAAGGGAACTCAATCAGCCACACTACTAAAATGATACCATGGTTGCTGACGCAGCTTTGACCTGGCCAAAGAGGGCCAACCCAAGTGGTTGCTGGACTGAGTTTGGGAGTTAGGCCAGCCCAGCCCAGGGCTCATGCCCAACAGGCAGCTCAGGTGCAGCCACACTTCTTTGCCGAGTGAGGATGTGCTGGTTTGGAAGTGATTTTAGGGCCAGAGCTGCTGAAGGAGCTCTAAAATACATATATGTATATATTTATTTATTTAAACTGATGCAAACAGCTGCATGGACACACTCATGCTGGTTTCAGCTGGTCTTTTTTCTGCTTAATTAGTGATGACGACTCTTGCAGTGTGCTTGGCATTCATTTAAAAAAAAGTGTCATAAAGGAGCTGGTTATTTCTTCTGTTTCTTTTTAGTAATACTGGTAAACCAGTTCTGAATGAGCTTCAGACAAACTTAGAGGAGTCCTTTGGACACCGGATTGAGATGTCTTGCAGACAGCCATGACAAAGATTAATTTTTGGTTTGAAGGGTGACTTGAAAAATTTGGGGCCAACCCCACGCAGGAACATCTCTGTTCTTCCTGAAAAACGGAAAAGAAAAAAAGTCAGCAAAAAATCTCTTTGTTGCTTAGTGAAACATTTTATTATCCGAACTTGGTACCAGGGAGGAGACAGCAGAAGAACAGAGCCCGTGCCAGGAGGAGGGCAAGTCCTGAGATGTTGGAGATGGGGCTGGTTCAAAGGTTGGGGCCATGCTTGTCACCAGCACGAGGACAGAATGAGGGACAAAAGAATCATAGAATCATGGATTATAGAATCGTAGAATCATAGAATGACCTTCTCCAACTGTGTGGGGATGTCCAGGGAAAAGAAAGGACATGGGAACATGGAGGAGAAAGCAACAAGCAAAAGGCAATCCAGGACCAACATCTAACTAATCACCTTAAAAGAGATTTCTGGGGTGATTTTGGTAATATGGGGATTTATTTTTTTTTAAGGCTGCCCATTCTGGGATTAGCTTTCAGGACAGCAAGCACTGGAAATATTTTTCAAGCTATTTGTGACTCAGCAGCTGGGAAGCGCTGATTACTGGCAGCAGCTGACGTCCGACCAGCATCGAAGTCTTTATTATATTATCCAGAAAGGCCACAGACGTTTTTTTTGTCGCCCCAGCTTCAGAACAACGAGTACCCAAGCCTTCAAGCAGGGATGGGAACACAGAGCAGAAGAAGGCGCTGTAGGAAAATTTTAATCTCTCCCAAAAGCTTTTCAAGTTTTCCCTTCTTAGGTGCCTCTGACTGGTTGTGTTTCCTCAGAGTGGTCCCTTTGATTTTAGGCAAGATGAGCAACCCAGAATCAGCCAGTCTGGTGTCCGGCTGCTCCCAGCTGCAGCTGGTAGATGAAGTTCATGGTATTTCGAGGGAACATCACTTCTGTGTTTTCATGGGAGAGTACCATCCCTTCTCACACGTCCCTGGGAGGCTGATTTCCTTGAAGGTAGCATCACCCAGGCCAGAGGAACACTGAGAAAGTTAGGTGACTGCTCTGTGGCTCAAATTCCCAGCACTTGTAGATTCAGTAGACCACAGAATCATAGAATGGTTTGGGTTGGAAGCGACCTTAAAGACCATCTCATTCCAACCCCTCTGCCATGGGCAGGGACTCCTTTCACCAGACCAGGTTGCTCAGAGCCCCATCCAACCTGGCCTTGAACATTGCCAGGGAGGGGGCAGCCACAGCTTCTCTGCGCAACCTGTTCTGGGGCCTCACCACCCTCAGAGTGAGGAATTTCTTGCTTATATCTAATCTAAATCTCCCCACTTTCAGTTTAAAGCCATCACCCCTTGTCCTATCACTACATGCCCTTGTAAAATGTCCCTCTCCAGCTTTCTTGTAGGCACCTTCAGCTCAAGAGTATCTACTCTCTGTCCTAGTTGTGGTCAGCAGCTCTAAACACAACTGTAGTGTTGCTTTAGTGGTTATTTATCAGTGCCACAACAATCCGTCAAGGTGCTCTGGCCTTGGCAAGCTCATCTTGAATAACAGTTCAAGCCCGGGTATGATTTGCATGGCGAGGTCTGGTTCGTGGGTGGCCACAGCAAAGTGCTGTGGTGCTGCTATGTGAGGCCAGGGCCGAGGAGTGAGACCTGCCTCCCCTTTCTCCAGGGCGCTTGGCTGTAGCCTGCAGTGAAGCAGATAAAGCCACGCTTGCTACTGTTTCTCCCTTTTCTCTCAGCTTCTTCTCGCCTGTGCAGCTCCTGTTTCTCATCCAGAGATGGACTCCCCTGCAGCTGTTGAAGTTACAGACTTTCAGCTGGAAAACTTCCTCTGCTTCAGGTTGTGCCCGTTGCCCCTTGTCCTGTCGCTGGGCACCACTGGAAAGAATCTGGCCCAGTCCTCCTGACCCCCACCCTGCAGATATTTAGAGGCATTTCGAAGGTCCCCTCTCAGCCTTCTCTTCTCCAGGCTGAACAAGACCAGCTCCCTCAGCCTTTCCTCGTAGGAGAGATGCTCCAGTCCCCTCCTCATCCTCGTAGCCCCTTCCTCTGTGCAAAGAGTTTGTCTGAAGCATGTAGTTTCCAAAGCGGGGCGGGGGGGGGGGGGAGGATTGGAATATCCAGACGTTGTTTTCATTCCAAATGGATGTGAGAAGTTGACCTTTAGCATATGCTTGTGGAATTGGATTTCTGAAATAGTTTGCTTCAGAAATAATACTAGCAAAATTTATATGTTAGAGCATGTGTGTGTATATGCATGCATAGCATAGCTGTGTGGGTATAGATACAAGTTCAGATATAGCGCTAGACGTATATAGAGACGCGGATGTATATAAAGACATATACATACATGCATATTAATTGATATACAGGCCTCATTTTGCTGCTATAACTGCAGCCTTCTGATTCCAAAAAGTCAAAACTTCGTCCTGTAGAATAAAAACAATAATTTGGAAGTGAATAGTCCTGATGCAATGGAAGATAAAAAAAGGGAGTCCCCTATTTTGATTATAGAAGACTTACAGAATATTTATGTAGAAATATGTAATATTTATATAGAAATGTAGAATATGTCTCAAGATCGGAACATTTAGTGAAACAGCAGATTTTAACAATTCCACCCTTGCCTGTGGACAGCCACCCGGTTGGAAAATGAAATCTCACCAGCTGTAGCAACCTCCAGAGCTTGATGAGGAGTAGCAGTCTTGAGGCTGATGCACAACACTGGGACCTGGGATTTGAGCTTTTCTTCTAGGGTCTGACACTGTTGCGCATGATTCATTGCTTCCCCATCACCGCAGTGCGCTGCTCCTGGTCGGAGCTGGAAGACATCCCTTTGTAGGACCTAGACTGTGATCTCCCATGCTTCTGTGCTACGGGAGGATGCCAGTGAAACTCTTCTGCTAATAACCATAAATCATCTTGGGAGGACTGACTCCAGCTGTGTATTATCCCTCTTCTAAGGAGGGGAATACAACTACTATCATAATACAAATAATTAAGGTTGCACTGGTAAATGGGACTAAAAGAGGCCATCTTCTGAATTACTAAGATTTCTAGAAATAGCAGAAAATCAAACCTTGTCCAGAATTAAATTTTAATATCTCAGCTCTTATTTTTTTCTTGGACTGGGAGAAGGAACTTGAGATCCTGTACTTATTTGTTCTGCAGAACAACGTTTTTGTTGATGGAAAATCATTTGACAAGTGGGATTTGCACCTTCTGGATTTTTTGTTTTTTGGATAATCAGAATGTCCCAGGTTAGCTCTGTGTTAATTAGTGTCCATCTTGACCCTGTGGCTTCCTAGGATGCAGTTCGACCATTTGAGGTCTCTATCGCTTCCTCAGGGATGAACCCCCATTTTGGGCTGTTTCACCTCACCCACATTAAAAGGGGTGACCCCAAATTTTTCACACAGGGTGCTTGCTCAGCCAGTGGCTTGCTCAGCCTGTGAGCTCCTCACCCCTCGTTGCATCATGAGTTCTTCCACAGAACAAAAAATTCAATCAGGTAACATAATAAAATGCTAAAGTGAATTAATGCATCTATTTCCCATTCAATCAAGACTTAATAAATTGCCTCTTTTTTTTCTCACCCTTTGTCGTTCTCCCTTCCTTCTTTTCTTTCTCCCTTTCTCTTAAAATTGCATACATTATTGAATTTGTTTGAGATGGAGCATGTTTCAGAAGCTGTATAAATCTGGAGGAATTCATTAAGCCCTACTGAATTTATTGAAAGTTATAAAGTTTTTAAATCTACAAATGTTTGACATCTTTAAAGAATTATCAATTAATGCATACCATTAAATACTGTTAAAACTCATGTCACATTTATGAAGCATTTGAGCTTCATTGAATATGCAGATCAGGTAATCCATCTTTTTAAGCTCCATCAGTCTTTTGGTTCTTAAAAAAGACAGGGGGTTTATGGGAAGGAAGAGAAACCAAAGTTGTCAGAGTTCTTAGGGTAGAAGAATTCACAGAAAGAATCAGGATTTCTCTATTTCCAGGAATTTTCGTCTAAGTCTGCTGAATGCCCTCCTGATTTCTGATGTCTTCAGCTTTGTATCAGAGCAGTGCCTGGTAGTGGTGCTTGGGGTCATGGTCTTTTCCTGGGTCACTGTCCTTCAGTGACTGGGGGCTGGTGGGTTGCGATGAGGTGCGACGGTGAAATAAGCTTGAGAAAAGCAAGTCCATGTATGCTAGGCAATCACCTGGAGGTGTGAAGTTTCTCAAGGAGGTGACACCAGGAGGTGTTTAGAGTCCCTGGGTAGAAAGTGACTGTAGACTGCACAGATGGGTGGCATTGGCTGCTCTGTAGTGATATTGAGAACCTTGCTAGAGAAAATAAGGAGAAACTGAGTCACAGAGGGAGTGAGGTAACTTACCCTGCACTCATTGCAGAGAAGTATCCTCTGTCTACTCATACTGGACCTATGAGGGGGAACAGGGGAAGCCAAGTGCGCTCAGCCCAGGGAGGAGAAGGTGATGGGCGATTGAATTGCTGTCTTCTACTAATGAGTGGGGGGTATGGAGAACATCAAAGCATGCTTTTCTCAGAGATGTCCAGTAAAAGGATGACAGGCAGCAGGCACGGGCTTCAGCGAGGGAAATCCTCAGCTACCTTCATCTGATGTCCAGGCTGGCCCTGCTTTGTGTTGGGGGGTGTGGGGGTTGCAGAAGAGGAGGTCCCTGAGTGTGTGTGTGCACGTGCAGGAAAGCTGATGATGAAAAGCTGACATCGCAGCCCCCTCCTCCCTGAAATGACATCACCAAAACTCAGCCCTCATGGAGAGCATGTGGGGATCCTGGGAGCAGGAGCTGGGTACTCACGGGGATGTCCTTGCAGCCTTGCCAAAGTGCCTGTTTGGGACAGTCCCCATGCATGCTTGGAATATGTCAGATTTGTACCCAGAGTTGTATGCAGAGAGGCAGGTAGAAAATACAGAAAATACAAGCTGTGTGCCTGAAGATGGCTTGATTTTTGATGAGCCCCAGGAAAACGAGCGGCATCTCCTCTGGAAAAAAAGGAAAATCCTCTTTTGAGATCTTCCAAATATCACCCACTGTTTGGGTTATAAAATTGAGACTTGTGCTGGGCAAAGCTGGTCACCCACTTCCCAGCGGAGTGTGCACAATCCCCAGGGTTAATCCCAAAGGCTCTGGCAGGCAAGGAATCCTAGAATCATAGAATCGTTTAGATTGGAGAAGACCTTTAAGATCATCAAGTCCAACCGTTAATCTAATACTGCAAAGTCCACCACTAAACCATGTCCCTAAGCACCATGTCCACACATCTTTTAAATAACTCCACCAGCAAGCCCGTGGAGATTCATCCCAGCCCCACCCAATCTAGGGCAAATCTCTGGTTGATATTGGCCAGAGGTTTTCAGTTGTTCTTCTCCATACAAGTGCATCCACCCCAAATCTTCCCCATCTTCCCCATCACCTGATTGCTCTTCCCACCTCAGGAGTGGGTGCATCTCTTGAGCAAACACAGGTCAAGGAAGCTGGATGTCCACTGCCTGCACGGGACATCTTGAGAGATGAGCAGTGCTGGCAGCCCATTGCTGCAAAACCAGAGCTCTCCCTCAGCTTCTGCATCTCGTGACATGTCCATCGTGTGTTGGGGATGTCAAACATCTGGAAGGAGAAGAGAGCAGTGAGCAAGCATCCTCTTTACATACTCCTAGGCACAGCAATCTCTGTGTCCTGCCCTGTTGCACTTTGTAGCATCATGACTACCTGAGGAGATAGTTGTTGGCCATCAGATCGCACAAAGGTTCAATTATCTGTTGTTTTGTTGGGTTATTTATAACTAGTCACACCAGAACCATTAAAGGGGGTCACAGGTTTACTCAAGCAGCAATCAAGACACAGAATTACCCTTCCTTACTGTTAAAATCAAAGCAATAATTCACTCCCTTGACTTTGCCAGAGACTGCACAGTCTGACACAGAGGCCAGAAACCTCATCTTACCTCTGGGAGATTTCCAAAGGACCTGCTCAATATAGTCCCCTTATTTTATCCACTGTCCACATGGATTTTTCTAAGGATGTCTTTACCGTATGTTACAGCACCATCCTTGGTAGCTCCACACATCACTTCAGTCAAACTAAGTTCAGCATTTATCCTCACTTTGTCACGGTTATATTGCAATTAGGAATTGCCCACGCACTTCATCTCTAACTGAAAACAGTCTGAGCAAATAAATGACAAACTGAACAGAATTACCATGTCTCGATCATGGTTTCTAACAAGGCTGATGAAACTTTCCAGGATAAAAGCATAGTTTCTGTAAGCCAGCATACATGCAATCCAATGTCTTCATGCCAAGAAAGCTTCTCAGGTTTAAATTTCACCTGTTGCAAGGCTAAAACTCTTGAGTGGGGCAAGCACAGGAGGTTGCTGTAACAGGGAAGCGTTTGCACCCAGAGTTGAGCAAGGCTTATAGCTAATGAGAAGACCACCAGCTGCCTTTGAAGGATGCGTGAGGAGGGGAGGGGGCTCAGTGATTCGCTGTGCTTTGGAACGAATGATTAGTTCACTAATCTTCTCAAGAGGGACCTTGGTGTCCTGATGGATGAGAAGTTGGCCATGAGCCAGCAGTGTGCCTTGGTTGCAAGAAGGCCAGTGGGATCCTGGGGTGCATTAAGCAGAGTGTGGCCAGCAGGTCGAGGGAGGTTCTCCTCCCCCTCTGCTCTGCCCTAGTGAGGCCCCATCTGGAGTACTCTGTCCAGTTCTGGGCTCCCCAGTTCAAGAAAGATGAGGAGCTACTGGAGAGAGTCCAGTGGAGGGCTACGAGGATGATGAGGGGACTGGAGCATCTGTCCTACAAGGAAAGGCTGAGGGAGCTGGGCTTGTTCATCCTGGAGAAGAGAAGGCTGAGAGGGGACCTTATAAATGCCTCTAAATATCTGCAGGGTGGGGGTCAGGAGGACGGGGCCAGACTCTTTCCAGTGGTGCCCAGCAACAGGACAAGGGGCAACGGGCACAAACTGAAGCCTGGGAAGTTCCGTCTGAACATGAGGAAGAACTTCTTCCCTCTGAGGGTGACGGAGCCCTGGCCCAGGCTGCCCAGGGAGGTTAGGGTGTCTCCTTCTCTGGAGATACTCAAAACCTGCCTGGACATTGTTCTATATAACCTGCTGTAGGTGACCCTGCTTTGGCAGGGGGATTGGACTAGACAATCCAACTCCTATGATTCTGTGATTCTGTGATGTTCCGGTCACCTGGGGACCTCCCATGCTGGGGAAGGGAGCTACAACCCCAGAGATCCCCATCCTTCACAGTGGGGGTAGTCGTGTCTGAAGTTGGAGGCTACTGGTGCTTCCCACCCTGGTGTAATCCCACTTGAGGGGGTTTGATGGTAGGGAGTCTGTATCGTTTAAATTAAACCAGGGTAATTAAAGACAGCTGAACTTCAGTGGAGGCTTAAGAGGTTGAATTTACATGGCAACATGGCAGAAAGTCTATCTGAATGTCTTCTGAGATAAGTGAGCTAAAACTCCATATATGCATATTCTGAACAAATGGCCCCCATTAGATTCAAAATAAAATTAAATAAACAAAAAAAATACTAGGAGCGGGTGCATGCACGGGGGGGACTGAATGCAGAATAATTCACTGGCTTTAAAAATCACGCTTTCCACTGGTTCACTTCAGTTTTCAGGGTGCTCCCATGCAGTCAGTCTTTAAGAAAGCTTGAGGAACTCTGACTGTGATCTGAGTAACTTCTTTTGGACAAAATAAGCCTAGTGACTTACAGGGCAAGATCAAGCCCTAAGTGTATGAAGGACTTTGCACACTGAGCATCCCGTTCACAGAGCAGATCTTGAGGGACCAGAGGTTGAAATGAGGCAAAGGCAAAATATAGAATATATATAGAATATATATCTGTGTGAGTATTTTCTGATATATAGATCAAGAGACCAACCAAGAAAAAAAACCTGCTTTTGAGAAAAATTAGAGACAGCCTTAAGCCTCATCTATCCAAGGACTTATTCTGGACTACGTACTTGACATTAGTGGATCGTAATTAATTCCCTGTGTTGATGCTCTTATTCCAGAAGCAGACACGCCTTATTTCAAATTAGTTCAATCCACCCGGGACCCCGCCACAAAACCAGGTTAAGAAATTAGCACAAATCAGCTGAGCTTTAGTAACCGACTGGATAGGCAGGCAAGCCCGTAGAAAATGCAAAGGAATTCAGCTTAATTTTACACATCAGAGAGAAGAATAACAATATAACAATAGCAGTACTTGCCTCTGAGTAAAAAACACACACGTGAGCAATAACCAGGTCTCCTCTGATGCATGGCAATATTTTAAGTTGCAGTGATATGATATAGTGTAAGAGCCCCTGGCACCGCTGGGAAATAGCTCTGCTACTCTAAACTCTCTTGCTGCTGTAATCAGAGTGATTTTTTCCCCTGAAAATAAATCTGCAGAGAAAATTTCATAGATCGGTAGCCTGACTAGGAGAAGGGGTTGGGAGAGCTCCATTCTGGGCATAGCACTGGCCATTTACCAGTTCTTATACCAATTGGTGTACACGTTAATGAAGCACTAATTTAGTGCTTCTGTATTTTTGCTGCCTTTTTTTTTTTTATAGTTGAAGAACTTTCACATTTGAAACAAGCGTGACATTTCATCCCAGGTGCCGTGAACAAATCTACTTATCCGACAAACTAATATAGGTGAAAAATACACCCCCCTCACCCCCCCAAAAAAAGGGAGCCGATTTGGTAGCAATTTTGAGTGGCTGGTATAAGCTGCCTATGCAAAGGACCTTGGGGTGTCTGAGGAGGTATCTGAGCTCTGATGGGGATGGTCTGTATCTGGGGACTTGTTTGGGTCAGTGCTAATTCACCTACTGTGTGTAGGCATCATTCCGGAAAACCAAAGCATTAACTGCACAGGGTGCATATCTGAGGGATAACTGCACATTTTCTGGGGAATATTTAGCTTGCAGAACCAGAAGTGACAATTCTGAACCCCTTTTTTCTCTGACCCTGCATCAGACATCGTGTTGGTGAGTGAGGCAACAGCTTGGACCGTGGCAGAGATACCTTGTGGTCTCTGTCGTCTACTGAAGAAGTGTGCCAAACCACCATGGGGAGCGGGTCTTCCCTTTTGTCTTGCTTTCTTCAGCTTCATGGGACTGCGATATTGTTTGTTGGAAAAAGTCCCCACTGGCATGAATTAAACAAATTCCTGCCTGAGTGCAGGAAGGGGCCTTTTGAACAGACCCAAAGGAGACTGCAAAAAGAGTCCTGATTTATTCATGGAGAAAAAAGAGGTCCCATCAGTAATTAATCCGGAGTGAAGTGCTTGAGCACAGAACCCCCTGCTCTGCCGCAGGTGTTTCCATCTCCAGAACAGTGTAAAGAAAGTTGCTCTGCTATGAGAAAAAGGGGGAAAAGAGAGAGGTGAAAATTTATCCGAGAGTGGGACTGTGGGACATTGATGGTAGGAAAACAGATACGAGGCAACCCACCTCTGGTTTTGAGCCTGGTAGCGAGTGGTCTTTCTAAATTGTTGGAGTTTACTTCTGCTTCCAAGAAACTCCTGCAAGCTTTCCAGGTGGTGTAAAATGTGGTTTCTATGTTCTAACAGCCCTTGAAGGTACTTCACTTTGCCACCCTTAGGAGGCTTGTGCTGCATGAATCATATGCTCTCTCCTAGTCATGTGGTCATCTTCAGACCTCTGATGACCATGGTACATAATCAACAAGGAGTCAAGAGTTGTACCCCCGCAGTGACACGGCCAGCGTGTATCAGACCTAAGTCTTAAAAATGCCCCAATATGGCTTGACATATCAACTGCTCCGTCATTTCAGTGAGCCACCTGCAGACCACAGTGGGATGGATGAATTAGGGAGTGCCAGGACATGATTTGGGGCCAGTAGCATTGGCCCAGGTGACTCCTAGGTGCAATTTTGGAGTTAGCACGGGGCAGAGATAGTGCTGCCGTGACATTTTAAAGGTGGAAGATCAAAGAGGAAAGTGTTCCTTCATGGTTTGAAACCCCATTCAGGTTTTGCTCTGAACAAATGGCAGGAGCTGTGGTACACAGGGAGCTCCAGGGCAATTAGAAGGCACCAGGATTAGTGAAATACGAAATATATGAACTCAGAGAGGGAAAGCTCTCGGTGAGATCGTCTATCTCCTGCTCCCATGATGTGACCAACTGAGACAGCTCAGTTCCCCAGGGCGGCTGGTGCTAACAAGCCCTCAGGTGAACTTCTCAAGTGCAGCAAGGTCAGACCTTTTGCGTAGCTGCCCGTCGGCTGTGGGACTCAATCTTCAAGAGATTAGGATGAACCAGAGATCTTTGTCCCTTTTGGAACAGGAGATGGGGAGGCCCATCTCTTCACATTAGCTTTCTCTTGATGTTCTCCCTGAGGGAATCATTAAGGTGATGATGCTAATGTGAAGATACTAGCCAGGCTTTCTCAGCCAGGTCTGCAGCAAGAAGATAAGCCATGCTCACAGAGTGAAGGTGCGTGGTTTGAGGATGGAACATGCCGAGGTGGTGAGGAGTCCACAGCTCTGCTCCTGAAGCCAAGCTGCAAATTTAGCTTGCTGTGATGGGAACGCACATCTCACAGATGCTCTTCCTTGGGGACCTCTAGGCACTTTACAGCACAACGTGCTTGTGGACAGGAAGGATGGTCTAACTCTGTGACCCGACTCACAATGCAACACATGATTTTTTCCTTGTATTTTTCATTGCAGTTTGATTTGCTTGCTGAGATGATTTGAAGATTGGAGCTCTGTGTTGGGGAGAAGGGGGGTCAAGTCACAAAGATGGTGAGGTAGCCTTGGCAAAGTTGCTTTGGATCGAGCTTTAGAAAGAATTTTAGTATCTCCTCATGTGAGCTCTTACAAGCAGAGTCACGTATGTTGGTGTCTCCCCTGGTACTACCTCTGTAGGCGGGAACTGAAGTTCTGCACCTCACACCTCTGCAGTCCACAGCCACAGCTTTCCTGCTGTCCCATGAGCATGTGTGGGACTAGCCAAACTTCAAAGCTGGTGGCTTCCATGTGGAGAAGTTGCAGTGCGGTTGGTGGCTGAGGAGCCTGATGCTGTGACCCCTTTACCAGTGTGTGTCCTGAAGTGGAGACACATCTGGCATGTGGCTTGACAAGACCTTGTCTTAGTGGACAAAAGGTGGACAAAGTTGCAACAGCATCTCCATTTCACATTCCTAAATCAGGGTAGCTGCCAGAAGAAGTGGCAGGTATGCTGAACATCAAGCACCAATACTGAGTGTTTGAGTCTGTGGGTGCTGGAACAGGCCTAAAGTTTAGTCCAAGGCCCAGGTTCAAACACTTGAAGTGTCCCTTTGGTTTAGAATACGTGCAGGAGTTTTGCTAGATCTCAGTAAATGGGGTCATGATCAGACCACCTACGAGGTGAGACTAACTTGGGCACCCTGTGTTACCTGACCACTAGGTTCAGGAGAACGCCAAGTGATCCAGGTGGTTTGTGCTTCACGCTGGCCTGACCTGGCTTCCTGTACAGACAGGGGTGAGATACTACTACAGCTCTAGCAACAACGTGCTCCACGACGTTGCCTGACTGTAGGCCCCAGTGTTTCATGTTCGGAAGGCGGTGTTCACCACTCGGATCCTGGATGACCAAGGGAGGGTCGCTTGCCCACTGGAGGGAGGTGCCTACTGCAGGTCAGTCTGCAGCATCCCACGGTCTCTGATCAATTTGACTAGGGGAATAGGGACAGCAGAGGTACCAGTGCTGGAGAGATGCGTTCAGCAGTAGGACTCAGGACTACATCTTAATCTGATGGGGTCTACCCACCCATGCAGTCTGCTCAGCAATTTCTGACCGAGTGTCCAGGGAAAGCTCAACAGTGGGGAAGACAATGTGACACCCACTATGCACCTATGAGAGAGGAAGATATCATTAACTGTCTAATTCTAGGTTTTGCTCCTTGTGCCTCCCACCCTCTTCTTAGCAGCAGACCAGCAAACCAGGCAGAGTACCGTTAGCCACATGCGATGTGTGAAGCGGGGTGGACAGGGTTGATTAAATGAGAGTGCATCGTAGCTGTAAATAAAGGACCTTAAATGAAATCTGTCACAACTGTTAGGCTACAGCCGCAAGTAAAGGACAAAGAAATATCTACAAGAGCTCAATAACGCAGACAGTAGGTTCTTTATGACTGCCTCTCAAGGTGCAGTGAAAGTGTCTTCGGCTTTGTGGGAGCTGTGCCGAAAGCCCGTGATAATGAGCACGGCAATAGTTTTTATAAAAATCTTTATAAAAAACATTAATAGAATTTATGCTTTTAGGGCTGGATTTTCCAAAGCAGCTCAGCGCTGGGCTATCTCAGCTCCCATTGAAGTCAACAGGGGTTATACTTCTGGAATCAATGAAGGAGCAGAGTGTTGCTGATTCTGAGAGCTTTTGAAAAATTCATCCCCTGTGTATTTTTGGCTAAGCAGGCAATTAAATAAATCACCCCACCAAAAAAGGACCCCTGTCCCTAAAAGCCCAGCTCCTCTCATCCTTCCTTGTGGGGAGAAAGGAGAGGATGATTTCAATAACCCTGCCTTAAGTCTGAAGGAATGCTAATCATGCCGGTGTATTTACATCTGTGATCAAGGGGGCCACCCAGTTCGCTGTTTCCCGGGGAGCTGATGGGCAGCACAACGTCAAGGGATGCTTCACCACATCTCCTCCTCCCACGGCAGACCGGGGCTTGTGAGCGGTCCAGCTGCCGCTGTCTGTTCCAATTGCATCTCTCAAAGTGCCTTTACAGCCCTCCTTGCTCCAGGTGAGCCAAGGGGATGGGTGGGAGAGAGGAGGGGATGGAAGCGGGGAGCAATGCAATCCGTTTAGACAGTGCAAATAGAACAGGAGCCTCGGGAAGAGCGGTGCTTGGAGATGCCTTGGCTGGAGCAAAAAGAGGTACTCAGAGCATGACACAAGTAGGTCATGCTGCCTCCCACTCTTTACGTCGTTGCAGGAGGCAGAGTGGAGAGGCAAGGAATCATCCATCTCCTCTTGCCTGCAAGGCTTGTGGAGATGCCACCTTCACCTGCTCTTGCTAGCGTGCATAGACCAAGGGCCACTGCCTGGTCTGCCCTGAGCACCAGTGAGGCGAAAGGCTTAATGCTTCTAAAATGAAATGGTTTCTTCTCTAAATGCATCCTTTTCAGGGTGGCCATGAGTGAACACAGCTCTGCAGCCTCGGGCAGGCAAACAGCCTTAGGACACCGCCTCCTTCACAGAATCATAGAATCAAAGAATGGTTTAGGTTGGAAGGGACCTTAAAGATCATCTGGTGTCAACACCCCTGCCATGGGAAAGGACACCTTCTGCTAGACCAAGTTGCTCCAAACCCTGTCCAACCTGGCCTTGAACACTGCCAGGGAGGGGGCAGCCACAGCTTCTCTGGGTAACCTGGGCCAGGGCCTCACCATCCTCAGAGTGAGTCCTCCTTCTACAGCTTGATTTCCTCTGTGCTCCACATGGGCTGTCACACCTTCCTTTTTCATATTTTTTGTTTTATTTGTATCTTTCTATTTGCACATGATTGCTGGCTTGCAGGGGCCAGAGGTCAGTAGTGCAAACCTGGCTGGTTTGGCTTTCTCTTACCTGCCCCTGTGGACTGTCCATGCTCTGCGGCCACATTGCAAGGAACCAACCTTGATGGGAAGGAGAGCCTTCCTTCTTGGCCTGCCTTCATACTGAGCCGCTGTCTAATTCCCTGTGGGAAGCAAGTTTGCGGAATTTCTCTGCGTTTTGTCTTAGCTATCGGACTTTTGGCTGCCTTTCCAAACAAGGCTGTCTTCCCATTGCTTTTCAAGTCATCCCTTGAGCCCACATTCCCCTTTGGCTATGGACTACATGGGTTTGACTGCAGTCTATGGACACAACCTTCTCCACTACAGGAGTTTCACAGAGTCACAGAGTATTTGAGGTTCCCAGGGGCCTCAGCAGATTTTCTGGTCAACTACCCCATTTTTCCTTTGTGTCTCAAAATAATCAAATAGCTATGTTTTGGGAAATTATCATTGGCACCACTCTTGTTCACTTCTTGAGCAATTTTGTCCCCAACAATGCAGTGATAATTTTTTTTTTCCTTACATACTGTTATCAGCCATGTTCACCACTGCAGTTGGCCTCAGTTCTTCTTCTCATGTCTCTATGGGGGCTCTTCTTCCTGGCGAGTTTGTGCTGCTGGCTGCCTTAATCTCTCCATGCTGCCTGCTCAAATTCACTTTCTGGATGTTGGGTTGTTTGCCTGTTAATTAGTCTTTCCCATGCTGCAAGTCTGGCAATGCTGCCTCCTGCCGCCATGTTCCGCGTACAACCTGCTGGAATAGTGTGAAGGGACTCTGTGTTTGCAAAACTAAAGGGCCTGTTTCTTAAAGGAACTTTTTATAGAAAGGCTGAAGCCTGGTAGGCAGCACCAAAGCCTGAGTATCCACTTAACCTTTGTGTCCTGCTTGACATGATGCCTGCTACAGCCGTGGTAATTCCCCCTGCTGTCCGGTCAGCCTTGCAGTCCAGAGCACCGCCACATTTATTTTGCTAACATCTGAGTGCTTTGCATCCTTAATGTATTCATTCTCTTCACACTTAGGGACTTACTGATGGTGGGACCTCAGTGTTCCTGGCCATTACTACATCTTCCCATCCAAGGGATGCCTTGGAGAAAAACAGCTTCAGTCTGCAGATAGTTCATTTTATGCTGTGCTTAATTCAGCTGAATGAGGAGTTTGACAGAACCATATTTTTTTGTGATGGTTTAACCCATTATTCATTTCTGGCCACACTACTCTTTGTGTTCTCTCTCTCTGGTGACACCTTCCCTCTCCCCAGGGAGAACCCCAAGGAGAGCAGGACCAGCAAATTTCCCCATTGAGCACTCTGACTGCGCTCCTGGCCTTCGACTGCACATTTGCACACAGTGCTATAGACTGATTTAATCTGGCTCACTAAATAAATGCCAGGGATACAATAGGACAAGGAGTAATGGAGTAATGGCTTTAAACTAAGGGAGGGTAGATTTAGACTAGATATAAAGATGAATTTTTTACCATAAGGGTGGTGAACCACTGGCACGGTTTGCCCAGAGAGGTAGTGGAGGCCCTATCCCTGGAATCATTCAAGGCCAGGTTGGACGGGGCTCTGAGCAGCCTGGTCTAGTTGAAGATGTCCCTGCTCACTGCAGGGGGGTTGGGCTAGATGACTTCTAAAGGTCCCTTCCAAACCAAAGTGTTCTATGATTTCTCTGCTGAAGGGACAAGATGTTTTTCAGTCTGCCTATGAAGGCAGCTGGAAATTTGGTCCCCGAGACTAAACTTCGACACTGAGGGGAGTAGATGATCTGTGGATTTGGAGTTAATGAAGGTGTTTTGAAGCAGGGAGCAGCAAAGAAGTTGATGGCACCTGGATGAGCCTGACTATTCCTGGATATCATATCAGAAGGTGGCTTTGGGGCTTTGCAGAATGGTCTGATCACCCCTGGGACATCACTGCTTTCCTCCATGGAGCAAAACTGTGGCCATCCATGTCCTGAAACTCATACCTGTGGCCAGGGTATCCAGCAAGGCTGATTTCATGCTGCTGTTTTCGGGATGGAAGGGTTTTGCCTTAGATGTGAATAGCCATGTGCTGAGTTAAACTTACCTTCCTATCTGGTCTCAGTGAGAACAGTACGTATTTGCACTACGAGTGTAGATATCAATAAACCATTGTCCAATTTCACTGACCAGTATCCTTTCCAAATTCACTCTTTTGTTAGGTAATATTTTACATTTTTCGGCGACTGTCCAGACAACCCAAATGACCTTTATAAATAACTGCCAATAATCCCGTGCTTTTCACAGAAAGAGGGAGTCTGAGGAAATCAAGGCACGACTTTCTTGTTGAGTTTCTCAGACCAGTGTTTCCTGGGTCACAACAGGTGACCTGTTCTGAAAATTCAATCTTGATAGGATGCTTAAAGATTTCATTTCACCACTGTTTTCCACTGGGAGAGCTACACCAGAGGATAAGCTTCCATGCAGCTACCTGTGCTTAGTCCTACCTATGCCATCAACTGGCTCTAAGTTCACCCACTGGCTCCGACATCTCTTTGCAGGCATCATTTTTCTGTGAAGTTATGGTCCGATAGCCGACATGACCTTATTTACAAGCCACTGACATCACTCACTGAGTGTTATTAGTAGATTTAAAATTGCAAGCACACTTTGTACACCATCATGGTCAATGGAGACCGTTGGTGACTACCACCCATGCTCTCTAAGATGCTGCTGTGGCTTGTCTCGTTGTGATCCTGTTGGCCTTTCTCAGACATCACTTGGGTATGTCACTTATTGGCTCCATTCTGAGCCTTAACTTGAGTAAGTTGGGATGCCTAATCATGTGAACACCATAATTGCTGTGTACGTCAATCACATCGCACGCACGGTCAGCTGTCACAACTCCACTCCGGCTTCCTAATGGCATCTGCTTTCAGCCCCATTAATGACCGTAATTATTTTCCTAAGCATAAATTGATCCTAAAGACCGTAGTCATTTTTAGCATGATAGCACAGCAAATGATGCATCCATGGGACAGGATGAAGCCAAGGAACAGACCTTTCAAGCCCCGTTAAATGTCAGGCACACATATTGTTTACAGGGCACTTTTAGACTGTGCTGTGTTGTTCCCGTTGTTGGTTTGGAAGTTCAAACAGTTTGTCACTTCTCCTTGGCCTTTTTTGGCTGTGATCAAGGGTGGTCTTGGTAGTGTGTTTCATTTGCCCACAGCTCAAAGCTAGGTATTTTGCTCAGGCGAAGGGAGACACTCAGTAGGTCTCTTTTGATTGCTGGTTACTGAGTGCTGAGGCAAAGTGATTTGCAAAATTATTAGATATTTCGAGAGAATCTGTCAAATCAAATTTGTCTCAAAGAATTCAGCACTCCAAGCTGCAGATTATAGGTAGCCTTCTTTCCTGAAACCTATGCAGTTTTGTTTTTTCATACCATCACTGCATCCAATTTTCATTATTTTAGTCTCTGCTTTGGGGCTTCGTCAAAAGTATCTGCAGCTCAGACAGAATGTAAGTCTTGGGTGCAGTTTTCTTAGAAGACTTCATCACACATGATTAACTCATTTATAGTCTTAATTAGATCCTGATCCTGGATGACTATTGAAATATCTATAAGTTGATATTTGATTATTGGAGTAGTTAATTGTGCCCTGGGCACAGGCACCAAGGATTGACTCTGCAGAGTTAGCACTGTGAGCCGAAACACCCAGGATAATGCTGCAGCATCCAGGTTAGGGACAGGGCCGAGTGAGAGCTGGTGACTTCTGCTCTTGGGACTTCATCACCACAGAAGATTTGCAATGTTTTTCCTCAAGCTCCAGCATCCTAAAATCATACTGTTGCTGGAGAGTCTTTGCTTCCATTAAAGAGAAGTTTCTGTCTGTCACACTTGTTAAGAGAAGAAATTCAAGTGCTGCTCCTGAACTCAAAACATCAATAATCTTCAGTATTATTAGCAATGAAGAAAGAAAGATACATATTTCTGAAGAGTCAGGGTTAATTGTAGTTTCTATGCAGGACTGAAAGTCCCAGGGAAGCAGGAGGCTGTGTGTAAGAGGAGATTTCTGGGTCTGAGTGACTTCCAGAGAGCACAGCCTGCCCCACGGCTCCTGGAGCTGTCAGAATTGCTCTCAGCTGCCATTTGTGGAAGTAGATACGGTCTGAGCACCACTGTTGATTGTGGACATTGTGACCGTGGTGGCTCTCATCCACACGGTGAGCTCAGCCCAGCTTAAGAGCAGGTAGAGGTGGTTGGGGTGTGTGTGCACACGTAGGCAGCTGTCCCGTGCCTGGGATCGTGATCACCAAGTGGTTGTGCACCTTAGGAATGGATTTCCAGATGTTTTTTTCTGGCCCTGAGGCCAATTGGTGCAATCTAGCCATGCCCTTACAAGCATGTCTCATGTCTGTGCATCCTTGTTGAAACAGAGTGTTTCCATCCAGCCTGCCGACTGGGAACTGTCCCCCATCCAGGCCACTCCCCAAACCAACCTCTGGAATTATTTGTGGCCTTTCCTTCTTGGTGCGGGCCAAAACAGTGCTAGGAAGAGTTTAAGAAGATAGACCACCAAGCTATAGTGCTGGTGTCTTGGCACTGTTTCATGGAGATGTGTGCTGGCTGCCAAGCCCTACCTACACAATTAAGTGATGAATGGGCTGGAGAAGGGGGTTGAACTCATGAAGCTGCTTAGGAAGGGCTTAGCCTGCATGAAGGAGGGCAACAGGCTGCTGACCTCATTCTCTCTCCTTCCCAGCACAGCTCTCCAGGGTTTTGGGTTGAAGGACTGGTTTTGGGCAAACTTCAAGGGTTGTTCGGTCTGGCCATGACAGTGGGCTCAGACCAAGACCCTACGTTAGCCAACAGCGTGGATACATCCCAAGGGACTGCGGAGGGTCTTCCAAGTATCCCAAAATGGAGAAGCCCTGCTCATCTTGCTTTACCTGCTAATACCTACGTAGATTGGGACATGGCTGGTTTCTGCTCAGAGGGAGCTCCAGCTGCTCGGCGTTGCGCTGCGATACATCTAGGCAAGAAGGCTGCAAGCAGCTGCACATGTTTTTCAAATAGGGCTCATTTTGTGCACTGATTCATTGCAGGCAGGGCTAAATCCAAATGTTAGGCAGGAGGTAGGACTGATCCTGTGGATTTCCTCAGCCCGATGAGTGTTAATTTGATCACTGCTGCTGTGGCAGGGGGAAAACATGGGGGCGGTGCAGCTGAACATTGAGATTCTGAAAAGGGTGATGGAGAATTTAATGGATCTTGGCGGCTTAATGCTCCATTTTTCTTGTGATTCCCCCTTGTTTCTTATCTCTCGTATTTACATAAATTATGTGGACTCCAGGGAAGCTGCTAGGCATAGAAATTTAATCAACCTGATTCTCAGGAGCCTGGACACTGTGCAGCAAAAAGAGGAAAGTGGAGTGGAATGCAAAAAAAAAATAAAATTTAAAAAAAAAAAGAAAGAAAGAAAGAAAACATCAGAGCGCAGGATGTGTCAAAAGGGATTGTTAATAACACCAGCCCCGAGCCCCGTTCAGCAAGGAGCTGGATTTCAGGAGCGGGGAAAGGATGACATCACCTTTTGCAGCACACGGGTTTTCTTGCAAGCGAGAGCGAGCTGGCTTTTACGCGCGGCAGGTGAACAGCAGCCGGGGAGGCAGTTTAACCGCTCTCAGCCCTGCAGCACAGCACTATTAATTTGGTGATGCTGGTCGGAAGATCCTGGTGCGGGATCTCCTCTCGTAATACCCTTCCCACTGCGGCCAGGCTTCTTTTTTTTCCAGTTCCTCAGTCCCTGTTAGAGGAGGGATTGAATAAAAGGGCTAGGAAAGACGTCGTTGCAGAATTGCCCAGCTCCTCCTCGCAGGATGACATAATGCTTGGTGTGGTCTCTGAACTCGTGGTTTGCAGAGGAGGGGTCTGCTGGGATGCAGCGTGGGCAGAGGTACACCCACATCTTGGTTAAGGACACCGGCTGGATTCAAGCAAGGGTGGAAATTCAGGAGGAAAACTGAACGAAGGGGGATCCACCCTGATTTTACTACTTGATTTTGAGTGCTCCGTGTTCAATAGACAGACCCTCCCCTTCCTAATGCAGCTCACACTCTGCTTTTGGATATTAAAAAAAAAAAAAACAACGTTCTTTTGTTTCAGGGTGATTTCTCCCTTTTATTTTGAGCTGACTGCTGACGTGGGAGATTGAAACACTTGGTTTTTAAAACGCAAGACTAGAATTCTGACAATTTCCTACTGATTCTTCGATACCTTTTTACTTCTAACGCAAACCCGTTACCCAGAGTCATATATCACTTCCCTTGGCTCTGGCTGTTTTTCAGCTAAGTGATGTTTCTCCAGGATGTTGGGAGGCTCAGACTCAGCATCAGGAAAATCTCCTTTTTCACAGGAGACTGTGTAGCACTGGGAGAGGTACTCAGGAAAGTGGGGGTATCTCCACCCTCGGAGGTTGTTAAGACCTGGTTAGCCCACCCCATGGCTGACCTGAGCAGGTGTTGGCCATAGTCCTGCTTCAAGCAGATGGTCAGATGGAGACCTCCAGACTTCTCTTCCACTCAAAGTTTTGGTGATTCTCTGCAGTCTCAACGAGGCAGGAGATCTGTTGGGCTGGTTTTCCACCTGAATATTGCGTGACACAAAGCCAAGTACTTGACAGAAGTCCTTCGCAGTTACCCTTATTAACCAGATCTGGTGTCTGAGCAAAGACAGATGGGAGGATTTTATTGTGGGGATTTCAGGCTGCCGTTGCACACTGCACCCTGTTACTGATCCTGGTCTTCACTTGCCTGCTTTCCCCCCACTCGCGGCAGGATCAGCATGCCCAAGAAATACTTTGGGAGAGTCCCATTAAATTTCTTGCTACTCCTTCACTGCTGACAGTCTGGGAAATTACACTAGCTGTCACTGCTGAAGACAGCTTTATCGGATGCTGGGCTTATCACAGCTCACCTTATGTATGGTGACAAGCTGCATTGACTGCATTATTAATCTGACAGGCAAATGCTCCTGCACAAGGGGGAGCAGGCCAGGATATGAACCATTAGATCCAAGGGTCTTCCTTGCCAGGTTGTGGAGGGGGAGCATCCCTCCTTGTCTTGCCCATTAGCTCGGCCGAATGCTGTCTAGGCTACTGCTGCCAAACTGCTCAGGAGAATTGGGTCTGATGACCAAAATGCTGCTCTAAAGTTCATGGAAGCATGACGAGACCCTCGTTGGCAGCAGTGAAGAAGTGTTTTGTCAGTTCATTGTTTTCAGTGATGTTTAATGAGCCAGCTGAGGAAGGTTTGAGGAAGCCTTTATCATTAGTTTACTGCTAGTCTAGAGCAGAAGGCTGTTTTTTCCCTTTGTTTTCTCCTGAAATATCCCCCTTTCAGGTCTTTATAGCTCTCCATCCCAGTTCTGGGTTAGTGTTGATTCAGCCCGTGTAGAGCTGGCCCATCACTGACAGCAGAGCAGAAGCAGTAGGAGCTCCATAGTGACACTCTGTAGTGAGAGGTGTGATGCAGAGTAAGGTATTGCTGATGCCTTCTCCTCTGGTGTAGCAACCCACCCCTTCCACTACGGACAAGAACAAGGCTTCATTTTTCTGGGTGTTTTAAAAAACATTCAGGGCATTCATGTTTTTCATATGTAGGCAGTGGTGGCTACAACATACAGCAACTGGGATTTTTGGATAAACAGCATGAACAGAGCAGAAGGGCCATCTACCTTTGGGAAAAACAAGAAGATATAAACAGTGGGAGTCATCTAACCGGAAGAAAACCTCCACAGTGTAGACACTTATTTCTGAGCTGTTACAGTGACCCCTTTTACACTTAATGGAAGGAAACATGTATCTAAAGTAGCACAAATGCATTTCTCTCAGAGAGGACCTGGGGCAACTAACTCAAAAGTAGATGATAGCTATATTTTAGTCACCTAAGGTTCAGTCCAGCTTGTCATATTATTCATTACTTATTGCTTTTTCAGCTTCAGCATTTTGCCTAAATACAGGTGCCTAGCATCACTTGAGATACCTAGAGACATCCTTATGGGGACAGCGGTTTGGATATAGGACCTATGGGAGCCCCATGCCCTTCTGGACTGGCAGCAAGAGGCTAGGTGGCATCCTCAAAGCTGTCTCGAGGGGTACAGCACAGGCTACTCAGGGACATGCTCTCTTGCAGGTGTGTAACAGGAGGGTGTGTTGGAGCCCACCAACAAGGCAAGTTTCAGCAATGTTTGGCCAGTCAGACCTTCCTTCTTGTTGGCAGTGGCTGGTGGTGCGGTTAAAGGTAGCCCAGCTCCAGCCCCAGAGCAGCACTCTGCCTTCACACCTTCACCCTGAGGGGGTTCTTGCAGGTTCCCTTCATTTTTCCTTTTTTTTTTCCCCATTTGACTACAGTGTGGGGTTGTGCTTAGGGATAAGCCATGACCTCTGTTCTATCTGCTTGCACCAGGAGCCAGGTCAAGGCCGGAATTTTACCCACAAGGCTTTCAGTCAGCTTCAAAATTACCATCCTGGCAGTTGCTTCTGGAGGCACAAACACAGAGACAACGAAGTCTGGGTGGCCCAGGAGCAGAAACACGTGCTAGGTGTCTCCGTGACTTCTTCTTGAAAGGACACTGGATTTTGTCTCCATAATGTCACAAGCACAGGGAAGAAGGTTGGTACATCCTGGAAATGCGAGTCTGCCCAAAAACCTTATCCTACTGGGACTGAAAATATGGAGTATCTGAATCACAGCTCCTGGGAAAGAAAATCATGACATTTCTGTAATCCTGTGGGGTTTTAAGCTTTCTCTTCTGAAATGTTGAATTTTCCTTTGAAAAATGTGGATCAGACCCCAAAACTTTTATTAGTTTTTGTAGCTGAGAGGTGTATCCCGTTCCTCATTTCCCTTATAGTCCAAATTTCTACCAGTCACTACAGGAAGATATTTCCTAGAAGAAAGCCAGCCATGCTGATCAGGAAATTCTGGCTACGTATATACACTTAATAAATAAAACAGAGCCTTTTGACCACATCCATTTTATTAAACTCTCTTACCCTATAAAACGGAGTGGCCATATCAGGGCTGCTGTCCCTGCCCAAGCTAATTGCTGAAGCTTGCCAAAAAATTGTGAAAGAGTGGGCAAAAACTAAAGCAAGAACCGTCCTAAAGAAGTTCAGATTTTAAAAGTGTCACGTTTAAGACCTTGATTTACTAACACAGGTGTAATCTGTCTATCCAGAAGATCTTGTGCCCAAATGCAGGGTCTGTTGCATGCCTGCGTGGCTCATCAGGACAGGATGGTTGTGGCATTTTTGTTGGTTGCCAGAGGTACCCAAGATGTGTCCAGCATCACGTTGCCTTGGCTTGGTTCCTTAGCCTCAGAAGCAGGTAGTGACAGCCAAGTTCATCTGGCGGTCCCCTTCAATCTGCAGCCAGACTTGGACCCCAGATCATGTCTGAGGTGTGATTGATTGCACGGACACAATGCACCAAAGACAGTAGGATAGGCAGGGCTCTTCGAAACATTTGCAGTGATTTATCTCTTGCAATATAAAGAACAGCTTTGTACTATAGTTTTCTTCAAAAGTTTAATTAAAAAGTTCTCTTTCTTTCTTTCCTTTTGTCCTCTGAAAATACGAGGAGAAAGGAGATGGATAAAAATAAAAAAAGAAGTGAAGTTAAAGCATGCAAATGTTGATTAAAAAATATCAACGCACTCTACTGTGAAATGCTAACAATGGTTCCCATGGCTCCTGTCTCCCGAGTGAGAACAGCCCCAGTGGGTGAACTTTTGATTTCTAAAAGCACAGCCACTTCTTGAATGGGCGCCATTAGTTACTCACACTCAGAAAGGCAATATCTGCTGTGGGAGATAAAATTGCCTGGTGAGCTCCCATGTTTGGAAAGTGATGTCAGTCAAATTCCAACCTGAAACAAGTTTCTGATCTTTGAACAGTGTGGGTAGGTAGCAATGGGGACAAATCACCAACATAGACCATGGTTTTTTTTCCATTATTTGCATGGAGAAGTCAAACCTGGATAGCTTTCTGGAAGCCAAAAGCCATGATAGGGATCTGATGACGTTCTCCAGTGAAATTCCCTGCCACAGGTATGAAGAGCAATCGCTTCAGAAGCTCACTACTGTCCTGTTATGCCACCTCCCAGTCTGCACATTCATGAAGAAAAAAACCCCAAAGAGTCATTTATTAGTATTTAATTGTCAGTTTCACTTTGCCCACTTCACAGCAATATTTAGCACTAACACAGCACTTTAACCAACATGTGGAAATTTCACAGTGTTTATTTCGTCTGGCAACTGAAGAGTAGTAGTAACCTCAGTGAGTTTCTCCAGAGCTTGCTCTTTTACCTCCTCCTTCTTTCTTCCCAACAGGTCAGCAGATTTCTACTCGCAATCGATATGATCGCTAGAAAAACATTAGCCTCCGATAAAGATACCCTAATCCATTCAGTACCTGGCGTGCAAGGCAGGGAGCACAGGTCAAGAAAGTGGAAAGAGTTGTAGGTTATTTGTAAGATCTTGGCCTAGCTGCACCACTCCCTGCTGAAGACACCGTAGTAGACGGCTTTGATGCCCCCAACTGCCTCCTTCCCATCTTGTGGCCCCAACATGCAAAGGGTATGTGATGACATTTGCAAGCAGCCGACAAGACAGGGACAAATCACAGTTCAGCCCACACAGCTTCTCCCTAAAGAGCTCCGGGGCTTCCAGGGCTTCAATTGGGGCAGCTTTTGAGGGAGTCCTGGGAAAGCCAGGGCAAAGCCATCCCTCCCCAGGATTTCAGAGTATTGGGTACCCTTGCTGCAAACACAAGCAGCGGGCTCAGCAGAGGCTGCCTTGCAGATGCTAGCTCAACTTTTGGGTGGAATTTGCTGAGACACTTGAAATGAGCCAGGCTTGGCGTTGAAAAAAATCTCAGTTTTACTGGTCCGGCCAGCTTTAAAGTCCATCAAGTGCAGGCTGAGCAACAGCAGGATGGTGTGAGAACAAGGCAAACACACAGCGCTGCATCCCAGGATGCTCCTGAAGGGCCTTCCTGAGCTAGATGTTGTGCTGTCAGTTTAATAACAGGATTTTTCCTCAGTGGTTGGATTCGTCTATTATTTCTTTCTAAATGCTTGGCAGCATGAGAAGGAGTTGCCCAGTTCAGCTGTGCTATGTAGGAAAAAAAAAAAAGAGCCTTCCTTTTGCTAGGTTTGAACTGTCACCTAAACATTTCATGTGGTGCTCCTAGCTCTTGCTAGGAAAATCTTTCATTGCAGGGCACTCGTGATTTTAAAGCTTCTTATCTTATATCACACCAGTTGTCCCTTCTTGGGGCTGAAGAGTTTTGGTCTGTATGACAGCTTTTCCAATAGAAACTGCTCCATCCTTGTGACCTCCTTCGCTATGCTTCTCTGAGTTTTTTCTAGTGCTGCTGCATCCTTTTGGAGATGAGTGGGCACCACAAACACATGCCACACCGTATCCTGGACAGTGAAGCAGTAGCATCATTTCTTGTTTGTTCTCTTCCTTTCTCAGTCCTCCCTTTTATCTGATTTTGCTCTTCTGACC
This sequence comes from Opisthocomus hoazin, assembly GCF_030867145.1. Taxonomy (NCBI): domain Eukaryota; kingdom Metazoa; phylum Chordata; class Aves; order Opisthocomiformes; family Opisthocomidae; genus Opisthocomus; species Opisthocomus hoazin. The sequence continues at coordinate 129,240,421 of NC_134415.1, forward strand.
CATTCCCGGGCTGTGCGGGTTGCACAAGCCGTGGTGGCTGCAGGGCTGGCAGAAGCACATTGCAGCCGTCTGGCTGGAGAAGACATGGTGCGGTGAGAAGTTTTCCAAGCCCTCCCTTTACAGCCCGAATGCTTTCCCCCCGCCTCTCCACCCTGCCTAACTGCGATTGCTCTGCCTTCTCCCACTTTCTCTGCCTGGCACAGATGGTTGGAGGTTTTTCTGAGGCTGAAAACACAGTGTAAAGACACCGAGGCCATCGTATTCCTGCGTGAGGCTCAGCCTTATGGAGGGAGCAGTTGGCCACTGTGGCCATCAGGCAGCTGCAGCTGCTCGTCCCCATCTCTTCCCATTGACCTAGAGTGGTTTTGTTACAAACAGGTTGGTGGATTTAATTAGAAACAGCAAAACATTTTGATTTATGATTCCTACCCGCCTTACCTTCTCCCCTCCCTCTCTGCTCTCTAGCTTCACGCTTGTCAGAGCAGATATTTTTAATATATATATATATTTTTATCACAAGCCACTCCTTCAGCACTACAGGCAAAGCTGTTAGCAGGGGAGAAGATGCCCAGCTTACAAGTAGCTCTCCAATTACTATTGCTTGCTGTAGTGATTTTCCAGGAGAGGCAAAGGGCTGTATCCTGGCCGTTTCTCTTTCCTCCACAGCGAGATGTTCACCTCTACTCATAGCATCATCCCCCGGGTCTCCTGGGTGGCATGTCCATCCTTCACCGTGGTGGAGAGCTGATCCTCTTTGCGCTGGCTTCCACTCGGTCCAGAACTGTGCTCTGTGTCTGCTTTCCCCCGTTACCAGACATCAAGGCGTTAATAAATCAGCCCCTCTGGTCATCTACCCTTGAGGTGATTATCAAAAGCTGAACTGAATCCCAGGGCGGGGGCAACAGGAGGGGAGCGTCACTGCAACCACTGAGTTTGCCAGATCCCCATCCAAGTTTAGATTTGATTCATGAATTAGGAGGAAAGAGATTCCTTTCTATATACATCAGGCTGGGATGCGTGTGTGTACGGGTATAATCAAATGAGTCATTTTCATGCTCATTTGTGGGTCAAATATAAAGTCACAGCTCGCAGAACAAAGACTGCGAGCCAGGATTTGCGGTGAAGGGGATGCAGCTCAGGGATGGAGGGATGGGGCAGATGAGCGCCAGTCCCCATCGCGTGGCCATGGCAGGAGGGGCTCCTCCATCCCTCCCAAGCAGCCAGGAGCAGCGATACGATCTCTGCTGCCGGCGTTGCTGCTGTGGCTCCGCGGAGACTTGGTCCAGACCTGCTGTCTGCAGGAAACCAGAGAAAGGCAGGCGAGTAATGGAAGGGCTGAAAGAGGTGCCAGATGGTGAGCAAAGTTCAGCTCATGTAACGCCTCAGAGAGTGTGAGGATGGGGGAAGGACAGGAAGACCGTGGCTATGGTCTCCTGATGCCTCCATGTGGAGCAGGAACCCAACAAAGCAACTTTTCTCCTTATCTTTAGCTACAACGAGGGGTACGAAGACCTAGCTGCTTCCTTGGATTGCCAGTGAGAAACCCTTTGCCTTTCCAAAGACAGTGATTCAATCTGCATGAAATTACAGATTTATTTTATTCTATTTCATTTTGAAATAGCGTTTTGCCATGAGAATACATTACACAGTAATGGGTCATCCCATCCAGCACTATGGATGGCACACGCTGAATATGAAGTTTAAAAAGTGAAATACAACCACGAAGAATAGTTTTGCGAAGAAGTGACATTTCCTAGGTTTCTAAAAAGAGATTTCTCAAATCATCCCAAAGGTCTTTTACACAAAATCTTCAAAATACTGATTTATTTATCCCAGCTTGACCTCAAAGCTGATTTCCCACATTTACGTCAGACAGCAGTTCCTGGTTTGACCTACTCCACCAGCAGGAGATTGTTTGTATAGATGTACAAGTGAATAAATAAATCTTCTATATGGTCATATATATGATAAGTATACACACATGTTGTTTATTTATTCATATAAATATTTAAGTCATAAATTAGGTTTTTGTCCATTGATTTGTGTATGCCATATACCTCTATGTATATGTATATTCATGTATATACACCTATAATGAATAAATAAGCCATAGATATGTATGCGTGTATCACAGAATCACAGAATCACAGAATAGTAGGGGTTGGAAGGGACCTCTGTGGGTCATCTAGTCCAACCCTCCTGCCGAAGCAGGGTCACCTACAGTAGGCTGCACAGGATCTTGTCCAGGAGGGTCTTGAATATCTCCAGAGAAGGAGACTCCACAACCCCCCTGGGCAGCCTGTTCCAGTGCTCCGTCACCCTCAGAGGGAAGAAGTTCCTCCTCATGTTCAGACGGAACTTCCTGTGCCTCAGTTTGTGCCCATTACACCTTGAAGGTGTAGGTTTGTACTTATATCTATGTTTAAGGCTAAGTGTATGTGTATGTGGTTTATGTATTCATTATATATTTTTCCTTGGGATACATTGTCCTCTGCGTTGCTCATAAATTTTAAACAAATCAAAACTGTTTAAAAGTTCATTCTAGAGTCATTACATAAAGAGACTTGTGGGCAAAATCCTGGGAAAGACGGAAGTGTGGCAACAGTCCAGTATCAGAAAATGGGTTTGGGTGAATGTGTAGGCAATTTCTAAATAGAATTCTTGGACCAGAAGGATGGGATTCACCTCACCTGAATTGGTACTTTGGCAATGGAGATATTTCCAAATCATAGAATCATAGAATCGTTAAGGTTGGAAGGGATGAACTCTAAGATCATCAAGTGCAACCATCAACCCATCACCACCATGCCTGCTAACCACGTCCTGAAGTGCCATATCTACACTTTTTTTTAACATCTTCAGGGATGGTGACTCCACCACTTCCCTGATCAGCCTGTTGATGAGGTATATAATATATAATTAAGCTCATATTTCATCTCAGCACAAAGCAGGCCTCTGAAACACATCAGATGGCTCTCACTGTAAAAAAACACAACTTTTTCTTCCTGTTGAATGCAAAGGGCACTGTGCATTACTAGTGCGGATGGGAGTGTGGGCAGTGGGTCCCTGACTGCCACCTGGAAGGAGCTCCATCCCCTGTAGCCATTGGAAGCACTGACAGTCATTGCTGTTCCGTTGCCCATAAGTTTTGTGCACCACCTCATCCTCCCGCTCTCTGAGTGAGAGGTTCCTCCAGAGGATGACTCAGTGTAGGAGAGTGGTTTTGGGAGATGAGTCACCCTCTGCAGTTGCCCCTTGCTCTCCCTTGGCCACAGAAGAAACCCGGTTGACATCAGACATCTGATGTTGGAGACACGAATAACCTAGTGCCCTGAGCACACACTGCACATCCGCTCACCACAAAGACCCCCCAGCGCCTCGTGTCAAGCTGGAAACCTGCAGTACCCAAACTACTAGAAAAACATGGACCAGAAGGAGAAGCCAAGGGCATCATCCCATCCCACCAAGGCTGGCTGCACCACAGCATTGCCACCATCCACATGAAAAAAGCTTTCCACACAGACCGCCTCATCCTTGCCTGACTCCTCACCCAGCCTCTCCTACTGCCTCTTTGACCCAACCCTCACCTTCAAGGATGGTGGTACCATCCTGCAGTGGTGTAGGATGTGGACACCAGGAGTTAAGCCGTGCTGGCTGCAGGTTGCGATCCCAGTGTGTCTGCAAAGGGACTCGTTCCCACGAAGTCGGTCACAAAATCGTTCCCTCACCAAATGATGAGCCTAAAACTCTTTGACAGCAGCCCTCGAAGGCACTGTCAGCCGTGATTGTGTTGGACATTGCACCCCAGGCGCAGGCAGCCTCTCGCTGATTTGGGATGATAGAGGATGGGGCAAGGAAGGTTTGATTTTTTTATTGTACTTCCTTCTCCACGTGCCTGCCCATGCAGCTTCGTAGTAGTGTGGCATCGCATGAGTAATCCCCCAAGACTTACAGTACGCCGGGAAGCCTACGAGACAGCCTGCCAGCGCCCAAGAGGCTTTACAGAGCTCAGACCTCTTAGCATATAGTTGTGCTTTCACCAACTGACGTGGCAGGGGTGGGGGTCCCTGTATGTCGGTCCTTGGCAAAATGCTCATTGAGAGGAACAAGGCATTTTACGTTGAAACTACTTACTCTCCCCCAAAGGAAGTTACCCATTTGTCAAAAGCAACTGTTTTAAGTTGGGAAAACACTGGTGTTGGGAAATCTTTCATGGGAAGGACTTCATTTTGGGTCAAAGATGGTCTTCTGGCTCCGTATCTCCACCTCTGAAGTAGCTAAGTTTGTGCATATGTGGATGGGGTGCGTCTCCCATACCCTGGCAAGCACAGGGGGATAAAGAGTTAGAAGGCAGTTTTGCAGGTGTAGACATGGGCTTTCTGTCCCATCTGTCATAATTTTACCTTCTTGGCCCTGTTTTACAAATGCCACCAAGCTGAGGAAGACAAACCAAGTCTCCTGTCCATGCAGGATCTCCCTACCATTGAGGAGGTTTTTGTTAAGCCCACACTAAATGTCCACCCTGGCTTGCCCATTTGCTGATCACGTTGTGCATCCTCAGTATTAACCCCAAAGTCATCTTGCACTTAAAATTCACACCCTGCCCTACAAAATGCCTCCAAGGAAATGAAGGGCGACACATGGGACACTCAGAGGGGCTTTCTGCACCCGGGCTCTGCAGGAGCCGTCCATCCCCAGCCCTCCTCCTTCTCCATCCTTTGGATCAGGCTGCGTCCGCCTGCGCACGTCGGTTTTGATGAGGTTGTTTTAGAGCCTGGGAGGAGAGCGTTTTTCCTGTGAAAGCCACTGAATGGCAGGTTTCATCTCCCGAGCTGGCTCTCAAACACAGAGCAAAACCATCCCCGGCTCTCCCTCCGCTCATTAACGCGCAACTGGGAGCGAGGCAGGAACTTCCTAATGACTCGCGGCTCAGGAGCGAGGAGACGGCGCTTTTGTTATTGTCGTGTCGGAGCCGGTTTCACGTTTGATTCCTCTGATGGTAGGAGGGGACTGCTGACAGCAAGGCTGAAAGCAGGCATCGTCAGGAGAGGAGATGAAGGCCCAACCTAATGACTTTTCTTTTTTTTTTTTCGTCCTGTGCATTTAAAGAGCTGGGCTGGGGAATCTGGAGGCTTGGACAGCATGAAACACCTCGCTTTTGAATGGCTGTAGCAATTTAAATGGGGGAACTCAGAGACAGGTGAATTTTTTTCTTTTCTTCTTTTTCATAATGTTTTTTATTGAAGTGATGGCTGTGGAAAGCACTGGAGGTAACCATTATGTTCTGTAATTACTGCTCACTGGTGAGAAAGCAGGCAGAAAACCAGCCCCATAAGTCTGGCAGTTCTGGAGCAGTTCATTTGCCATGGAAGATACAGCCCTGGCTTTCATGCTAGCATCACCAGAGGGTTTGAGCATCATTCCCCAAATGCAGGAGGATGAACAGGGTCCTCCACCATACCTTGTAATCAGTTGGCATCGCCAACTGACAGCCAGCAGAAGACCTGGGTTCAGATCATATCCAACGTGATTTGCATGGCGACAGGCTGAAGTGAGCTTTATTTCTCACCTCCACCCATTAGCACCTGCACCACAGTGCTGGTGACCATCATGCACACAGCAGGGTGATGCTTTGGCCTTCTGGCTCCTCCATGGAGTACGTATGTGCGGGTGGCACCTGTCCTACCACAGCCCCATTGCCTGATCCACATGTGTAGGCTGGGCATGGCCTCATTTGAGGACAACCTTGGATCCACCTGTGGTCCCCCCAAGGCCTGGGTCCACTCCTGCTGCAACAATCTGATATTTGAGCAGGGATCTGAACTCCAGCCCTTACCCACCATGGGCTACCCCATGAGGATCTACTCTCACCAGCTGCCTTCAGCATCACCTCTCTTTTAGTTTCTTCTTTGGTTCTACCAGTGAACCAAAAAAAAAAAAAAAAAGGTTATGTGGTTATGTGCATTGCTTCACTAGACCTCTATTTAGTAGAAAGAATACCATGGTGATGTTAGTGGGGTTTTTTAATCCAACTAGGTAGGCACAATATCATCTCTCACCACAGTCTCTGATCACCTTATCATATAAACACCCAGAAGACTGAAAGAGAAATTGATTATCAACCCGAAGATATACTTCCATCCCCTATGTGCTTTCTTTGGTTTATGGAGAACGGTCTTCTAGAGCCATCCGTGGAGTTTCTTTATAATAAACCTCACATCTTTTAAAAAGGAGCTCCCTCTGTTTGCTTTCAAGTAGGTAAAACATGGGACTTGAAGCCCGAAGTTTGTGTTTAAACCAGGGATGTAATCAGTGACTCTTCTCCAACCTTGAGATGAACCTGCATGGTCTGCTCACATTTGCACAATCAAATCTCTCAGCCACCAAAATGATGTGGCAACACCCCAGGTGTTTTATTGCAAATGGTCCTTTGCTTCAGCTGATTCCCCATCCATGTCTGGGAACTGTCTGGAGAAGGCTAATTCTCCTAGCACAAAGCTGTGACAGGACCATGCATAAAATTTATGTGTGGACAGTCAGGCTTCAGCCCTTTTCCACATGCCCATACGCTCTTGAGTTTTCTAACATGGGTGTAGTCATACTGTTCCTGCAAAACGTTGAATGAAAGTTATTAAAAGTGATAGCTGAGGTGTGAAAAGTCCCGGTTGTACAGTCACTTTATTTTCTGCAATTCAAGAAGATACTTCAAAGGGTATGTTTCATTCTGAAGTGGCTGGACATGTTCCTCCCCATCACTGAGCAGATGTCATAGTCCATTCCACATTGACCTACCTTCCCTGTGTTTCTCGTAGCAGATGTACTAACAAAAGTACATATTTAAATGGTAATACATATATCCGTGTTTTTTTGCATTGAAATTCACCAAACCATGCGGTACTACCGTTTTATGCGCTTTGCTGTTTTTGCAGACATTGTATGATTTACTAAAGCGTTAATTTCCTATAGCAAATGTTATAATGGGGTACGAAAGTAAAATTGATTTTAAATTACCACAGCAAGCTTGCAGAAACACTCCCATTATTCAGTAGAATGGGTGAAGGCACTGCAGTTTTCACTGCTGTGAAGGAAAATATGTTATTTAAGATCATGGGCTCTTGAGTGGCATTGCTGGGCTTTGGTGACACAATTTTGGTGGAGTCAGATTATTAGGGAGCATGCTCTTAAAAGACTTCGATTGAGAGCAACCTGGTCCAGGAAGAAAAGCAATGTGTTACCGTAACTTGGTTTGCTTTGTGTTTTATTGAAATGACGCTGGTGGGGATGGTGCTCTGGCAATCACCAAGAAGCTCTCTGACTTTGATCGGTGTAACAGAGAGAGATTGAGGCACTACTTTGCCTTCTGAGGACTTGTCCCTGATACTGCTAAAAGAAAGGATTGCCCCTTCCTTGCGACTGCCTCTGTGCGTGGACAGCTGCCCTCGGTTTGGTGCTTCCCAAACAAACACACCATTTTTCACGTGAAGGCTGGCATCCTAAATTAAATCTCACCAAGGGTGGCTGGAGCCAAGGGAGAGGGAGCGGGCAGACTGCAAAGCCCAAGGGCTCTAACTCAAAGTCTGCTTTAGCCAGAGTGATGTCTTCTGATGCTGGGATGCATTGGGAGTGGAATGCCCTCAAATAAGCAGTCTGTGTCGTGAAGAAAATTAGAGCCGAGGACCCTCCTACAGCCGTAGTAATGAATTGTGGGGTCCCATCCTGAAGGCTTTACTCTTCTTCAGGGGACTGTCCAGGAATGAGCAGGCTGCCAGTGCCCTGGGACAGGATCCTGTGCAAGACTAAGGCTCTGCAGAGGCAACAGCCACCTCAGACTCGCTTAAGCTCGTGGAGTCAGAGATGCTTTCCCATGGAAGAAGACTGACGATATTAAATGTTGACAGTAAATCGACATAAGGCGTTATTACATCCTGTCCTTCCTGGTTTATGAGAGCAGACTGCACGGTTGCAGCTATGGCGTAGCTGCCCTGCTGTCTGGAGCCCCTCTGCTCATCCCGTTCCCTGCAGGCGCTGGATGGGCTCATCCTGGTTTGAAGGTTCAGAGGGTTCATGGATGTGGCCAGATTCTGCCTGGTAGCCTCAGGGCAAGAGAAGGACCCTGAAATGTTTAGTTAATTACTTTATATGAGGTCCCAGAGACCAGAACAAATCTCGGTGTTAAAAACAATTCCCTTTCTTAGCCCAGTAAATGACATGAGCCCTGAAACTGCTCGTTCCTCACCTAATGCTTCTGCTCCGTAAACATCGTGTAAGAGAAGTGCTTGTTTGCACTTGGGAGCATGCGGGGACTCTATGATTTGACACGAATAATTCATAGGAATGTTTGCTCCCACGACGGCGTGCTGCAAGGAGAAGATGAAATGAGACAGATCATTTGAATTCCCCATTGCCGTGGCTGCATACGAAGGCTTACATGCAGATGTTCACAGAATCACAGAATCACAGAATGGTAGGGGTTGGACGGGACCTCTGTAGGTCATCCAGTCCAACTACCCTGCCAAAGCAGGGTCACCCAGAGCAGGCTGCACAGGACCGCGTCCAGGCAGGTCTTGAATATCTCCAGAGAAGGAGACTCCACAGCCTCCCTGGGCAACCTGGGCCAGGGCTCCATCACCCTCAGAGGGAAGAAGTTCTTCCTCGGGTTCAGACGGAACTTCCCAGGCTTCAGTTTGTGCCCATTTCCCCTTGTCCTGTCGCTGGGCACCACTGAAGAGTCTGGCCCCATCCTCTTGACACCCACCCTTGAGATACTTATAAGCATATATTAGGTCCCCTCTCAGCCTTCTCTTCTCCAGGCTGAACAAGCCCAGCTCCCTCAGCCTTTCCTCGTAGGAGAGATGCTCCAGTCCGTGAATCATCCTCGTAGCCCTCTGCTGGACTTTCTCCAGTAGCTCCTCATCTTTCTTGAACTGGGGAGCCCAGAACTGGACACAGCACTGCAGATGGGGCCTCACTAGGGCAGTGTAGAGGGGAGGAGGACCTCCCTCAACCTGCTGGCCACACTCCTCCTAATGCATCCCAGATGTTGAGAGCACCCACAGCAGTAAGCTGTTTATCGATATCACAACCATTTCTAATCCAGCATGGGTTCTAGGGAAGGAAGGAAAGAAAAGCAGTTATGCAACAGGATGAAGCTATGACCAAATGGAGGCAGGGTGACCTCAGAAATACAGGTTTTGCTGCATAAGACCAAGGGTAAATTGTCCTGTTTTCCTACATTATAGCTGTGCTTGTCTGAAGGGTAGACCCTGATGACGATGGCTTCCAAATAAAAACCAGGATAATGACCACAAAATGTCTAGTATGGGCTAGGGATGCTGCGACATAGCCATGCTGTGTGCAGATACATTCCCACATATTTCTCTGTTTCTGTGTCCCCTCCTACGTCGGATCACCCAGCAATTGAAATTCTAAGTTGTCTCGGCAGTACTTGACATGCATTTTTGTTAAAAATCAGCTTTAACTGCTAAAACCACTATTTCATTTTTTGGTTGCCATTTTTATTGACGTTTGTCACTTCTGAAGAGCCCAAACCTCAACCTCACCATCCTTCTTCCTTGCCTCTTTCTCCCCTGCAGATCTGACCAGTATGATTTCTGGACACTTAGAGAGTTTGAGTCACTTTGGAGTCAAAACTGATCAGATGATTGACAACAAGTAGCTAAATGAGACACAGGGCTGGATGTGACAAAGCAAACACCGAAATTTACTAATATTTGTCAAGTGACATCAAATCCTTCCATATCTAATCTTAAACTCTTCAGATTTGGGGGGTTCCACTGAACTGTATAAATCTCCTTTGCATCACTGCTATGGTTCAAATCTGTCCCTCAGAGCTTCAGTAGACAAATGGAAAAGAAATTGATATCAGAGGCCAAATCTCCAACAAGTACTACCAGCCTCAGCTTAAGTAGACAGAGTAAATTTATTTGTCTTCATGTGCTTTCGACACACATGTCGACATGGATTGTTGTAGGGCATGTGTGCACTGACAGGTGGGATGATCTCCTCATGCTTTGAGACGTCCTGACAAGACTCAGAAATGATCGACAAGTCTCACCAGAGTCTTAGCACGGTGCTGCGCCCAACATAGCAAAACTTGCTGAGGGTCACTCTTTCAGGCAGGTGTCCCCTGAGGAAAAGTGATTCCGGCTTCACCTTTCTTTCTTGCCAGTCTATAGAAGTACCCAGTTCAAGAAAGATGAGGAGCTACTGGAGAGAGTCCAGCGGAGGGCTACAAGGATGATGAAGGGACTGGAGCATCTCTCCTATGAGGAAAGGCTGAGGGAGCTGGGCTTGTTCAGCCTGGAGAAGAGAAGGCTGAGAGGGGACCTTAGAAATGCTTATGAATATCTGCAGGGTGGGTGTCAGGAGGATGGGGCCAAACTCTTTTCAGTGGTGCCCAGCGACAGGACAAGGGGCAATGGGCACAGACTGAGGCACAGGAAGTTCCGTCTGAACATGAGGAAGAACTTCTTCCCTCTGAGGGTGACGGAGCCCTGGAACAGGCTACCCAGGGAGGTTGTGGAGTCTCCTTCTCTGGAGATATTCAAGACCCGCCTGGACAAGGTCCTGTGCAGCCTGCTCTGGGTGACCCTGCTTCAGCAGGGGGTTGGACTGGGTGACCCACAGAGGTCCCTTCCAATCCCTAACAGTCTGTGATTCTGTGGTTCTGTGATTCTATTTATCAGCCTCAGCCCTGACCCCTCTAACAGGGCTTGGAGGGGGCCTGTTTGGGTGAGCCAAAACCGGCTGACACAGGATGACGATGACACCAAGGGTGGTGGCATCAGGGAGGGCTTTTCTCCTCCCTCCCACTCATGCAGAAATAAAGATGGTCAGGAGCAAGAATACCTTTGTGCTGGGATGGGGTTTTATGGCAGGGGTCTTGGCCTCATGTGAACCATGAGTGAAGCTCCTGACTCACACAGATTCCTGGCGTGCACCTTCCCTGATGGCTGAGACAAGGCAGCATCGGTGGGAAATCAAGGGTCAGGTTTTGGCTCTTCCACAAGCTCCCTCTGTGACCGCGGGCAATTTATTGCATCTCTCAGTGCCTCGGTCCCCTGCTGTTAATAACACATCCTTTCCTTTGCTGTGTTTCTGTCCTTGTCAGTTTAGACTGTAAATCCTTTAGGGCAAGAACTGTCTCTTACTATGTGTGTGCACCAGACTCAGTACAATCAAACTCTGATCTCAGCAGAAGTCTTTTAACATTGCTGAAATATAAATAACAGTGATACCTGGGACTCCCAGGTTCTGTGACCAGGTCTCTCTGGCATTGAAGCCAGGGACAAGCTGCTTTACCCGTTGGTAGAACAAAGTGTGTCTAAAACAGTGGTCGGAAGGACTGGCTGAATGGGAGAGGAGAACAGGATCTATTTATGAATAACTTTAATGGTAGGGTTGACGGGGTGCAAGAGCTGCATAACCAGGTGTGAATAAACAGCTGTGAATAACCAATATGAATTAAATCTGCTTCCTACAGAACTGATCACTAGTCCTAAAGAAAAATAATGAAAGGGGTTGCGCTTACTCATAGGGCTGATCCAATAGTGGAGCAAAGGCTTTGTGGACAGTGTCTTGGCTCTGTGGCGTGACTGCTATCCTCCTCCCTCATGCTTCCCAACCTTCTCCCTTTGCTGCCTTAATAAATAAAGCTCTTCAGAGAGATGTATTCTGCCCATGTACTACGCTCTGGTGCCTACAAACCTACTGAGCAGACTCCCAAACCTCCTTTATATGCTGCTTCTCTTTTCTAAGCACTGAACAGTGTCATCTTTGTCAAAGGGCACAGCTGGTGACAGGAGGACTAGCAGCCCTGGAGGTTGCAAGGCCAGAGGGTCCTGGTAGTTGTGGCTTGCAGGGATGGGCAGACCATGCTGTCAGTCTCACAGCGAGGGATTCTTCCAACTGGTGCATGCAGCGGGCAGCAGAGGCCAGGGAAGGGCAAGATCTCCAGGCCTGAGGGAAATAAACTGGGTGGCTCCCCACGGGCTACACATAGACGGAGAAATTAATAGCATGGGGGAAGGAGGAGAGCCTGCTTGCTTTTCTGTGGCAGGGTGGAGTTGGCCTGCCTGGCTTGGTGGCCTGTTGTCGTAGAGATTCCCCCTCTACGCTGAGACCAAGGAACTCAGTTCAGTTGTCCAAACCAGGCATCCACCACCATTCAAGATGCGGTGGGTGTCCCAGTGCATCCTCAGTTGTAGGTCTAGAAGGACACGGATCTTCTGCATTGCTTGTATCCTCCCTGCCAGCAGTCCATGTATATCTTTAATACCCTTTGAAACAGTCCCAGATGCCTACGAGTCTTGTCCCTGGTCTCCAGCTTCACAGAATCACAGAATCACAGAATGGTAGGGGTTGGAAGGGACCTCTGTGGGTCATCTAGTCCAACCCTCCTGCCAAAGCAGGGTCACCTACAGCAGGCTGCACAGGACCTTGTCCAGGCGGGTCTTGAATATCTCCAGAGAAGGAGACTCCACAACCTCCCTGAGCAGCCTGGGCCAGGACTCCGTCACCCTCAGAAGGAAGAAGTTCTTCCTTATGTTCAGACGGAACTTCCTATGCTTCAGTTTGTGCCCATTGCCCCTTGTCCTGTCGCTGGCTACCACTGAAAAGAGTCTGGCCCCATCCTCCTGACACCCACCCTGCAGATATATATAAGCATTTATTAGGTCCCCTCACAGCCTTCTCTTCTCCAGGCTGAACAAGCCCAGCTCCCTCAGGCTTTCCTCATAGGAGAGATGCTCCAGTCCCCTCGCCATCCTCGTAGCCCTCTGCTGGAGTCTCTCCAGTAGCTCCTCATCTTTCTTGAACTGGGGAGCCCAGAACTGGATGGAGTACTCCAGATGGGATGCCTTGGAGAAGCCAGCTGAGGGATTAGGCACAGGATTGTCCTCCATGGGGATTTTAATTGAAAGGCAAGACTACTCATCTGGATGGGGAAGGACATTGAAGCTATGGGACAGGGTCTATTCTAGATGAGAGCTGTTCATGGCATGTGTCATCTTCCCAAGGCTCTGTGTTTGCTCCACAAAGAAAAAGAAGGCCAAGTTAAGAGATGGCTGGAACAAAATATATCCCAGCCAGCTCTGGGAGCTCCTACTCCAGCTGTCAGATGGGAATGCATTCAGTTTTAGTGTGAACTTTACTTCCCACAGGAAAATCCCTTCCTACCTGTTAGCACAGTCCCTGGCACTGCCCCAGTCTCCATGTCCCCAAAGTCTTTTCCATGGGGAAATATGTGCATCCAGCGCAAGTGAGTCCTCAAAACGGCATATTAAAATGATGGCAAAGAGGTGAGAGACACCTGATAGGAAAGTGATGCCAAGGAGATGGGAGACATCTGATATCAGCCATCAGAATTCAGCTAGTTGTCTGGACCCTTCTGTAGTCAAGGGAAGGAGCCAGGAAATCTGTAGGAGGTGTTGTAGACACTTATCTTGGGATGGGATGAATCGCTTTCTGCAGATCTCTCTCTCTTTCTCCCCGTTGATAAAAGATAGAACTGAGATGATGAGTTTGAATTTGCTTTCCCACTTTTGGACAGCTGAAGCAAGAAAGGAAATCCCATTCAAGGAGGCTTGGGTCTACTTCTGTGCCTCCAGAAAAAGATTTCAAGATACATGAACTTGAGCTTCAATAAAAAGCTGCAAACAACTCCAGCAAGCTCCTGCTGCATCTAGGGCCACCCCAGAGGCTTGGGGGTATCGGATGGCGAATCATTTGGCACAAAATATTCCTTACAGCCCAGAGAAAAAAGTTGTGTGAGGAAAGCAAGGGAAAAGGGACTCATTCACAAAGCCACCTTAAAAGGCATAGAATCGTTGTCCTGCTTTTAGCTGTCACCTCAAGAGGCAGGGGAGGTATAAGCTGGAGGTTTATTTCCCTCTGTAGCCTGGAGATGACTCAAGCCTGCAGCATCCTCTTTCCAACAGGGTGTCCACATGAGACCGTGCTCGTAACCCAGCCCACTGGCACCCGGCCACCCTGTGCGGCTGAGGAAGCGTTTCTGGCTGCAGGGAGTCGAGCCTCGGCGTTATCCTCTCTGGGCTTCCCTTTGAGCCAGAAGACGAGAGTCTTCCTGACATGCTGCTGTGTCTCAGGAGATGTTTAAGCGTTAGATGTCCTGCACAGCAGCTGTAACGCAGGAATCTGAGAGCTTTGTCTCCTCGGTTGGCTCGCGGTGGTTAATGGGTTCACCTCTGATGTTCAATGGCCAAGGTCAAGCCCTTCCTTCACATCTGGCAAAGAAGGGATTTGAACCCACAAGGAGTTTGAACGACAAGAAGGGGTTTGCACCTACAAGAAGGGGTCTAAACCCACCTGGGCGCTCTCCTGGGTGGCAGGAGAGGGTGCAGGGTCTGTTCCTAGTTGGATGTTGAGGTCTGGGCCAACACATGGGATGGTGTGTTGGAGGCAGGGGAGGGTGGAAGAGGAAATTATGAATTTTTTGTGGCCTAGACCTGTCACTGGTGTTAGATGAGCCCTCCTGTGTCTACTCGCTGTAGCTTACCTGCTTAGGGGAGTCAAATACCTGAAATTTTAGACTGGGATTTGAGGGATTTACATCCTGGACTGAGATGCTTAGAGTCAGCTGCATCTTTTGAACCAGTCAGGGCTTAGATTTGGAGGAAAAGGGCAACATGAATCGGATTCAGAGTTTGTAATGTAGAGGTTATGTCAAATCCCAGCTCCCTAAGGTGGCAGGTGGGACACTGAGCTCTGTGATCTCGGTTTTATGGGCAGGGCATCTCTCAGAGCTTGTTCAAGCCGGTTGCTGTTGGCAGGTCTCCAACACCTTCTCTTCAAATGTAGGAGGTGACATATGCTACATCCCATGATGTTTGGGATCCTAACTCCTGTGAAGGGCAAGGAGGGACTTGTAGGGGCAGGGGAACTAACAACGTCAGGCTGTGTCTGGGGACTGTGCCTGCAAAAGGACTCCTTTGAACATGTGCACAGGTAGCTGGCACATCCCTTACCTGCAGAGCAATCTCCCTAAGCCGTGGCCAGCAGCAGCTGGGCAGCAGGTTGCAGGGAGGACAGATCATTGAACATGGGACGATGGGAAGATCAGGGTCTCAAAACCAAGAGACCAACTGTGGCACTTCAGATAAGGTATGGAGAACTGGATGGGGAGAAGCAGATGGTGGGAGCGGGTTCCCTAGGGAGGAGCAGGGGAAGGCAGCAAGAAAGGACATTTTGGGCTAGCAGGGAGACCGCTTGTAGACAAAAGAGGACATCGCTTTGCTTCTCAGCTGACTGCAGTGTACACTATGATTTTTTTGCTTCAACCCGTAAATGAAAAACCCCCAGCTGTATTTCCATCAGCTTCTCAATGACCATGACATCTGCTCTGCTCCTGTTTCATAGAATCATAGAATCGCAGAATGGTTTGGGTTGGAAGGGACATTAAATGTCACCTCATTCCGACCCCCCTGCCATGGGCAGGGACATCTTCCACCAGCCCAGGTTGCTCAGAGCTCCATCCAACCTGGCCTTGAACCGCTGCCAGGGAGGGGGCAGCCACAGCTTCTCTGGGCAACGTGGGCCAGGGCCTCACCACCCTCACGGTGAAGAATTTTTTTCTTATATCTAATCTAAATCTCCCCTCTTTCAGCTTGTAGCCGTTACCCCTTGTCCTATCTGCTTAAGAGCACATCTTTGGAGTGCAGGAATCTCTTTCAGGCCCATCCCAACATGCGGCTGCATCACCTTTCCCAGCCAGCTCTGCAGCGTCTGACACCCAGCCTGAGCTTACCCAACCGCTCTGGCCACACACCTTCCTTCTTGGGAGGAAAACATCCAAGTTCTCCATTGCCTGGGATCCTTGCCTCACTACACGAAGCTAACCCTCCCTCCAGGAGGCAACGCTCTGCGAGATCAGAGAAGGCAGGAGGAAACAGAGGAGCCAAGGCCAGGGCTTTGGGAGCTGTGCAATGCCAGCAGGGAAAGGTTGCATGTTTGCACTTCGGAGAGGCATTTGGGCAGCGAATGACAGAGGCACTGAATTATTCCACAGGAGAGGGAGCGGGTGTGAGCGCAGAAGGGGAAAATCCATTTATTTATTACAGAAATCACTAACCCCCACGTGTTGTTTAAGCTGGCCTTCACTTGGAGAAGTGCAAGATGGAAGAGACCTCTACTGCTTTGCTGATGAGAGCAGAAACTCCCTGGACTCAGTCAGAGGAAGGTGCCTAAAGAGATTATTCAGTGGTGACTCCTGAGTCATGTCTAGATCAATGTGTTCAGCAATTTATTGGTGCTTCTGGGATATATCTCGTCTAAGCACTTACGATAGTCAATGTTAATGCAAACATCCTCCACGCAGTGCAGGGCAGCTGCATTGGCTGTATCAGGCATTCAAGAGGCATTCAATTGGGCTGGGGAAGCATTTCGAGTAGCAGGAGGTTGAAAGGACATGTGTGAAAATGAAAGGCTTTATTTTCTTTTGTATTAGGCATGCACCTTGCACTTGCAAAAGAAGAAAAGGAGCCCATCCAGCAAGGACAGGGAGACAAGGACCTCCCGAATCGGCACTAGAGAGGACTAGATGATCATTGTAGGTCCCTTCCAACTGAAATCTTCTCTTTTCTCCTGTCCTGTCCTGTCCTTCTCCTCTCCTCTCCTCTCCTCTCCTCTCCTCTCCTCTCCTCTCCTCTCCTCTCCTCTCCTCTCCTCTCCTCTCCTCTCCTCTCCTCTCCTCTCCTCTCCTCTCCTCTCCTCTCCTCTCCTCTCCTCTCCTCTCCTCTCCTCTCTTCTCTTGTCTTCTCTTCTCTCCTCTTCCTCTTCCGCTTCCTCTTCCAATTCCGCTTCCGCTTCCACTTCTCTTCAAAAAACACCAGCCTACACACCATTTCCCCCCCTAGCTCAGGGACAGTCAACCTCTCTGCCTCCATTTCTTCTCCTAACTGTGCATGAACATCAGTCCCTTGGGCTGGGCTGCAGGATCCCATACCTCAAAGCCCACATGCTGTGCGCTGGTAGAAAGCTCCTGTGACCACATTTGTGTCACTTGGATGAACTGTCTGCCGGCACGAGAAGACTCGGCTGTACGTGGAGAGTGGTGAAGCGAGAATTCAGTCAGGTGGCTTCACTTCTATTAAGCTCCAAGCAGAAAGCTCCTTTTAAATTAGTAAGAGAAGAAGGAAAAGAAAAATTACTGTAATACTGGGTAATACTGTACCTGGGCTGTTCCTTCTCCTGAACCTGACCACTAGAAAGCAGTCCTCTTTGTCATGTTATTTAGAGTCAGTCTTAATTAGCAGTTACCTATTAAATGGAACAGCTGCAAGTGCAGCCACCCATTGGCTCCCGCGTAGCTTGACTTGCTTCTCTGTATTCTATCCTTACTGGGAGCCCGCGAGTCCCCGGCAGCTGGAAGAAATACTGCAAGCAGGCAAAGCCGCTGGCAGGCTCGTGGTTAATCACAGGGCTGGGAGGAGACTTGTAAAATAACTGCAAGTAAAGCAGGGAAGGATGCTCCTGTGAACTTCCTAAGCATGCTGAGGGGGAAAGGGGTGTTTCTGCAGGGATCAGCACAAATACACTGTAGTAAGGGCTCCTATACTTTCCAAAGTTCTGTCTCCCTTCCTGATGGCTTCCAACCCCTAACTTTCTGTGATTCTGTGAAATGCCTACAAATATCTTAAGGGTGGATGTCAGGAGGATGGGGCCAGACTCTTTGCAGTGGTAGCCAGCGACATGACAAGGGGCAACAGGCACAAACTGAAGCCTAGGAAGCTCCAGCTGAACGTGAGGAAGAACTTCTTCACTCTGAGGGTGATGGAGCACTGGAACAGGTTGGCCAGAGAATTTGTGGATTCTCCTTCTCTGGAGATATTCAAGACCCACCTGGACGTGGTCCTGTGCAGCCTGCTCTGGGTGACCCTGCTTCGGCAGGAGGGTTGGACTAGATGACCCACAGAGGTCCCTTCCAAACCATTCTGTACTACTACACCCCTGTGGCCTTCGAAAAGCCACTGCGAGGGGGTGGTTAGACTTGTCTCATTCTCTTAAACCCGATGCCTCAAAAGCCCCAGGAGACAGCGATGCCCAAATGCAGTGCAGCATGTGCGTGCTTGCAAGACTCCTGTTGTACTTACAGCCCCCTTAAAGAACAGAGTACGTACACGCTTCAGAACCCGCCAGTACATTTCCTCTGGCCAGGAATAGCTGATGAGTAATACAAAGCAGCAGAAGTAATAAATATTAAAGAGCTGGAAAATGTTAAAGTGCACGGGCAGTGGAGCTGACATGCACTGTGGGTGTGAAGTGCAGAGATCGTCTGTGTGCACCTTGCTTTTTATCCTTTCGTGAAAGAAGGAATGTAGAAATAAAAGTTGCCATTATTTTCTGTTAATAGTGTGTCAAAAGGCATCATGCATTTCAGCGAGCTTGTGATCTCATACCCCATTCCTGGCCTCATCCCCTTTATGGGCACTTTATGGGTCCAAGCAATGGTTTTCCTGGTGTGATGTGTCTGGACCAGTGGAGACACAGCCAGTGGGAGGAAGCAGATACGACACCAAGCACCTGAGGAGCCTGTGCAATGATGAGGTCTTGTTTCCCAGGAGACTGCATGGCTAAAAGATTGCAGATTTGGATTAAGCATCTCATGGTGGGTGAACTGAAGGTGACATGTGGCAGTTCCTGAATGGCATCCAGCTTGGCCATCACAAAAGGTCTTTGGAGTTGAGGCATCAACTCTTGGGTCCTGCAAATGCTCTGAAGTCCTTCCTGCCCCTCTCAGCCTGTAGTGTGGCTGTTTCCACACGGTGACAGGAGTGAGATGCCATTTCTGTGCTGGAGTTGCCTTCCAGTCCCCAGCTGATACCAAAGATCCCTGCTTCTCCCACCAGGTATAATGATATAAGAGCCATGGGGCAAAGATCTCCCAGTTCTTCCCCCACCTGTCTGGAGCCAAAATGGCTGTGAAGACCTTTCTACCCCCTTTTTCAGGTCCCCATCAGGGTCCATATCAAGGTGCAGCTGGATGGGGCTGACAGTGGCAAGACGACAAGGGTTAAATTCTTTCCTAGCAGGCTGGGAGGACGTGTGTGATTTCTTAGAGCTGTGAGCACCCGGAGAGGAAGGCAGGCCCTTGCTAATGTATGCGCAGCTTCTGCGAAACTAAAAATAGCTGGGATCTGAGCCTGTTCTTCCAGGATTTCACAGGCACTCACCCAATTTTTAGCTCCTTCTTCTCAAACGGATGGCAAAGCGAAGGCGACAGTCTCAACCCTCGTGCAAAGCCTCTGCGTCGGGAGCCTTGCTCCAGGGATGCCTTTGGCCCCTGCGGCACAGACGAGCCGGGGACGTGCTGCTGAACGTATAGTCCCAGGTTGGTGATGGTCCCTTGCAAGGCTGGGGTGGACCCCAGCGTTCCAGACCACTGCTGACCAGCTCCTGGAGGGTTTGCTGGTCCCAAGGAGCCCTGGAGCTTTGCTTTGCAGAGGCATGTGTTGGGAAGGGGATGCAAGAGATGGGGAGAGCACGCTGCAACCGGCAGCAAGCCTACAGCTTTGACCTGGCAGCTCTGCAGCAGGCAGGGGCTTTTTTTCAGCCTCACCAGGTCCTCAGGAATCAGTCCCCCTTTTTCTAAGCAGAGTCCTTTCCCCAGAAACTGCTCCTGGCTGGTGTTTCTCTGGCGTGCTGTTAAAAAAACCCTATCACTGGCAGAATCTCTCCTGGAGCATCCACCTCCTCAGCTCTACAAAGCTACCGTCCATGGAGTTTGGGAGAGGTTTTGCTGTACAGAAAAGTCTTGTCTAGTGATTTCAGGTCATGCTTCACCATCAGCAACCTTGAGATGGCCAGGGAGAAAATAAATACTATAAATTCAGTGAAAACCATCCTAGAATCCGTATTGGTTCCCGTATCAGTTCCCCAATCTCCCAGCGGGATACGTGACCCCCTCATCTTCCCCCAGCCTGGGCATAGGAAATGTTTCTCTCTGAGCAAGGGGACCAGCTCCCAGTTGTGTTCCTCTTTGGCTCTGGGGTCCACATCCATTTTTGAAGGTTTAGACCACAGGCAGCCTGCTGCTTGTGTTCAGATATTTGGACCTGCTATCCCAAATTGGTTTTTTCAATTGCTCAAGAAGTGGAAAACCCTGGGAAAAGAAATCCACCACATTATGTCTCCATCTCCACGGGACTCACAGCTAGTTAATGCCATTGCTTTCCCCTCAGCTCCTTGGCATCCTCCACCAAGGGGTCTCGGGGGCTTGCAGAGAGCCACGAGGAGATGAAGATGTGTACGCCTGTCTTTGACTGACCTCCCAGAACAATGCAAACTTCTCTCCTGAGACATCCTGTGGCTCTTGTGAGTCCACGTGATGCCAAATCACCTCTCAAGACCATCTGGGTTAAGTACTGCAATGTAGCCCATCCTATAGAAAGGGCAAGGTGACTGTTCCCATATGTCCCTGTAGCATCATGCCCTTGAATACTCACATTATGGGAGCCCACAGGCATTTCTCTGGATTTTCCCTGAAACTTCCCTTGCTTGGAGCCAGGACAAGTCCATCAGAAGACCTCCGCTTACTTTCAAGGCCTTCAGCTGCATCTGTTCCTGTTGGGCTTGCTGGACTAGAGACCAGTTTTATTTTCAAAAGGAGAGCCCTGACATTAAACCCTATTAGCTCAAATGCACTTTAAGCAAAAATTCAGTCTGAGTTCAACTGCTTTCTTTCTGTGTAAAGATATTTAACAGCTTTGATTTAAAACAGAAGGCTTTGCCAGAGGCGATAGCACTAGGTGTCGGAGCATACTTCAAGTAAATAAGTATGTGTAAAATAGGAAAGGGATTGGGGCTTAAGTATTCAGAACTAATTTGGAGGGGGGAATCTGTGATAAAAGAGGGCATTTGGCTCAGTCCTAGGACGCAAGACCATCCCACTTGTGACAGATGCTATGACATGTCTCTGCAGCACCCATCACTTGGATACCCTCTCCAGCAGCCCCTGCTACCCTGCCTGCTCCTTTACGAAGCACGAAGATGCTTCCCACATTAAAATCAAAAAAGAGCATTCATACCCGGGTGCTAAAGAGATCTTTGGAGTTTTTTTTTCCTGTTTTAGGACTCACAAAATAATTGACAAGTGAAAACACAAACATGATTTCTATGAGCCTGGCTTGAAACTGTAGTAGCTCCCGCTACAAAGCTATTCTCTGATGCTGTATTGATTTAACGAGCAAAGATCTGGAAGCAGGGATTCTGCAATCTGGATATCCAGGGAAGTCCCACAGCCCACGGGACGCAGGCAAAGAGAGGCTGCCTGGGCAGAGCCACTTGCAAAATTGCGGTTGTAATGAATATACCAATGACATATTCATGACTCTTTTTGCAAATAGAGAAATGCTAGCCATGCTTTGGCTAAGCATGGCTATATCAGTAACGCCCCAGATTTGGGAAAGTTTGAAAATTAGAGCCAGAAAGTGGGGCTGTTTAGGGCTAGCACTTTCTAATGATTTCTTTCTCTTTTGCTGGTTGTGATCCTTCAGTTCGTGAGTCAGGGACAACTACTCTGCACCTAGGAAAGGAGAATAGTCACAAAGGTGAATCCCAGAAACATCCCCCAGACTGAGCAACACAGATACGGGCAGCTCACGCTTTTTTGGTCTCTGGAGTTTAGCTGCAGTGATGCCCTTGCCCCAGTTTTCTGCCCCGCGCATCTGCTGGAGGTTGTGACCCTGGTGTCTGTCAGCAGGATGAAATGCACACCTGCAACTCTGCTATGTGGTCTCACAGCCCCAAACATCCGCTTAAACCTTCAGTAAAAAAGGAATTGAAAAAAAGACCATGGATGATGTCCCAGAGGAGGTGATATAGGTGTATGCCCCATTCAGCTGGCATTGCAACCAAAACAATAATTTTAGAGGAGCTGGGAACATTACTCTGAAATTATCAATCACAGCTCTGTGTCTTGTGTGTCAGAGCCCCCAGATTATCAACCACAAATTAAACCAGCCTGTAAACACCAAAGCTGCAGGAACTGGATCATAAAAATCCTGCAGCATCATTATTTTATTGTCTCTCTCCAACTATTTGATGGAATTGACTCCTTTCAAGGAGGGATTGATTTGTAGACTTCCTTTAAATGGTGAAAATGATCTCAGGCTGAAAATCATTTCTGCAATGATTGTGGTTAAGTGCTGGAACAGGTTGCCCAGAGAGGTTGTGAAGTCTCGATCCTTGGAGGTTTTCAAAACTCAACTGCACAAGGCCATGACCAACCTTCTCTAACTTCAGAGTCAGAGGAGAGGCTTGCTCCAGAGACCTCCAGAGGTGACTTCCAACCTAAATTATTCTATTACTCTGTGATGTGATCCTCCCCAATGTACAGTTTACAAAATAAATCAGATGCCTCTTTCATGGTTGGTGTATAGCGAAGCCATCTGTGCTTTAAAACAGCCTTAAACTAGCTTAGAATATGAAATTATTACAGTTTCTCCTGCACAGCAGAGGACTGTCACTATAATTCTTTCTAGCAGATATTTCAGTTGCAAATAGTATGTTGCAAAAAGCAAGACTTTCTAATATAAATGGACATTCAAGTATCATCCCCTCTCAAATATGTGCATTTAAAGGATAAGGTTTTGAATTCGCATAAAGACCACTATTTTCCCTGAAGTGGTGGTTGTGATGTCTATGAACTCGAGGTATTCAGAAAGTGACTTGACTTGACCCTTTGGCTTTAAAGGGAACAGATCTTGGCTAATGCTTCTGAGAATCTCACTCTCAGAGAATTTTTCAAGCAGGGATAGGGAAATAACAAGCCAACAGGAACATCTGGATGCTAGAAAACTTGAAAAGAGGTTGAAGCAGACACCAGTACGGTTTAACTCAAAGATATTAATATAGGCCAATTAATCCAATTTTTTCACCTTGATGAAATCACTGTTGTGTAATCTTGTTGTGAGTGACTCCTAAGCCTGATCCTGCATCGCAGTGATGTTGTGATAAGTTAGAAGGTGGATAAAGTCTCATATTGGAGCTCCAGGGTCAGCACCGAGATGACAATAAACTCTGTGTCCGAAGAAGGACGGTGTCCTTCCATGACCTACTCGTCTACAGCACTCATTAATGATGTCATGCCACCCATTTAAGCTTTTTAAGTGTCTCTAAGGCATGGAATAAGCTTGTTTTCTGTTCAGCGACATTCGCTTCCAATAAGCAAGACAAGGCATGGTAAGGAGATTATTAATTGTTAAATAGGAGTTGATAGAAGCAATTAACCAAATAAGGGGTAGTTGTACACTGAAGTGTGTTTACAGGGCAGGAGAGAGCCGAAACTCCATGAATGCACTTGTTAGATATAAACCACATCAAGAAATGCCCAAAGTAGCAAGATTTCAGAAAGCTCTGAGAATCACAATTCTGAAAATTAGGACCTGTCAAGATGATGAGAGATTTAGTCGTATGTGGTTGGGGTGATGTATCAGGATGCTGGATGAAAGGAAGGGTTTGTGCACTGCTTGCTTAGTCCTGTGAGAAGACTTAAGGTGCCCTGTCTTGCTTTTGAGATGGCAAGTGATCTTTTCCAGTTTAGCAATGGTCCCCAGTGTGGTTTTGGCCCAAGACAACTAGCAGTGGTGTAAATGTCCCGCACACCCTTTGAGGATTAACGCAGTCCAGGAACCATCCCCCAGGGGCAGTTTGGATGCAGCCCCTTGTTCTGGAGGAATTTGATGCCGTGGAAGCAGCCAGATGAATCTGTGGTATATCAGCACCTGGATGGGGCCCATAGCTGCTGCTTTGATACTCGAACTAGGAACAATAATTATCCATCTGTGAATCCTTATCACTAACTTGCAACGTTATAGCAAAGAAAAAAAATCACTAACAAATGTTGATATTGAGCACGTTAATTGTGATGGTAACTGTAAGTTTGATTTCGATTTTTTTAATAGACAGCATTTTACTTTCATGCTCCCCTGTTGCTTGAGCGCTGCATCTTATATTCCTTTTATATCTGTTAGAATGAAAATAATTCATTAAAATTAAAAAAGCGGGCCAAAGCCGCAGCTGGTGTAAATTGCTAGAGCCCTGTGGATGCCAGCTTGCTCCAGCTGAGATCTGGCCTTACATAACCTCATTTTAAGGGTATGTTCAGGCAGCCTCCGCTGCAAGCCTTCCAGCCGAGCAGTTCCACATGCCCTCATTTCCTCCCTTCCAAGGAGTGGGCTTTTAATCTGTAAACACCCTCTAGTGCATAAGGATAATGGTCCCTTGCAAGATTTAGCAGGAGTGCCTGCGGCGAAGACGGCGAGAGGGCGAGCCGTCAGTTGAATAACTCACCCCATCCCACCCCTCTTCTTCCAGGAGTGAGCACTAGGAAGAACATTGATGCCATGGGATGGTGAGGGAAATAGTGTCCATCCATATGGTGTGCGTTGCTACCTTGACACCTAGGGCATAACCATGCTTCTATAGTGCCATGGCAAAGTAGGGTTGTGCAGAGAGAAGCAGAGGAGGTTAGTGAGATGGTGGGAAGGGTTTCTTGCTGGTCTTGATAAATCCTCCTCATCCAAGGGAGCATGTAAGGTGCTGCAAGTATAAGTTGCAACCTACTCAGTGGAGTTAATTTTCTGAGATCCTCCTTTCCCTACGGGTCCACTTCTGGCTTCTCAAGCGTGCTTTCCCATTTTTCAAGCTATGGTTTGCTTCTCTGAAGGCTGTAGTAGGCTTGGCTGTGCTTAGTCAAGAAGAGTTTCCCAACATGGAGTTGCTGGGAGTGGACTGACTACCTCAAATCGTCTTTCTTTCCACCTTTCCATATAGCTGTACTAGCCAACTAGGCAATTCAAGGCCTGCTTATGGGCACTGTAACCTCATCATGCTGCTAAATTGTTAGTATAATTACTAGATTGGTCAAGGCTTACTAGCACTCTCCCTAGTAATCATAATCTGAGCAGGGTTCAGGACTCCAGAGGGGCCGGGGATTGTTCCCAATGGAGCCACCTTCAGTGGATGTTCTGAGTATGAAGGTGGCTACCTGGTTTTGGAGGATGAGAGAGTTCATTTCTATGGTCAGTCTAGGCCCATTGGCCTCAGGAGAAGTGATCAGACCCATGTCCTTTGTTGACTATTGTAGATATAGTCTGAGACTCCTGACCTTGGTCAGCTTGTAGTTGTGTGTGAAAGGCCATCAGGACTCTTCTTTGCTCAAAACATAGCCCAGGCCCTGCGGTGATGTGCTTTTCCATGGTCCTGCAACCCTCTTACACATCAGCATCCTCTGCGTTTCAAGCCAGCCTGTTGCCTTAGGCATCCTCCTGCACCTTCTGCTGGTGATATTCAGAGCTACCTCTGTAAATTGAACAGTACCAAGGCACAGGAATAATCCTGTAATAGTTCACCCCATTAAATTGTCAGCACAGTCTCTGGCAATTTTGGCCAAGGCCAGCTTGCATGGACATAGCTGCCTGGAGTTGAGTCATGCCGGTTGACCAAGGACAAAGGCTGGTCTTTGGTCTGCTTTGTTTGATGATACAGAGAGAGCCTCCAACTGCATAATCCTATCTCTGGACATTTCTGCTACAGTCCTTGCTGAGACTGCTGAGCAGCCTCTCTCATCCACAAAGCATCTTTTTCCACAGTACTTCGGGTGGGTATTTTTTTTAGAGTAGGAACATCTCCTCTCCTCCCTCCTGGTGGCATCCCAGGGCTCTCTCCAAAGGTTATTTGACCACATTTCTGGAGCCAATGGCTTTGGCTCCTAAAAAACGTATTTTGGAGCAGGGACAGCAGTGACTTTGCCCCACGCAGTTTGTGTGTGCTACTGCAACATACACAGTAAATAAGCGTGAGAGTAATTATACCAACAGGAATTCTGGGAACCCTGCCAGAATGGAGGGGACAGCCAATCCTTTGTGCATTTAAAGAAAATTGCCCTGAATGCCCCTCCCAACCCCAAATTAGTTCTATCTCTTGAAGCCATGATGAGACTTTGAACTAAAAATACATGCATACACACAAATACACACACTCGTATATAAAAATAGCCAGCATGCAAAAAATAAAAAGCCCAAAGTTAGGCTCCTGTATCCAAAATTAAGCTCTTAAATAAATCAATTAGCCTGATTTTCAAAAGCACAGAGCAGTGAATGGCTTTCACTGACATAAGAGGAAGCATCGTGTTGCTAAAGATTGAAGATCAGGCCTGAATATGGATTTGAAAGTCTAATTATAGAATCCTGTTTGCTACCAGCTTGGCCAAAAACAACAAATTTCAGGTGAAATGACATTGATTTTTTTTTTCCCCCTCAGAGTTTGTCTACACTTAACCGGTGTTAGTAAAGGTAGGAAAAAGCCCTCAAACAAGTAAACGAAATACCACAAAGAAATAGGTACACTGGAATAAAACTGCTCACACCAGTGCTGTACATTCATGTTCGGAAATCCAGTTAAGCATTACCAGTGTTACAGCTGGGTGAAATTTTGCACTGATTCATTAGACAGGTATTTATTAGTTGTTGAAAGCCGACCAGCTGGCCAAAATTATGCCAAGGGATTCCCGAGGTCATAATCCCTCGTGACAATTGTATAGGGACATATTTGTCCTGCTGAGTCATCCAGTGCAGATCAACTTGGGCAGGGCTGGGCTGTATGAAGTATATGAAAGTCAGGAAAGTATGTGCACACTGGGTGGAGGACCATCAGCAAGCAGAGTGGTACTCCACTCATAGGTTGCTGTTGTGGTGTTTAGAGGCTGGAGACAGCACTAAAAGATCTGGGTTCTGCTTCCAGAAGACTTTGGGAGAGCCCTTTTGGTGCTCTGTGACTCAGTTTCCCCACCTATGGAAGGGCCACAATACAGCTGAACTTTGCAAAAGTGTGTGGGCTCAACAGCCAAGAGAATCTGGTGTCACTGTCCTTGCAGTTCTTCTGGCTATTGGTGGAGGCAGAACCAGGACATTACATTTATCCAATGCTTTTTTACGTCCTTTTATGTGTGCTGCGTCCATGAATAGGTGACGGGCCCTCTCGCTGTGGCCAGTTAGGAACGTTCATGCTTAGACTGTGTGGATGGTGGTGAACCCCCAGAGATCAAGGAGAAATCATTGCAGGACGTGGTGTCCCTTCTGCTGGTTTCTTCTTAATCTTTTTGAGTGACTGAGTGCCATTGCTATAGTTTGGTTCTACCAACTTGGAGCACTTGGAAAAGTAAAGACAGTCTGAAAAATAACCAAAAACTGTAGACAGCTGGTGGGGACTGCAATGTGGAAGAGTAGAGGTCTAGCATGTGTGAACTGTGAGAAGAGATTGAAAGAAATAGGGTTTTTTTTTGTCTGGAGAAAAGATGACTGAGAGTTTTGCATGATAAATAGGTGCAAACAGGCAAAAGACTGCTGTGGGGTGAAAATGAATGGATTCTTCTCCTTGTCCATGGCTCGGATGATGATAAATTAGTGGCTTAAGCTGCAGAAGAAGGGTTTAGGTTTCGCGTACTAGCAGGAATGGGAGATCCTGGGAAGCGGAGGCCGTGCAAGACTACAGGACAGATTTGCTAAATATCCCTTTGGCAGAGATGATGCCGTCTTTGCCCAAATGCACTTGGGCAGCACCTTATAGGCAGCACCGGCTTGGTTTTCGGTGGCCCTGTGTCACTGATATTACAAAAAAACAGTTGCATGCTCTTTTTCTCTGCTTTGTCCTTGAGCCATTGCAACTCACTCTCCCCAGCTTTGCCCTCCCAGCTAAACTACGTCTATTTAATTTCTCGCACGCGTGAAGGGAAGGCAGGATTCCCGTGTCATCCTGCAGCTTCTGGGCTTGGGTGCTTCCAGGGAAATGGCGAGCGCAAGCAGTGGCCTTGGGCATGTTGGGGGGTGGGAGGAGGACGGGTGTCCACGGGAGAGTGGGTAGTCCACGGGCATTTCCACCCCACTCGGGCTCTGATGGGGATGTCACACCAGTGTCCCCAGTGTTGCAGGTGACTGGCGTAGCGTTTCCTCGAGCGTCGAGCCCCATCTGGTGGCTTTCCTGCATCGTTTTCTGTGTCCTTGTGTCTTCTTTCGGGATTTTTCATCTCCTGTGCTTGCGAACCGCGAACAGGAAGGAAGGACAAGGTGCTGGAGAAAGGGCAGGGCTTGCAGAGCTACCTCTGCTTCTCTCCCAGCTCCTTGTCCCCAGCTGTTATTTGGAGACACAGAGGATGTCGAGGCTTATGTCCTTTCCTCCTGCTCCTCCTTGCTGTGCAGTCTCGCCCTGCGTGGCAAAGGATGATCTAATCGTTTTGGCGAAAGCCCAGTTTGTGCTGAGCCCCTCCCAGAGCCTCCAGAAGGCACTTCATCCCACCGTCATGCTGGCATCTGCGGTGGGACAGATGAACAGTCCCGGGAGGGGACATTTCCATCCATTGACTAGCTCAGATGACTAACTTCAGGGTCGGCGTTAGGTGAAACGATTCCCATCTCGAATTTCAGAGCACAAGGTTACAACCACCACTCAAGATAAGAAGGAAAAAGACACAATATTAGATCATTAATATCAGCAAGAAATAGAAAGGAACCTGTTATCAGTTGCTTACTTTCTTGAACGCCGTGAGTCCAGTGACATGTGGGCACCTTGGGCAACTCTGGCTTGATCAGCTCCATTTACAAAGGTTGGCTAAATGTTCCCTGAAGGGAAGTTGTGTCCCCAGGGTGAGGTTTCCAGGTCTCCTTGCATGCCTGATATGGAAACAGAGGTGACAGAGCAGTACCTGTCCATGCAAGAAACACCTGCTTTTCGTCCAACGTTGCTCAAAGTCTGAATAGCTGACCGGTGGCAAGCTGTGGCTTTTTGCATTTGTGGGTCATGCATATGCTCAAGGTGAAGGTGGTGTCTCGTTGCTCCACCTGTGATGAAACGGGGTCATATCTCGGGGGTCCGTGAGGGAAGCTCCTTACTAGAGTGCTGAAGGGGCTTAGATGATCTCCTCCTTAGTAGCTTCTCCTCTTCTCATCATGAGAACAAAGTGAGGGAGCTGTTTTCGTGTGCAAATATTTCATGAGCATCTTCTACCCCCATGCTTCACATTTGGGTGTTGCAAGTGAAAGGTTTCGCACTCCTGCAGTACAGATGGTATCAGAGCTGTGTAGACACTCCACGTTCCATTTCACCCAGACAACCTCCCTCTACCCGTACAGCTGGCCTGCAGCCCTGTCCCCCTCGGGTTTTGATGCATGCCCAAGTCTCACGCTCGGCTTTTCCTCCTGTTTCCTGCAGGTATATCCGAACTATGTACCTGGGGATCCAGAGTCAGAGGCGGAAGGAACACCAGCGGCGTTTCTACTGGGCTATGATGTACGAATATGCAGACGTAAATATGTTGCGCCTCCTGGAAACTTTCCTCGAGAGCGCCCCTCAACTGGTGCTACAGCTCTGCATAATGATCCAAAAGAACCGTGCAGAAACATTACCATGTAAGTGGCCCTCTTGTCCCCCCCCCTCCCCATCCTCCCGGCCTCCCCCCTCTGATCCCGTGCTCAGCTGCCGATGGATGTTTTGCTAACCCTCCGCCCCACGCAGCCTGGCGTGTAAGGGGCTGCCACTTGGGACAAATCTCATTCCAGCTCCGTGCTGCGTTCGCTGGGTAAAATTTCTGCTTGTTCTGCTGAGAAAAAAAAAAAAAAAAAAAAAGAATATCAGTCAAAAGGCGAGATTCATCTCTTCCACACCCAGTCCCATCTAAAGAAATGATGGTGTTATCTGGAGGAGTCAGGCAGTCTCCGCTGCCTGGCACTGGGCAAACACAATCCTTCTCTGCCTCAGTTTCCCTCCTTACTTAAATAGTGTGATAAAACTGGCCAGATTTGCATTTGTCTTGCGAAGGACAAACAATTCAATGCCTGTGCAATTCTCTGATGGTTTGAAATGTAGTATAAGTGGGTTTTTTAATAGATACAGACTGCAGGACCTTTTCTGAAGAGTGCCCAGGAATTAAGGCTTCGTCATTGGCACCATGGTTCTCAGCAAGTCAAAGAAAAGCGAGAGGGGATGGCAGTGGAGGGGATTTTGTAGGGACAGGGATGTTGTAGTGCAGGAGTCATTGCAAAGGTAGATAGACGAGCAGAGGCGTGGAAACAACCGCAGAGGAGAATTTGCCAATTCTGCTATCCTTTGCTGCAGTGATGTCCCAGTTCAGAGGTGTATGCCCCTGTCCCAGCCCTGGGGTGAGCAGCTTTAACAGCCCATGCCCATGGGCATGCTGGCTATCTAAGGGTCACCAGCTCGAGGGATATTTGTCCTTTCCAGGAACAGACAGCAGTATCAGCTGATGAGCTGCTGGGTTATCCAGCCCCTGCTCAATCCATACAGCAGGGATGACACTCGAATTACGCTTTCCAAAGGCAGCCTGTTTGTGGCATGCCATTTCTGGCAGCCTTGAGGAGTTTCTTGGAGCTGGGATTGGAACTGGGCCGTTCTTCAGGGTTAAATTTTGCTGGCTGGACCAAAGTCACCACGATCTAGAGCATCAGTAAGTCTGACTGCTCTCTCCTTCCTCCATACTTTAAGCATGTTCATCACAGTTGTTTATAGAGCCCTCCTTCTATTTATGCAGTCTTTTTCTGAAACCTCCCATCACAAGCTCTCCAGGCCTCCAAAGTGCTGACATGATGAACATGCTTTTCTACAACTCCTGCTAGAACTGCTTGTGTTTGCCAACACCCTTTTCCTGCTGCTTCCAACATTATTAACCCTACTAAAAATTTATAAATCATAACCTAAGAGGCTTGCCAGGACGTTATGCAGATTGTTGGACTCACTACAGAAAGCACTGGGTGAAGTTTGCTGGCCTCTGTTGTGCTGGAAGACAGACGACACGGCCGAATAATCCCTCTGGGCTTTCAAATCTGCAGCTCTTTCAGTTTGCCACTTCCAGGCATGGCTGCCTAATCCACCGAACAAGCTGCATCATTTTCCAGCTCCCCCCCCCCTCCTCCCCCCCCCGCCTTCTTCAGCTATGCAGTTCCTTCGTTCCTCCACCACATCGAGCAAGCTGCACTCTCTTCCAAGGCAATGCACGTCCCCGCCTGCCTCCCCGAGCCCTGGAGGGCTCTTTGCCTGCCATGCTCCTGCAGCCGAGCTCACAGGGTCCCCGGTGCACCCTCTCCCTGCCTCCCTCCCTGCCTGTGCCAGAGATGCGGCCGCACGTCTCGGGGCTGCGTGCTGAGCGGCGGGCGCTGCTGATGGATGCGAGCAGCAGAGCTTGCTCAGTGCTCCTGACTCAGGTGCAAGGTCTCCTAGAGCTCCTCCATGCCCATTCGGTGCTTCTGTCTTCCTCCTCCTCCCGGCCGGTAGGTAATTACGTAAAAGGAAATTAAATGTCGAGAGGAGCCGTGATGACAGGCAGCATCGAGGATTTCCCTTAAAGCAGGCAGAAATCAAAGGAAGAGGGATATTGTTAGGAAGGCAGTGTGTTTAAAAATCAGATCAAGTCTCTCCCGGCTCAGCGTGCCTATGTGAGCGTGGCTCGTCACAGGAGGAGGCCAGCTGTGCCTCTAGACAGGGACAGTATCAGCTGCGTCACTGAGGGGTGCCCGCTGGCAAAATGGCCCACAGCAGGGCTTACAAACCCGGGTACAGCCCGTGCTAATATGTCCTCACTGCAGCTACTTCCATATGGTTCACACCGTCTCTTCTGGATGGATTTAGTGCTAGAACAAGGTCAATTTACCATTTTATATGGCATATATCCCTCCTCCAAGCCTCAGTCCTCCCTGCTCTTAAGATTGCAATGCCAAGCCCAGTGCAGAACGCCACGCTGTCTTCTCCAAATGGATCAGCTAATGTCTCCTCCTATTTAAGGAGCTGTAGAAAGAGAGTCACTGGAATGATTATCAGAAAGATTTGCTTTTTTCTATCAGGTCCCACGTTAAGATAGCTGTTGAGGTAAGAAGACTGAATACACTAGAGGTCTTTGCTCAAAACTAGAGCATGTCCTCCAGAGATGCTTAGGAGCATGGTGACAGAAAGGGCTGATCTTGCCGATTGTGGTTGCAGTGAGTAGCGGAGCACTGCGAGCGCTAGCAGAAGGGTATGCAAGCAGGCTAATGTTTAATTTCCTGCATTCCATGTCTATTGGGTGGCCAGAAGAAGGAAAAGCCTCACCATGCCTTGAAAGAACTATTTTACCCTGAGAGGTACCTGTTTGAAAGAGTTGGATGGAACCTGTGTTTACTGCTCCATCAGCGCTCAAAGAACAGACCAGCTTCACTGACTGGCCCCTGCTCACCCAAGGGTTGGCATCCCCTGCATGGTCTGACACCATCCACAACAGAAGTGCTGGAGCTGGAATTTGAGGTCAAGTCCCAGCCTCAGTAAAGCTTGGGACAATAGCCCTGGGATTTCACGAATGTCAGGATTTGTTGCTTCATCATATCCTTAGCACAAGGCAGGCCAGATCCCAGCTTAGCTGCTGTCATCTGGTGACTTGGGAAGACCGTAAAATAGCAAAGAAAAGAGGTGGGAACTCAGTGCACTCTGTCAGGTGAGCAGATCTGACCGGGAAGGTGCACACTGAGAGCCTGTGCTGGAGCACTTTGTCCTCTGGCTGCTGGAACAAATGTGTCGACATCAGCTCCTGAATACGCACATAGAAGGAGTTGGTGTTGGTGTGCAGACCCTTTGTGAGCGATTCATCTGCTACAACCACAGCTGTCTGGGTCCAAAGCAGAGTCAATGGAAGGTGAGGGAGGAAGGATGTCTCCAAAACATGGATCAACCCATGTCCAAAGTGGCTGAAGGAGGCAACATGAGATGTTAGCCCTCCAGCAGTTCCTTTCTCCAGGGAATCTAGGTAGAACCTAGGTGATGTATTTAGACCTACCCTTAGGGTTAGGCAAAAGAAGGTGATGGGACTCTGAAGAAGACGTAGCCCTGTCCATCACCCACCTTAACTGTCTTCAAGATTTAGGAGAGGACAGGATGAAAGGGTGGCCATCTCTCTCAGATTCCTGGACACCACTGGGCAGAGGACTTCTCCTGATTTTAATAACATGGTGTATTTGCTGGAGGAAACACAATATTAACAACAACAAAAAAAGCCCAGCAACCCAGATCTTCACTTCATGATCACTCCTAGCCGATAATCCACCTCACTTCTTGCAGAATAAACCATCCTTAACCCGCTTCACCCTGCAGAGGTGCCTGTTCCTCTGCACTGAATGGAAAGGAGCACATATAACCAGCTTCAAGGAAATACCCAACTTCTAGGCAGTTAGTGAGGTGAGAGGGATTCCATTTTTTTCAGCTTAAATCTCCTCTTAAAGAGGTTTTCCTTTTACTTAATTTTTTGATGTGGCTACTTTAAGACTTAATGAGATTTAGCGGAACATCTAACGTCCTTCCCCTCATGTCTCGAGTGCTTTACGCAATGCTTTTGCTGGGAATTTGCCTGCGTGAGCCTGCAGTATTCAGCACAGGGCATCCCCCCACAAAAAAAGGACTGTCTATCCACCAATGCTCTGCCTGTCTCCCCTATAACCCTGCTGTTGATCTGAAAGAGATTTGCAGCATAAGCCTTCATTATGAAAAATCCTGTTGAAATCTGTGGGATTTTGCGAGGTGCCTGCACTCCCTGCAGCCCACGACAAGTAGACTGAAGCTGCTCATATATTTAAGAAGGAGCAACATTAGCTTCAGTTTTTCTTGGGGGTTGCTCTTTTAAACAGGGCAATACAAGCTGGGCACTAAAAAGGATTTTACACATCTCAGCTACAGAGGTGTGTTGGCTGCAGGGTTATCCTGGTGGCATTTGCAAATGGCGTAGCCAAATCTTGTTGTCCCTCCCAGAGCAAAGTCCTATCTGTTTTATCATGTCCTCACTCTTTCTGTACCACGTCTGGGGGCTATTTAAGATCAGAGCTTGTCCTTTTAGCAAAGGCACTCTAAGATGCTTTTCCCTGTCAGTTAATTTAGAAAATTTGTCTGGTCTTTGTGGGTTATTGGAGGATGAGCAGCCGGGGTGGGTTAGCCGTTGTCCTCACTGCCCTGAGAAGGCATCCCCTGCTGAGCTGAGTATGTTCGGGATGAGCCAACCTCAAGTTAAACTATCCTGCACCTGAGTGAGAGGATTCCTCTGTGAGCGTTAAGGAGTTAAGTCTAATGTGGAGATAAATTTCCCGGTTCATTTTCTCCTGATGACAGGCTGATAGTTAACCAATAATCTGCTGTGAATAATGGATATGCTGTGAACTACACACTGTCTGAAATGTCCTGTTCGATATATTCATAGGCTAGGGCTAGGAAATTTCCCAAGGCACCACAACTTGTTGAGGAATGGTTTGAGATCTAAAAACAAGGCCACATCTAACAGGCAACAAATGAATGGATTACTTCTTACTCAGTCCCCTTCCCACTCAGTGGCCAAAGATCAAAATAACCTTCTTAAATGGGGCAACCAAGTTAGAAAGGGAGCCTTCAGCCTTTAGTTGCTCAAGAGTGTGATTTTCAAATGTGATCAACACTGGCCTGGGTGTAACTGAAGAGACTAAAATTCCCATGTCTCCACTGAAAGTGGAGAAGACACTCGTTAGATTTGAAAGTTCATCCTACAAGTAGCACTGCTAACCTTGAAGGAGCACTAGAAGTTAGTGCAAGATTCTTCATGCTGGTCTGAGCTGAGCAGCTATGTCAATCGGAGAGCCCACCAGAAACCAGCAACGGGCAGCCATTGTCATCACTGTTGACCTGTTAGCATGGGCCTGACATGGTTTTGTCTTGGACCAGCTAACTTTAAGTCAAACAGTCCCCAAGGACTGCTTGGGAGTAAATACAGACCAGGGACCGTTCCCAGCAGGCAGTCAGATGTGGCCACCTTGAGATGGCAAGAGATGGGGTATGGATGGGGCCAGGGTGTTCCTGATGGCCTCAGGGCTGGAGAACAATCGCTGCAAATACTTGGTTCTTAGCAGAGATGCAGCCACAGAGGACTATGGGTGGGAGATGCCACGCAGGATGGAAAGTGCTTCTTGTGGGGTGTTGCGGCCTGTTTTCCACAGATGTCTTTCAATTTGGGTGTAGCTAAATACATACATTCGAACAGTGCTCAAACATGAATCCAAAACCCCAAATTCAAATCTTGGTGACCTCACTACACAAAATTCTCCCTGCTTGTGCAGAGTCCCATAAGAAGAGTTACCCATTATAAATAAGCTATGGTTCACCCTTTCTACACCAGCATCAGGTTCCACAGGTCTCAGCACAAAAGACACCAACGTGTCATCTACACCCTCTGTTTGGGATGGGTGAGACACTGATGCAGGCCTAAGCAAAGTACTTTTCCTCCAGAAGCAGAAATCCTCCGCCCTTTTCTGACTGGCATATTTTTCCTTAGCTCCAGCAAGAGATCTGAAATGTATACCTAAAAATGTCTTTGGCCCATAGAATTGTCGTGGTTTAACCCCAGCTGGCAACTAAGCCCCATGCAGTCGCTCGCTCGCTCCCTTCACAGTGGGATGGGGGAGAGAATCGGAAGAGTGAAAGTGAGAAAACTCAGAGGTTGAGATAAAGACACTTTAATAGGGAAAGCAAAAGCCACACATGCAAGCAAAGCAAAACAAGGAATTCATTCACTACTTCCCATCAGCAGGCAGGTGTTCAGCCATCTCCAGGAAAGCAGGGCTCCATCACGGATAACGGTTACTTGGGAAGACAAAAGCCATCACTCTGAACATCCTCCCCCCCCCTTCTTCTTCCCCCCAGCTTTATACACTGAGCATGACATCATAAGGTATGGAATATCCCTTTGGTCAGTTGGGGTCAGCTGTCCTGCCTGTGCCCCCTTCTGACTTCTTGTGCACCTCCAACCTGCTCACTGGTGGGAGATGTGAGGAGCAGAGAAGGCCTTGGCTCTGTGTAAGCACTGCTCAGGAGTAACTAAAACATCCCTGTGTCATCAACACTGTTTTCAGCACAAATGCAAAGCATAGCCCCACACTAGGTACTATGAAGAAAATTAACTCTTTCCCAGCCAAAGCCAGAACAAGAGCCCTCCGTAACAGGAGATGGGGTGGGTGAAAGGTCTACCAGAGTCACACTCTGGGCTTTGGCTTGGGCTGTGAAACAGATCATAAGGAAAATAGATGCTGAACCTTTGCCCATGGGGGTGAAGACATATTCTCTCTCCATCTCTCTCATGCCATTCCTTGGGGAGTAAAAGAAATGAGAAACATCCATCATCCAGCCCTGGTTCCAAGTGATAGAAGAGGCATGAACAGGAAAGCGGTTGTTCGTTGCCATGAGGGCAAGGCACCCCACCAGTTGTGTGCTTGCTGGAGGGGCTTGGCAGGGAGGAACCAGGGTAATCTGTGTTGAAAATTTGTCCTGATTCAACCACTGTTTCCCTTTAAATGTTCATCAGCAGACCAGGGAGGCACCTCACAAAATGCCCAGATAGCTCCAAACACATAAGCAGCTTGCCTGGGAGGCCACTCATATGACCTGAGTGCTTTGCCAGACTGGGGCATATGGCTCTGTTCCTGCCTTCCCCTCCTTCTCACCAAAGCCGGATGACAGATAGCAATTTGGTGCCCTGCTTGAAAGAAGTCGCTGGTCCTGGGCCAATTCCCAGCAGCATCAAAAAGCCGTCTCCACAGTTGGCAGTGGGCACTGAGGACATCTTGGTCTGGCATGCTGAGAGCAGGCCGAGCCCGAGGCGTGCTGGCAGTGAGTGGCATGGGGAAAGCTTGCCCTATCATCAGCCGTATTGTCCCAACGCAGTGGGGAAGGACTGGGTCCAGGAGCCTTTGAAGCCAATGACATCTCTTTTTTTCCAATGGGCTTTGGAGCAAGCCCAGAGAGAGACGTCATCCCTTAGCCCATCCCCACGTGCAGCTTCTCCATCCACCACCTTGCCATAGCTCTCACTCTGTTATTTTGGAGTGCTGATAAAAAAAACCTTCTGTTCCGTACCACGTGCCACCATCACGCATATGACATGCCACGGCCAATAAAGATGAGTCACCATTCATGGGACAGCACTGGCAGGTAGCCAGTGCTGCCAATTTTAGGCTTTCTAAGGCTGTGGTAATCGTTGGGAGGGGATTACATCATCGGAGCACTACACAAGCATTGGCCCATGCTGCTCCTAGGAGCTGCAGGTCAGCTGGGAAACTGAGGCACAGACGGAGAGGTTTGAGTAGCCCAGGGTCTTGGGGAGGATCTCTATGCTACAGGCTCCTGAGGAGCAACTTCATGATAAACAGATTCCAGGAAGGAAATTAAGGCTTTTTCAGATAATTTTATGCTGCAGACTTTGTTGGAGATGTACTTCTCACAGCAGATTCATGATCAGAGCACAGGAAAAGGTGGCTGCACACTGCTGTGCAATTTGCTAGTAAAATACATGGAAATTCAACTCTTTTCATCTTCAGGTTGCTCTAGTGTGCAGCTCTGGGGTTCACATCAGGCATCCAGGAGAGCATGCTGACTCGGGATAAACAGAGAGCACACAGCCACTGAGTTGTGCAAAAAAACTGGGGAAGATGCAGGGTGGGTGCTGGGCAGAGACTTCTCTATGTTTCTAACCTTGATGTAGATGGAGCAGTTTGGGTTGATGCAAATGGCTCAAAATGGCTGAATATTGAAGAGAAGAACTTTCTTGTTTCAGAAACTATCAATTGTTTTAGATGGTTAGCTCAGAGTGACAGTCCTGAGTCTGGGAGTGCAGCAGATTTACTGAGTCAGTGGAAATTTCCTGAAATGACCTTTGTCCTAAGTGGCATTTGACCAACCTCATGCTCTCAGTCCCCTCAGTACGTTCACATCTTCGCATGGACGCTCACTGATGGGGAACACCTACCAGGCACAGCTGTTTGCCTATCACAGGAGCCCGTATCTGAAATACCCTAAGGTGCAAACAGAAGTTTGCAGTAGGGGAACAGATGCATGGTTTGATCTCCAGTCATGGAGGAAGTTGATGTTCATTAACCTGTTGAAGAGGCAGTCTCAACTCCATCTTGTACACACATGAACTTCTGAGAAGGCAAAAAGACCCAGGAGAGACAAGCCAACCTGAGCATGACTTAACTGGTGGATGCTGGCATGTGATTGAGTTCTGGCCTGCTACACATCACTTAGACCTTGCAGAGCGTACAAAGCATGGGAAGCAGAGGAAGAAACAGGTTCCTGCTGTTATCCTCGGAAATCAGTGTCCCTGCTGCCTTCAGCTACCCCACTGTGAGACAACACCAGCTGCACCACATCCGTTTTTGTCACTTTGTCACTCCCCCTCACAGAAATGCTCTGCCAGACTCACTCTAATGACGCCAGCTCTGTGTACTCTCCAGAAGTGTTGAGATTCTCCTTGTTTTCAGGAGACCAGTCCCCTCACCTGCAATTATGCTGAGACAATTCCACCAATGGCCCCTTACACACTAACAAAGATTTACAGACCATAAGGTTAGCAAAGCATGCACTGCTGGCACATGTCCTCTAAGCATACTGAATGAAGACCTCTTACCCTGGCCAGTGAACGTGAACCAAGTTGGGTTTCCTTCGTCTTCCCCATCAGGTCAAAAGCATTTCCAGAACTGGGATGAAGTTATTTCTCTAATGGCCTGAAAACTTCTTGTGTCCAGGCCAAACAAATAACCAGGGGTGGTTTGCAGGATCCATGTTTAGTACTGTCACAGACTGTTTGAAACATTGCTTTGATGTTGCCTCGTCTCCAAGGAACTGGCCGTGGGAGCTGTATTTATAGCAGGAAGTTCCTTCACTAAGCCCTGGCAGAAGATGTTGCTTCCTCAATCTGGTGATGAATCTGTTGGGTTTCATCTATGCTAATAAACTGAAACACATCAGAACATGAGCACAGCCACCAGATCTCGGTCATCCACATGGTTCAGTGATCATCACAGTCCTTGGCACATTTTTAGCCCACGGCAGCTAGCACCAGCCCAAACAATTCCCAGGCTTGGCTTAGGTGTTAGCACGGGCCAAGGATGATTCCCAACAAGCAGTCTGGATTGGGCAGCCCTCTTCTAGAGGCTGAGACAGAATAATGACACGGATGTCAACAGAATTCGGGCTTTGCTCAGTTACTGATCTCTAGGCACTGGGTCTCAGATTCAAAAGCTGCCCCAGACCTGTGCTAGGGAAAAGAGGTTCTCATGGTTATGTTCAGAAGCGGACAGCAGAACTCCTAGGGCTTTCCTTTCCACTGCTGATGTGCTCCCCTATTTTTCAGACTATTTTAGTCCCACTTGTAAGATTACAACATCCTTTCCAATTGTGCTAGGCAGATTTAAATAATTCTCAATGGCTGTGCTTTTCATCTGAATTAAAAAAGAATGTCAGGATAAAGACGCTGTAACAAATATCAAGTGTATGGTGTTAAAATGCAAGTATATTGTATGTGTTTGTGGAGTTGTGTTGTTTCACGTCATCTACCCCTACTCAGAACATAGAAATGGATGGGGAAAGATTTTATTCTAAATCAAGCTGTGTGTTGTTTTCCTTAGCAAAGGTTTTTTTCTCCCATGTCAGTGCATTCTAATAGTATCGTGAGGTGTGTTTCTCTTCTAAAGGTTCTTAGCAGTAGAGTTCAATTGTCATTAGATCTGAAAAATCTTAATATAGGAAGTTCGTTCTGATCTTTGCAGAGTGTAAATTGGGAGCAACTCTGCTGGAGTCTGTGAAGATATTCAATATACTCAAGAATCTGAGGAAAGAATTGGCTGCTAAAAGTTGTGTCTAAAGTGTCCTTCACAAAGAACAAGCTGTTGAATGTGCAATATGATTTTTCCTCCAAAAGTAAACTCTTCTTGGATTTTGCCATTTTATTTTTCCAAGTTAAAGTAATCATGTTTGGGTTTTTTTCTCCTGTTACTCTGGGAAACACTATTTTAAATAGCAGAAGGAAAAAAACTAGAGCTCAGCAATCATCAGCCACACAACACTGCACGTCTAATCAAGAGGCTACAAGGGCAGCAAAGTCATACTTGGGTGTAATTAGTTTCTAGAGAACCACGGTATATCCATGCTAATGGTGGTTCTTAGCTCTTCATATTAACTATAAAAGTAGCGTAGGTTGACTTTTCTCCCATCTCAGGTGCTGGCCTCTGGGCCACGCTGATGGCCATGTAGATACAAGGCTCTGCTCAGGCCACTCTGATTTCTGAACGGTGGTCAGAAGCAATTAGGCACAAGAGGAACCAGAAAGTACACCAAGAAAAAGCAATGGAAGTATTTAGAGATGACTTGTACACTTCTCTGCTGGCCACGTTCCTTTCAGGTTGAACCAGGTTTCTGTGATATACTCTGCTGACCTGTAACACTGCCTACAAAAAGGGATTTTGCTCTGCATGCGTACATTTAAATCCCATCCTTACTGGAGGTGTTGTCGGGACATGCTGATGGAGCATTTCAAGTGAAATCTCTTGCAGTGTCTCAAGGAGCTTTCAGTCCTCTTGTCTGTGGCTGTTGACTTTCGGGGATTCAGGTGGGGTTCTTTTTCAGCGTGATTCTGAGACAGCGGTTAAAGGCATTCAGATTAATGGGAATTTAACTGAAGTCTTTATAATTACTGTAATGGCTGTGCAGAGGGTATCTCAGTCTGAATAGAGTGGCAATTCATACAGCCTTTGACAAAAATAGACACGTATAAGAGCTATCATGCTTTATTTCCTAACAACCTAAACTGTGTCCAGAAAATCCTGGCTGCTGCTCCCCCAGCACATTTCCACTGCAGAATTAGCCCAGGTGATTGGATACATTTAGACCAGGCTCAGACCAGACCATCTCTCATTCCTGTATGTGTGGCATTAGAAGACAGAGATGCACATGGTTGTTGGTGCCGAGCGTCCTGATGAGCCTTGATGCATCCCTGTCCACACGAGATTCAGCATGCCCTTTGGAGGATGCACCGGGGAAGGATGCACTGGGGCACTGTGGGAAGATCCTGAGATGTATCCTGGCACTTGTGTAAGATAGCCTGAGTCCTCACTGCAGGAGGGGTGTGTTACCAGGCTATGCAAACCCCAATTTAAATGATAACAGCAGCTATTCTAGTTGGAAACACCGTCAAATGTAGCCCCACACTGACATCAAAAGCACCATCAGTAAGATTAATGAGATTTCTGGTTTCCTGGCCAAAAATCACAAAGCAAAGCACTCTTCTATATTAACACCTCCAAAATAGCACCTACTGAAGTGGAACTGTTTGCTTTTGGTCTGAGAGGGATAGGCAATTCTTTTCTTTATATTTTCTTAACATTTAGGGGCAGTTTCAACATGGAGGAGTGATTTCAAAATAAATAGCAACATGCCATAAATAATGTCATAATAATGTCACATCAAAAGGGACTACAAAGGAACAATTAGTCTTGTTGTGTGTCCTTCCTCTTCTCTACTCCATGACTGCCTCCAGCTTCTTTCGGACTGAAACTATTCACCAAATTCACCCCGGATTCTTAAGTGGTCTTAGACACCTGCCGTGCATTGTTCCCCCTGAAAAGTGTGATTTTGAAGCTAATTTCCTTTAGCTCCACCACTGGACTCCGATCAGAGACTCTAGCAGTGGAATGGACCTTCAGCAGAGGGCTTTTCTCCATAAGGCAAGGTTTGCCCATCTAGCTATAGTAATAGAGTCATGCTGGCGTTTTCTTCGGACATAGCTTTGAGAGCATAGTTGAGACCAGATTCCTAGAAGAATTCACCTACACTGCCAAAATAACATTTTGCTGGCCTAAAGCTGTCTACATGTCTGTATTACACCTTACCTAAGCTCTGGCTGACATGCCTGGGCTCCCCAGAGCTGTCTGGACACAGCAGCTACCTAAGCTAATTTATTCTGCTAAAAAACCCAGCCTGAAAAATCTGGTAATGTGAGAGGCTCCATCTCCAGGACCTGAGCCACAGACCTTCCACACTATTTTTAAAGTGATGAAGGGGATTATGTGACCATGTTTGTGATAGGCAGAGGACTGTGCAGAGATTATGTCTACACCTGTAGTGCAAACAGTGCTGGAGCCCAGGCAGTGGCACTCAAGTGGTTCTGTTAACATGGTCGTTGGTACAGTTTCGGCCAGCTAGCACTTTCCCAAAGCTTTCCTAGCCATGGGAAAATGAGTTCACATAATCCAAGAACCGTTCCCAAAAGGCAGATTGGATACAACTACTCTGTTTTAGAGTCTGAGAGAGTTTAATAGTATGGACATGGCAGAGTCTGCCAGCCGGGCTCAGGGTCAACAAATAGCCCTGGCTCTGATCCATGTTTGCAAGTTTACACAGTGACCCAGGTTCTCTCCAGGTCTGGGTTGTCATGTGCCCTTCTCTCTGCTGTTTTTTAATGAGCTGTTATCTGGTGGCGAGCCACTGTAGAAGATCAAAGATTGTGGTTAGCTAGGTGAGGAGAGACTTGCTGGAAGATCTGTGCATATGTAAGGACTGAGATTTCAGCTTCAGCTAAGTCCTGCAAGAAATGTTTCAGCTGTGGAGTGGATGACAGCAGCTTTTTTGCCTACATAAATAGGTAACACCTGAGACACCCGAGACTGGCATCCTAGCAAAGGGGCAAGCAAATGGTGAACTTACATGCCTATGAGGACTGTGTACATACACACTTGTTGAGATCAGCCTTCTTCTCATTGATGTAGCAGGGAGATATTGTCTTTCTTCTACCGCCTTCTTGAGGATGGTGATAACTCTGGCTGTTCAGGGAAATGCAACTTCAGTATGTCCTGTGACTGATCATGGCACCCTTCTCTCACCAGGAGGTTGTTGGTGGTTTGTTTTGCTTGTTTGGCCTTCAGTGGTATAAAATCATTGTGGTGTGTCTCTTGAATTTTCCCACATACTGTTGGGTCTGTCAAACTCTGCTCTGCAGAGGTCAATGCTATCTATTCTGCCCACCTTGGAGCCAGGAACAGGTTTCCCCAGCCCTCCTTTCTGCTCTCCTCACCTCGCTGGAACTCAGAGCCCTCCTCTGAGCTCTTGTGGGGATTTGGTGGATGCCAATCCACTGCTATCTAGGGTACTTTTCCTCTTACCCACTGCTCCTTGTTTGGTCATTTCAGTCTGATCATTCACACTCCAGGTAGAGTTAATGGAGAGACAGAGAGGCATTTCCAGAGGGCAACTTATCCCATGTCTCAGACAGCTCTCCTTGGGTCGGATAAACACTGAGGAACATGATGCAAGGAACATTTCCATTAAAAACATTTTAAAACGAGGGGGGAATCTTTGCCAGTCCTTATGTGGTGGGTGATAGCCAACATTTTCAACAGGAGATTTGACACTTTACTGAGGGTATTCAAGGACAATCCAAAAGAGAAGGCAGATTATCCCATTTCTGCTTGGCCCGGAGTGCTTGTGCCTCCCACAGGAGGATCAGTCGCTGGCTTGCATCCAGGAGAAGATAGAAGACTGGATGGCCCCAGGGCCTGAGCCAGTTTGGCAGCTCCCGAGTTCACAGGGAAGATGAAAAGGAGGAGACATGACAGAAGCAGCTGAGATAATGAGAGCACAGATCAGACGATTGTGGCTGGTCACCTCTTCTAGCAGTAGCGAAAAAGGGGCATTCAGGAGAACTGAAAGGCATCAGGATGAAAGGGGAGAAAAGCAAGTCCTTTTGAAACACAATCTGTAGTGAACCTGTGGACCTCAGTTCCTCAAGGCAGTGTGAAGACGAAGGCTGGAGGGGAACTAAAAAGAGATCCAATGTTTCTGAGGTCAGTGAGGACACCTTAATTGACCAAAAATAAAAGGTTTTAGGAAGCATTCACATTTCAGGACATGAGCCAGCCTTTAACTGGCAAGGGGTGGGAGGGCAACTCTCCATGTGAGCAAGCTGTTCAGAAGTTGCCTTGCTATGGACTTGTGCACTCTCACAATGAAAGGTTTGGGAACGTGGATGTTCCTCTGGTCTAACGTAGACTAGCCTTCCTTGTGCTAGCTTGGACACGGACTGTCCTGTATCAACTACTCAAAGCAAGCTCTATGTCAGGAAGTCCCAGTGGGATTCAGTGGTAGAAGACCCTCTTCTTACTGTCCAGATCTACTTGGAGATTTGTCCCTGAACTGAGTTACTCACCTTTGCTTCCTGCCTTTCCCAACAGCCGCCATCAGTTTTCTATTTCTTATGGACTGGTGAGGCTGTGTCCTGTGGAAGTCAGGTCCTGGGGAGAACAGGGCCATGCATGCTCCTTGGAGGAAGGTCTCAGAAGAGCTCCCTAGCAAAGGACTAGATGCTGAGGATCTGAAACTCACTCCTTGCCCAATGAAACCAAAATATTTCTTATGAGAAAAGAGCAAAGGACGAGACACTGGTGTAACCAGTAGAAAACCCAATGTTCAAGTCATATCTCTTCCCAATATCAGGCTCTGGTTTTTCATTGCTGGTCACTCCAGCTCTGAGTCAAGCACAGAGGTAAACTGGCAGTCCTGTATCCAAAGGCAGACCCCAGTGTAGACTCCAACTCCAATGAGAAATGTAGAGAAGTTTATCTCCAGGAACCATTTCAGCAAATCCCCATCCTTTATCAATCATGTCCCAAAGGTGAATAGATCCCTCAGCTATCTTGGGCCCCAAGGATCGGATCCATCCCCCTCGCTAAGCAGCTGAATTCATCTTAGACAGCTTAAACTTTACCTTAAACTGTATAAACAAAGTTGACTCCCTTTATAGTTATTGGGTAAAGACAGACCCTCCAAAAACATAACTTGACTCATCTTCTGTTGTCCGAGATGTGTGAGAGAAGTCAGCCCCTGAGAAGAGATCTGTTTTTTAGCCAACCCCACTCCTTCCATTAAAAGCAGCCATAGGAACTGAGAAGTTCAAAATTGTGAAATTATGTTCAGCTCAGCTTTTGGGCTTGTTTCACCCACAGAGCATCTGCAAAGTGTTAAGTGACTGTAGAAATAAGTAGCGTATAGATGCAGGCAGGCCATTCCTGGATCAGAATGATGAGTGGTGTTCACTATAGGTGGAACAGTCCTCATCTACCATAATGGACTGGTGGCATACTGGAGGAACTGGTT
The DNA here is from genome assembly GCF_030867145.1 of Opisthocomus hoazin. Taxonomy (NCBI): domain Eukaryota; kingdom Metazoa; phylum Chordata; class Aves; order Opisthocomiformes; family Opisthocomidae; genus Opisthocomus; species Opisthocomus hoazin. Next base: position 129,285,418 of record NC_134415.1, read on the forward strand.
AAGGGAGCGTCCTGAAGTCTTGTGAGGAAAATGAACGTCAAAACAGTATATGCAGCCCTTTATTATTTATATACTGGTAATGATCCATATTCTTCCATATTCAAAGTGAAAACAAAGAAGGAGAATGAAGAAGACAAAAGTCATTCCCTCCTGTGAAAGAAAAGAAAAAGAAAAAATCAGTTATCATAGTACAGCAGGAACAAATGAAATCAGATCTGGGGTCTGATTCTGACCCCTTTTACTTTGGTGCAAAAAAGTAAAAATAGATTAAAAGGTAAGGGGGAGCAGCTTTCCAGCAATGTTGCTACAAGAGCAGAATCTGGCTCCATCTCTTTTGTAGATAAATGCATTTTCACTCTGTGTGCAGCAAAACGAAAACCTGTTCCTTGATTCATACTGAGCTTCAGGAAGGAACGTGCCACCCAAAGGGGAAAACACAATGACAGGGTTCACGGCACAGAGACCTGAGCAGCCAGCGAGCGATGGGGAGGAACTGAGACACGGCACTCGGCATTAAGCAAGCGCAGCCTTCGCACAGGGGTTGATGGAAGGTTTCATGCCGCACTGAATATTTCCTGTCCAGCTCACCCGAGAGAAATGTTGGTATCTTCCCATTTTGTTTTAGTAGAGTCTTCAGGAGGATTAATATCAAAAGAGAAACAGAGCACCATTTAGGCATCATTTTCAGCTTTAAAGGCACAGGCACCACAGTAAATACTTCGGGAAAATGCTACAGCAAGCGCATTCAAATTACTTACAGCCAATAACCTGCAGCTGGATTTGTGATGAAAATTGTACATACCCCTAGTGAAAAACCTCTCTCCTCAGCTGAACAATACTAGAAGTAAGGGAAAAATGGATATATTGTTCATTTTAAATGTTCATTTGTGTGTGTGTGTGTGATTTGTCTACAGCTTTTATTAGACAAGTTGTAAAACCACGTGTAATTGCATAGCATGAATAGGCCAGATAGACTAGGACGGCTTTCCAGGAGCTGTTTTTATTCCTGCACATATCAGGGCTTTAAAAACAGCACTGGCAATTTAAGGGGTGTCATTGTTTTGAGTCTTTCTTGGGGATGTGGATTTTTCAAAGACCCTCGTTATATTTCTGAGATGGCCTTTTCTTTTTTCTGGGCCACCAGTAGGAACTAGAGGATGAAAATCGACACAGGCTGAAATCCAGCCTGACCCTGCGAGCTTCAGCAAGGCTCCAGGACCTTCCCTTGAACTCAGAGTGGTTCATGCTCCTTTCCTCCCGTATCAGATCGTTACCTGTATTATACTCTAGTCCACTCTTGTTTTCGTGATCCCAAGCAATGGCTCTTGTTTCCCCTTCTCAGAGATTCTATTCAGAAACTTTAGCCTTCTATACAGCTGCCTTTTTTCCCACCGCTTTCTCATTTCTCTTCACCATTTACTGTTCTTTAGTCTCTGTGCCACGTGTGTTTACCACTGAGGACTGTTCATTAGCTCCCCTTGAGAAAAGCACAATTACCAAGGCAAGAAGTCAGCATCAAGGCAGTTGAAGATGATGGGCGAGTTCAGCTCCAGATTCAGACACCTAAACAAAGTGATGGGGGTGTCCAAGCTTCCGTTGTATTCAGTAGAGTTGTAGGCAATACAGCCACAGGGTCTGAACAATCACCTTCGTACAGCTCTGGCTGCACTGGCCGTAATGACTAAGGAAACAATTTGATTGACTTTTGCTGAGTGACATTTGAGATGTCTTGAGTACCCTACCTCACTCCAGCTCCTAGCTCAAAAAATGTTCATGTCTTCTGTATGCAAGTTTGTCACATCTGCCAGCTCCACATGGAGGTCTGGGATATCCTAGAGCATCTCAGATGTTATCAGAGGATTCTTATCTGTGACGGTTGCACTAAGTCTTAATTCTCCATTGAGTAAAATAAGAGACTTAACTCACCCATGGACACCTCTAGGTGAATCTCTACAGTCGGAAGATGCACTGTGACGTGAAGGAGATCTATTCCCTGCTGTAGCATGGAATTTATATGAGACCTTGGATAAATCCTTCAAATCTTAGCACTTCTTCTGTTAAATGGGGACATGATAGAGCTCTGCTTCACTGTGCTGAATGTAGGTTAGGAGATGTCTCACTATAAGGACTTCAGGACACATTATTAAAAGGACCAGGGGAAATAACTCTTGTGATGTGTCATTCAAGACACATGGACTTGACTCCTCAATGGTGCTGACTATGGCCTGTGAGTCACTCATTGCTTCCTAGCAGGTGACAGGTAGAGTTCAAGGGCTGTTGTACTGCCTGGTGCAGAGAGTCTGAAGATAACCCCAGTCTATGCCACTCTGACTCGTTATATGTAGGCACAGTACAGATCGCATAGATGCAGCCATAGGGCTTTCAGCCCCGTGGTTCATGATGTCCTGCTCACTCAAGAGTGCCCACACAGAGGTGGCAGTGCATATTTTCCACTCTGAAGACTAATCACAGAGTGGGAGGAGTGGGAGTGGGTTTTTTGAAGTGACTTCAGTTTTACACGAGCCCCAACCCTATGATAAACAAACCTTGGAAGGGAGTTGAAACCTACTCATGCTAGATGAAGGTGCGTCAGTCACCATGTGCAAAAGTCAAAATCAAAATTAAAAAATACTTCCCATGTGATCCAACTTGCCAAGACTTTTTGTTCTAGTTATAGTTGGAAAGATCTCTGTAGTTGCTTAGAAATAAGGCCTGAAGTGGAAAAGAAAGTTTATGCCACAGTCTGTGAGAACTGTACATTTTATGAAGACGTGACAGGCTAGAAGTATCAGGGAAAGATGGGAATGAGAAACTCATGGTCAAGATGACATGCTTTGTTATCTAAGTCTGTATGAAATAGCCAGGGAATAACTTCTGTGGCAACACAGTAAGAAGTACTGCAGAAATTTTCGTATTGCTCCATAGTTCCTGTTGACATCCACCTACTGGTCACACCCCCCCAACACCCAGGTTCAGATCCGGCTCATCACTAAGATGCCAAAATTTGCATTTGCCACAGAGCTGTGAATTTTTAAACAACAGCAGGAATATGTCAAAATGTCTAGAGATACTTCATTCCCCTCTTCAGATCTTAGTGCAACTGAGGAGGCAACGAACTGTTTTGTAAGGGTAGGACTCATCCTGCCTACTTCTGGTGTTCTCAAGTCCCTGCACTCCTCTGTCAAGGGATGGAGAGAAACTCTTTGGGAGCATGAGTCAACCACCCCCTGTCCCACACATGGATCTTAGGACAGGTTGAATCACTTTCTGGGGGTGTCTGTCTCTCTCTGTTGACTCAAGGAGATGTTCAGATGACTATCAGCAGGCATGGTACTGTGCAATAGGAGTGACTCAACACACAGTCTCAGTCAGCTCTGAGCAATTTACAGCAAAGACTGTGATTAGTGTAGGTTTCTGCACTGAAAACGTTACAGTGGGAAAAGCCTTTATTTGTATGCTCTGTTTTTGTTTCTGGTGTATTTTATTCCTCTCTCTATTCTAGAATAAATGAACCCAACAGAAACATTTTTAAGCCAGTGTGACACATCTGTCTCTCGTGGGTTGGCACTGCTTGACTTTCAGTATACAGGTACATCTAATGCCATACAAGTTTCTAGTATAACAGCACTAAAATAAGCCTATACACAACATTTTTTTTCTGCTAATCACGGAAAGTTTTTAAACTGAATAGCTAGAAGATACTGCAACAAGCAGTACTTATACACATACCAGCACTTACCTTACGAATTGTGTGGCATTGCTCAGCCTTCCAAAACTGTTCATTATGTCTACCAAAAATGTAACACATCTGGTAGGGTGAAGTTAAATCTAACCTACACCTGTTCAGGGCGAAGGCTATTCACTTTCAGAAGTTTATATCCATTAGAGTCTGAGGTCCTATAAGCAAGTGTTTCTTATCAACATTTGAGGACTTAAACTTTTGGTAAAATTGTGGTTTGCTAACTATGGTGGCCTAAAGCTTTGATAAAGACACTGATCTTACTGGTTTGTGGTTTGTTGTTTTTTTTAAATTTGTTCTGAGATGGTAACGCATGTGTGAGCCCAAAGCCAAGGTATTCAGAGAGAGACTTGAGAGCTGGTGGAAAGGCGTAGATTTGGTGGACCTAGAGGCTGGGAGAATTTCATTGAGGGGCAGAGAGCAAGGTCTGCCATCCTTCCTGGACACCTCCTCCAGATATGGCTAGGCTGGAAAGGGGCAAATCCAACCCCACCACAAGAAAAGAAGATAAAGTCTCTAGAGTGAGGTCTGAAGAGCCAGTGGATCCTTCTGTCTCCGTGGGAGCCAGGTCCTTGTGGGCAGAGGGAGAAGAAAATAGGAGAAGAAGAAATTCAGGGTTTTCAGACATTTTATCTTTTTAACCCTGACCAGCTGCAACAAGCTGCTGCTTGTTTTTTTTTTAAAGTAGTAAAAGCAAAATAGAGCTGGACCTATTTTCCAGTGTGTCACACATCAGAGATGGAAGGGCTTTTGTTATTGTTTGTTTTGCTTGAAATCATTAGCATTTTCCTTTTAGATTTTATAGGTGATACTCCCAGAGAAATCTTTGGCAAAGGCCCAATGAAAGTCTAGCTACCAAATCATTCAGCTTCCCAAACATGGATATTAGTCCATCATCTGTTCCCTCACCTGCAGAGCAGTTGTCCAGTGAGCAGCAGTGGGAGCAAAGGAATGAGATGCCAGTGGCCTTTTTTTCCCCAGGAATCTGTCAATTAATTTTTATTATAATGCTTTGCTCAATGAGTTGTTCAACTTACCCTTGCAATAATCAATGGCATTGTATTTTTAAAAACTCCTGAAGTGTGAAGAAGCACTATTTTATCCATTGGAGCAGATAAATAGTTTCAGTGTTGGTTGCAATGGGGAATAAGATCAAGCCCCTTTGGAATATCATGGGGTTCCTGCCCCATGCCAGTGCGCAGGGGGATGATTTGGGAACTGAGGGTGACCGCAGGGCAGGCAATGCCCTCACCGATGGGAGCAGTTCTGCAGGGTCTGAGTGCACTGGGCAGAGCTGCATGCTGGTAAAAGCTCCCTCCACAGTCCCAGACAAGGCAAGGGGATGGACCAGATCTGAGGTCCCTCCAGGGGGTCCCACCAGGAGCAGAATGAGACAGGGCGGGAGATGGGGCTGGAGACCCAACTGCAGCTTGGATCTGTGGTCCATCCAGGAGACAAGGCTGGAGATAAGCTTCCTCCAATATAGGTCTTCAGTCCAATCTGGAAACAGGGCAGGGGAGAGGCTGGAGGGATGAGATCCTTTGTTTCGGGACCATTTGGAGGGTACTGATGAGTCTTGAAGTTCTCTGTATTTGTATATTCATCTGCATGGGACCACAGGGTGACCAAAAAAATGACCAACTGCCTATTTTTCACGAAGGCAAATGCAAATGGGAATTTCTCATTGAGGCAGAATCAAGTACAAGTCAATGTGAATGTTGCTTGTACGAAAGTATTTTAGAATAAAAAAGAGCCATGCAGGTACAAAGAATATAGATGTCCTGCTCTCGCTATGGTGCACTCCAGGAGAGACACCTTTCTACAGAAAGTAACCTTCATACTCGGGCTGCGGCATTTAGATGGGATCTGGATTTCAAATTCTCAAGCGTGGATCTAATCAGGATGAGAGGCTGATCCCTGTAAGAAGAGAAGAGGTGGGGTGGGTGGCAGAGCCAATGGCTCATGAAGATAAGCATAATGTGTCAGAGAACTCCTGAATACAGCATCGTTTCCAATTCCTACACTGATATTTCTGTATTTCTCTCCTTTAGACTGTAAGGACCACCTGACGTGAGTTGAACCTTTGGGCTGCTGAGCCTGCCCCAGATGCAATAATTTAGTGAGCAGATGATGTTTTCAACCAAACCTCCTGTCTAACTCAGTGGATCTGTGTGTCTTCCGGCAGGTGTGTCCTCTGTGGCCTCCCTGATGTCCCTGGCTTGGGTGCTAGCCTCCTATCACAAGCTTCTTCGGGACTCTAGGGACGACAAGAAGAGTATGAGCTACAGAGGGGCCCTCATCCATGTCTTCTGGCGCCTCTTCACCATCTCATCCCGAGTTATTTCTTTTGCTCTCTTTGCTTCCATCTTCCAGCTCTACTTTGGGATCTTTGTAGTGGTCCATTGGTGTGCCATGGCTTTCTGGATCATCCATGGTGGGACAGATTTCTGCATGTCTAAGTGGGAGGAGATCCTCTTCAACATGGTGGTAGGGATTGTGTACATTTTCTGCTGGTTTAATGTCAAGGAAGGGCGGACTCGATACAGAATGTTTGCGTATTACACGGTAGTCCTGACGGAGAACGCTGCCTTGACGCTCCTTTGGTATTTTTACAGAGATCCTGAAACTACTGACTCATATGCCGTGCCAGCACTGTGTTGTGTCTTTCTTAGCTTTGCTGCTGGGATAGCTTTGATGCTGTTATATTATGGTGTGCTGCATCCCATGGGGCCAAGAGCTAAGATCCTTGTCAGCTCCTGTTGCGCCGAGCTGCTCTGGGGCATTCCTTTGCCCCCCGATGTTGAGCCCATGGCACCCCAAACCCCTGGGTACCGGGGGGCCCAGGCTACGCCCACCAGAGCGGTCACGGAGCAACAGGAGGAACTCACAGCTGACACTTGCTTGCCCGTTTTCCAGGTGAGAGCAATGGTACCATCTACTCCATCTGGGCGACCCTACCCCCCCGAGGGGCCTCTCATTAAGATTGACATCCCAAGAAAAAGATATCCTGCATGGGATGCTCATTTTGTAGACAGGAGGTTAAGAAGAACTATCAACATCCTCCAGTATGTCACCCCCACAGCTGTAGGTATTAGGTATAGAGATGGACCTCTCTTATATGAGTTGCTACAATATGAATCTTCACTTTAAAAGCTCCTTAAAGCAAAAGTAAAAGAGGGGACCTTATTTTTGTTTACGGTAAACACAGATCATGAAACAAACACAAACCTTCAGATAAGCTTTCTTTCTGGTTGCTGTATGTATAAAAAAAAAGATATTCTCTATGTTTTGTAAGTAAAAACAAAAAGAAAAACTTTTCTTTTGTTTTTTACACACAAGAAACAGTATTTCAACTTCCACACCTAGGATTCACAGGTGGAGAAGGAGGCATCTCCACATCAGTTTTATACCGTACACCAAGTGTAGAACATTATTTATGGGATTGGTGCTGATTGAAAAATAAAAAAAACAAACAAACAAACCTACAACTGCCTTATGCCCTTAGGTGCTGAGTTTCATTAAGTACTGTCACCTTTCTCATGCAAAACTCTTTGATGATTATATGCCAGGAATAAAACAACCAACTGAAATACAAACCTTAAAATTCAAAAAAAAAAAAAAGAAAAAAAAGGAAAAAATTAACAACAACAACAAAAAGAGAGAAATGTATGAAAAAAAAAATTCTGTTGCTCTTATTGGATATAGCAGAAAAACCCCAAATGTCTAAAGATAAGAAAGCAAAGCCAAGACACCCCCAATGGAGTCTGATTTTTCCAACAGTTGAAAGACAAAATCAGGTCTGTAACTCAATCTGGCAATGCATTTACAACACCATTTGGCCAAGCCTGCGAGCCTTGACCAAGCCGTGTTATAAATGCGATCCCACCATGTATCCGTTTTCCTCGTGTAAACGGGCCACGCCTAATGGTCTGTTTGCACCAGGTTAATATGGCAATGCAGTATCTGATCTTGTTTCAAACAATTGCACACGCTCATGCGCCACTGTCTGCAGTGGAATAAATAACAACCGTCTGAGCCCAGAATAAGGCCTGCCACCTTGATTTCTGGAAAACAAAAAATCCACAAACATTGAATTTATATACCAAAAACATTATACTAAAGTACATTTACACATATCTAATAACTATTTCAGTAATAATAAAACTCAGCATAGTAGCAAAAAGCGAGTCAATTTAAAGGCACAATACTTGATCAGTGACTGGCAAAATAATTTGACCTACTGTATCATTTTAAGGCTGTGAAAGGCATACATGTACTATCTGTGATCTCGTGTAAGACCTGTCATGTCTCATTCAGTGCGAGCCTTAAAGTGATTGTAAAGCATCCTTTGTTCCATTTCGGGGGTTTGGGGTTTTGATTTTTTGTTTTGTTTTGTTTTGTTGTTTTGTTTTTAAGGAAAACAAAATGTGAAAATCGGGATAGAACAAACAAACAAACAAACAACAACAAAACAACCAACCAACTTCTTCAAACGGTAATAACCTGTAAACTGACTCACATCTCGAGATGATTTGGTGCTTTGTATTTTCGTTGATGTTGTTGTTGTGATTTAGCTGAGAATTCTTCAACTCGGTACACGTGGGGAACTTGCTGATAAAAAACTGTCTCGTGTCACCCTCTACTGTAAGTACATGGCGAGAAACATCACCAGAGGAAACTCAAGAGCGTAGCGAGAGCATCGTGGTTTAGCTTAGCCTGCTCACCGCAAGGAGATGCTGCCACCTCCACTGATGGCAAAGCCTAGACAGTCACCTGCCGAGGGCTGTGTGGTTGTCTTGACATTTCCAAATAACCCGCTCGGTGTCTGAACATTCACATCTCTCGAATTCTGTTTCTGTGCTGGAATCTCTTGTTTCGAGTTCAATCACGGGTTTGCGTCTGTTCAAGACCCTCTTCCGTTGCGAGAGTATTGCTCCTTTAAAGGAATATTCCTGTTTCAGGGCATCTTTTCAATCCCACCATCCCTCTAGGGGAAAAACAACAACAGCAAAATGAGATATTTTTAAGTGAATGCTGTAGTATTTTATGTGTGTAATTGCAATTTTTTATTCCAGAAATACTGTAACTGTCTAGGGTGCAAAACTCCCATGCTGATCTATTCTGAAGAGAAGATCAGCATGGGGGGGGATATTTTTTAATTATGATTTTTTTTTTTTAATTTGAGGAATCAGTTGGTTTTTTTAATTATGACACTATTTAAAGAAACTAGTACCAATTTTATATAACAGTTTAAAGAAGCTGATTGCTTTCTTCGCCTGAATATACCTGAAAAGAAACATTTTTTTCACTCAGTGATCCTTTGCAGTGTTCTGAGAAAATGTTGGGGTTTCTTCAGTTTTTTCATTTTTGTTTTGTAAAGAAAACTTTTAACTGGTGTCTGTCCCTTTCAAGGAGGGCAGGACTCATTCACGCCAAACTATAGACACACGGCAAAGTTTATAAGAAGCCAAATTGTCACTGGTACTGTAATTCCCAGTCAAACTCCATTTCAGGCAAATATTTCTGGGCTCTGATTACAACGAATATATTGGTCACATTTTCTTGCAATGGGAGGGATTCTGTCTTGTCATCCCCTATCTAAATACCCAGTCCCTTGTTTACTGTGCACATAAATACATATATATACACACATACAGAGTTATATGTATTTGTGAAAAGCTTTCATTTCCCTTCTCCATTGTCTGTGTCCCATAGCCAGTCCATTCCCAAGTGTCCTACTAACATTTCACCCTGTTTCTTCCCTAATCAGTATGCTGTCTCCATAAAAAGAGGTAATTTGTGAAGTGAACTTGCTGTCCCCAGCTACTGAGTCACAAAAACACGGAGGTGCCAATCCTCCAGCAACAGACCTGCATTGCTCATCCCAGGACTTTCTTTTGACTTAGCTTCAAGACTAGTGTAGGTTTACTCCCAGTTTCCTGAGACTCGTGCCCTGTGTAAAGACTCTCCTTGGTCCTTCCATGAAGAGATCTCCTCTACACATCTGCATTTCATTGGCATAAGCATGGGAAAGGAATGGATGACAAACAACCCTGCTGTTCCTCCAGGACCTTTCCTCCAGGAGATAGCATCCTCATTTTCAAAAGTACCGTAAGAAGGTTCCACTCCCCGAACTTGTCAACCTTGAGAACTGGTTTGGAGATGTGATCACACTCCCTGGTCCCACTGACCAGCCAGACCCTGCCGCTTCACACCGGGACAGTGAAATGAGTCAACGAGCCTAGGCACACTCATCAGGAGTCGAGAAGGAGACACTTCAGTGTTGCCTCTCATGAGCATCTGCAGCCTGCCTTCCCTCAGGAATGGGACCCTTGCTCAAGACCACCACACCAACAGCCGTCCTCTCCATCCCATTATGGGAGTGGAGGGGCAAAATACTCTAGAAGTGACCTTACCTCTCAATGCAGTGCTAATATTTCACAGTCAAACCAGCTTGACTAAGGGCTTGACACACCCCTGCTCCAAAGTCCTCCTTCTTCGCGGCTCGTAGGATGGATAACAACGAAGGCAGGTGCCTCCACTGTGTGTTAAGACTGTTTCATTACGCTTATTTGCATAAAATTTCTGCTGCCGCTATTAGTCCTTTCTTTGAGTGATATCCACTGGCATCTTGATTTAGCAACAGATTTCCAGTGAGAGCCTGTGTCAACCCTGAAAAACTATTTCTCTTTGAAGGACTTCATTACAGCCTTAACGTAAAGCACGTGCTCTGCCACTACGCCCAACGAGTTCATGGTGGACAGTTCGGTGTGGTGAGCATTTCCTCTTGGGATTGCCTGTGATCTTGTTGCCAAACAGCGCCTTTTGCCAAGCTAAAAGCTCGGGGATTAAAGTTACCCCCAGCTCTTTATTGGTACTAATCCCAGTGCTAAGAGTCTAGTCCTCGGCTCCTGTTTTTTTTGCCCAGAGTTTCTTTGACTTTTGGTGTGCACTTTGGCAGGAGGATGTTCAGTGACTTGTTTTGGTTTCGCTTGGTTTTTAACTCCTCACCTTCTCCCTTGTAGCTTAGTTATACCATGTCCCACCTTCTTGCCAGAAGACACTGCATGAGAGGGTTTTCAAACTGTCGTGGAGAAGGTTGAATCCATGTTTATTCACTTCACAGGATCAGTGGTCAATCTCTCTGGCAGATCTGTGCTGCTGGATTCACCCTGGGATCATCTAAACCAGCCAACTATGCCATGCCAGGGCAAAGCCGGGGCACGAGGGCTCCACCACCCCTGCTGTTATATTGTTCAAGCCTTCCCTGGCATGGTTTTGAACCACTCCAACGAGCCCTGGGCTCAGGAAGAGCTTGCACAGGCATCGACGCTGGCCAGAGACCATCCCCAGTCAGCAGTTTGGGTGCAGGTACTCTGTATCAGGGGTGAAAGAGTTTGGTCATGTGGATGTGGCCAGCACTTGTCAGTTGGCTTTGTGACCAGAATGGATCCTGGCAGTGCTGAATTTACTAATAAAGATGTAGCTATATGCCACGAACCAGGATTCAGGACTTGGTGGAGTACATCAGCTTCAATCTGGCATTTTTCTACTTTCTGCCCGATTCAATGGACAAGGTATTTTTCAGTTCACCTTGTTCTTTTTGCTGAGGTTATTTTGCAAACAGCATCACTTTTATCATGCTGATGTCAACTCATCTCTCCATCCCTCCATCCATGTCAGATGGCTGGCATGCTTAGTGTGATAGCGTTATACATCTGTAGGCAGCTAATTTAGAGACGGCAATGATTCAGACCAGACCAAATCAACAATGGAAATACAGGAATTACCAGGTCCCCGTCCATGCCCTTGTCACGCTTTGCCACCCACATAAGTCATTTTTCATCCACAGCATATCCAACCTGAACTGCAGAAGATGAGCCAGTGTTGCAAAATTACCAGTGGCAAGTGCAAGCGAGCCACCAATTTCAAGTGTAAATATCTATATTTTGGATTGGAGCTGATTGTCTGCTTCACCCTGTCCTTCTCCGCACCTGCCAAAAGTCAGCAGTCTTTTGCATGTATTTTTATTTGTAGCTGACTAGATGAAACAGGACAAAATTAATTTCAAGCTTTGGTCAGTGGTCTGCTAAAACCTGGCTGATGCCACTCAAAAGGGGAGCATTGCTGTTGACTTTCAGGGAGCAATCACCCCTCAGTTTTCAGATACGTTTTTGTGCACACAAGATTCACTTCACAATTTATCCCTGCTCCTCGTCCCTACACAGAAACGCATGACACACCTGTCACCCACGTACCTGCGGCATGACTAAACCTCCTGAAGAAAATGCGGTCTGAGGTCCATCCAGCATGATTTCATTGAAGCTCAGAGGTGCTTTGAAAAGGAAAACTTACTACTGTGCATTTGCAAAACCTTTTAGTGCCTGCTTACTGGGCAGCTTGGGCAAGAGACAAACCGGAGTCAGCGGAAAATTGTGGAGACAGGCTTTTCTAGGATCATTTTTTCTTTTACGGGGTTAGCGTTTCTCTGGATTCCATCCAGATCGAATATGGTCATGCAAAAAAAAAAAAACAGAAAACAAAAGCCCAAATAACCACAACAAAATAGGGTCTATGCCAATCCCCATAAAAGCCGAGATAGTTGATGTTAGATGGTAGGGATTATGTGAACTCCGTTGTGTACCCTTTGCTTGCTGAAGCTTGCATGTTGTTATTTTGGCAGCTGTCTAAAGCCCTGGGGCTTTGGGGATGGTAGTTTCCCAGGGCTATGATTGCTGTTTTCATTTTTCCTTGGAGCTCAGGTGTATTCTGGTGCAGAGAATCTCAGCCTGGTTTGAAGGAGAAGATTTGAGGCTATCCCAAATAGACGTGGGCAAACCTTTCACTGTGTGCAGAATGCCTTTCCACACCTTTGGGTACTGCTAGAGATTGTTGCAATCCACTTATTTCTCCATGAGCGCATTCAGAATCGCTTCGTTATTCTGTTCTGTTGTGTTTGAACTTGGGAATAATGGTGTGGTGACTCTTTTCTGTTGAGGTGTGATGTGGAGAAAGGTAGGAGCCTTCCTACCGTGCTAGATATTGCCTGTGTTCAGCCCTTGTTCCTTGCTTGAATCTCAGACAGTAGGATAATGAGAAAAATGAGAAAGTGAGATGACAGAGAGCTGCATGTGTTCCATTGGCTCTTCACTGATGAGGAGGGAGGCAACTGGTGGCAACTAAAATAAATCTGCATAAACCATCTGGACCTTAATGTATATTCAGACGTACCTAGAACCCAATTGGAAAGTGATGTTGTTGAGAAAATAATGCGGACTATCATTTCCTGTTGCGTATTAAAAATCTAAAAAACAAAACAAAACAAAACACACAACAAAACAAAGCATTGCAAGCCGACAAAAATTATTTGAGAGCATAAACTTGACTCCCCCCTACACACACACCTTTGGGATACATGCAGCGAGGCAACTGTTTGAAAACCAGGCACTTTGTAACACGCGGAGTTCTCTGGGTTTGTGCAATGCTGTGTTTGTCGGACGGTCTTTTCAGTGAGCTTAGGAAGTGGCCGCAGTCTAAAACTCATTGCAGATTTCTGGGTGACGGTACTCCTGGGTTTCGATCCCAGCTCTGCCACGAAATTGCTGTGTAACCTTGGGCAAGTGATTTAACCTTTCTGTGCCTACAGTTTACCCATCTGTACATGGGTATAATAATATTTACCTACCTCACAGGGGTGTTGTGAGGCTTAAGTAAATGCGTGTAAGAGGTGCTGGAAGCGCGCCGTGAAAATTTCATTCTTGCTGGGTTTGTGCTGTTATCAGGAATGAGCAGAAAAGGGGTTTGTTACAACACGCACAAGGAAAACCTGCTGGTGCGTGCACATGTGGAGAAAGCTGATCTTAAGTCCTTTCTCTCCCCAAAAGCAAGGAGCGGAGAAAATTGTTGTGCGCCAACCGAGCAGCCTTGCTTTCCTGGTCAAATGTAATAGCACTGTTTACACAACAGGTGACCTTTCCCTTTTCCTTTCTGTTTCTGGAAACTTGAAACTAAAGATCACAAAAGTATTTCTGAACCGAACAGATTACTGATGAATACTTGAATTTCTTTAAAAGTTGCTCTCATCAGCCACAGTTAATGTGCACTAATCTTTCAGTCATCGGCTTCCATCTGAATACAGTGAAAAATTTGCTCACGCTGTTTTGGAATAGCCTGGACCTTATTGGGAGGCTGTATGCTATTTGCTGAGGACTCTTGTAGGCATGAGAAAACTAGAGTCTCAACCGATAAACATGTGAAAAATCGTTCTTCTTTTTGTTTTTGCCTTTTAAGTTTCTTGACTGCCTAAGACAGCACAACAACTGCAGTTTACCTGGTTGTACAGTAGCGATTTTTTTGAACTATTTCCTTACGCGAAGGGCGAAGGTGGGCTGTGAAAGGTTAAACTAGACTCGATGCTGCTCATGTGTGACTCTTCTTGAAGTACTTTGCTTTGCTGGACAAAAATCTGTGCCACATCCAGAGAGACTAGACCAGGCCTGCCTTCACCATCCTTCCATGGGAAAAACTTTCCTTGCCATCAGCGAGTCAGTTATGTGTCCATCGAGGTGGATTCATCCCTGGCTGAATCCCAAGACACTTGGGTGAAACCCAGGATAGCTTTCTTTAGAACAAGAGAAGGGATTCAGTTCATTGCTCCAAATATCGCGACTGGTCAGATAATTTGGAAGGGGAAAAAAAAGCATGTGACAGAAAGCCTGGGGTTTCTTTCTGGTTTTGAGCCAAGTGTTTTTATTGTCTAAGTGTCCTGACCATTATATAATGTCTCTTTTGGAAATGCAATGCGGGGCAAGACTCCCTGCTACCTTTTAGAAAACCTTTTTGAAGTCTACTCCTGCACTCCTTACTCAGGCAAAACTCCTGGATTTTGCTGTTGGGTCTCATTTTCTATCCTGAGTAAGGACTGTGAAATCTGGGCCTGTTCTGCATAATTGGGTGGTGTTTCAGGCAGCCGTTGTCTTCTCTAACCCAAGACTTGCCTTGCATGAAGCAAGAACGAAGCTAGGAAACCCTCCTCTCCAGCTCCGTCTTGATCTGTCACTTACCTTCCCTGTCCCTTTCATGTATCCACCACAGGGAGGTAGTTCAAAATCTTCTGGCTACATGGGCCAGGCTCTTCCACATGACTAACCAGACAGCTGCATATCTTCCCTCTGGGGCAGAGCAAATTCAGAAGCCCAACTCTTGCAGATGGGTCACTGCTCATCTGCATCAGCTTTAGGTCTGCTCCTTCCCCGTTCTTCTCCCCAGCTGTTTATTTGCCCTGTTTTAAGCACTCAGCTCAGTGCTTCTGGGTTCTTTTTACTGCTACTGTTCCAAAAAATATTGAAGCTGGTGAAAAAACAGCAATGTAACTCCTTCGGTGCTATGCTAACTGCTTTGTTCAACCCAACCAAATGCTGGCCAACATATCGACTTTCCGTCTTTGTCCTAAGAAGAACCACACATCTGTGTCTTGAACAGGAGTGGACTAAGAGTGGTGAGAGGGCAAGTGCAGTTCTGAGAGCAATTAAAGTCTCATGTGTATCTAGCAGAGTTAAAAAAAAAGATGTAAATGCAGACTGCTTTCAAAGGTAGTTGTCACTCACCTTGTGGAAGTAAATAGGATATAGCCTGTAAGGTATTGAGGGCATTATATATACATATTACAAAAAAAAAAAAAAGACAAAAAGGTCACCTTATCAATAAATCACCCTTTAATTTTCCTGAAAATGTATGGTTCAACAGTAAATACACCTGGCTGTGCTTGCAACCAGTTGTTTTGCTTTGACCCTCTTCAGCAGCAATGGCTACATTAACTGAAAAGGTAAAAAAGTGGGAGGAGAGAGAGAACTCCTCCTACCGTATATTGGGCATGAGGTGAAGTGGTCGGCTATAAATTTTCAGGATTAAAGGGACTAATCCACATGTATGTCTGTATCTATATACACAGTCCTGTGAAAATATAGAAAAGCATACATGCCATGTTACTGCAACAGTGTATATACTTTAATATATATGAACATGTTGTGAATTCCAAAGGGCTTTTTGAGATGAGGAAGGTAGTTTTTGGTGCAAGGTGCTAGCAATTTGGGATTTGCAAGCAGGGTTGAAGTAAATATTCCTTGTATGTTTGGATGGGGGTTTTTTTAGGTAAAAACAGGGACAGAAGACCATCAGAAGCTTAAGCTCCTTCTGAAGAAATGCTGTACCACCTGATCTTCCACCTCTTAAGAAATTTGGAAGCCAAAATCAGACCAAAAATAAGGGCCAAACGCAGTGTCAGTATAAATCAGTATAGCTCCATTGACGTCCAGGTGCCTCCTTTCACTCCCTATGCTAAAAATAGTCATTTCTGATGGTTCCAGGAGAGCCCAAACTGGGCATTACTGGCCCTGCTGGAAGAGCTGGTTCACCCTGCCACCAGTATCGCCATTGCAAGGAGAACAGCCCTGTTAATACACGCAGCAAACTGGGCCCTCCTTTGCAGGGATTAAATCCCCCAAATCTGATTTCAGGCCCTTAGAACTCAAATGCCAAATGCCACTCAAAGGGAATGATTATTGTTTTCTCTCCAGATGTCATTCCCGCTCATCAGTCACGAGGACAAGCAGCTCATATTTTCCTTTCTAGCTGTATATGCCAGTAAAACTCGCTGCCGGTGCCGGAGCCTCCCTCCCTCAGACGAAGCTGAATACCACCTGCATGCCCACCCCCATCTTTCCTCCTGTTTGCTCCACCTTAAAAGCAAACACTGTTCCTTCCCAAGTAGCGAAGATCCAGGACAAATGCCAGATGATTACACCTGCAATCTGTTCGCTTTAGGATTTTATTTCAGTTTCTGAGGCCATATGAGTACACACAGGGACATGCACCCGCACAAAGTAGCCTGAAGTTGAAGCCCCTTGACTTCAATGGACTTGTTCTGAGCTGACACTGCTGCAAGAGAAACTATACATCAAGTGTACCCCAGGTGACCCCCTCAAATTAATACAGTTTCACACCATTCCCATATAATCTGGGGTTTTTTTCAACAATTACTGAAGACTGGGTATCAGTCAACAAATTTGCGACAGATAAGTAGTAGAAGTGGACTGGTTCGCACTATCCATAGGCCTCTTAGTAGTACTTGAGCAATTAAACATGCCTTAAATTGGATGTAATTGCAGCCATTTGGAGGAGAGCTGTGAAGTGTATTTTCTAAAAAAGTGTCTAGACAGGCATCACAGCCAAACCCCTTGGCCCCCATCTTCTCTATGTAGGGAAGTGAGAGAGAAGAGATTTTAGGTTTAACATCAACGTTTGCCATTAGCTACAAAAGGTGTCCCCTCCCAAAAAGGATCTAAAACTCTTTTGTTTGTGGAAAACACTTTCTTATGAGAACAGAACAATGGTTTTGGGTAATGTTTCTACTCTGCAAACTGTTCTACCATTCCAGCCTTCTGTTCTGATGAGGAACAGGAAGTAGTTTCAAAAGTGTTTAAATTACTCAGGAAAGGACTGTTTCGCATCTAGGTCTGGTGACTTCCACTGATATCATCAGGCCAAATTCAGACCATTCCACTGAAGCCAGTGTGATTACTCAATGTGAAACTAGTATGAGACAATAGCTGGAGCGAGGCCCTTGAGTGGTCTCTGGTGTGTTCCCTATCCCAGACTTATGGTGATGTGCTCGGGAATCTGACATAGCATGCCCCTTCACAGAGCTGTTCCCCTAAAATCAAGAGTTTCACAGAAAGGCTATATATTTTGGAGGCTTTCAATGACTTTTTGATTGCAAGGAAATATCCTTCCTTTGGTGTGTTTATTTTTGGATGCACTGTTATATACAGAACATAAAATCATGGTGCCTGAAGATACACGTTCTCTCTCCATCTCTGCCTTGGGCGGTTGGTTGGGAAAGCCAAAGGGATTTTAGGGTTGTCTCTGCTGGCAGATGTAGTATGTTCCCTCGTACTGTTGGCCTGTACTCCAGGGCATGTGATATGGGAATGGTCAGGCTGCTGCCTGGCTTCCATCACCAATCCCACCTCCAGCCCTGCCATACTTGCCCCAGGTGTTGCAATGTGGGTTTAAAGATCCTTGTGCTGGGAGGACAGACTAGTTACGTACTTCTTGCAAAGCTCTTGAGCACCTTCTGATTGAAAGGAATTCTGAAACTTCCCGGTATCTTAGAATCATAGAATCATAGAATGGTTTGGGTTGGAAGGGACCTTAAAGACCATCTGGTTCCAATCCCTCTGCCATGAGCAGGGACATCTTCCACCAGACCAGGCTGCTCAGAGCTCCATCCAACCTGGCCTTGAACACTTCCAGGGTTAGCTTTCATCCCAGGAGCATTTTTGATTAGTGAATTTTGATAGTACTGGAAAAATGGCACAGCCATAGAGAATAGCACAATTCAAATACTTATATTTCAGAAGTGCCACTTTTCCCATAAACATTGAAATTTGACTAATCAATGCTGGAACTCATTAATATTCAAAACCTGGAAAATACTCTTGCACTTGATTCCTCAGACAAACCTTATTCAGGGAGAACAAATTCCCCAGTCACTACAAAATGGTAAAAAGAAGCTCTTGAAGAGGACACCTCGGTTTTTCTAATGGTTTTGAATGCAATAAACTGCACCCACTGAATATTGTCCGTTTGCTTTGCAGTAGGCACACTGGGACTGCAGCCAGGCTTAGGATCCCCTTGTGCTAAGCACTTTACCAAAACACAGAGAGACATGAGCAGAGCAGGACAAAGTAATGCATCATGTCACCTCTCCCTTGTCTCCATGCAGCCCAGCAGAGACAGACAAGCAGGCTGATCTGAATTTGGAGTTCTCAAGGAGGACTAACACAACCCACACAAGATGCCACGCCAAGCTTTTGGGGAGTGCTTTTCTCCATCCTCTGAAATGCTCCACTCTCCCTTTGGAAAGCATTCAGGGAAGTCAACTGAGAAGCCAAGGATTTAGCACAGTCCCATTGGGTCACAGAACTGCAGGAAGCAGAGATGGAAAGAGCACGTGGGTCATCAGGTACATTCCCAAGCGCTCATGCCACAGGCATCCCTGTGTCTTGTTCTCCCACCCTAAATCCTGTGTGATTGGAAATCTCAAAAAAGGGGTTTGCTCACCCCAGACCCTCTCAGTCAGGCACACTGGACAGAAATAATGTTCTAAGCTTTCCTAGCAAGAAGTACACTTTTTGTTAACTAAGCTTGAAACTTAATCATGCCCATGCCTTGAATCTTGCCTTATTAACCAAACTCAGCCCATTCTGGACCCAGGTCATTCATCTGAAGTGGTCCTTCCAGTGCCCTTCCGACCCAGTGTGGCTTGCAGGTGAAGAAGCCTGTCCATCCAAGCTAGGATCAAGGATCCACCAGTTAGAGTGGGAGAGGTTGGCTCCTTCCTAGGTCACTTCTGCATCTGAGCCATCCTTACTGGGGTCTAGAGAGAGTGGGATCCAAATTAGACCCCTTAAAGTAGATCTGATACTTCAAATCCTGACACAGGCAACTCCTTTTCTCCCCCACAGTGGCATTTCCGCCAGCAAGCTGCACTCGTGGTGCTCGGGAGATGCAAGGACTGCCAACAACCACTGCTCCGAGCTGGCCATGAGAAGTGGCCGAGGGCAGACCCGACCCTCCTCTCATGTCCAGCGAGAGCGTTTCTGCTGATCTCGGTGGGGATACCCCTGATTTGGTGCAACGCTGCCGAGAGCAGGGGCAGGCTGCTTGTCAGCAACTGTCTGAAAAGCTACTGTGGTTTAGATGGGATGGGGTGACAGGTGTCAACACGATGCATAACTGGTGCTATTAACTTGGCATAGAGTGCCTGAGAGTCTCTTCTTCTTCTTTTTCAATCACCAAGCAATTACCTTACGCATGGGAAGCCCGTTATTTATAGACAGCGTCTGTAGTGACTTCTCGTTTCACAGGAGGGCTTGAAGTATCTACTCTGTCTTATTCCCCAGCTCTTCCTCTAATTTTTTTGTCTCAGAGGGCAAGGTGTGCATGCATTTGTGTGCTTGGGTGAGAACTTATGAGCAAAAGAAACAGAGCAAGGCCCAACCCAAAAATTTAGTGCAATGGAGGTTTTGACTGAGTAAGGAGTGAATGAGAAGCATGGACTAAGACCTTGGAAAATCAGATACGCAGATTTTGATCTCTGTCTCAGTCCAGCAGGACTTCTGTAAATCGCTCAAGATCATTGTCTGTGCCCAGGACAACTTCTTCCCTGGGCTTGCGGGGAGTGACAGATTGGAGATATTCAAGGCAGGGCCTTGCAGAGGGATGAGGTCAGACTCACCGAGCGCCTTCGACTTCCCCTGGTTTAGTGGAAGCTGAAGGCATCCACCACATCCCCGGAGGCAGTCCACATCAGGTTGTGCCCTGTTTAGGTTAGATTATGCTTTGAGCGCTCAAAGTTCAGTTCTGCTTTCCTTACACCAGTGCATGTTGAATATGCAAGATGTGGTCATTTTAGTTTACAAAGGCTGTTAAAAAGCGTCCCAAGTGCTAGATAAGAGCTCGCAAAATCAACGTGCCCCTTAAAAGACCAAATCCTGGTCTAGATTTCACCAAGGCACCAGCCATTCTTCATGAAGCCCACTGTTTTTTCTGGGGATGCCCTGGTTCTTCTGCCGCCAGCAAGTCCAGAATTTGGCCTGGCCCCACCTACCCTCATTAAGTCCAAAAAGCGCTTTCTGTTTGTTGATGACAGCTAATGTTAGGGCAGCAACATTTTGATTCTCAAAACCTTGTGGTGCCTTTTCTTGTGGTGCTTACCCTTCACAGGACTTCAGTCAAGGCAACCACTTGCATCAACAACAACGTCAGTACTTTTCCTCTGTATTATGTGCCAGTGCAGTAACAGACTTTAATGTATACATATATAAATACAGATAGATATATTGCTATAGTTATAATTATATATATATAATTGAGGTTCTGATGCCACTGTATGGGGAATGGACCATTCCTCTGCAGGATCATACATTGCTCGAGTGAAACCAACAGCTGAACGTCCTGTAATGCATTACAACCTTGGCAAGGAGCTTCTCTTTCCCGCGTTCGTTTTCTGGCTCCCTTCTCTCCTCCCCGCCCCCGTGAAGCGCACTCCGTGAAAGCTGCTGTTTCGCACTGTAGCAATTTCTCCAAACAGCTCTCCCCATCGCCAGCGTATGCCGCAAGGCGACATCTTCCTCCCGCCGCGGCGTGGGGAGTCCTCCCCTTGCCGCAAAAGGAGGACGATGGGGCCAGCGAGGCGGCATCCAAGGGCAGGATCCCTGCCTTTTCTTTGCACCAAGGCGATGCAACCCAGTGGGAAGTGGCGTATTCCCCGGTAGCAAAACCATCTGCTGGCGAGCCTCTCCATCTCAGCTTCCCCAGCGAGACAGCAACTTGGTGGTTTGTTTTCTTTTTTCTCTTTGAATGCTCGGTTTCCAGCGCTGCTTTGAGCGAGCCGAGCACCACAGCCCTCGCTGGCGGGGAGGAGGGAAGCTGGCGAAGGCGGTTTGCTTTGCTCACGCGAGTAGTTCTGCCTGACTTCAGAGAGGGGACTTCTTTTTTGTCAAGGGACTGCTGGGTTGGGTCAATCGTCACCTTATTGTTACCTTTGAAGTATTGCTGAAACTATAGATAGATGATGGAACAGATGTTGAGTGAAGGTATTTTCTACTAAAGGGAACAACACCAATAATACTGTAAAAGGTGCTAGAATCAAACCTCATTTTATATACTTTGGTTCTTACAGAAAAAAAAAAATACACAGAATTCTTCCTGTGCAGCCTTACTGTAGATTGTCATAACCAACTCTTTATCCAAAAAAACAAAAAAAAGTGAAAAGGTTAAAAAAGGACAAAAATGAAGTGATCCTGTATAAAGTGTAACAAATACAACTTTCCTATATAAATGTAAATGATCAGACGTATATTAAAATGCACTTGAGGCAGGCAGCAAGCACAAAAAGCATTTGAAGTATTCTTGTTAATGCACAACACCTGTCTTTTCATTTGGCTGGTGTAAGAGAGAATGTGCCAAGCTGCTTTTGTTTCCTTCTAATTCTGTTTGTGATTTTGGGGGAAAGGAGAAAGGAATGGAAAGAGGGTGGGAGGTTTAGCTAGCACAGAAACCTGGAATATTCATCTCAATTTGTTTGGTTTGGTTTTGTTGTTAGTTTATGACATTGGTGACAGTGTTTGGACTCACACTTCATTTCTCAAATGCTTTTGAAATCTTTGTTGCCTGCCCCAGGTGCTGAGCATAACTCTTACCTCAAGAACGCTTCGAAAAAAAGTCAATTGTTTTTTTTTCCCATCTCTGGAAAATTAAAGCAAACAAATGACAACAACAAAAAAAAAAAAAAAAAAAAGAAAAGAAAAAAACAAACAACCAGCAGTGATTGAAGGAATGAAAATTAAAAAAGAAAGAAGTCAAAGCAGAGGTTTGGTGATCAAACCGAGCCATTCTGGTGCTTTTCCCCTTTTTGTGTTGCTAATGATCAAAATTACATGAGATGGGCTTAGACAAGTTTGTGGTCTTAGGATGTAGCAAAAAATGTATTTACAGAGAATACAAATTTGCATGGAAAAAACTCTGATGGAACATTTAAAGAATGGCTGTTTCAGTGTCAGACGTTTAAAGTTAGCATGTGTGTGTGCTGTATATACCTTTTCATGTGTGACATGTACAGTTGACTGAGGAAAAAAAAAGATATGGAACCGAACAAAAATAATAATCAAATGCTATTTTATCAGATGATGCACTTTTTCACCTTGATGAGAAGCCACTGTTCACAACTATGCAATCTTCCAGTTTCTCTCTCTATCTCCTCTCTCCAACCTCAAATTTCGCAACTATTTTCCATAACCTAAACCGTTTTTTCTTTTGTACAAAGAAACACAAAAAGTTCCAAACTCTGGTTCAAGGTGAGAGTGCTACTGTGACTTTTCTCAAATGATAAGAGCTAACAAACAGACAAACAAAAGGGGTTTGGTTTGGTTTTGTTTTTAAGAAAAGGGAGGTTCAGACATGACCCTCTTCATGTTCTCTAAGTGAATCAATGTTTTCTACATGTGCCAGGCTTCTGTTGACTGTTTTTGAGTTTGGTTTTGTTTCTCGATTCATTTTTCTCTCTCTTGGCTTTTAGGGTTTTGTTTTGTAATTTGTTTCCTTATGTACTTCTTTTCTTTTTGAATTCTGGTTTTGTATTGTAGGTTTTGGGGATGTGAAGATGAAGGTGAAATTTGGCTTAACTTCAAGTGTTTTAGGACATGTGTGTGCTATATGTATATAGTTTTCTACATAGAAAATTTTACGCGCTTTTTAACGCACTTTACGACTTGTATGTACAAAGTTGTCTATATAGAAAATGTAGTGAGTGTTATCTGACCTTCAAAGAAGAGAGTTTTGATTAAGAGGAGTTACGATGTTTGAGTATCTCTCAAGTGTGTGTGTGTGTGTGTGTATTATATACTATATTATATATTATAGAAATATATAATACGTATGTCCATGTCAGGGTGTGTATATTATATACACACATCCAAACACGTGATCATGCCCGTCTCTACCATAAAAGTGGAGGGTTTCGTATTTCTTTAAGGTTTTCAAGCTACAATAAATAGCCTGGCTCTACTGGGTAAACTTCTTCCCTGTCCTTACCCAAAAGGTAGAGAAGTGTCCTCCCCTGTTATTCACAGTGCATATTCCTGGGGAGAATTAGCCTTTACAACCTTTCTTTCCCCACCCCAGTTTACCAGGGGGTGCCGAGGAGAGAGCATTGGTGAGGAAACAGGGTCATCCAGTGATGAGCTCAGGAAACCCCGAGACCACGAGATGTGGCTGCCATGTCCCCCTGCCCACCACTGACTCACCAACTTAGAGCGCATCGCTCCCACTTCTCTGTGTCTGTCAAACTGGGGTTGCTAATGCTTATGAAGCCTTTAAGCACTTTGCACTCATGGTCCCTCTCTGCAAATACCGCAGGGTCCCCCTCAGTACCAGTGGGAGGTGATTTGGGCCAGTTTACAGTTAGATCTTCATCAACCCCTTGTCCTCCATCTCTCTTATGTTCAGGAAGCCCACTGCTGCCTTGTTGGGCCATGCTTTGAACTTCATCCCCTCATCGTTGCGTTTTAAATGAGCGTCGTTGTGCTTCTCCCTCCTTCCACTCAAGGCTTCCCCATCCTTGAGAGCCATGGCCCACCATGCTAACACTCCTCAAATCCTTTTATTGGACTCTCCTCAGCCATGGTACTTCCAGGTATCAAAACAACTTGGCAAAGGGCAAAACCCTAGGTTACTACCATTAGTCCACTCTTCCCCTACCTACTACATGCAGAGCTGATGGTCTTGATCCTTATGAGTCCCTTCCAACTTGAGATATTTTGCGATTCTATGACCTTCAGTTTCTTGGGGTACAGCAGATGAAACCCCATTTCTGACTCACTGGACACCTGATCTAGTGAAGCTCTTCCAAGTGACCAAGGGACAGCTGGACTGGGTATCATACACAGCTGTGGATAGAGAAAGGGCTCTTGCTGGAGCCAGTAGAAGTGGGAAGGATAAGGGGAATGGATTTGTGGCACCTCTTCCATGTGTCAGTGGAAACACAAATGTCCACCTCAGTCTGTGGCAGCATGGGTGCTTCTTTCAGCCAGCCTTTTGTGCTTGAGTCCTGAACAAGAACTTCATGTCAGCCTTCCTCCTGAAGTTAAAGCCACATTTATCTGAAAAGAACTGTAGTGGAAAAGCTGGGGGCAGTATTCCCATCTTGTACAACCTCATGGCTGCAGTTGTTGGCAGTCAGTTGGCTGATCTGTAAATCCAGGTGGGCTCAGAAACCTCCTGTGAATGCTCCAGGTAACTCAGTTCTCTAGAAAGCAGCATTCATACCTAAATAATTTATTGCAGGTCACCTCACCCAGCCTTACATGTTACACATTGTCTATGTAATAGTATAATATGTAAAACGCAGCTGTATTGCCTCAAGTGTCTACTTATCTGCTCTTCCTGCCAAACGTGGGCTCTTCCACCTACCTGCACTGACAGGCTTTAGGCTCTGGTTGTGGCTAAGGTTTGCAAGGAGCTATAGTTGTCCCTTGGACTTGCCATTAAGATGCTGGCATCTGTCAGCTGTGTTAATGGTTAATCTCACGCACAAATCGAAGACAGCATTCCCCTCCTACACCCACCCACCCCCCCTCCCCGGCTCACTTTAAGGCAGAACACCTCATTTCCTTCCCTGAAAAAGTAGTGCTGAGAGGTGCCCACCTAAGGAGGCCAAGTGGAGTCATCCTCTGCCCCAGCTAGCAGTTTCTACTAAAACCTTATGGAAAAAAATGAAGATACTTTTCTAATTGCTAGGTTCAGCAAATGGAGGAACCTAGTGGGCAAGCTTGACTCAATCCGTAATCTTGCGGCTAAAATCTTTAAAGTTCATACATTTCAGTTGCTTAAAGGAGTAAATTGCAAAGGCTTCTTCCTTCCATTTCTCACCAAGAAAATCTATTAAGGGAAAGAAATACATGGAAGTTGCTTGGCAACATATTTTTCCTCTAAAAAGCAAAGCAATGCACCCAACAGAGTTAAAATAAAAGCAGATCTCTGTTCAAAATGACCTTTTTTTGTGACATAAAAAAAAATCTTTAAAAGCGTGTTTGGCTAACAGCAGCAGAGATTCACTTTGTGGACAATATAAAGCCACTTGCAGCTTTCAGACCCTAAGAGAGAGCATATTTCTTGACAAACACACACACTCACCTGCCTGGGGATGTTTGTCCAAAGTACTTTGTCCGCTGGCTCTATGAGCATGGGATCCAATCCTCTAACTTAGCCAGAAAAGCTGGTTATCCAGTGAGTTATAAAGGTCTCTTCCATAGTCAAGAGAGCTAGCAAGATACCTGCAGATGGGGATTCACCCCAGCTGGTTTCCAGTTTAGATCTGTTGTGTGCCCTTTATCTGGCTACATTTAGATGAGTTGAATCCCATTGCAAACCATTTCCCACCACGGCTTACCGTGAGACTTGTCCTCTTTCCGCTCTGTCAACGAACATTCAAATATACCTCCTTCAGCATAGCTCCATGCTTGCTCAGCAGCCCCTGTCAAAGTGGCACATCCACGCCAAGCAGTCCCCTCCCAGGACTGAAGGGTATCAGCCTGCAGTGCAGAGTGGGACCCACTCAAGAGAGGAGGGAATTTTATTTTCTTAAGCGACATAAACTTTCTGTGAGAGTCCTCCGGCCACTCTAGGGGTTCACAAAAAAACACTTGAAAATTAATGCACAAGCAGTAACCTTCCGTGTGTTTTCCTAAAGGATAAGGTTATCCTTTTGCAGGGTGAAAAGCAAAAAGTAATATCTGGGCTACAACAATGGCTTGTTTAGTATATTCACTCAGCGAGCTCGTAACAATCACATTGGCTTCTTCTCCTGCTCATTAGCAATATGTTCTGGTCAGTTCTCCTCATTTTCTTTAATTCAGCCATGGCATTGTAAATGACATGAGAATAAAGCTCAGATTGCCACTGTTTGCAGAAAAGCTGGGGAATCATACTCCTTCTAGGGCACCACTTCCTACTTTTGCAAGAAGATGAGCAGATGTTTGAGAAGCAGCAGCAAAGGGGCTGACTCATCCAGAGCTTCAAACTTGTTTTTGTCTGTCTTTCATGTCAAGCACCTGAGAGCCTCTTATATCCCTGATAATATGTGACTCCTGCATCCGGGGCTAGGAGGGTGTCATGCCCTTTCTTCCTTACACATGCCACCTCATGGATGAGAATGGTCCAAGGGCCCAAAGAAGAGCTTTTACCAACCATCGCTATGCTCAACCTTGCTGGAAAGGTTTTTCTGTATCCAACCTGGTTCCCCCTTGCTATAGTTAAACCCACTGCCTCTCATCTTCATGTCTTTTCTTCTGTGGAAGCACGAGGTACACAAGACACATCTGTCTTGGATTGACAGATTAAACTAAAAAGCCAGAAAATCCAAAGCTATTCCAAATTCCTCCCAGGCTACTGTGATGAGAATTAACCGAAGAGCCCTAGTCATCCAGGTGCCTTAACAAGTCTCCTAGTGGGAGTGCAGACCAAGCAGCCAGATCCCACCAGGTACCAACACCGGTCACACCAACGCCCGGTCAGTTCAGTGGTACCGTCTTTCTTGCCACGTACGTGCTGTTGCCTGAAGAGATCAATAGCATCCATCAAGGGGCTACCCTTCTACTGAAGCCTTGTTTCACAGGCCATTGTCAACAAGTCCAAGCCAATATTCACCAGCATGCACTGGCGAATGTAGCCTCAAGCGTTCCCAGGGTGTGCTGCTTCCCCTTGTCCATCAAAAAGGGAGGGGAAATGGTTTCTTTTTCTTTCACTTACATTCAACCCCAGTAGATTCCCCTACCATAGAGTCCTCCCTCTTTCTTTGTCCTCATGCACTACTAGTACCCCTAGAACACAGGCTATTTCTCAGAGCTGTCATGAAAAATCAATGGAAAATTTTCCCTTGGAGATGACTAGTCTGTAGGAGACGCTTCTGATTTACCTTCCCCTCCCCCTTTCCAAATGATATTATTTCTAAATGGGCTCTAATATCAATATCAATATCAATGTTAGTAGGATCCATTGATTAAGCTGTGAATCAAAGCTCACTGCTGTGTTGGATATACATATGTTAATGACAGTTGCGTTAAGCCAAATTTAGCAGCTAGATTCTTCAACATCCCTTTGTTTTGTATCTACCTCACTATGATTTCTTTGATTTCTTGTGATTTAGTGTTGTATACAATGTCAGAGGTGATATGTAGATAAAAATATATATATATATAAAAAAATATATATTTTTGCTTTGCAATAAAGCTCAAAGCTATAACACGAATATTCATAAAAGGTCATAATCTTTATTGTAATGTTCCCTTCTTAGTTGTAAAATCCTGTCTGGATCCTATTTTCATGTACACTAGAATCAATATTGTGTTCATGAGTGAATGGTTATTATTTCTGTTACTTTTCTGTTTAAGTGACATTTTTGTGATGTGAGATAGACACCAGAACTGTCAAACACGAATTGGGTTATTTTTTCTTCCCCCCAAATACAGCTGTTTGTAACTGGAATCAAACAGTGAAACTGAAAGAAAATGATTTGCAGTCCTGATCTTCCCATTTTGGTTTGTCTGATCTTAACATTGAATGCGGCAGGAGGCGGAGAGGCAGCAAAAAAAGAGGTGCCATTAGGAGTGATGAAAGAAACATATGTTCATCTGTTTCCATTTGGGTGAAGAGGGGATTCATTCTTTGAAATAATTGAAATGTGCCACTTCCCTGAGCGTGGGGACAACACTCATTGAAATTAACTCCAGCCGTTGAAAAGTTGGGTGTGTAATGGCAGTCTCTGACCCAGAGTCAGTAATCCAGGTCCTATCTATGGGAATGGAGAGAGACAAGAAGTTCCCTAGGACAATTCAACCCATGCTAAGACACTTGTCCAAGGCATGTGGGATGCATCTCCTTCAGGATGTCTGTCTCTACCCATCTCTGTGGATGGAGCTGAGAAAATGAGCTCACAATAGATATACCTCAATTTTATGGGCTAAAATCAAGTTCAAGGGCTCCCATCATCAGTGCACAAATATCACCCTGGCAAGCAAAAACTGTCTCAATTTTTGGTCATGTGCAGTATTCTGAACCACGTGGTACCTTGTGCCCTGTCAATGGAAGGGATGAGGAAGGTGGGAGCTCCTGGTATAGTGAGCAGGACTTTGCCTACTTCTTCTATGCTCCTGTGGTGGGAAATGTCCTCAGACCCAGTGACTCGCCAGCAACGCTGTGATGACCAACATCTGGCACAGAAATGCTGGCTGAGTCCTGCAGTGTGGAGAGCAGCATCGGGGAGGACTGTCGAGGTGGACAGGACTTCTCATCTGTTTATTCCCAGTAAAACCTTTCTGAGAGCCTCACAGCTTGATCCTGATGCCTAAAATGTGAAGGGACAAAGTCCACATCTGCCTAGTGTGATCCTTCTTCAACCCCCACGCTTCTCCCATAGACTGGAATTAGGAAAAAAGCACTGAGCCCCAAATGCTGGGACTCTTTGCTTGATCAGAAAGTATTTCCACAGATCTCACGCATTGACTTTAGTGGGAGCAGAATGAGGGGAATCCTCTCCATTTCCTTGCCACCAGAGTAATATTTTCCCCCACTGCTTTGTCAAAGCAAACAGAAAATGTAGTGACCAGAAAGAATTGGATACAAATGGAGCATGACATTTTTTTAAAGTAAGGAGAAAAAGTACTACTGAACTTCAATCCAGCTATTCCATCAGGAAAACAAAAAAAAAAAGATGCAGGAAATGAAACCTAAATAGGAATAAATCTCAGTGGAGAAAATGCTATTGGGTTTCACCTAAAGCACAAGTCAGGACTGCAAAATGTATTTTTAGAGTTGGTTTCATGAGAGCCCTTCTGTGTCGTCTTCTCTAAAATTGGCACAATTGTTCAGTACAAACAGCATTTTTTTTCCTCATTCTGATCTGGTGTCTGTAGAAATCTGGCTTGGATTTTGGTTTGTTTTTATTACTTTTGTTGCCTGTTCCCAGCTATTTCTATTTTTATGGTGTAGTATTTTGTGTATATGGAATGAAATACAGATGCGTTCATGAAATTGTATAGCAGATGGAATTACAGGTTGGAGTTGATTTGAAAAAAAAAGTCTACAAATGAGAAAAATATCTATATGAAAAGTATGCTTCCAAAGTGTGTGTTTGAATTTGAGCATTTTGTCATTCTACTGAGCTTTTTGAAAGGTTTATTTTGAAATAATGAGACTTTATGAAGGTTGAGGGTTTTAAGATACCAAAAAGCACAATTATCGGTAAACTTATAATTTTATTGAGGCATT
Source organism: Opisthocomus hoazin (assembly GCF_030867145.1). Taxonomy (NCBI): domain Eukaryota; kingdom Metazoa; phylum Chordata; class Aves; order Opisthocomiformes; family Opisthocomidae; genus Opisthocomus; species Opisthocomus hoazin. The sequence goes on from NC_134415.1 coordinate 129,315,044, forward strand.
ATGTTATTTCATTCTTTGCCTATCTGAACATTATAATCCCAAAATTATGACATGAAATATATAATCCTTTATATCTGTTCCTTAATCATCTTGCATTAGGCAAAAGGGAGAGACGCAGCTGTTGAATTTCTGCTCAGAAATCACGCAAAATTCCTGGCCTTATTTGTTCTTTATTTGCTTTAAAGATAGGGTTGAATTTTGTACTTAGTAGTTATTCTCTTTAAGACCCACTGTAAAATCAAAAAGGTCTCCTTTTAACTGAGTGACAAAGAGTCTATCCAGTAAATGGAGGAGACAGCTTGTTTTTTATCACATCTGCAGTGGAATGTGGTTTGTGAAGGACTAGGTCATGCAAATCACTTGTGGATCTGATTTGGTCAGGCTGATAAATGTTAAGAGGGGCCAGGTTTATCCTCGTTGCACTCTGCAGCTTTAGGTATAAGTGCTGGACTAAGCAAATATCTGAAGTAGCATTAAGGGTGTCCTCAGGTGTTCGGGGGGATGGTGGGTTGTTTGATGAAATGGGAAAGTCTTAAGCATTTCTTTTTCTTCATCTCTTTGTCTGAAAGGAGCCTAGATTTTCTTCCCTTACTCTCACAAGTATTTTCTTCGAAGTTAATGGGATGCCTTTGGTTTTGGTCATGGAAGCATCTTCTTGCCACATCTTCTTGTTGCTTTGCTGCTGTGGTCATAGCATGACTATTTGCTAAAGCTGACTTTGAGGTTTTATGTCCTGCTGTAGCATCAGCTCTGCTCTACTGAGAAGCTCTGTGTGTCTTCCATCATGTGCAATATCTCTGTGGAGGAAAGAGTGGTTCTTCTAGCTTCATGCTCACTGTTGTGCTATCTGCTCTTTTCGAGGCAGTAAGACTGTTCATTTCTGTAAAGGTCCCATTTATTTTGGCAGCTGTATCATGAGAAAAATTTTCCTCTTACTACAACTCTGTAAACGTGGAGCAGCTTTACCAGGTTCGGCGGAGCTGACTCAGCGTTTATCCTGGCGTAGAATAGCAGCATGCATTGGTGAGAACGGTGTGCTCTTTGAGCCCCAATGTTGACTGTTGCGTGACAGATGGGTTATAACAAGTGGATGTAATAGCATTGGGAATGTCTTCTGCTGTCTCACTTACTAAAGAGAAGATTTGGGTAAAGGGAAGAGCAGGTTCTGGCAGTGGAGCCCTTACAGAAACCAAGACTCATCTGATTTGGATCAAGGGTCTCCTGAGATCCTTTAGGCAGCAGAGCATTGACAGAGGATTTCACCTGTGGGAATCTATTTTATTTTATCTCAGTTATCTCCTGAGGTTTGGAGGCAGAGAGACCCATAGAGGGTTAGAGTTGGCTCACTCACTGCTCAGGTCAAGTCAAGATAGTTGGCAGCAGCTGAAGGAGATGTCCATGATGTTAAGAAGCAGACTTGTGTCCAAAATATGGCAGTGAAAAACCATGGTTCGAGGGCTTCTGGTTTGCTTAACAGCTGTATGGTTGGGCAACAGGACATTACCAGGCTCATATGCTGAAGGGAAGATGAGTGCACTATCAGAAAAGCCTACAAAAGATACCAGATTTTAAAATATATAGAAAAAGTGCTGCAATTTTAGCCCATTGAAATCTTTCTCTGAAATACGGGCTCACTTAGCAAAGGGGGCTAAGGACATAATGCCTGAGGTGGCAACTGTGAAGCTCTATTTGTTATGGCCACTCCACTGTCAGGAAAAGTTGGTTGTTGAAACAAATGATGGAACATCTTAAACCTGAAAAGAATTAGCCTGGAATCACCAAAGGGGTCATGCCATCCAGGCCACAGCCTGCCTGACTGTAACCTTGACTGGATATACAAGACGGAGGAGTAAGGCTGGTAGATGCTGAAAGGATAATCTTTCCCCTACTCAGTGGGGGGCCTGTCCCATCTCTGAGGCTGGCATGAGTCTCAAACACACACCTTGAATTACTTTTCTGAAGTGACAATGGCAATAGCTGTGAGGACATTCATCTCTTCTCGGTGCCAGTCCCTCTTTGGATCACTAGCTCAACACCGATGACATCATTTGGCAGTGAATTTCTTACAGATCTGCCTGGGCACCAGATGAGCGTTATACTGCCCAGCTAATTTCAGTCTTTGAGACAGACAACGAAACTGCCTTTCTAGTGGACCTGCTCATGGTCTCACCTCATAAGCTGGCATGCTTTTTATGTACCACTGAGGTGTAGGGTGAGGGGTTGAACAACATTTGGATGTGTTCTGAAGATGTGAAAGCTCTAGACTTGTGAAGAGCCACAGATTATTATCCCATTCCTGTTGGGTCTCTTGTCTACATCCACACTAATAAATTAAACAGAGCAGGACCTGGCTACAGGCACTGGCACTCAGTTGTCAATGTGTTTCAATTGTAAGCAAGATCCTTGGCACGGTTTTGGCTGGGGACAGCTAGCATTGACGCAAACAATCCCCTACTTGAGGATTTAGCAGGGGGTCTGGAGACAACAGGCACTTTGGTTGTGGGCACCCTGTCTTGGAGGCTAAGGGAGACTGTCACAGGGAGAAAGAATGGGCCCTGGCAGTGTTTTGTGTATTATAAATATAGTCAACATAAACCTTGTCAGCTGCTGGTTAAATGGCATAACAAGCTATGGTGTGATAGTCAAGAGGAGGTTATATTAGACTAGACCTGCAACCAAGTCCCTGTTTAATAAGAAAGACAAGATTTGAGGAAGAGATCATATCTTCTACTAGAAATACATATTTTATTATTAAAATACCTCCCCCTTTAAACCATGCCTCTTGTATTACCTTAGACTATGCCAGCTACCAAAACGTGACTAGGAAGTGTTTAGAAATGTCTTACAATGGATTTTGTCTCAGCATTGTCATTCGAGCATTAACAAACTTTTGTGGCCCTTTTAGTCCTTATGGCCTGAACCCTGTTCTTATCCCAGGGCACACACAAAAGCAAGAGACTTCAACTTTGCAAGGTGTCAAAGGTTTCTTATTAAGTCCAAAAATACCATCCCTGCTTTCTGTGGGAGCTGAGGGGATCAGTATGTTCCAGGAAGAGCCCAGAATTCTTTTGCTCCATGCCTTCCCTTTGTTATGCTGCCAACAGAGCCTCAAGGACAGCATATGGCCTTGTTACACTTGCCTTTTTTTAAAAAAAATAAAAGACTCCACAATGCTGCATGAGTTTTAATGGTGTAGAATGTGCTACGTTCATGTGCATTTCCCTCCAACAAGTAAGATACTTCTGCAGTATTCAGCAGCTTCAGAATACTGAATAATCCCTTATTTTTCAGGCTGGGGGAATGATTGCTTCCTCCCAGTCCAAGACTGATTTCAAATGTCGTTCTTTGCCTTCTTCTCAAAATACTTCCTCAGCCCCAATGCTCACTAGGAACTCAGCCTTGGGCTTTCTCAAAGCTCATAGCCAAGAGTGCTGAAAGAATTTGCATCAAGTGAGTCCTGGGGAGGTGTTCAGCATGGTAACTTGAGATTGGGTTAAGAGTTCACAGATCTGGTAAAGCAGATGGCTGCACAACTCTCTGGATCACTTCTATTTGCTCGCTCCGTCAGGTCCTGTATTCAGTGCATCAGATGTTGTTGCATTATTTCTTTTTTCTATAAATATGAAACTTTTTACTGGAGAAAACAAATGCATTTGCCTCTTCTCATCTCATCACACAAGCAATCTTGATCCAGATCAGCCCAATATAGGCAGTTCAAACAGCAGCGATCACCCATAACACTTCATTGGAGCAGAACAGTTCCTTTCTCAGGAAAAGTGCCTGCTTTACACTGCGCAAAAAGACAGCTGAAGTGAATCTGGTATTAAAAATTATACAAAATGGCATCATTTTTAAAAACAGAGAATTTGAAGCCAATGCAGGAAAGAGAGGTTGGCATCAGTGAGGCGTATATATGAACGCAGACAAAATCAGTGCAGTTACCTCCACATTGCTGATGTACAACATCGCTGCTCTGACACAACCCTTTCAGCCATGAGTTTCCCTGCGTCGAACCATTTGGCTGAAATTGCCAATGGAGATGTTCCTTGGAGCCCACTGTTGCTTCAACATTTGTGATGAGATATTGGGGCTTTGGTCAAAAATTCTTTAGCTCTGCTGTTCCATCCATTAACGCTGCCATTTCCAGCCTACTTGCTTTGAGATTCATTTGTGTATCAGTTAAATGAAGAAATTTCTCTGCTTTCTTCTAAAAAGCATTCTAAAAAACTGTTTAAGCAATGATTAGAGTCTAGATATTTTCCTGTTCCATGGCTACATGCACAGTTTATTTAGCTTCTTGAGGAGTTCCAAAAGAACTTTAAACTGGCAAGCTTTAGCAGCCCAGGGTTCAGTCAGATGTTCTTGCCCTAGGTGTGTCCAGGCTGTGTTTTCATGGCAGGATCCTAGGTTGATTGCTTTCGGAGGCACTAAGAACACTATGAGAATACCCTGCCATTTTTGTTCTTTGAAAATTTGTCTTAGCAGCAATAACATAGGCTTTTAGTACATGGCTTATTTACTGTTCTTTATTAAGGTACCTTTCATCTACATCACCATGACAATTAGTCACCCCTCTATACCTTACATGGGCACATGTGAGGCAAGATAGCGGTACTCTGTCATTCTCCCAGGGCAACTTTATTTCTTCCCCTTGCTCTTTAGCAAGAAATGAAAAGGTCTCCCACAGAGCTCCAGTAGGAACCTTTGAAGTTTTAAGATTTTGACTGAGTCTCCACTAGAAACAGGAGCTCTTCCATGTAAATGATTCTTGGTCCTTGAGTTTTCTGTTTGCTCCATAACATCCTGGCTGCTTTGGGAGACAAAACAATGTGAAAATGAACAATTTCTTTGCAGTCTAAGGTGAGATTCATCTCACCTGACTTTAGACATCTAAAGTGTAGATGCCCCACATGAGCAGATTAATGAATGGAGACCACTTTCACAGCCTGTAGAAAGGAATATGCACTTCTGGGATGCAATTCTTGTCATTGTAAAGCAGCAGCCTGCACTTTGTCAGGTGAATCATGTCCTAGAAATGTCTGTGTCTGTCTTGACTTCAGAAGAAGTCCAAGATGCTAACTCAAATGCAAGCATCAATCTTTGTTTGTTCAGCTAATGAGACTCCCAGTGTCTGAAGATCAAAATCAATTTTTAAAATGTACCCTACAGGCTACTTACCTGTCAAGGTGATCTTCTGTTTCTTACACTGTTTATGGGTGTGGAAGGAAAAGAACTACTTGTGTTCAACATCATGAGTAAAGTTGAGGACATTACAATTTCTATTTCTGCAAAACATCTCATTGGAATCTTTATGGCCAGTTTACACCCTGTTTGTACAGTAGCACTTCCAAACAATCTAGTTTTCATCTTCTTCCCCAACTCAGGGTTTCAGTAGAGAAATGTCACCTGTTGAAACTCTTGAGTCACTTCCAGTCTTGGTCTTCTATCCACACTTGGTCATAGTCTATTTTGCTTAGCTTGTGAATTCAGATAAGCTTGCAGCATAAGGTAGCACAGCATTAAACAACTAAGATCAGCTTGCCAAGCCCCTCCAAAGGGGCACCGTAAGGTCCTTCAGCACCTCTTCCAGATTTTTACTACAACAAGTAAAAACAATTCAAAGGCTTGAACTGCAATGTCTGCGACTTTACAGTTGGAGAGGAAATCTTTTGGTGTACCCATCTCTCTTGCACAAAACTGACATCTTTTTCTGGCAGAATAAACGGCATCGCTTATTCTCATCTTCCAAAGAGGTTTTAGTGGAATAATGACAACGATCCAGTGATGGGACATTCCCTGTGTTCCATAAAGCACAGATCTTGCAGATTTCTTTGTGAACATCTTGCTGGAATCTGGACGCCGTAAGCTGCTCCAGCAGTCAGTGTCCATGCGTGACTCAATGAACAAGATGCATTTGGTTCCCAAAGCCACTGGCCAAGACTGCGGTCAAGGCTGCACACAAGTGACCCAACTGGGAAAACTAACTACAGGTGCATTTAGATGAGAGGAACTGTTCTGACAATTGCTGTGGAAAAGAAACTGTGATGCCTTGATGTGAAATGAAGAAATAAAAAATTAAGATAGCTGTTATTCCAAGATGGATTAATAAATTCAAGGTGGAATACAACAGCATTGAAATTTGTCAACTTTAGAAAATCCAAAGATCCACAAATTTTTAAAGAGCTTCGACTGCATCAACATTGCTGGTAAGCTACAATTTATCTGACTTAGATAACTATAAGTTAACTCTCCAAACTCAAACTAGTGCTGCTCAACTTTCTCTTTGATTCTTGGAGAATAATACCTCTCCTAGCACAGATGTCTAAAGTACAAGAGATGAATTGGACTCTGGAAATGCGTATTTCTTTCCACCATCTTCAAAAAGAGCCAAGGGTGATTTTCTAACACAATGGGGAGATCACAGGCCATTTTCACTAGTCACATAACAAATTCTTTTGTGTAAGAAAGAGGCAACATTCCTGCAGTCCTTCTTCCATCCATGATTCCCATGATTCATCAGAGATATTCAGACATTAACATCCACGGGTCAAAACCACTGCAGATGGTAGAGATCTTTGTTGTTTCCTATAATAACAAAGCCTTGCGCTCCCAACTAGACTTGCATCTCAAAGCTTTACATAGTCTAATTTTAAGCAACTTGGCTTATCAGACTTCGACCACTTATTTTCTAGCTTGGGAGCTTGTGTTTTAAGTTTCTGAGTATTTTCTGGGTAGACATTGAAGACGTCTTCATGAACATCCTGACTTTTCAGCCTTTTTGGGTTAGGCTTCTGATTCATTTTCTTGTTGCTTAGGGTTTGGGAGGAGCAGTGCTTTTCCTTTTACAAGGGTTGTTATTGTTTTTTGTTGAATTTATCTTTGTCTTTTAAATTGATTTTAGCTTTAGAATAATGATCATAGCTAAATGAATGCCTCTTGCAACAAGGTAGCTCACCTAGCACATGCCTCCATACTTTGACTGCTTTTCCACTGGCTCATCAAGCTTCAAAAGGAATGCCTCATTTAATGAAAGCCCAGGGTAGAGGAGCACTGTGATGAGAATGTGTCTGTTCCTTGAACCTTTCCTCTCTAAAGGGACAAGCTTTCTTCCTGACCAGGGATTTTGTAATGTTCTTTTGCTTTTCTATGAGCCAGATTGATACGAGCTCCCACAGTGTTAGGTAGAGTGCACCAGCAAAGGCAGAGTCTTCTCAAAAAGAAGGTAGTTTTTAAAAATAAGGTAACCAAGGTGTAGTGGCAGGTTTGCCATGTGGAGGAGCTCCTCAGGCCACGATTAAGGTGTACTGTGAGAGATGTGTGGGTTTCTTTACGGTGGGGCTCTGAATGAAGAGCTGAGGAGCAATGGTGGAGCTGACTGCAGGAGTCAAGCCTGAAGGGAGGATGTAGTGTCTGACAGAACTAACGTGTGGCAGCTGACACAGCCAAGAGCATTCCACTCTTGTGCTGGACTTGTGCTGTTTCTTAAGTCTTACAAGTGTTCAGAATAAAATCTAAAGGGAGGCAGAGACAGAAGACCTTTGAAAAAACATTTGTCTCCCTTGAGCTCATAATGTTCATCCAACCTCCTCTAGCCTTTGGCTGGGACATCATTTATCTGAGGATTGCAGATGCAATTGTCAAAACATGAATTTTTGTCTTTTAGTATAAAATATTCCTTCTAAGTAATTCTGCAGCCTTTCCCACCTGAGTACCGTGTATTTACTTACCTAGCCATTTGGAGTGAGGAGAGAAGTTGAAAGAGGGGTTAATCCCACTTAACTTTCACTCTCTCAAAGTTAAAGTGCCTGGTCTAACCTCTTTGCATCTGCTTCCTCTATCATCAGTAGAAGGAGACAGGCACCTCTGAAGAGGAATTCATCTCACACCACTTTCGATCAGTAACTTGAAGTCAGATAAAACTCATCCTATCTACTTGAGTAAAGGCAACCTGAGGAGGTAGAAATTGCCAAATCAAGCACTAAATAAATTCCTGAAGTACTCTTCCAGGGACAGGGACATTTCTGCTCCAAGTTTGTATTTTAGGTGGCTACAAAGTCAGCTGCATGCCTCTTCTTGAGCTCTGATTTAACCTGCAGCCTCAGATCTTCCTGACTGTTTTCCGATTACTGTGTTTTCCTGCTTATATGACTGGTTGTAAAGTAAGATCAGTGTATTTGACAAAATTAGCAAGTTGCCATCATGCTTCTGCTATTTTAAAGCTTGTTTAACTCAGAAAGGCCAAAGCTGGTGGCAGTAAGCCAGTAACTCTTGCTAAACATACGCAGTGTTATATAGCATTGAAATCTAATTGAAAAGGAACTGCTTAGCCTTGGTCAGAACATCTTCCAGTTCCATTTCTTGTTCTCATAAGTCACTTCTCCTTTCGATCAATGAATTCTTCTATTTCATAATGAGCCAGGTACTCTCAATTAACAAATAACAGAGCTTACAGCAACGTTTATGAATACATCAAAAACTGATGTCCTGGGTCTGGTGGACAGGAACACTATGTTGGAGGGAGAATTCAAGCTGGTGGTTTCACTGCCCCTCCTTCTTTCTGTGTTAGATCAAAGATCGAAAACTGACCTTATCCATGCCAGCTACAGATACCTCCAGACCCAGGGAGCATGTGAAGAAACCGAACTAGTGTAAGACAGTCTGGAGTCCTTCATTGTGAAAGCAGCTCATGGGCAATGACTTGGAATAGGTGGAGAGTTCGTCTCTCAGGAGGGCTTGCATAGTCTTTCACAGCTTTTGGCTTTAGCAGTTTTGGATTAAAGTTTGGGTGTTGTCCTTCTTGCTACAACAAATGTAAGTGGCTGGACACTCCATACTTAAGTTGTCCTAATGCAGATATCTAGTCTAAAACAGCTGTCTAGATCCTCACTGCAGTGAACAGGAAAAGACTGGTACTTCTGGAAAATGATCCATCTCACATTTGTTTTAGGATGGGAGAAGAGACCCACATAGGCAACGACATAAACATTTAACTTCTGGTTGGCTATATGTGGGTGCAGTGGCAATGGTAAAGCCTTATCTACCCTGTGGAATTTCATTTGTGCTTCCTGCTTCCCCCTTGAAATGCTTCTTCCTACTGCGGCCACACCTGATATAGGGAGTTGACTGTCTGCTTGCTAGAACATCTTGGCACTTAGATCTAGTACTAATTTCACTCTTGGGTTTTTTTTGTTTGATGTAGTGGCTTGTCCTCCTGGTAGTTAGGGATGGAGGGACTAATCTCACCTAATCACAAGTCAGTGTAAGAGGCTTGTCCACCTGAACTTGTGTATACCCCTGCTATAGCCAACTGAGAAACAGGCGCTATCAGGCTATGATTCATCACAGTTTGGCCACCTCTGTGATACAAAGAAGAATCACAGTGTAGAAGTGGCTGTTTCTGTCTGTTAATTGTAAACTAGACAGAGTTTACCACCAGGTTGCTGTCTGTAAACATCTGACCAGCCGTGATTTGGCAGGATGGGCATCTCTAATCTTTGGACATCTTGAATTATGTCATTTGGCTCCGACCTGCTGTGTCTGGTGGTGCTTGGTGACCTCTGCCAGAGGTCCACGCTGCTTGGTCCATCCACTCAGTGCTTCCCTGGGGGCTTAGTCTTCATTGTTAATAAAAGCATAGAGCGGGAGACTTCTGTGATAACATTGCAGAGAAAAGCAAACTTGCTAGCAGGGATTTATTGCCAAAGGAGACCAGGAGAATTTTCTATACGTTTTCACAGAGATGAAGGAGCAGTAGGCTCTGATGCTATATCTATTAAGTCATATGTGCGTGTCCAGGGTGTGTATAGGCTAGACAGAGAGATACACGAAGACAGGGAAGATGTATATTAGCAGTGTACCACGAGAGACAGACAGCGATGGTTCCTCTCTGAGCATTGGGATGTTTTGCTGTGCTCTGAGAGCAGACATGAGTATAAAGTTGTGGGACCTCTGCTGCTCCCATTCAACCCACAGAGACAGGGCAGCTGATTACACTAACATAATTCTGGATTAACTCCATTGACTCAAGGGGTCAAATTCAGTTTCACCCCAGCGATTTCCCAAATTGCCTCCTTTGTGGTACATTCTACGTGCCTGCTTGCTTAGCTGTGAAGCTGGCTTTCTGGGATAGGATCTGAGCATCTTCCTTGAGTTAGTTCCACGCTGTGGGTTATCACCAGGGCTGCAGTCATTTGCATCTCATCTTGATAATTTCAGGAAAGAAAGAGCCCCTTCCAAATATATCTGTGGCTTGGAGTCACGGGGCTGGTGTGGATGATCCTTCTTTAGGGAACTCGTCCATGAAAAAAAAGGTAGATCATTTATAATGTTAAATGCATAAACTCAAATCCCAGCTGTGGGATGCTGAACACCAGTCTGCCTGGCCAGAGACTGGTGGGTGAGTGAGAAGCAGCAGTTTGACGACACAAAATCATCCGTGAACTCCAGGAGCTCAGTGGGGTGGCAGAATGCCATGACTCAAATACACAGTCGCGTCCCTCATTGAACAATTTTCACATTTCTTTAAATGTCGGGGTTTCGACACAGTTTTCATGCTTTTTATTAAGGCAAAAGTACGTGCTTGTGAAATTGTGAAATTGATGTGTTATTTTGTATCTGTTTAAAAAAAACAAAAAGTATTTAAAGCTAAAGAGCCGTTATTGTGCGGGGTTTTCTCTCAAACTGGTGCATACACTTTACATCAGGGACCTACTATACATAACAAAAATCAGTGATACAGCTACTGTAAAACCAGATACACAACTTTTACTGTAATAATAACTTTAAAAACCTTGCACTGTAATGGTTGCTATTAAAAAACAAACAAAAAAACAACAAAAAAAAAACCTCTTGTCAGAACTGATTTTGTATCTTTGATTATATCTGAAATTTTAGCATTTTTGTATACTTCCCATGTCAACGATAGCATCCTCCATGGTTAATTTCCAGATTCTGCTTCCTTTCCGTCTAATCAAACACATGCATTGCTACATGTCGATGGGCAGGGTATGGCCGTGGCAACCGAGTAGGTCACCCCCAGCTCTTGTTCAGAGAGGTGCACCCGAACAAGCCGAGCAGAAGGAAAAGCAAGGACCCCAAACCATTTGGATGGTTTCAGATCCCGTTCAGAGTTCCAGCTGCCCCGACCAACAGAACCAGCGAACGATTCCTGAGTCATTTCTTTATTCTGGCGTTGTTCTGGCCATGTTGGCTGTCCAGCTCCATCACACAGCAATGCATTGAGAGTAGGTAGGAAATCCAAACCAACGAGATAACTTTGCAATCACTAAGTTTATTGATTTTTTTTTTCTTCCCCTTTTTAAACATTTTTTTAAATAAGATGTATTTGGAATCAGACAGCATGGTGTTGCAATTCTTTCTATTTTTAAATACTGATACATTCTGTGTGTAAAGTCTTGTTTCTTAGCTAGGAGAATCTTAAATGTGGAGCTAAGTTTGAACATTTTTTTTTCCTTGTTGTACTGTGATTTGGGAATTATTTTGATATAATCCTTTAATTTGGTAGAAGATTTCCCACACCTTCTCCCTCCTTCCTATCATCATTTCATATTTTTTACAAAACTGAAAAAAACCAAACAAACAAAGGAACAAATAATCTTTTTTTCTCTCTTTAGGCTGTGTAATGTTGTGTTGTCCAGATTCTGTATAAAAATATGTATATGATGTATCTGATATTTGGCAGTGAACGGCTGCAACTTTAACCAATATAATTAACAAAGAAATGCATAATGTTGGTGTTTTAAAAAGTTTAAAAAAAAAAACCTAGTTAAGATGTTTGTGTAAACTTGCATGGTTTAAAATGTACTTAGTGCATTGAGAAATGTTGTTAGGGTCCTAAGTGAAAGGCTGGTTTACTTTTTGATTCTAATGGTGATTGGTTTGTTGATCAGAATATCCCCTATACTGTATGTCTTAGTTTATTTAGCATATTTATTTTTTTTTTCTCAAGATCTAGCATAGTGTATCTATCTATATGTAATACTGTTCCTTAAAACCAGGTTGTGGAAACTGCGTTTCGTCTGGCAAAATGATGTTTTGCATCACAGTTGTGATTCAGTTGCGTTCCATTTAATTTGCTGTGAAATCCAGGTCTGACTTTCCTTTGGGATCTTACTCGCCGGCGGGGAGATGCGAGAGGCCAGGCTGCGAGTGCCACTGGGACAAGGATCCGAGTGGCTTGCTCCGGTCAGACACCAGGGCATCAGCATCAGGCCTGGCAGTCTCTGACAACAGAGGGGTACGAGGGCAGGATTTGGTCCCCCCTGTAATGAACGCAGGCTGGGTTTTTCCTCTTGGCAGCATGTGTTTTATCAGGATCACAGCAGGCATCCCCTGGGGTTTCTCCCAGCTCTCTAATGGATGAATTTGACTTTTAGTGGCAGCCATCCAACACGGCTGAAATAACGGGGTACCAGCAGGCAGACAACCAGCCCTTACCACCATGAGCAACACAATGAACCTTCAGCACTCGCAATAAGCTCCATGCTCCCTTCCAGAAGCACAAACCCGCCGCGTTCAAGAGGAGCTGGCTCTGTGCCCTGCAGAGCTGAGTCTGGCCAATGGATGTGATGAGAGCTAGGACCAAACGCTGAAACGGGGAGAGCACAGGCAATGGTCACGGTTCATTTTCACATCTCCTGCCCCCACCAAACCTCTTACCAGTTTTCTCCAAGCTTTGCTTATGCTGAATCACCAGAATGGGGACACTTCCAAGCCTCCAGGAGGAACTACACTGATGTCATCAAAAGTCACTGGCTTTAGTGACCATTAATGGCTCCTGGGATTGACCTCCCTGCGCTGGTCAATGCGGACACATTCTTGTCTCTTCATGCCTGAAAAATCTCCAGTGGCCTTTCCCAAAAATAAGAGCTAAATTTAGATACATAAAGCTATCCAATTTCCTAGTGTTCTTCATCCCAGAGGGTCTCAAAGGGCTTTTGCAGCATGACACAATCTTTCTCGTGCAGCCTGTAAAGTGGCAGAGCACTGTTACTAACCTGCA